>NC_133653.1:103148464-103803007 GCF_009905375.1 Apium graveolens | reverse complement strand
ACCTTGCCTCTTCTGCTCACATAACATAAGTATCTATCAATACTCAACTCATACGATTCTGTTTGGTATACACTTCTATCTACCATCGTTTTACCCAAATCCGACTAACGGATTGAAAGTTATACCAAAAATAAGTAAACATTGAACGTATAAAACCGACAGGTCAAACAACAAGTCACATATAGCATATAGCATGTTAGGCATCAATGAAATTTCATTTATAAGGAAGTCTCGGGTCATAAACAGTCTTTCGGGTATTTAATATGATTTTTAAAACATTTTTTCGGAGTCAAAACGGGTCGTTGGATAGGTTTTAAAGCAATAAACAGGGTTCGTTTGGCCACATCTGGCTTTAAAATAATTTTTTAATAATTATCGAGCCTTGAAAACAATTTAAATAATATTTTAAAGCTCCAAAACTATTTTTCCGGAATTTTTAAATCATTAATAAATAATTAAATCTAATTAAATAATTAATTAAAATCAATTAATAATTAATTAAATCAATTATCAATTAATTTACAATTAATTGACAATTAACTATTTAATTATTAACTAAATTAATTAACTAATTAATTCAGATTTATTTTTGAATTAAAAATAATTTTTAGAATTAAAATAATAATTTTTGGAATTTTCAGAAATTAAAAATGAATTTTTATAATTAAAATAAATAGAAAATATGATTTTTAAATAATTATAAACAGGAATCCTAAATTTGCAAGTTCTGGAAACCTGGGGAACCAAACTGTATCGTTTTTAAAACTACAGGGGCCTGTTTGCAATTGTGCCAGCCCCGCCGTCGACTTCGCCGGAGTGTGGCCGGAGGAACACGATCCCGGCCACCTCAGACCACTAAACTCTCCAGAATTAAAGCACAGACCACCAGGAATTATACCAGTAATCAAACACATAACCTATTTCAGAATTGGCCGGAAAATGCTCAAGAAACTCGCCGGTTTCCGGCGAGCTCGACGAAAACTTTAAAATACAACTCCCTTCGAACCAGGGATCGTCTGTTAACGATATATACACCAATCGATTACAAATTTCAAGGGGAACAAAACCCACCATCTAGAACATCTAATAACCCCTGGAACAAAAAGCCTTAAATTTCAATTAAGAACATTCATATGGGTTATAAACCCTAATTTCAAAATTCAAAATCAAACTCAATTTTGAACATGTTATTGAACTCCAAATCAGTCATATGACATATCAAAATCATCAGGAAAACAAGGTCTACAACATGCAAGCATCAAATCATTCAAACAGTCATTCGTACAAAAATTCATATTTTTAATCAAAATAATTCGAAATTAATAAAATTATAGAAAAGAAACCCTTGATTTTGCAGTGATATGAAGCACAAATTCTGATAGTACTCCTTAAACCCTTCGATTTGGTTACTCGAGCTTTCCAAACAAAGATCAATAACACCTCCGATTTGCAGTTTGATTCTTGAAAGGTTTATATGAATATAAGTATTTTCTCTTTACAATTATATAATTACTGTTTGCAAATGATTTTCGGTACGAAATAAAATACGGTAAAGGCTATTTAAAATTACGGAAAATTAGTATCCCGTTGGATCATTCCGGATATAAAATAGTACGTTTACTTATAAAAACAGATCCAAACGGTACTGGTTTTTGGGATAATTATCAAAATCAGTATAATTTGTACTGCGGTCTTGGTCTCAGCACCTGGTTACACGTATTACGAGTTGATAATTATAATAGTTTAATAAAAAGATCCCGTTTATCGAAAAAATGAGTTTTATTGATTTACCGAAACGAATAATGTATCGAAAATATTACGCCGGGACCCGCACAGGACAAACCGTACGCCGGATCGAAAAAGTCGAAACATGGAAAATGCTCGAATATTGCAATTAGGTTAGGAAGGAGTTCTCGGAAGAGTTTCGGGTAAAAACGTAAAAACGAGTGAATTCGACTGGTTCCGTTTAAATTAAATAGTTTATAAATACTCGGAAAAAGAATTTATTTAATCTATAAATTTCCTATAAAATCATAAATCAACATAAAAATAAATAGGAAGATATGATAATTATCTATATTTTATTTTGGACATATAAAAATTAAAATACTCAATTTATATTATTTTTAAACATCCAAGCACATATACCACTTAATAAATACTTCACAGAATAAACACGGAACATGCATAATATTTATTTATTTATAAAATAATTACACGATATATCCCAGATATTACATCCTTCCCCGTTAAAAGGATCCTGTCCTCAGAATCTCCTAAGAAAACAAATGAGGGTATTTTTCTCTCATATCACTTTCTAATTCCCAGGTTGACTCTTCAACCTTTGGGTTTCTCCACAGTACTCTTACTAATTTACCACTTTATTCCTTAACACTTTCTCTCTTTCTTCTAGAATCTCTATCAGACTCTCTACATATGATAAATCTGTTTGAAGCTCTATTGGCTCGTATTCGATTACATGCCTGGAGTCTGGATTATACTTCTTAAGCATCGATACATGAAAAACATTGTGAATGTGCTCCATGTGCGGAGGTAACTCCAACTCGTAAGCTACTTTGCCAACACGCTTTAGAATCTCAAAAGGTCCGACATATCTAGGGCCCAGTTTTCCTTTCTTCCCGAATCTTGTCAATCCTTTCCACGGTGATACTTTCAGTAATACCAGATTTCCTTCTTCGAATTCCATATCTTTCCTTGATTGATCTGCATACTTCCTTTGACGGTCTTGTGCTGCTATCAATCTCTTCTGGATAACTTCAACAACTTTCTTCATCCGTTGCACTAATTCAGGTCCAAGTATTTTGCGTTCTCCTACTTCATCTCAATATACAGGAGATCGACATTTGCGTCCATAAAGAGCTTCATAGGGTGGCATCCCACTACCGGCATGATAATTGTTGTTGTAAGAAAATTCTACCAAGGGTAAATGCTCGTCCCAACTTCCTTTGAAATCAATAGCACAAACACGTAACATGTCTTCGATTATCTGGATTATTCTTTCGCTTTGGCCATCCGTCTGTTGATGGTAAGCCGTACTCATATTCAGTCTCGTTCTCAAACATTCTTGAAAACTTTTCCAAAATCTCGAATTAAATCTCGGATCTCGATCGGATACGATAGACACAGGGACTCCATGACGAACTACAATTTCCTTCAGGTACATATGGACTAACTTGTCTAGTGAAAATCTTTCATTTATAGGCAGAAAATGTGCTGAATTGGTAAGTCTGTCCACTATAACCCAAATGGCATCATGATTAGCTTTTGTTCTTGGTAATCCGACTATGAAATCCATGGCAATATGCTCCAAATTCCACTCTGGAATCTCTAATGGCTGCAATAATCCACTAGGTCTCTGATGTTCTGCTTTAACTCTCTGGCATATATAACATCTTCTAACCCATTCTGCAATTTCCCTCTCCATATCGGGCCACCAATAATTTTCCTTTAAATCTCTGTACATCTTGGTACTTCCTGGATGGATTGAATACCTTGAATTATGAGCTTCCTGTAAAATTTCATTCTTCAACTCCGTCACTGGTGGAATCCAAATTCTATAAGAAAACCTAAGAATACCTTGATCGTCCTTTTGCGTGCATAATTCCTCACCTACCAAACGGTTAATGTCCTGATCCATTACCTCCTCCTGACACTTCCTTATCTTCTCTAATAACTCCGGCTGGAAAGTCATACACTTTTGCTTCATCAGGCTTGTAAACTTCAATCTCCAGTTCCAGTTTCTGAAATTCATTGTATATCTCTTCGGGTATTGATAACACAATCGACTTTTCTTTCCGACTTAACGCGTCCGCTACAACATTTACTTTACCGGGATGATAGTTAATCGTGCAATCATAATCCTTAATCAACTCTAACCATCTTCTTTGTCTCATATTAAGCTCCTTCAGTGTGAATATGTACTTCAAGCTTTTGTGATCCTTATAAATCTCGCATTTCTCTCCATATAGATAATGTCTCCAAATCTTCAAAGCGAAAACTATGGCTGCTAGCTCCAAATCATGAGTAGGGTACTTCTGTTCATGTGGTTTCAATTACCTTGATGCATACGCAATAACTGTATCGTGCTGCATCAGAACGCATCTGAGTCCTTTATGATAAGCATCGCTATAGACTATGAAATTCCCTTGATCGTCTGGAAGTGACAAAACAGGTGTCGTGATTAATCTTTGCTTCAATTCCTGAAAGCTTTCTTCACATTTATCGTTCCATATCAACTTTTCATTTTTCCGTGTAAGCTTTGTCAATGGTTTTGCAATCCTTGAGAAATTTTGAACAAATCGGTGATAATATCTTGCTAATCCTAAGAAACTTCTTACCTCTATTGGTGTTCTCGGTCTTTCCTAATTTATAATTGCTTCAATCTTCGCTGGGTCCACTTTGATCCCTTCATTACTGACTATGTGTCCTAAGAATTGGACTTCCTGTAACCAAAACTCACACTTCGAGAATTTAGCATATAAATTTTTCTTCCTTAAAATCTCCAAAGATCTCCTCACATGTTCTGCATGATCCTCTTATGTCTTTGAATAAATCAAAATATTATCTATAAACACAATAACAAACTTGTCCAAGTATTCCTTGAAAATTCTATTCATCAGGTCCATGAATGCTGTCGGGGCATTGGTTAATCCAAAAGACATCACTAAAAATTCATAATGTCCATACCTTGTCCTGAAAGTTGTCTTTGGTATATCCTCTGGCTTAATCTTTAGTTGGTGATATCCCGATCTCAAATCGATCTTGGAGAAGTACTTGGATCCTTTGAACTGGTCAAACAAATCATCAATTCTGGGTAACGGATACTTGTTCTTGATTATAAGCTTGTTGAGCTCCCGATAATCGATGCACAGTCTCATGCTTCCATCCTTCTTTTTGACAAATAACACTGGTGCACCCCACGGGGATACACTGGGTCTGATTACTCCTTTCTCTAACAATTCTTGCAATTGCTTTGCTAGTTCATTCATCTCAACGGGCGCCATTCTATACGGGGCCTTGTATACTGGTTCCGTTCCAGGTGCTAAGTCGATCGCAAACTCAATTTCTCTGTCTGGAGGAAGTCCTGGTAACTCATCGGGAAACACGTCTGGAAATTCATTGACTACCAGAATATCTTCAAGTTTTGCTGGCTCCTGACTTCTATCAATCACATAAGCAACGAAATGCTCGCATCCTTGCCGTAGTAACTTTTTAGCTTAAATCATCATTAAAAACTTCTTTGCTTGCTTCTGGCCCTTAAACGTTACTATCCTCTGATCTGGCGTCTTCACCATTACCTTCTTATTTCGACAATCTATCTGAGCATCGTGCTTAGATAACTAATCCATTCCTAAGATAATGCCAAACTCTCCTAGCTTAATTGGTATCAAATCTACATAAAACTTATTACCAGAAATCTCAATCTCACAATTCCCACAAACTTGATTAACAGATACACGTTCTTGATTTTCTAATTCCACAGTCATTATTTCATTTAAATACTCAACTGAATAGTTTAACTTACTAACAAAATCTTGAGAAATAAACGATCGAGTTGCTCCCGAATCTATTAACACTTTGACATATAAAGAATTCACATTAAGCGTACCTGCCACGACATCAATATCCTGGATAGCGTCCTTCATAGACATATTAAAAACTCTAGCCCTTGGAGTCTCATTCACTGCTGGAGTAGATCCCATAATTCTTAATGCATTACTGACTGAGGCTGGTGTCTTGCAATCCCTGGCTATATGTCCTGGCTTTCCACATTTAAAGCATGTAAATCCAATAGCTGAATCTTAACCGTTGGATTCCGAGTAGGCTGATCCTTGTTTACTGGTTCTCTCGCTGGTTGATTGTGGCACTCCCTCGAATAGTGCCATTTCTGATTACACTTGAAACAAACCACGTTCAACTTATTACAAATTCCTCCGTGCTTCTTCCCACATACCTGACAATCTGGAAAAGTTAGCCTCAACTGATTCGGCTGATTCACATTGACTGGACGGTTACCTTGACCTCCGTCGCCTGTATTTTGATTTTGAAATTAAAATTTCTCCCTAGATGAAACTTGCCCTTCTTAATATTTGGAAACTTCCCTGGTTGTGACTGTCCTTCATTTCCTTCAAACTTCCTCTTCTTACTTTCCTTTTCTTTCTGTGACATCTCACTCTCAGTTTCTGCAATCATGGCCTTCTATACAACTCCTGCATAGGTATCCAATTCAAATATAGCTACCTTCCCTCTAATCCATGGCTTCGGACCTTGCTGAAATCTTTTGGCCTTCTTCCTGTCAGTATCTACATATGATGGCACATACCTTGACAATTCTTTAAACTTACTTTCATAATCAGCTACCGACATATTTCCTTGCTTTAGCTCTAAAAACTTCAGCTCCATCTGATCCTGAATAAACTGAGGAAAATACTTTTTCTAAAAACAATCCTTTGAACCTCTCCCAAGTAATAACATTTGTACCTTCCAATGTCTTCACAGTCTCCCACCAATAGGTGGCTCATTCTTTAAATAATAACTTACAACTCCACCTTATGTTCTTCCTTTACTTTAACTAAAGTAAATGACTTCTCTATTTCCTTTAACCAAACATTCGCTTCAATCTAATCTAAGGAACCCTTGAATTCTGGTGGGTTTACCGCCTGAAAAGTTTTGAAAGTTACCTGGGGATTGGTTTGTCTTTGTTGCTGTTATGTCAGGTGAACTATTTGTTGAGCCAAGATTTGAAGAATCTGGGCTATTGCTGGGTCTATGGGTCCTGGGTTTGCATTCTGGTTGGTATCATCTTGGTTGTTATTGTTGTTGTTGGTTTTTTCATTCTGGGTGTTGGTGCAGGTATTTCTTCTGGGAGGCATTTTCTGTAAAGAATCAAACAACTTATTTAGCCTTTAAATCAAATCCTTTGCATAAAAGAACAGTTTTGTAAAATGGAAATATCTCTTTTTAAAAATAGTTGTAACAGTTGAACTAAGTAAATTGCATGCTTCTTTACAGAATATAAACAGTTGAGGGAATAGGGTATATGGTGTCACATGGGTATAACTGGTGCAATAAATAAAGTAAAGTAAAACAGGTGCAGTAATGTAAATGATAATGCTGGAAAGGAAAAGGTACTGATATATATAGATCAAAAGTTTTAGGTAGTACAAGCGTTAAAATGCTTCGGAAGTAAAAGCAAAAGGGTACAACAAACCTACTCACTAGTCAGCTGATCTAGTCTATAAATACAACCCAAAAGTCTACTGATACATACTACACACTACTGTACATACTAAACAACCAAAACATCACTGATCAGAATCTCCATCTCTGGATCTAACTCCAAGGAAACTCTGGTACGCCTAGCCTCTCAAGATCCTCCAGAACCCACTTAGCCCACTCCACAAGAAAATCAGGGGTGATATCCTCATGAGTAGCCTCAGCAATCCTCACAGCAGCTGCTCTCCGAAATACCTAGAGTCTCTCTCTGAGTTGCTTCTCACCACTCCCAACCTCTCTGGTACGCATAATATGTAATAACTCCTGAATTTGACCCCAAGCAAGCCTCGAACTGATGATATGGGACATGATATGAAGAGAACTGAAAAGGTACACCTGTAACTGAGTAACCAGTAAGACCTGAATCAGCAGGTGGGGGTCCTATGATAGGTGGTCTCATGCCTGGGGGTGGAATGGCCTGCAGTGGTACGGGCTGCAACACAGGTGGAGGTAAAATAGCCAACACTGGTGGAAGAATAGGACGTGGATCTGAAGATGGTCTTCCAACTGAGGGCTCTGAGTGATCAGCTGGTACGGGGATGAAAGAGTCAGCCATCGCTGCTATCTGAAATCATATCATAATATAAGAATCTCGAACCACAACGCGAATTATACTAATACCTGTTATACCGTCGCACTCATCCTCTTGATGTTCTATCTTTCTATTCCCTTAATTCTAATCCTAACCCTCTACCTATTCCCGTCAACCTAGGCTTGTGTCAGTGACTTATAACCTGTAGCTCTGATACCAAACCTGTGGCGCCATCCAAACCCGGGTCAGAAGTTTGGGGTCCACACACACACACACCTTAATTATAACTTGCTTATAAAAATATTAAAGATAATAATAATATGCAGTGACCCTACTTACCAACTACCACGGATCACAACAGGTTAATGTATGCACACAAGCCACACACAGACACTTATATTACAAACGCCCAAATCCCAACTATTCAAACTTACAACTGAATATTAAACATTATTACAAACTTCATAAACATAAACTATTCCAAAAGATGTCAGCTAGCTTAACTCGATCAACCTGGATCCCTAGCTCTCGCACTGGATTGGGGATCCTCGCCACCAACAGGTTCCTTTTTAATTGGAAAAGAACATAAACAACATCGCACAAATGAGCTAACTAGCTCAACAAGTCACATTGACAAGACTGAGAATAATGATCATCAAGTGAAAAGGGTATGGTATCAAGTGAACAATGAATAATGATTTAGAATTGGATATTATATTTTTATTTTAAAAACCAAGGTTAGGCTGCTGATCAGTCACGCACTAACCCCGAGCAAGGCACACAGCTCTGCTCTAATTACTGGATCCAAGACACACATTGGCCTAACTTGACCACCAATCTGGTCTGACCACGAATCTGGTCCACAATTTTATAAAACAATCCAATTCTAACATAATAACAGAATAAATAATGTAAAGTAGTAAACAAAATCATAAGCAACATTGGATGCCCAATAATGAGATGGTTCCAATTTTCACAAATAAAATATGGCTATCAAATGGTGAAAGAAATGGATAACAAAAGAATCAAAGTTTCAAGGTTATAAGGATTTGGTCTTTCAGAGCGTAAGGTACAAGGGTTTGAATATGTAAGCAATCTGATTCAGTGTTTGGTATTTAGTTTGCATGTATTTGTGGAGTAGTATCGTATATCTGTGGTTCGTATTCGGGGATTTAACAGTCAATGGTTCAGAAAGAATAAGGTTTACGGCTCAAAGATCAATAGCTGGAATCAAGGTTTAAGGTTCAGTGCTTCAAAACACTTGCAATATAGGACTATCGATAAACTACAATATATCTCGAGAAAGTTCAGAACACTTTCCTGGTACTAGCTTATTATACTTCATCAATTTCCAATCACAATCTCCAACTCCTCGACTATCTGTTTCCATTTCCTACGTGTAACGCCCGGGAAATATTATGTAATTATTTTTATCAATAAATAATTATTCTATGATTTTTATGTGAATTTTGGTGAATTATTTGATGATGGATAATAATATTTGAATGTTTATTTCTGATAAAATTTAGATATTCTAATTTCCAATTATCCAGAATTAAATATAGATAATTTTGGTACTTTTCTGGTAATTGTTGGATTACCATATGATTTTATAAGGATTTATAGAATTTATAATGATTATTTTACATAATTATAAAATTAATTTTTAGAATCAGAAATCGTCCCACTTCAACTGTTTTTGCGTTTTTACAACCCGAAACTCTTCTGAAAACTCCTTCCTAACCTAATCTGATAATTCTGAACACCTTCCGTGTTTTGACTTTTTCGATCCGGGGTACGGTTTGACCTGTACGAGTCCCGGTGTGAAATTTTCGATACGTAAATCATTTTATATATCGATAAAAGTCCATATTCTCAAAAGGCGAGACATTATCACCTTAATTTCGTATAAAGTATTTTATAGGAAGCTTTGTTTTGATAATTATCCAATTCTGGTATTAAAATCGTATCTTCTTTTTAGTTACTTAGCTACTAAGTAACCCATTTTCGGATCGATATGTAAATATAATTATTGAAATATTAAATAAGTAAAATATGTGATGATTCTATCAGCTATGTGTTGCTGTTTTATCAATTGTCTGTGAATTGTTAGATGCAAAGATTAATCTTATAATAAATTATCGAGCTGTATGCATTTAATTCGTTCAAAAGTAATTTTATTGAATATTTATTTTAAAAAAATGTTAAATTGTTTTTAAATTTATTTTTGTTGTTCTATAATTTCATTTATTATTTTTTAGGGAATTATAAAATTTAAAATCAATATTTTATCTATTATTTAATTTTAAAATGATTTTCTGACCCCATTTAATTGAAAAATCAATATTGATTCCAAGATATATCAAAAAAATCATGAAAGTTTTATTTTATTAACTTTTAAATACTTCGAGAATTTTAAAATTTTCGGACGGTTGTTAACCATAAATTATTTACCAAAAACGATAGTTACAGTACGAAACAGGAAATACCGGGAGAAAGCGAAATAAAGAGAACGAAGAAAAAAAATTGTATTACTAATAAAACCGCCCCCTCTCCTGTTTCCCCCACGCGCCCCCATTTTTCTCCCCTGTTCTTCATTCCCCCGCCCCGTCTTTCTGTTACGACCGGCATTTTATGTAATATTATTTGTGAATAATATTAAGTTAAATAAAAATATATTCAATGATTGTGCGCTAGTGTGAGTAAAAATTTCTGCATTATAAATTTGCTTTGTGTAGTATATGATTTTTCAAAGCAAAAGTTTACTTAATTTCTTTATTTTTGATTTATAAGGAATATTCTAAGCCTTGGAGAAATTTTCTTTTAAAAGATATTTTGTTCACAAATTTTGAAAGTGATTTTATAAAATCTCTAAAAATCCAAGTTATTTTATGGTATAAATTTTATAATTTTTGAACTTGTGTTTTATTTTATAAAAATAAATCTTTATAAATATAATTAGCAAATTACATAGTTATCCTTGCATGCAAATTCCTTCCATACATTCCAAAAGGGCTAAAGAGTCAATAACCACCCCACTAACTCTTATTTCCTAGCCAAATACCTTCTTTACCCTTGCATGCAAATTCAACCAAGTTTAAGTGGAAGGTTAATCATGACAATT
The DNA here is from genome assembly GCF_009905375.1 of Apium graveolens. NCBI lineage: Eukaryota > Viridiplantae > Streptophyta > Magnoliopsida > Apiales > Apiaceae > Apium > Apium graveolens. Next base: position 103,792,055 of record NC_133653.1, on the reverse strand, counting down.
CCTAATTCCACTCACTTTTGCCAATACAAAAACCATAAGACAAGCAAAGTCATGATCATTTTACTCATCACCCACACCACACTCACTCTCTCCTCCCTCCCCTTCTCCCCCACTCTCGGCTCTCTCTCTCATTCTCGGGTTTTTAGACCGAGAACCCCCCCTCCCCATTTTTCTTCATTTCTCCACCAAGCTTCTACTCTTTATACAAGTAAATGTTATCTCCCATACCATGATCATTCATATTTCAAAGAGTTTTGAGTAGAAAGTTTAAGTTTAAGGGTTGCATGTAAAGGTTTTAGTGAAACTCAAAATACAATCTTGATTCTTATGGATTTAAGGTTGTTTTTGAGAGGACTACAATGAATGGATAAGTGCCAAGTCATGAGAAGGAAAATCTTGATGATTTAATGGCCATTTCCATCCATTTCATTCGGCCATGACCATATGGGAGCCGAATGAATGGTCCTTGAAATCATTCTTGTAGTTTTGATCAATTTTTGCATGTTTATGTGATAATGACTTGAATTTGGTGGTGAAAATTTGATAAAACTCCTTGCATGCTAAGTGATCATCTAGGTATACCATAGGCTAGGCTTGCATGTCAATTTTAAGATGGAATATATGTAGAAAATATGTTGTTTTGGTTTGAAAAACCCGAAGGCATGCATGCATGTGGAATTCTCTTAGTTTGTTGTAAGATTTTGACCATTTGGAAAAGATTTTGCTAGTGAGCCTTAATTTCAGTAGGAATAATGTGATAATATGGATTTATGCTTCTTGTTGCATGGTAATAATTTGTGGTTATCTTTTATAAAAATATATATCTTGTTGTTTCAAAAGCATAAAGGTTTATGATTTGTTAAGAGTAGTCTCTTTTATTTTGCCATAGTTGCACCATAGGTAAGGATGATCTCACCAAGGGTATTTTGAGAAAAAGGGAGTTAGTTCAGTAGAACACCAAGTATAGGTCTTGGTTTAAGTATTTAGTTGTTGATAATTGGGTTTGTCAAGTCAAAACCTTGGAAAATGAGAGTTATAGTTTCTGCAGAAAAATCAGTTTAGTACCCTGAGTTTAGAGTGAGTTTTGACCATGTCATTGATGTGCACTTTGAGGCCCAAGCCACCAGAAGTTAGTATGGGGAGTATATAATAGGTTTTAGGAGTTGGTTGGAGGTTTGCATGTCATTTGGTTAGGTGCACAAGTAGAATAACAAAATCTGTCCAGCAGGGGACAGTTTTGTTGCAACTTAGAAATAGGGAGATTTGGCCATGTCATGGGTAGGCCCTCATTAGGCCCAATTGGGCCTTAGTTAGAGGGTATGTCAGAGAAGTTTTTCCAACCATAGTTCATAGGATATGAGCTAGAACCATGTGTCACAAGTTAACTCAAGTCAGGGCATTTTCTGCCCAGAAAAACAGGGGAACCTTGGACTTTTAGCTTAGGCCCAAGAAGGCCCAAGCCAGGCCTTTGAGCCACATCAAGCTTGAGAGATGCCCTTAGGTCAGGAGAGTCTTGTGTAAAAATTTTGAAGAAAAACTTGTAGTTTAAGAGTGTCTAATGCACTCAAGAAACCTTAGTTACCATTCTGAAATTTGCACCAGTGAGCACTTTCACTTATCACATAGTTTTAGGACACTTAGAAGTGAGTATTAGGTCGACCACCATAGTTGTAAGATAGTATAAGGTCAGTAGAACAAAAGGCACAAGTGAGGGTCAATAGGTTTTGGATAATTTAGGAAAGGCACATTGAGTTAGGAAGCCCAAATTCGAAGACTTCGTTTAGTTAGCGACCAAGTAACTTAAGTGGTGAGTCGAGATCATCCAAGCCTAGTGTGGCATTATGGTGTATATGATGTTATTTGGTATTAATATACGATATGTGATTATGTGGCTACGTGTGTACATTTGAAAATATAAATGGTGGATATGAATTAAGTGTGTATAGGCCTAAGTGCCATCCATGTTTAATTTCGGGTTGTAAATAGGTTAAGATGGTAAGAATATATTATAATGAGGATTATTATTATTTATGTAGGATCTCGAGACGAGGGAAAACTTGCCATAAAAGTCGAGTGAAGCTCCAGTTGTTGCTCCTACCAGTCAGACCAGACCAGTCTATCTCAAGGCAAGTGATTCAACTTGACCTTCGCATTTACTGTAACCAGTTCATATATATATCGATGCAATTATCCTGAGTCATTTTGATATATTTAAATCAAGAGTATCTTTTGTTTATCTTTGAGTTACATAGAGATGCCATGAACCCTCGAGTACGTATTGCAAGTAGTTCAAAAGTCTTTCATGATAGTTTAATGCCATGATAAAATAGAGATGTGTTATAATACCTTATTGATCCTTTTGATTATCATACTATTGATCCCTGAGAAATCTTGATGTTGCACCCTGATGCTTTGATTCAACTCTTGAAATAACCTCGATAGAAACTTTATCTTGATATCTAAAAGCCAATCTTTTCTTAAATTCATTCATGATTGTTTGATAACCCTATCCTTACCCTAAAGCTTGATACCCTGTTATATCTTGAGCTGATGATCACTTTCTTTATATTTTAACACCTCTATCCTATTGGAACCAGTGATGCTTATCTTCTTGATGTTCTAATACCTATACCTTGTCTACAACCATTGCTTTAAGCCTAGTTTGGCATTACTCTTTCATATTATCCAATAGCCTTGCTCAATTTCCTTGTCAAAGTTCTTGTTTATGGAAACCTCTCAATTACCCTAAAATAGTAAAGTCTAGTGGATCATGGCCCTGAGATTTAGTGTCATATTTCCAGTGTTTCAAGTTGATCTATAATCCCTTGATAAAAATGATTACAGTCGAAAGAGATTTTGTCATAAATCGGCATCAGTTTTTAAAATGATTAAAATGTGGATTTTTCAGTCCCAAAGGGGGATAAATGTTTTCTTTGAATGGTGGATCTGGACTGAGACGCGAGTCCTTTCCACACTTATATTAGGCTTAAAAGTTGCCTAGGGATTCCCAATAATGTTTTAGAACCCAGCGAGGTTCGGGATTACTTCGCGGCTGATCACCGGCTGTAATCCGTAGCGTCATAAAATGATTTTGATTAAGAATGGTTTTAAAATTTGTTTTGATGTAAGCAAAATGATGCCAACTCACATAAGTTTTATCTCTCGATTATCATTGATTATGTCATTCCATTGTCATTCCTAAAGGTATATCTCGATTTATGCTTTGCGTTGTATTGTTAGCACTTGTTGAGCTTTTGGCTCACTTCTTGCTTTACCCTGATATTACAGCTAGCAGCCATGGTTAGATTCAAGCAGACTGCCCGTAAGACCTGTGATGCTGATGTTTATGTTCGAGCTCAGGTAGAATAAGTAATAATAGTTGTGTGAGGACTCGGTATTTGTAATCAGATGTAATAGTTGGTAGTGTTGGGCTGTTCCAAACCCTAAACTGTAAGATCTTGGATTTTGGTTGTGTAATACTCATTAAAATGATGTAATAGCTATAATTATTTTGCTATTTAAGTTGGGGGTGTGACAGGTTTTGGTATCAGAGCTACGGTTTAGAGTCCCTGAACAGCCCAAATAGGTTATAGGATTTGTGTGTAGGTTATAGATATTATGCGAGAGAGTAGGTTAAGTAGATTATTATTAATACTCCCCTTATTGGTTGTCAGCAAAGGGCGCATTCCTCGTCATCCTCTGGATCGGACGACACTATTGCTTTCTCCGTGTATGCTGAGTTGAGGCGCGAGTTCGACATGCTTCAGGGCAAGTACGACCGACTGATAGACCGACTGAAGAACGTGTATCCGGACAGCCGAAACTATGAAGGGAAGCCCAAGGAGCAGATGATTGCGAGACTTGAGACCTTGGTTGGGTACGTCAACACTAAGCTTGAGGAGATGCCAGCGCACCGGGACCGTACCAGCCAGTATGTCATTCAGATGGTGGCGGATGAGCTCCAGAGCATTGTGAAGACGCTTCGAGAGGAAAAGACTACCAAGCCCCGTTCAGATGGAGTGGAGCCTTAGTTCTTTCCATTTACCTTTCATGTTGTTGTACTATCAGACTCTATGGAATCCCCAGTTGTTTCCGTCTTTCCTTTAAATAAGCCTGTTATTTCTAGAATCAGACTATGTCCCAATCCTATGTACTGTGACCTTTAAAATTTCAATAATTATGTGCTATTGTTCCAATTGCTCTCAACTGTTATTTTATGTTTTGTCATCATATCTGGAAACTTGACCCCATATGTAAACAGGAATGCCATGCGATACCCTCGAATCATTTTATCATTCATATTTGTTATAACACAACTCTTATTTCAGGATCATGCCTCCCAAAAAGAAGAACCCAACAACCACCTTCACCACAGACCCAAATATTCTTCGACTATTGGAAACCTTGCAACAGCAAACCAATGCTATAGCTCAACAACAACTAACTCTTCAACAACGAATTGAAAACCAAGATAACCGTGAGCCACACCAACCACCTGAACCACCAGTACCACCTAGACAAATTGTCACTTTCAAAGCTTTTCAGAATGTGAATCCACCTGTATTTCATGATACCACTGATCCAGTGATAGCAAACACATGGATCAAGGAGATGGAAAGGGCTTTTGAGTTGGTACAGTTAGGAGACGATCAGAAGACGCCGTATGCCACTTACTTCTTGAAGGGAGAAGTCATCTATTGGTGGGAATCAGTAAAAGCTATGGAAGTCACTCAGCAGATTTCTTGGGAGAGATTTAAGAAGTTATTTCTGGACAAGTATTACCCTAAGTACATGCAGAATCAGATGGAGCTAAAATTTCTTGAGTTAAAACAAGGGAACATGACTGTACTGGAATATGAGAAGAAGTTCACTGAGTTGTCAAGGTTTGTGACAAAGTATACCAGCACTGAGGAAGAAAAAGCAAAGAAATTTCAGCAAGGATTGGAGCCTTGGATCAGAGATAGGGTGGCTATGTTTGAACTTGAAACTTATGCGGGAGTAGTACAGAAAGCTGCTCTGATTGAGAATAATGGGATGCAGTCAAGGAAAGAGAGGGATAACAAGAAGAGGAAGGTTCCATTTTATGGAGAAAAGTCTGAAGCTGGAAGTTCGCAAGATCGGAATGTAAGGAGGATTGGTTTCCAGAAGGGCGGAAATTTTCAAAGGAAAGGAAATTTGGGCAAAAGGCAAGAATCAAAAGGGAACAATCAGGCAAGCCAAGGGCAAGTTGGAGAAAACAGGTTCCAGAGGCCAGAATGCAAGCACTGTGGCAGAAGGCACCCCGGAGTATGCAATAAGCTGAGTATGACCTGTTATAGGTGCAATCAGAAGGGACATTTGGCCAATGAGTGCAAGATGCCGAAGCCGGGAGTTACGTGCTACAAATGTGGGAAGACTGGACACATGGCTAGGGAGTGTAAGGCAACAGGACCAGTCAGAGCTCTGATGAACGTGGCAAGTACCAGTGCAAGCGTGCCAGCTGAGGTATTGGCATTACCTCCACCACCCGCACCAACCCCGCAAGCAACAGCCAGGACATTTGACCTAAAGATGAAAGATGCTGTTCAGAATTCTGAGGTGATAGCAGGTACACTTTTACTCAATAATGTCAAAGCTAAAGTATTGATTGATTCGGGAGCCACAAGATCTTTCATATCAGAATCTTTTGTTGATAAGATCCAATGTGATAAAACGGTTATGAGTGAGGTAGTAAATGTGGTAATTGCGAACCAAGAGAAGATTCCTGTAAATCAATTTTGTCCAAAATGTGAGATTGATATTTCGGGATATAAGTTCTCGGCCGACTTGATACTCTTCAAGCTGGGAGAGTTTGATATAATCTTAGGAATGGATTGGTTAGGAGAGAATAGCGCGCAGATAAATTGTAAGACCAAGAGAGTGTATTTAAAGACGAAGAGTGGAGAGAAGGTAGTATTTAAGGGACAGAGGCAAGAGCGACTATTTCTTACAATTATTCAGGCTAAGAAGTTACTTAGAAAAGGTTGTGAGTCGTTCCTAGCATATGTAGTGGATTCAGAGAGAGGCAGCCTCAGCATGGAAGATATTCCTGTAGTTAATGAGTTCCCCGATGTGTTTCCCGACGAACTACCAGGCTTACCACCAGATCGACAGATTGAGTTTGAGATCAACCTTGCTCCAGGCACGGAACCAGTTTCAAAGGCTCCGTATAGGATGGCACCAGCAGAAATGAAAGAGTTGGCGAGCCAGCTACAAGAATTATTGGATAAGGGAGTGATACGACCAAGTACGTCGCCATGGGGAGCACCTGTTCTCTTTGTGAAGAAGAAAGATGGGAGTATGCGTCTATGCATAGATTACCGGGAGTTGAATAAAGTAACGATCAAGAACCGCTACCCGCTACCAAGAATAGATGACCTTTTTGATCAGTTAAAGGGAGCAAAATGTTTTTCGAAGATTGACTTGAGATCGGGATACCATCAATTAAAGATCAAGGAAGAAGATATTCCCAAGACCGCATTTAGGACTAGATATGGGCATTATGAATTCCTAGTAATGCCGTTTGGATTGACCAACGCTCCGGCCGCATTCATGGATCTGATGAATCGGGTATTTAAGAAGTATTTGGATAAATTTGTCGTGGTATTTATTGATGACATCCTTATTTATTCTAAATCGGAAGAAGAACATATGCAGCATCTCTGGATAGCCTTGGAGATACTCCGACAAGAGAAGTTGTATGCCAAGTTTACCAAATGTGAGTTTTGGTTAAAGGAAGTTCAATTTTTGGGGCATGTTATTGGAAGTGATGGAATTAAAGTGGATCCGGCAAAGATTGATGCAGTTATGAGTTGGGAGAGGCCAAGGACTCCTACGGAAGTGCGAAGTTTTCTAGGATTGGCCGGATACTATAGAAGATTCGTCAAGGATTTCTCGAAGATCGCCACACCATTGACCAAGTTAACCAGAAAGAATCAAAAGTTTGAATGGAGTGCAGAATGTGAAAATAGCTTTCAAGAGTTAAAACAGAAGTTGGTAACAGCTCCGGTGTTAGTACTTCCAGATGATCAAGGGAATTTTGTAATATTCAGCGATGCCTCACATAAGGGTTTGGGTTGTGTGTTGATGCAACACAGCAAGGTAATAGCATATGCGTCAAGACAGTTGAAGCCGCACGAGTTAAAGTATCCGACGCATGACTTGGAACTAGCCGCCATAGTGTTCGCACTCAAGATTTGGAGACACTATCTCTATGGAGAAAAGTGTGAAATCTACACGGATCACAAGAGTTTAAAATACATTTTTACTCAGAAAGAGCTCAATATGAGGCAGAGGAGATGGCTGGAATTGATTAAGGACTATGACTGTTCGATAAATTACCATCCTGGAAAGGCGAACGTAGTGGCCGATGCGCTGAGTCGGAAGGAAAGATTGAATGCAAAGATAACATCAAAAGAGTTATCTGAAGAAATCGGAAAATTTGAATTGGAACTTTATGCTTATGGGAAAGTCAAAGAAGTTTGTCATGCAATGACCTTTCAGCCAACACTACTGGAAAAGATAAAGAAGTATCAAGAGGAAGTAATGGAAAAAGAGAAAAATCAGTTATCTGGAGAAGAGATTAATACTAAAAGGGATGAGCAAGGAATACTAAGGTTTTCATCCAGAATATGGATTCCCCATGTATCTGAATTAAAGAATGAGATCCTCCATGAAGCCCACCATTCGAAATTTTCAATCCACCCGGGAAGCACCAAGATGTATCAAGACTTAAAGAAGAACTTTTGGTGGCCAAATATGAAAAGAGACGTGGCAGAATGGGTTGCGAAGTGCTATACCTGTCAGAAAGTAAAGGCAGAACATCAACGACCAAGCGGATTAATTCAGCCCCTGAAGATTCCAGAATGGAAATGGGAAAATATCGCTATGGACTTTATAGTAGGACTACCGCGAACAAAGTCCGGACATGACGCAATATGGGTTATAATTGATCGTCTTACGAAGTCGGCGCATTTCCTTCCAATAAATGAGAAGTCGTCACTGGACAAGTTGGTTCATCTGTATGTGCACGAAATCGTATTAAGGCATGGAGTACCTGTATCAATAGTTTCAGACAGAGATCCCCGATTTAACTCAAGATTCTGGAAGCAATTCCAGGAATGTCTTGGCACGAAGTTGAATATGAGCACGGCGTATCACCCGCAGACTGATGGCCAGAGTGAAAGAACAATTCAAACAATTGAAGACATGTTGCGCAGTTGTGCAATCGATTTTACTGGAAGTTGGGACGACCACCTGCCATTGATTGAATTTTCATATAACAATAGCTATCATTCCAGTATCGGCATGCCACCATATGAAGCTTTGTACGGGCGAAAATGTAGATCACCAACAAGTTGGGATGAAGTAGGAGAAGGAAGAATTCTCGGCTCAGAATTGGTACAACAGTTGCATGACTCAGTCAAGTTAATTCAGAAAAGGTTGCTTGCTGCTCAAGATAGACAGAGGAAGTATGCAGATCCAGCGCGTAAGGATGTTCAATTCCAAATTGGCGAAGCTGTGTTACTAAAAGTGTCACCTAGGAAAGGGTTGATAAGATTTGGCAAGAAAGGAAAGTTAGCACCTAGATACGTAGGTCCTTTTGAGATTTTGAGTCAAGTAGGAAAGGTGGCCTACGAGTTGGCCTTACCACCTCAGTATCAGCATGTGCATAATGTGTTCCATGTGTCGTTGCTTAGGAAGTACAATCCTGACGCTAGCCATGTGATAGAATATGAACCTGTAGAAATTCAGGCAGACCTGTCATTTGTGGAGCAACCGGTTAAAGTACTCGACTGGCAAGTAAAGAGTCTTAGAAATAAATCCGTAAAGTTAGTAAAAGTACTTTGGAGGAACCCTAAGGTCGAAGAGTCGACTTGGGAGTTAGAGTCTGATATGCGTTCCCGGTATCCTCATCTGTTCTCTTAGATTCTGGGGACAGAATCCCTTAAGGGGGAGAGGATGTTACGACCGGCATTTTATGTAATATTATTTGTGAATAATATTAAGTTAAATAAAAATATATTCAATGATTGTGCGCTAGTGTGAGTAAAAATTTCTGCATTATAAATTTGCTTTGTGTAGTATATGATTTTTCAAAGCAAAAGTTTACTTAATTTCTTTATTTTTGATTTATAAGGAATATTCTAAGCCTTGGAGAAATTTTCTTTTAAAAGATATTTTGTTCACAAATTTTGAAAGTGATTTTATAAAATCTCTAAAAATCCAAGTTATTTTATGGTATAAATTTTATAATTTTTGAACTTGTGTTTTATTTTATAAAAATAAATCTTTATAAATATAATTAGCAAATTACATAGTTATCCTTGCATGCAAATTCCTTCCATACATTCCAAAAGGGCTAAAGAGTCAATAACCACCCCACTAACTCTTATTTCCTAGCCAAATACCTTCTTTACCCTTGCATGCAAATTCAACCAAGTTTAAGTGGAAGGTTAATCATGACAATTCCTAATTCCACTCACTTTTGCCAATACAAAAACCATAAGACAAGCAAAGTCATGATCATTTTACTCATCACCCACACCACACTCACTCTCTCCTCCCTCCCCTTCTCCCCCACTCTCGGCTCTCTCTCTCATTCTCGGGTTTTTAGACCGAGAACCCCCCCTCCCCATTTTTCTTCATTTCTCCACCAAGCTTCTACTCTTTATACAAGTAAATGTTATCTCCCATACCATGATCATTCATATTTCAAAGAGTTTTGAGTAGAAAGTTTAAGTTTAAGGGTTGCATGTAAAGGTTTTAGTGAAACTCAAAATACAATCTTGATTCTTATGGATTTAAGGTTGTTTTTGAGAGGACTACAATGAATGGATAAGTGCCAAGTCATGAGAAGGAAAATCTTGATGATTTAATGGCCATTTCCATCCATTTCATTCGGCCATGACCATATGGGAGCCGAATGAATGGTCCTTGAAATCATTCTTGTAGTTTTGATCAATTTTTGCATGTTTATGTGATAATGACTTGAATTTGGTGGTGAAAATTTGATAAAACTCCTTGCATGCTAAGTGATCATCTAGGTATACCATAGGCTAGGCTTGCATGTCAATTTTAAGATGGAATATATGTAGAAAATATGTTGTTTTGGTTTGAAAAACCCGAAGGCATGCATGCATGTGGAATTCTCTTAGTTTGTTGTAAGATTTTGACCATTTGGAAAAGATTTTGCTAGTGAGCCTTAATTTCAGTAGGAATAATGTGATAATATGGATTTATGCTTCTTGTTGCATGGTAATAATTTGTGGTTATCTTTTATAAAAATATATATCTTGTTGTTTCAAAAGCATAAAGGTTTATGATTTGTTAAGAGTAGTCTCTTTTATTTTGCCATAGTTGCACCATAGGTAAGGATGATCTCACCAAGGGTATTTTGAGAAAAAGGGAGTTAGTTCAGTAGAACACCAAGTATAGGTCTTGGTTTAAGTATTTAGTTGTTGATAATTGGGTTTGTCAAGTCAAAACCTTGGAAAATGAGAGTTATAGTTTCTGCAGAAAAATCAGTTTAGTACCCTGAGTTTAGAGTGAGTTTTGACCATGTCATTGATGTGCACTTTGAGGCCCAAGCCACCAGAAGTTAGTATGGGGAGTATATAATAGGTTTTAGGAGTTGGTTGGAGGTTTGCATGTCATTTGGTTAGGTGCACAAGTAGAATAACAAAATCTGTCCAGCAGGGGACAGTTTTGTTGCAACTTAGAAATAGGGAGATTTGGCCATGTCATGGGTAGGCCCTCATTAGGCCCAATTGGGCCTTAGTTAGAGGGTATGTCAGAGAAGTTTTTCCAACCATAGTTCATAGGATATGAGCTAGAACCATGTGTCACAAGTTAACTCAAGTCAGGGCATTTTCTGCCCAGAAAAACAGGGGAACCTTGGACTTTTAGCTTAGGCCCAAGAAGGCCCAAGCCAGGCCTTTGAGCCACATCAAGCTTGAGAGATGCCCTTAGGTCAGGAGAGTCTTGTGTAAAAATTTTGAAGAAAAACTTGTAGTTTAAGAGTGTCTAATGCACTCAAGAAACCTTAGTTACCATTCTGAAATTTGCACCAGTGAGCACTTTCACTTATCACATAGTTTTAGGACACTTAGAAGTGAGTATTAGGTCGACCACCATAGTTGTAAGATAGTATAAGGTCAGTAGAACAAAAGGCACAAGTGAGGGTCAATAGGTTTTGGATAATTTAGGAAAGGCACATTGAGTTAGGAAGCCCAAATTCGAAGACTTCGTTTAGTTAGCGACCAAGTAACTTAAGTGGTGAGTCGAGATCATCCAAGCCTAGTGTGGCATTATGGTGTATATGATGTTATTTGGTATTAATATACGATATGTGATTATGTGGCTACGTGTGTACATTTGAAAATATAAATGGTGGATATGAATTAAGTGTGTATAGGCCTAAGTGCCATCCATGTTTAATTTCGGGTTGTAAATAGGTTAAGATGGTAAGAATATATTATAATGAGGATTATTATTATTTATGTAGGATCTCGAGACGAGGGAAAACTTGCCATAAAAGTCGAGTGAAGCTCCAGTTGTTGCTCCTACCAGTCAGACCAGACCAGTCTATCTCAAGGCAAGTGATTCAACTTGACCTTCGCATTTACTGTAACCAGTTCATATATATATCGATGCAATTATCCTGAGTCATTTTGATATATTTAAATCAAGAGTATCTTTTGTTTATCTTTGAGTTACATAGAGATGCCATGAACCCTCGAGTACGTATTGCAAGTAGTTCAAAAGTCTTTCATGATAGTTTAATGCCATGATAAAATAGAGATGTGTTATAATACCTTATTGATCCTTTTGATTATCATACTATTGATCCCTGAGAAATCTTGATGTTGCACCCTGATGCTTTGATTCAACTCTTGAAATAACCTCGATAGAAACTTTATCTTGATATCTAAAAGCCAATCTTTTCTTAAATTCATTCATGATTGTTTGATAACCCTATCCTTACCCTAAAGCTTGATACCCTGTTATATCTTGAGCTGATGATCACTTTCTTTATATTTTAACACCTCTATCCTATTGGAACCAGTGATGCTTATCTTCTTGATGTTCTAATACCTATACCTTGTCTACAACCATTGCTTTAAGCCTAGTTTGGCATTACTCTTTCATATTATCCAATAGCCTTGCTCAATTTCCTTGTCAAAGTTCTTGTTTATGGAAACCTCTCAATTACCCTAAAATAGTAAAGTCTAGTGGATCATGGCCCTGAGATTTAGTGTCATATTTCCAGTGTTTCAAGTTGATCTATAATCCCTTGATAAAAATGATTACAGTCGAAAGAGATTTTGTCATAAATCGGCATCAGTTTTTAAAATGATTAAAATGTGGATTTTTCAGTCCCAAAGGGGGATAAATGTTTTCTTTGAATGGTGGATCTGGACTGAGACGCGAGTCCTTTCCACACTTATATTAGGCTTAAAAGTTGCCTAGGGATTCCCAATAATGTTTTAGAACCCAGCGAGGTTCGGGATTACTTCGCGGCTGATCACCGGCTGTAATCCGTAGCGTCATAAAATGATTTTGATTAAGAATGGTTTTAAAATTTGTTTTGATGTAAGCAAAATGATGCCAACTCACATAAGTTTTATCTCTCGATTATCATTGATTATGTCATTCCATTGTCATTCCTAAAGGTATATCTCGATTTATGCTTTGCGTTGTATTGTTAGCACTTGTTGAGCTTTTGGCTCACTTCTTGCTTTACCCTGATATTACAGCTAGCAGCCATGGTTAGATTCAAGCAGACTGCCCGTAAGACCTGTGATGCTGATGTTTATGTTCGAGCTCAGGTAGAATAAGTAATAATAGTTGTGTGAGGACTCGGTATTTGTAATCAGATGTAATAGTTGGTAGTGTTGGGCTGTTCCAAACCCTAAACTGTAAGATCTTGGATTTTGGTTGTGTAATACTCATTAAAATGATGTAATAGCTATAATTATTTTGCTATTTAAGTTGGGGGTGTGACACTTTCTCTGTGTCTCTCGACCCTAATCTCTCGGCTCTCTCTCGCCGGAATCTCTCTCAATCTCTATCTACTCTCTCCTCTATCACCTCTCTCTCTCCCACCTTCTCCGTTTCTCCCCCTTCCCCTTGTTGCCCCTGTTCGCCTGGTGTTCCCCTCGACTCGGCGCCTGTCCTGTCCTCCGCGTCGTCGGTTTATTTTCCGGCGAGGATTGTTTAAGTGTGCGTGTGTCTTGCGTGATTGTAATTGTTGTGCGTGTTGTGTACAGGGTGGTGTTGATTCTGTTGGTCGTTACTTTATGTTTTCCGGTTGTTCTCCGGTTAATTGCGCCTGTATTAATTCGGTTTTCTTGATTTGTTATTTGCAGAATTTAACTAATTTATTTTAATGAAATAAATTTATTCATACGGGAAATTATTGTTAGTAATCGGTGGAATTCGTATGGAAACCCGAATTTATCGGGCACCGACGAATTTTACCGTCGTCGGCGATGAGCCTCGGCGAGCCGACGGTGGGCGATGATGATTTCTATCTGAGTCCTACGTTATTAATTAAATAAAAATAGTTGGTAAATTAGTTGTGAAACGAAAATGGGAATAAAATAAAAATACGAATAAAAATGCAAAATACGAATAGTATTAATAATTAAGCGAATCGGAGTTTGGGACTTGGTAATTGGATTGTGGATTGAATTATGTTGTGGATGTTGTTGTGATTGGATTGTTATTGTGGATTGACGTCGATTTGATTTCGACGGGTAGGTCGATAAACAAAGGAGACGCTGCCCGATTTTCAGAAAATTAATTCCGAAAATAAAGGAATGTAACCTATAATTATCGGAGACGTCGAATAACCATATACAATTATATTAAATGGACTTGACTGCGATTGAGACAAGATAATTTATAAATAATTGATTACCCTGTATTTCAAAACGACGAGTATACGTATTTTCTGAAAATAAATACCGAACCGAGTTTCGAAGATGTGAACCATAATTGCTATGTGTATTTTGATAATACATATAAATATGAATTCGGTTATGAAACCGTATGGGTAGAAGTGATAGGAATGTTATGTTGAGCGAGACGATTATCTAAATTAGGGTATTTTAACCCTGTAGTTTTAGACGGAAAACCCGAGACGTGACATCGGACTAGGAATGATCTAGTGATTAGACGTTGAGATCAACGAAGTTCCAACCAAAGGGTCTGAATGTTGGGATCGTATCGAGAATAGGATGGTAGGTGGACGATAAAGCCGAACAATCAAGGTCGAACCAAAGTCAACCAATAATAACGGTTAAAGCTTATTGAGACAAGTATTCCAGAACATTCTTTTACATACTGCAAGTATTCTGAATTTCTTTTAAATACTGCAAATATTATTCGCTCCTATTCTAATTTCAGAATAGTTAACTGTTTTATATTTCGCTGCAATTACTCTGATTATGCACGTTCCTTTTCATTATTGTTCCTATAATTCGATTGCTCTCGTGAGCAAATACCCATTCTTTCGGGTTATTTGATAACCCTGAATTGGGATGTTCTGACTTCAAAATGGTTTGACATCAAAACACTCTACGGGCTGGATAGTGATACTTTGGGGATTAAGTTTTACTTAATCCTAAGGACCGAACATAATCGGTGCCTTGAGATGGGCTGTAGTGACTGGGGACCCGACTGGATCTATACAGGTAGGTATAGATCTGCACTGTATCCTAACTGATCAGCAGGGTATGAGTGTGAACTAGTGTCCAGTCTAATTTATTGTTGATCGCCATCAATGTCCTTCCTTCTTGAAATAAAATGTGATTATGGATTAAAGTTATTCTTTCTTAACACTCAGTTTCGGGAAATTTCAATGTTTCTAAATAAATTCGAGGTTCAGATTGTTGCTGCAACATTAGTTGCTCAGTGATAATTAGAATCTTGAATGAACTGAGATCTTCTTAATTATTCAAGCCATCCTTATCAGGCTGGTTTAGCAGGCTAAGTCTATGGAAACTTAGTCGATAATGATGGATACTGAATAGTTAGCAATTTCTTAAACGTCATTTTATGAATAGTTATTGCATTCGTTGCTCAAGTATGAAGTGTTACCAGAAACTATTTTGAAAATACGTGATCTCTGAAGCTCTTACAAAATGTCAGTATTTCCTATGTGAATTATAGGAATGCAAATCAAATTGATTTTAAGATAATGAAGTATATCCTTTAAATGATTTCGTATTTCGCTCTTCAAAATATTTAAGAGATTTTGTCCGGAAGTTTTCTTTGATATTAATGTTTGAAACTCAAAATTATATACTTGCTGGGCATTTTTGGCTCACTCTTGCTTTTTAAATTCGTATTTCTTCCAGAAATAGATAAGGATAAAAAAATGAATAGCTTCGATAGACAGCAGGAGTTAGAAAATTTCCGCTGCGAGAGGTTGAAGGTGTTGGAAGATTGTGACAAGAGCATTAGTTCAAAGGTATTCTCATTTGTATTTTAGTTAGTGTAAGTTGTAGAAGGTTAGATTCTTGTTTCATACCATAACCTGTAAACGATCCGGATTCAAGGGGTTATTTATTTATTCTTTATTTTATGTAATGATTGTTTAAGTGACACCAAATCTTGACCCCGGATTTGGGGTGTTACAGTTTGGCATCAGAGCTGCAGGTTATTGGTCACTGAAATAAGAATAGGTGAGAAAAGGATAGGAATGATAGGTCGTACAAGATATGAAAGACCCTAGGCATACTCAGGTTAAGTTGAGTTGAGTGCGAATTAGGGTTAACAGATCCGATATGACGTTGCTAAGATAGGATCGTTGAGAAAGTGTAAGGTGAATATCATAACATTTTAGGTATATTGAGTTCTCAGATTATACAATAATGAGGAATCGACGGATCGACGGAGACGACGGATCGACGGAGACGGGGTATGTTACCCTATTTTTCATGTGGTTTTGAAAAAATATGCGATCTATTCTTGTGAGAATTTGTGTAAGAGAAGCTACGATTTAACTTAGAATTAGGCAGTAGGACGAGCTTCACGCCGGAGGCAACCAGTTGATGGAAGCTGATGAAGAACCAACATTGCACATTTCGAAGGCATCATCGTTGCAAGAAGATTCTTACCACATACCGGGCGCTACGCGAGGAATGATATCTACCTTCCTAGATATAGGTAAGTCTAGCAAGAAGGTGCGACCCTAGTTACAGACAGAACATCAAAGCGCATGCGTGGTTGTAAGCATAACGTCAAGGACGATGACAAGAATGTCAAAGATATTACCAGATGTCGGCATTGCGGTAGAATTGCGAATAAAATGATTTATGACGGTGAATGAAGTTTTGGCGACTAATGAGTGCAAGCTGAATCCGAGGAAATGTGGAAGAGGTACCAAAGTGAAGAGACCCTTATATGGACATTCTTTTAATTAGACATTTCATTGGTAAATCAGGAAAATAGCAAGTAACTTATATAGTAATGACGACCTAATATTTGATTTTCAAAACTTTAAAAATGAGATTTTGGAAAAGATTTCCTTAATCAACTTTCAAAAGATTTTGCATGAAATAAGTTTTACAATTTGGTTGTCAAGGTACTACTTAAGTTCTTGTTATTATAAACAGAAAATGACCTAAAAAAAGAAAGAAGAATGGAATTAGACTCAGTATAGTGATTCAAAGGGGCCAAGTAGACCCATCAGCAGGGAGAAGGTTTAAGGTTTGCTGTGAAAAATGAAAGTAAGCGTTGTTTAATCAAATAAATAATTGAATCAACATATTAAAATATTATTTACCCAATTGATAAGATTATTAAAATTTAACGAGATTCGTGATTCGAAGGGACGGAGGATGATTGAAGGAAATGGCAGAATCTTCCAGATGATTGGAGAAGAATCGTATTTTTATCAACGAAATTGAGGCATTGCGTGATCGATGGGTATTTTACGCGGCATAGATGAAATCTGAAGCCGTGATTATAAATTTCAGGAGGACGCGATTAAGATTAAATTATTGAAGCATTTGGTGTGAAGGCATTTCCAGGAAGCATTTCGAAGCAATGATGTGACTTAAATCGTGAACCTGTATCCGCACAATCCTGAAGGCATACATAAGTGAAGCGTGGAAGGTGATCGACATTGACATTCTTTCTTCTAACATGATAGCATATGTTCTTCTCGAGTTTGAATATGTATGAGCTTCTTCTGTTAATAAATCATATGAGGCGGAAACGAAAGAACATCCTTGTATCCCTTCTGAATTGTTTCTCTTCTCAAACTATTGATTTCTGATTGAGACAACAGTGTTGTGATATGACGTTTTGTCGAAATGACGAAAAGTCGGGTGGTACGCCACCTAATCATGTGTTGTATGCCATATAGTATGAAAGACTGGCCATCTTAAGTACGAATATGGTTGTCTCATTCTTCACTCATTTTTCTTCCTTCAATTTTCTGGTTTACAAATTCTCTCAATTAGTTGTTGCATTGTTATTCCTTATTCCGTGTTTAATCAAAATCATGTTCATAAACTCTTCTTTTGCGTAAAGTCAGTTCTCTGACGATTTCATAAGAAATGAAATAGTGTGATACGTGGAACCATACAACGAACATAGATACGACTGCAAATTGATAAATGGTGGACATCTGCGAGCGAGGAAAAGAAAAATGAATGCACCGACAAATGTGGACATGGCAAAAATATCAAGTAAGACAGTTGTTCATGTTACGAGGATCTCGTCAGTATGGTAAATTGCATCAACGTTATGCACTTCAAACCAGAGGATTTCGAAGCGAAACGAATGGTTAGCGAATTGTACATTAATTACGAAATAAGGAAGTGATGTTGTGTGCTCAAACGGAGCAAACGAGTATCGAGACGACGATCAAAGATCAAGGAAATTTTGAACAATGACTCAGACATGCAATTACGACGTGAAACATCCCTTCATCACTGGAAGATACCGATCGTGAAGATTCAAGATGGAAAAAATCTTAAATGTAATCGAACTTCGAATATGTTCTTCAAGAAATTGTGAAGTTCTCTAACTTGCATAAATAAGTGATTGTGAATTCAATGCTCATACCTGGGTCAGTAATGAAAGTTCGATGCAAAGCCATAAGTGGAGATGAAGCAATGGTGACTCGACCGTGAAACCTTTTAAGAAGTAACGATATAACGATTAAGTTTCTATCAGATTACGACGGTAATAATGAAAACCGTGTGTGGTTATTAAAAGATAAATGATTGTTGTGATTGGTTGAAGGATGCAGCGTAATTCTTAAAAGTAACTGTACACAATTAGTAATGACAAGAAATAAGTTAAAATACTCGCGAAATAAAATTTTGAGAAACGAGACAAATTTTACAGTTCACTAATAAAATTTTGTAAGATTTTGAAAAAACTAGAAAGGGAGTGGTTATATTAATCCTTGTTAATTTAAGATCTTAAGTCTCATTTTAAAAGATAAATGATATGTCGGTCAGATGCTGATCCAAAGCGATATAATCTGAATTGTGTTGAATGGATGGATGTGGTTGATTGATGGTGCCAGCATAAGTCCGACTGGTAGTCAATGGTGTAGGAGAAGTGCTGCCCAAATATTCATAAATTACCCTATAGTTAAGGACAGAGAAGTATATTATCGTTCTCGTCAGTACTCCAATTAATCGCGATATTGGTTCTTGAGAAAGTTGTTATGACCAAAACGACTTTATATAATTGGTCTTTGATTCCAGTTAGCTAGTCAGCACTTGGTTTAAGTGATCAGTTACAGGAGTTAATTGGTCAACTTTACCAACTAATGGGTAGTTAAATGGAGATCGATTCCAATTAGATTGAGTCAATCTCTAACATGATTTCCAGCTCCGAAATCAAAGCAATAAGAAATTTGGAAAATAATGGCGTTAACGTAAATTGAAGGCTTAGCTCAATTAGCATGATCAGATGCAAGGTTTGATCCAGAAGAATACCCTCTCTTCGATGAATAAAAGGAACAGGAAGTTACTGGTACACGCTAGTGAGAAAAATATTTTTAAGAACTGAAGATTCAAGATAAAGTAAAGTGATTATGTCATCTGCAATCGCGATTCCAGAAAGAACGTGGATATATACCCACATCGAATGACGAATTAATGAAAGATTTGAAGGTACACTTCTTTTGAACGATTCAAACCCCCAATGAAAGACGAAGATTGATGAAGTCCGCATGTGAATTCAGGAAAAAGAAATGATGGTCAATGAAGAGAAGTCAAACACGTGATATTTGATACATCAAGAAAGGCTAAGGAAATAGCTACCGAGGAAATTCGATAACTCTGTTAGTAAGAATATAAATAGTACAGATAAAAGCCTTCATTCTAGTGGGAACTGCAGAAATGACTTATCCAATAATAAACAGAGTAATATTACTAAGAAAAAGAAATTTGTTATGTTTAAGAGAGATAATAAATAATAAAAAAAATGAAGAACTAATCAAGACAGGAAGTGGAATCAAAAGGATGATAAAGAAATTTTATAAAATAATCCAAGATATACGCAAAGTATGAACTTCAGTTGGGCCAGAAGTGATTGGGAAATGAATTGGAATGTCGATAATTAAAGATGGGAATTTCAGTCAAGGAATGCGTGTAAACAGGAATGATTACATCAAGGTATTGATGGCAAACTGCTGAAGAAGAAAGTTGTAATGAATCTCATGTCGGAATTCTTTCAAATTAAAGTGAAGTCCCGGAGGTTCGAACGAATGATTTACCAAGGTTACCTCAGGGAATGAGGTAAGAATTTCTCGTCAGTGACTGCACAAAATCAAGCTGATATCAAAAGTCGGTATCGTATAACTTAATAGGGATAAGATAATAAGTGATGGAAAACTTCAGAAATGTAAAAAGAATAATGAAATAAAAAGTATTTTGTGCTGCACACAAAAGCGGTCATGGGAAAAGAGAATGGAAGTATGAAGTTACGCATCGAGTATTAGAAATCTTAAATTTGAAGATTAAGTGGACACAATGTACCAGGAATATTGGGATAGTATGATTGGATTTATTGATAACATCCTCGCTAGTTCAAGGATTAAGGAGGACCAAGTTGAACGCCTGAAGTTATGCTTGCAAAAAGTTGGAAAATAACGGCTGCATTCTCAGCTTCAAGGATATGAATTCTGGTTAAGAGAATTGGGAAAGTTAGGAATTGAAAAATAGGTTTTGATCTGTCTTCTAGGTTATGCTGATACTTACTTTGTTGTTGAATATCAAAGGTGGTATTAATGCAGATGATTGATGTTGACTTCAGTATGAGACGTTGTGAGCATCAAAGTTCGTATTGATATCTAATTTGATAGGACAACAAAATGAGTATTAGTACCCAAGAGACCGGGTTTTGAATAAAGTTTGGTTCATTTCGTTTCAAATTAATGTATTTCCTTTCGGATTGTAACAGATTATCGCTCAATGAATATACTTGGTGGTGATTGAAAAGAAATAGAATTATGCTACCAAATGGTGACAAGATGCAATTACCGAGATTTTCCTTTTCAGATCGCATAAATGTAAAACATTCTGAAGTATCAGACGTTATGAGCTTAGGATATCGGGTGCAGACGAATAGAAAATGCAAGAGATCGATTAAGAATTCTCGAACGTGATTGGAAACGATCATAGGTCAGGCTAACCAAACAGAAGGAAACATGAAGAGTAGAATAGAACAGTCAGTGAAAATAGAAAGTTCATGAACACGAATTATTGGAATTAGACAGAAAAGAAGATTAGTGTGAATTAAGTTAGTCCTGTGAGGTAATGAGATAGATGGAACGATTGTGGATGAGTTGGTCTTGTTGTCACCGGTATAATGAATCTACAAGACATTCATCTGTGTATGACTATGAAAATTCATTTAGCTTCAGATGTATGAAGTAGAGATTGAGATAGGGATTGCATGAGCAACTGATAGAGTTGATGACGGTAAAAGGCCGTTGAATTGTGATTAAGGTGATGAGAACTAAGTAATCATAAGAAAGATACTTGGAAAACATCATGGTTTGTTCCTTAGCATGATTCTGAGGACAGAATCCTTTTAAGGGGGGAAGAATGTAACGCCCGAGAAATATTATGTAATTATTTTTATCAATAAATAATTATTCTGTGATTTTTATGTGAATTTTGGTGAATTATTTGATGATGGATAATAATATCTGAATGTTTATTTCTAATAAAATTTAGATATTCTAATTTCCAATTATTCAGAATTAAATATAGATAATTTTGGTATTTTTCTAGTAATTGTTGGATTACCATATGATTTTATAAGGATTTATAGAATTTATAATGATTATTTTACATAATTATAAAATTAATTTTGAGAATCAGAAATCGTCCCACTTCAATTGTTTTTGCGTTTTTACAACCCGAAACTCTTCTGAAAACTCCTTCCTAACCTAATCTGATAATTCTGAACACTTTCCGTGTTTTGACTTTTTCGATCCGGGGTACGGTTTCACCTGTACGAGTCCCGGTGTGAAATTTTCGATACGCAAATCATTTTATATATCGATAAAAGTCCATATTCTCAAAAGGCGAGACATTATCACCTTAATTTCGTATAAAGTATTTTATAGGAAGCTTTGTTTTGATTATTATCCAATTCTGGTATTAAAATCGTATCGTCTTTTTAGTTACTTAGCGGCTAAGTAACCCATTTTCGGATCGATATGTAAATATAATTATTGAAATATTAAATAAGTAAAATATGTGATGATTCTGTCAGCTATGTGTTGCTGTATTATCAATTGTCAGTGAATTGTTAGACGCAAAGATTAATCTTATAATAAATTATCGAGCTATATGCATTTAATTCATTCAAAAGTGATTTTATTGAATATTTATTTTAAAAAAATGCTAAAATTGTTTCTAAAATTATTTTTGTTGTTCTATAATTTCATTTATTATTTTTAAGGAATTATAAAATTTAAAATCAATATTTTATCTATTATTTAATTTTAAAATGATTTTCTGACTCCATTTAATTGAAAAATCAATATTGATTCCAAGATATTTCAAAAAAATCATGAAAGTTTTATTTTATTAACTTTTAAATACTTCGAGAATTTTAAAATTTTCGGACGGTTGTTAACCGTAAATTATTTACTAAAAACGATAGTTGTAGTACGAAACAGGAAATACCGGGATAAAGCGAAATAAAGAGAACGAAGAAAAAAATTGTATTAGTAATAAAACCCCCCTCTCCTGTTTCCCCCACGCGCCCCCATTTTTCTCCCCTGTTCTTCATTCCCCCGCCCCGTCTTTCTCTGTGTCTCTCGACTCGAATCTCTCGGCTCTCTCTCGCCGGAATCTCTCTCAATCTCTATCTACTCTCTCCTCTATCGCCTCTCTCTCTCTCTCTCTCTCCTTCTCCATTTCTCCCCCTTCCCCTTGTTGCCCCTGTTCGCCTGGTGTTCCCCTTGACACGCCGCCTGTCCTGTCCTCCGCGTCGCCGGTTTATTTTCCGGCGAGGATTGTTTAAGTGTGCGTGTATCTTGCGTGATTGTAATTGTTGTGCGTGTTGTGTACAGGGTGGTGTTGATTCTGTTGGTCGTTACTTTATGTTTTCCGGTTGTTCTCCGGTTAATTGCGCCTGTATTAATTTGGTTTTCTTGATTTGTTTTCTGCAGAATTTAATTGATTTATTTTAATGAAATAAATTTATTCGTGCGGGAAATTATTGTTAGTAATCGGTGGAATTCGTATGGAAACCCGAATTTATCGGGCACCGACGAATTTTACCGTCGTCGGCGATGAGCCTCGGCGAGCCGACGGTGGGCGATGATGATTTCTATCTGAGTCCTACGTTATTAGTTAAATAAAAATAGTTGGTAAATTAGTTGTGAAACGAAAATGGGAATAAAATAAAAATACGAATAAAAATGCAAAATACGAATAGTATTAATAATTAAGCGAATCAGAGTTTGGGACTTGGTAATTGGATTGTGGATTGAATTATGGTGTGGCTGTTGTTGTGATTGGATTGTTGTTGTGGATTGACGTCGATTTGATTCGACGGGTAGGCCGATAAACAAAGGAGACGCTGCCCGATTTTCGGAAAATTAATTCCGAAAATACGGGAACGTAACCTATAATTATCGGAGACGTCGAATAACCATATACAATTATATTAAATGGACTTGGCTGCGATTGAGACAAGATAATTTATAAATAATCGATTACCCTGTATTTCAAAATGACGAGTATACATATTTTCTGAAAATAAATACCGAACCGAGTTTTGAAGATGTGAACCATAATTGCTATGTGTATTTCGATAATACATATAAATATGAATTCGGTTATGAAACCGTGTGGGTAGAAGTGACAGGAGTGTTATGTTGAGCGAGACGATTATCTAAATTAGGGTATTTTAACCCTGTAGTTTTAGACGAAAGACCCGAGATGTGACATCGGACTAGGAATGATCTAGTGATTAGACGTTGAGATCAACGAAGTTCCAACCAAAGGGTCTAAATGTTGGGATCGTATCGAGAATAGGATGGTAGGTGGACGATAAAGCCAAACAATCAAGGTCGAACCAAAGTCAACCAATAATAACGGTTAAAGCTTATTGAGGCAAGTATTCCAGAACATTCTTTTATATACCGCAAATATTCTGAATTTCTTTTAAATACTACAAATATTATTCGCTCCTATTCTAATTTCAGAATAGTTAACTGTTTTATATTTCGCTGCAATTACTCTGATTATGCACGTTCCTTTTCATTATTGTTCCTATAATTCGATTGCTCTCGTGAGTAAATACCCATTCTTTCGGGTTATTTGATAACCCTGAATTGGGATGTTCTGACTTCAAAATGGTTTGACATCAAAACACTCTACGGGCTGGATAGTGATACTTTGGGGATTAAGTTTTACTTAATCCTAAGGACCGAACATAATCGGTGCCTTGAGATGGGCTGTAGTGCCTGAAGACCTGACTGGATCTATACAGGTAGGTATAGATCTGCACTGTATCCTGACTGATCAGCAGGGTATAAGTGTGAACTAGTGTCCAGTCTAATTTATTGTTGATCGCCATCAATGGCCTTCCTTCTTGAAATAAAATGTGATTATGGATTAAAGTTATTCTTTCTTAACACTCAGTTTCGGTAAATTTCAATGTTTCTAAATAAATTCGAGGTTCAGATTGTTGTTGCAGCATTAGTTGCTCAGTGATAATTAGAATCTTGAATGAACTGAGATCTTCTTAATTATTCAAGCCATCCTTATCAGGCTGGTTTAGCAGGCTAAGTCTATGGAAACTTAGTCGATAATGATGGATACTGAATAGTTAGGAATTTCTTGAACGTCATTTTATGAATAGTTATTGCATTCGTTGCTCAAGTATGAAGTGTTACCAGAAACTATTTTGAAAACACGTGATCTCTGAAGCTCTTACAAAATGTCAGTATTTCCTATGTGAATTATAGCAATGCAAATCAAATTGATTTTAAGATAATGAAGTATATCCTTTAAATGATTTCGTTTTTCGCTCTTCAAAATATTTAAGAGATTTTGTCCGGAAGTTTTCTTTGATATTAATGTTTGAAACTCAAAATTATATACTTGTTCGGCATTTCTGGCTCACTCTTCCTTTGTAAATTCTTATTTCTGCCAGAAACAGATAAGGATAAAAAAAATGAATAGCTTCGATAGACAGCAGGAGTTAGAAAATTTCCGCTGCGAGAGGTTGAAGGTGTTGGAAGATTGTGACAAGAGCATTAGTTCAAAGGTATTCTCATTTGTATTTTAGTTATTGTAAGTTGTAGAAGGTTAGATTCTTGTTTCATACCATAACCTATAAACGATCCGGATTCAAGGGGTTATTTATTTATTCTTTATTTTATGTAATGATTGTTTAAGTGACACCAAATCTTGACCCCGGATTTGGGGTGTTACACTACGCCTTGCCTCTTCAGCTCACATAACATAAGTATCTATCAATACTCAACTCATACGATTCTGTTTGGTATACACTTCTAGCTACCCTTCGTTTTACCCAAATCCGACTAACGAATTGAAAGTTATGCTAAAAACAAGTAAACATTGAACATATAGACCGATAGTCAAACAAACAAGTCACATATAGCACATAGCATGTCAGACAATCAATGAAATTTCATTTATATGGAAGTCTCGGGTCATAAACAGTCTTTCGGGTATTTAATATGATTTTTAAAACATTTTTCAGAGTCAAAACGGGTCGTTGGGTAGGTTTTAAAGCAATAAACAGGGTTCGGTTGCCCACATCTGGCTTCAAAATAATTTTCTAATAATTATCGACCTTGAAAATAATTTAAAATAATATTTTAAAGCTCAAAACTATTTTTCAAAATTTTTAAATCATTAATAAATAATTAAATCTAATTAAATAATTAATTAAAATCAATTAATAATTAATTAAATCAATTAATCAATTAATTTACAATTTAATTGACCAATTAACTAATTAATTATTAACTAAAATTAATTAACTAATTAATTCAAATTTATTTTTAAATTAAAATTAATTTTTGGAATTAAAATAATAATTTTTGGAATTTTCAAAAATTAAAAATGAATTTTTATAATTAAAATAAATAGAAAATATGAGTTTTAAATAATTTATAAACAGGAATCCTAAATTTGCAAGTTCTGGAAACCTGGAGGACCAAACTGTATCGTTTTTAAAACTACAGGGGCTTGTTTGCAATTTTGCCAGCCCTGCCGTCGACTTCACCAGAGTGTGGCCGGAGAACACGATCCTGGCCACCTCAGGCCACCAAACTCTCAAGAATCAAAGCACAGAACCACCAGGAACTTATACCAGTAATCAAAACACATAACTTATTTCAGAATTGGCCGGAAAATGCTCAAGAAACTCGCCGGTTTCCGGTGAGCTCGACGAAAACTTTAAAATACAACTCCCTTCGAACCAGGGATCGCCTGCTAACGAGCTATACACCAATCGATTGCAAATTTCAAGGGAAACAAAACCCACCCATCTAGAACATCTAATAACCCCTGGAACAAAAAGCCCTAAATTTCAATTAAGAACATTCATACGGGTTATAAACCCTAATTTCAAAATTCAAAAATCAAACTCAATTTTGAACATGTTATTGAACTCCAAATGAGTCATATGACATATCAAAATTATCAGGAAAACAAGCTCTACAACATGCAAGCATCAAATCATTTAAACAATCATCCATAAAAAAATTCATATTTTTAATCAAAATAATTCGAAATTAATAAAAATTATAGAAAATAAACCTTTGATTCTGCAGTGATATGAAGCACAGATTCTGATAGTACTCCTTAAACCCTTTGAATTTGGTTACTCGAGCTTTCCAAACAAAGATCAATAACACCTCCGATTTGCAGTTTGATTCTTGAAAGGTTATATGAATATAAGTATTTTCTCTGTAAAATTATATAATTACTGTGTGCAAATGATTTTCGGTACGAAATAAAATACGGTAAAGGCTATTTATAATTACGGAAAATTAGTATACCGTTGGATCATTCCGGATATAAAATAGTACGTTTATTTATAAAAATAGATCCAAACGGTACTGTTTTCGGGATAATTATCCAAATAAGTACAATTTGTACTGCGGTCTTGGTCTCAGCGCCTGGTTACACGTATTACGAGGTGATAATTATAATAGTTTAATAAAAAGATCCCGTTTATCAAAAATACGAGTTTTATTAAATTACCGAAACGAATAATATATCAAAAATATTGTGCCGGGACCCGCACAGGACAAACGGTATGCCGGATCGAAAAACTCGAAACATGGAAAATGCTCGGAATATCGCAATTAGGTTAGGAAGGAGTTCTCGGAAGAGTTTCGGGTTATAAAAACGTAAAAACGAGTGAAGTCGGCTGGTTCCCGATTAAATTAAATAGTTTATAAATACTCGGAAAAAGAATTTATAAAATCCATAAATTTCCTATAAAATCATAAATCAACATAAAAATTAATAGGAAGATATGACAATTATCTGTATTTTATTTTGGACATATAAAAATTAAAATACTCAATTTATATTATTTTTAAACATCCAAGCATATATACCATTTAACAAATACTTCACAGAATAAACACGGAACATGCATAATATTTATTTATTTATAAAATAATTACACGATATATCCCAGATATTATATTATATAAGTGTATATTGATTTTAATATAATCAACTCATGCCAAAAATGACTATCATATTAAAAATAATTTTCCATATCTAATTTGTTTAACACCTGATAAACTAATATCAATAATTTAAATCAAAATATTTTAAGAAAAAATATTTTTATCATTAAATAATGAATTAGATTATATAATACAATAACACATGTAAATATTAATTTTCTAACTACAAAATTTACTTCGCACTACATTATTTGTCACAACATAATAATATTAAAATCTTTCAAAACCGTAATCAAGATTAGTCTTAAATCACACACAAAATATATTTATTAAAAAAATCTAGGGTTAGGATATTATAGTGTTGCGGTGATTTGTTTCCCTTAATCATCAAATTGTACCTCTATTTGTCTTATTGTAAATTTATCTAAGTGTTGATATCGTAAACTCTGATAATCCGTGACATCTTGACCTAACTCACGACATAGTTCAAAATTAGACTTCACGATATGGTCTAATATTGACTTTTCGATATAGCTGACTTCACGATGTTCTCCACTATATGATATAACTTTAAACCACTTCACTATGTAGCTCTTCTAGACTTTATTATATGTGACTTAGTAAAATTTCTGCAACTTATTTTCTTCAACAGTCTTTTTTCTTCAAATTATTGCTTGAACAATTTTTGATTGAATTTCTACCTGAATGATTTATTCTATGATTAATATTTACAAGAGTTGCATTGAAATTCCTAAACTCATTATAATATGTTATTCACTAACAATCAACTTAGGTTTATTTGTAGAAGGGGGGTTGAATAGAAATTAAAATTTTCAAGTTAACTTGTGCATGGGAGGGGAAAGATGAACACAAATGATTATAATTTCAGGTGGTTTGTTTTTGGACTTACCACTTGAGGTTTATTTTTGAAAAAATAATATGTTACAACTACAAGAGTAATCTCACAGCTGCGGTTTACAGTGCTTCACTCAGAGGAGGATATCTCTCTCATGCTCTATGAAAATGTAAAACCTATTTCTTAAGTGAAACACTGTTGTTACTTGGTTTATGTTAGGAAATGAATAACACACATAGGGGGGTGAATGTGTTTTACTGTTTTTATGCTTTTCTTGGACTTTTTATGGTTGAACAAAGTAAATTAAATCTTGTAGTGAAATGTGTTACTGCAAAAATTAAACATGCAATAATAAGAACACAGATCTTTTCAAAATTTACTTAATTTTGTATTAAAATTAAGAATGTTTTGCTACAAAATTTCTAGGCTCTTTGTTGATAAAGAGCTTAGCTTCTCCTTGAGAATGTTACAAGATTTTCTATCTAAATTGTTACTACTGACTAAAGGACCAGTGTTAACTGTATAATTTAGTTAGCTGCTGGTTTACACAGTGTACAATAAGATATGCTATTAACTTTAGTAAACTATCACTTGTCATTTCCATCTTAGGAAAAGTGTATCTTCCATTTCTGGCTTAGCATATCTTAGCATCCTGTGTTTACTTTGATCTTTCTTTATCAGTTAATATTCACCATTGATATTACACATCCTTCAAGCTACTTTTTATAGACTTATCAATCCAACTGTTTGGATTATTTGTTGATTGTAGATCTTGGATATTGAACTGGTCTGCAATTTTGTACTTTGAGATTTTACCTCGAGATCTCCATTTGGTCTATAGAGAACTTGACATCTCGATAAGTGTATTGGCTTATCGAGATCTCTAATACTCCATAGTAAATTTGACTTGTAGAGGTCTCTGAGTTCTCTATAAGAGAATTTGGCTTGTCGAGATCTCTAGTCTTCATATCTTCACTTTGACTTATCGATATCTCTGAGTTCTCTAGTGGCTTATTGACTTATCGATAACTCAGAGTTCTCTAGTCAAATTTGACTTGTCGATAACTCAGAATTCTCTAGTGAATTTGGCTTATCGATATCTCTGAGTTCTCTAGTGGAATTTGACTTATTGATAACTCAGAGTTCTCTAATGAATGTTGACTTGTCGATAACTCTGAGTTCTGTAGTGAAGAAATGACTTGTCGATATCTCCAATCTTCATGTCTTCAATTTGGCTTGATGATATCTCTGTGAGTTCACTATAAGCTTTTCTTACTTCTCTATAAGTCATTTGGAGTTCTCGAGTGACTTCTCTATAAAACTAAATCTATGACTTGTAGAGATATTGACTTGGAATATTTTTATCCAAAAAGATTTATTCAACTCCAAGCTTCTTTAAAATTCTTCTGAGGCATGATCTTCTTGATCTTCTTCCAGATGAAATCCTTAGGCTTGATACTGTTTAAACAAAAAGACTCCAGTCTGCTCCTTTTTCATTTTTACAGACTTTAGAAGTTACAAGTACAAATGGAAACTAAGATTACAATACAACTTACTTAGGGTTGTCAATTTGAATTAGTCTTGTTAAAGTACAGGCATGTCTTGCACAATAATCTCCCCCAATTTGTGAGAAGATTGCTTAACATAAATTCATGCCTGTTAACAAGACTAACCTCAAGTTAAAAAAATATGGAAAATAAAATCAATACATAAAGCTTAATAAAATTACAACTTTTATACAACATATTTTCAAAGTTCAATGGTTACAAGTATCAGGTAAAGACAGTTTTTGTATATGCTTCTTCCCTAAGAGCATCCTTCAAGTGATCAAGAATTTCCAGTTCTTCTATAATATGTGTTCCACTTAGAGCTTCTACAAGTTTCTGTCTTACAACCTTTGGATAACCACTGTCTAACAAATCAATCCTAAATCTTGAGAATTCACCAGCTTTGATGTTTAAAAATTTTCCATCCTTAGAGATTCTGCTCATTCCTTTGGCCTTGAGCTCTTCTGATCTTTGTATGAACATCTCAATTTCCTCATTATACTTCTTCACTCTCTCTTCAGATTCAGCCTTATTTCTTTTTCTTGATTCTTCCCTTTTAATCAACCATTCAGCTATAACTGATCTCCATGCCCTTGTGGCAGTATCCTTGTCCTTTAGAAAACTTATTATTCTTTTAATTTCTAAGGGCGAAAGAGAATCCATTAAATCACTGCCAAGGAATGTGAAGGACCCATATTCATAGAAAATTCTAACTTATGTTGGGAATATGTTGTGAACTTGAAGATTACATTAACAAAATACCTTAGTAGATTCAACTTAGTGTAAAATGTAGCACTCGACAGATGATCAGATATAGTCCCGATGGATGACTCAATATAGTCCCGACGGATGATGATTTGACATCCTTCGAGTGAGTAGCTTATGTAACAATAAGTCATGAAGCACATTTCTGTAAACACCTTTGTATAGATTCTGTAGTAGCATATAAGTCATGTTGACTTTAATTAGATATGCAAAATAGGTTGATTAATTGTAAATATAAGATGTCTTGTAATTCTGCATAAGTGAAATGAAGTCAAGTGTCAAATAGCTACCCGACGGATGATCAACAAAGCCACCGATGGATGATCAACTAATCTCCTGACGGATGATCAACACGGAAACCCGACGGTTGATAATCATGTACCCGACGGATGATCAATTCAAACATCTATTGACAGTGACAACACGGTCACATGCGTCGAGTGTTTGCAAAAGGAATGTGGCAGCCTATTCAACTGGGTTTTTGAGAACAAAGAAGCATTACCATTTCCATGCTATTATGAAGATATTCAAAGATGCTGGAATAGAGTAGTGAAGCATCATGGTATTAGACTTGATAGGTTTTGTTTTATTATCTTGTCTTATTACTATGTAATCTTCGTGATATATAAACCAAGAG
This sequence comes from Apium graveolens, assembly GCF_009905375.1. NCBI lineage: Eukaryota > Viridiplantae > Streptophyta > Magnoliopsida > Apiales > Apiaceae > Apium > Apium graveolens. Next base: position 103,761,048 of record NC_133653.1, on the reverse strand, counting down.
TAGCAAATAGAACAACAAGAAGACTAAGAAAATACATTCTCAGAGAAACAATTGTAAGATGTATCCTGTAGCATTTCTCTGTAAGATAGTTGTCGATATTTTTAAGCAGCTGTGAGCTATTCAAGCTTCACAGGGTTCTTTTGATATATATATATCTCTCTGGTGGATACATTCAAATCCACCAGAAATTTTTTAAAAACTTGTGTTTTTAATTACTTGTGTTTTGATTTATCTAACTATTCATTCCGCACTTTGCAAATCAAACACTTATATATTAGTAAGTTAGAACCATTTTTCTTTAATCTTAAAAAGTAGCCAGAATTATATTCAACCCCGCCTTCTATAATTCTTGTTGTATTGTTAAGGACTAACAATTGGTATCAGAGCAAGCCCTTGAAGTACAAAGAGTTTAGAGATCACAACAAACAGCAAGATGAACAAGAAGGATGTTGGAGTCAAGATTCCTTTTCTGGACAAAGATAATTACCATCACTGGAAGGTAAAGATGCATCTTCATTTACTTTCTCAAGATGAGGCCTATGTGGATTGCAAAGAGAGAGGTCCTCACATACCAATGAGAGCTGCAACTGGAAATGAGCCATCAGTTCCCAAGCCAAGGCATGAATGGTCAGATCCTGATATTAAACAAGTCAGGAAAGACAAGAAGGCCATGAATATTTTATTCAATGGAGTTGATGGTGACATGTTTGACAACATCATCAATTGCAAGACAGCCAAGGAGGTTTGGGACACCATTCAAATAATATGTGATGGCACTGAACAAGTTAGAGAAAACAAGATGCAGTTACTAATTCAACAATATGAGCATTTCCACTGTGAAGAAAGTGAAACTCTCACTGATATCTTTAGTAGATTTCAAATGCTACTAAACGATCTGAAGCTGCATGGAAGAGTCTACCAAACCAAAGACTCTAACCTCAAATTTCTGAGATCCCTTCCAAAAGAATGGAAACCAATAACAGTCTCCTTGAGAAATTCACAAGAATACAAGGAGTTTACACAAGAGAGACTGTATGGAATTCTAAAGACCTATGAGCTTGAAATAGAGCAAGATGAAAGAATGGAGAAAGGGAGAAAGAAAGGAGGGTCCATTGCACTGGTTGCTGAGTTAGAGAAAGAGAAGGAGATGAAGATAGAAGCTGTTGAGTCTACTTCAAAGGTCTATGAAAACAAGGGCAAGGGGCTGGTAGCAGAAAATGAAGATTCTTTGAGCCAAGATGATATGGATGATATTGATGAACATCTTGCATTTCTTTCCAGAAGCTTTTCCAAGCTCAAGTTCAAGAAGAACTTTGGAGCAGCTAAGCCAAATAAAAACATGGTGGATAAATCAAAATTCAAATGTTTCAAATGTGGCTTGGCAGGGCACTTTGCCAGTGAGTATAGAAAGTCAGATTCCAGCAAGAAAAAGTTTAAGCCTGTGGATTATAAACAGAAGTATTTTGAGTTGATCAAACAAAAGGAAAGGGCTTTTATTACACAAGAAAATGACTGGGCAACAGATGGTCTGGATGAAGATGAAGATGTCATCTATGTCAATCTAGCCCTAATGGCCAAGTCTGATGAAACAGAGACAAGTTCTTCAAGTAATCAGGGAAACAAAAAGAATCAATGGTACTTGGATAGTGGTTGTTCAAGACACATGACTAGAGATTCTACCCTGCTCATAGAGTTCAAGGAAAGAGCTGGCCCAAATATTACTTTTGGACATGACAGCAAGGGTTATATTGTGGGATATGGCTTGATTTTGAAAGACAATGTCATCTTTGAGGAGGTTGCCTTAGTGGATGGTCTCAAGCACAATTTGTTGAGTATCATCCAGCTTTGTGATAAAGGAAATTCAGTAACCTTCACTAAAGAAGCCTATGTTGTGACAAACAAGAGGAGCAACAAAGTGGTTCTCACTGGAGTGAGAAAAGGAAATGTGTACCTAGCTGACTTCAACTCATCAAATGCAGAATCTGTTAATTATCTTCTCAGTAAAGCAAGTCAAGATGAAAGTTGGCTATGGAACAAAAAGCTATCCCATCTAAACTTCAAGACCATGAATGAGCTTGTAAAGAAAGAACTAGTTAGAGGTATTCCTCAAGTGGAGTTTTCTAAGGATGGACTGTGTGATGCTTGCCAAAAGGGAAAACAAATCAAAGTATCATTCAAAAAGAAGCTTGATTCAACAATTGAAGAACCTTTGCAACTGCTACACATGGATTTGTTTGGACCAGTCAATGTGTTGTCTATCTCAAGGAAAAGATTTTGCCTAGTAATTATAGATGATTTCTCAAAGTTCTCTTGGACATATTTCCTAAAGTCTAAAGATGAGGCTAGTGAAATCATCATCAATCACATAAGGCAAGTCAACAATCATCCTGATTTCAAAGTTAGAAGAATCAGGAGTGATAATGGAACTGAGTTCAAGAATTCTGTTAGGAGAGTATTTTGTGAAGAGAATGGAATTATGCATGAGTTTTCAGCAGCAAGAACTCCACAACAAAATGGAGTAGTAGAAATGAAGAACATATCACTTATTGAAGCTGCAAGGACAATGCTTGAAGAATCAAAGTTACCTACATATTTCCGGGCTGAAGCTGTAAATACTGCATGCTACACTCAGAATATTTCTTTGGTTAATCAGGAAAAATGTATGACTCCCTACCAATTGTTCAAGAACAAGAAGCCAACTCTAAACTTTCTTCATGTCTTTGGCTGCAAATGTTATATCTTGAGAAATCAAACTAATCAGAATGGGAAGTTTGATGCTAAAGCAGATGGAGAAAATTTTGTTGGATATGTTGTTGGTAAAGTATACAGAGTCTACAATCTGAGAACCAACATTGTTATGGAATCAATATATGTTGTGTTTGATGATAAAAAGATTGAAGGACTGCAAGATGGAGATTACCATGAGAGCCTCAATTTTGTCAATGTGGAGATGGTTAGTGATGACAGTGATGATGAAAGTGATCAAGAAACTACTAATAAGGATAATGTAGAAAAATCTATAACCAATGAAGCTAATAACTCACCATCCATCGAGTTACAAAATGCCTCATCCGTCGGTAGACAATCTGCATCATCCATCGAGAGAAAATCAGCTTCATCCGTCGGAACTCAAAATTCACTATCCGTCGGGTCATCAAAAGAAGCTGAAAGTCAAAATAGATCACTTGCAGAAAATTCCCCTCTCTCAAATTATAGATTCACGAACTCAGGGGAAGTTTCCAATAATCAAAACTCAATCACACATCAAGGCAACAATGAGGCCTCTTCATCTAGAGCTAATCTACCTCAACAAAGGAAATGGACAAAGGATCACCCCTTTGAGCTCATCATTGGTGATGTATCTTCTAGAGTTCAAACAAGGAGAGCAACTCAAAAAGAATGTCTATATAGCAGCTCCTCTCTGAGGAAGAACCAAAGAAGGTACAAGAAGCTTTGTTGGATCCTGATTGGATTTTAGCTATGCAGGATGAGCTAAACCAATTTGAAAGGAACAATGTTTGGAAGCAGGTACCCAAGCCTAAAGGGAAGAATCCTATAGACACCAAATGGTTATTCAGAAACAAGATGGATGAAAATGGCATAGTAGTCAGGAACAAAGCTAGATTGGTTGCTAAGGGATATTGTCAATAAGAAGGAATAGATTTTGATGAAACCTTTGTTCCTCTTGCAAGACTTGAAGCCATCAGAATCTTCTTAGCCTATACAACTCATGCCAATTTCAAGGTCTATAAAATGGATGTCAAGAGTGCCTTTCTAAATGGAGATTTGGAGGAGGAAGTCTATGTCAGTCAGCCTCCTGGCTTTGAAGATCCAAATCTACCTGATCATGTATACTATCTTTTGAAAGCACTCTATGGATTGAAGCAAGCACCTAGAGCCTGGTATGACACTTTGTCAAAGTTTCTTTTAGAGAATCACTTCACTAGAGGTATTGTAGATAAAACTTTATTCTTTAGAAATGTTAATGGCTCTAGCAAACTTTTTCAAATTTATGTAGATGACATTATTTTTGGCTCTATAGATGAAAAACTTTGCAAAAAGTTTGCCAAATTGATGCAAAGTAAGTATGAAATGAGCATGATGGGAGAACTGACTTACTTTCTTGGTTTACAAGTTAAGCAAGTTAGTGATGGAATATTCATTAGTCAAACTAAATACATTCATGATCTCTTAAAGAAGTTTAATCTAATGGATTGTACATCTGCAAAAACTCCCATGACCACTATAACTAAGCTTGAGTTAAACACTACTGAAAAGTCTGTGGATATTTCAAGTTATAGGGGCATGGTTGGCTCACTTCTGTACTTAACATCTAGTAGGCCAGATATAATGTTTGCTACCTGTATTTATGCTAAATTTCAGGCTGATCCTAGAGAATCTCACTTAGTAGCTATTAAGAGTTCAGATATCTCAAGGGAACACCAAAACTTGGCATTTTGTACCCTAGAGATTCTGGTTATGATCTAACTGGTTATTCAGATGCAGATTATACAGGTTGCAGAATTGATAGAAAAAGTACAACAGGAACCTCTCAATTTTTAGGAAACAAGCTTGTGTCCTGGTTCAGTAAAAAGCAAAATTTAGTTTCTACTTCTACAGCTGAAGCTGAATATATTGCTGCTGGAAGTTATTGTGCACAGATTTTGTGGATGAAAAACCAATTGCTAGACTATGGTCTACAAGTGGAAAGAATTCTTATTTTCTGTGATAACACAAGTGCAATTTCCATCACTAAACATCCAGTACAACATTCAAGAACAAAGCACAAAGACATCAAGTACCACTTTATAAGGGAACATGTGATGAATGGTACTGTGGAACTACATATAGTTCCAAGTAAAAAAAAAGCTTGCAGATATATTTACCAAGCCATTGGATGAATCCACATTTTCAAGGTTGGTAAGTGAGTTAGGTATGCTTAATTACTCTTGAATCTTTTCAGATATTTTGCAAGTTGTAATGTAGCCAGAAATTTAATTGGTTTTTCAGTCTTGGATGAAATTTTGGCTAAGTCAAAATTTACATCCCGACAAATGATCATTATCCATTGAGTTCGATCATCCGTCGATATACAATTTGTCAATAAAATCAATTATTTTTCTGGAATATTTTATATCTCGACGGATAACTGATTTATCCTCATCCGTCGAATTTTCTCATTCTTAGCCGTTGATTTTCTGAACATTATCCACCGAGTATACTTACAGTTTGTAAGCATAACACGACGGATAAGTGATGGAATTTTTACAGTTAATTTTTAAACGGCTATTTTGAACACTTTTTATTGGTCACTTTATTTTACTTTATTATTTTTGACAGTTATTTTTGAGAGAGTATAAAAGCAAAATTCATTTTCATTTCTTTTCTTTTATAACTCTCAATTCATCTACTCTAACTTCTCTCTTTCTCAAAAGCAATTACTCTCTCTCTCTGCAAGTTCTTACTCTCTAACAATGGCACCAGTCGTCAAAATCATGTCTCAAACTGGTTTTATCTATGAGAAGAACAATTTCACGTCTCTAGTGAAGAAGGGGATTCAACAATTTGGCGACTACCACAAAATGATGGATTTTGTGAACAACTGCAAACTCAACTATGCCATGTTGGAATCACCCACCATTTACTGTGAGGTTATTAAAGAAATGTGGACAACTGCAGTGTACAACTCAACCGACAAGACCATCACTTTCACAATTAAAGGTCAGAAATTCTGTGTTAATAGTGATATTGTTAAAGCATGCTTCAAGTTTCCTGATAATACTGCAACTTCTCCACACACAGACACTGACATTGTTAATATGCTTAATTCCATGGGCTATGCACTCTCTACTTCTAAATTAAGTAAAATTAGGAGGTTGGGTCTTAGGAAGAAATGGAGTTATCTGTGTGATGTAGTTACTAAAGTATTTTCTAGGAAAATTAGCAATTTTGATTCAGTTAATATCTCCATGCTCAACATGCTTTACATGCTAGTAATTGATAAATTCTTTAAATTTAGTGATCTAGTCTTATTTGAATTGGGGTTAAGTTAGGGGAGCTTAATAAGAGGGGTAAGAATATTTATTATGCTAGATTTTTCATGATGCTTGCTAACCGCCTCTCTAAGGATATTGTGCTTGAGAACCCAACCAACAAGTTAGATTGTTGGGTTCAAGAAAGAAGAATTATTGCGGATTTAAATAGAGCAAACCACCACAAAGAAGTGCCATTCTTCTACTTTCCAGTAATGGAGGCACCTCAGGTAAGTGAAGTAATCTCAACTATCTCTACTCTTCCAACCTCAGCCATTTCTTTGTCTTCTAGTGTAGCAGTCGCATATGTGTCAATGACCAGACATATGCCTACCCAAGCTACCAAATCCAAAGTTTCAAAACCAAAGACAAAGAAAGCCCCCTCTGGTGTCTCTCAAAAGATGCCAGTTGTAAAATCCACTAAACACAAAGAGGGGAGTGTGAAGGTGGGAAAGACTGTTGAGGGACAGGGTAAAAATCAAAGAAGCCCTAAGGATAAGGTTGGAGAGGTGAGTGTTTCCCAGCCTAGCCACACTGCAGTTTTTCAACAAACTACAGTGCTTAATAAGGACATTAGCTCATTACTGGTTTCATCCTCCCAAAAGGATGTTACCATTGAAACAAGCTCTCATCCAAGAGCACAGGCCAAGAGGGGCAGGGACACAAGTTCACCATAAACCTACACAAGAAAGAAGAAATCCAAAACCCTTGGGGATGCACAGGGTACCCACACAGTGCAAACTGGAGCTAAAGACCCAGTCACTGCACCATCTCAAAGTCAAATTGATGTGGCTCCAACAAATATGGAGTCACAGCCAAAATCTATACAAATTGAAACACCTCAAACACCAAATTCTCGCACACAATCTTTGGATGTTTACATGATTCAAACATCACAACCATATTCTCCATCTTGAACTCTGTTGGAGAAGCCAAAAATCCATGCAAGTGAGCATCATCTTCTAGATGATTTGTTGGCTCACTTGCCATTTCTTTTGGAAACTGTTGAGACATCTGTGCTAAAATTTTCATCAATCTGCACAGAGTCCATAATAGTTTCCACTCCAAACTCATTCATTTCTACTCACTCGATGGATATTGTTCATCCATCGAGTAGTGATTGTATCCCAACGGATGTGCCTAACAGCAGTCATCCGTCGGATAGTCAAATTACTATCCCGATGGATATTTCTCATCCGTCGGGTGTCTCTGCACAACTCCAAAGCTCAACTTTAGTCACAAGTGCAGATGACGTAGTGATTGTGCAATCACTATTAGGATTGAGGGAAGGTAGTGACATGAGTGAGAGTCTGGGTTGCTCCGGGGAAAAAGGAGAGAAAAAGAGTGATCCAATGCAATCTATTTCTTCAGGAATGGCAAAAGTGAGTGTGAGGAGTCCCACCTTAGATGCTGAAGGTGAGGGTGTGAGGGTGGGGAGCCAAGGTGAGACCTTGATGCAAGAAAAGAGAGATCGTGAGAGAAATGCAGGTACAGGAGTGATAAGGATGGAAACCATTACAAGTGAGTCAATGAATGTCAATGATGCAGAATGAAAAAGGCTATTTCAGCAGAATATCAAGCTGTTATAGATTCTATTTCCCTAGATGCTGAGAAATTTACTCATCCTGTTACAGGTTACCAAACTCTAGCGGTACAGGGCAATGTGGAGGCTGAAAGAATACTAAACTTGGTGCATACTACACAATATTTACGGAGAGCAAATGATGCAATCACTGCTATGCCTTCTACCATTGGCAGTGATTTTGAACTGGATGAAAATTCTTTTGGGGATGCTGGTGGGGATGATGAGGAAGATAGCATGAGCATAGGGGGAGATGCAGATGTTCCTGCCTGGATGTTAACAAAAGAATGTTCCTACTCACATCTCCAATCAACACTATTCAAGCTAATTCATGACACCCAAATAGCCATTCAGGCATCTTCTAATGCTAGCACAAAGAAGCTACTTACAGCACACCTTGAAGCACTCCAGCTGCATAAAATTCAAGCTCTCCAACACAGTCAGAGTGTGGATGAAATCAAGCAAGAAATTTCTGAAGTAGAACAAGATGTCATAGCAAGGTTGGATGCTAGATTTCCTGCAACCACCATGACTGAAATAGTTCAAAAGCTAAGGAAGGAGGCTGATCTCAATAGGAAAGTTGAGGCCATGGACTCAAGATTATCTGTTGTAGAGAAGTTAATGGCCAAGATACTTACCAATCAAGAAACTCAGACTGCTCTACTCCAACAGTTGGTGGCTGCTCAACTCCCTCCCATATAACTTGATGATAACAAAACGGGGGAGAAAGGCTCAAGTGAGGGGGAGAAACATTTCAATATTCAAGTTAGCAAAGTAATTATGCCTACAATTGCTTTCACAAAGCCATCAGCTAAGAATAGCATTAATCTGATCAATGAAGCAGCAGCCACTTTGAGAGAAGCTGAGAAGAAGCAGTTTAGTCCAATAAACTGGGAGAAAATTGATGAGGATGTTCAAAAGAAGTTTGGTCTAGCAAAGGAGCCAGAAAAATCAGCCATTCATCATTCTCAAATCAGGCAAATTTTTGTGAATGATATGAGCATGAACAATCTGGAAAGAGGCCAGACATCCTGCATCAAATCTCCAAATGCAGATCTAATCATGAAGCCAAAGGTGAACTATCCAAAATCTTCACTAAAGGATCCTTTGGACATAGTGTATGAGACACCAAAGCCTGATGAGAAGAAACTGTTGTCAAGATCTATTGCATTCTACAAGGATCCAACTGATTCAGCATTAAAAAAAGGAAAATTGCCAAGGTTTTCAGAAATGGTAAGGAAATTTGTGTGGGGGCTAGACACCCTCAATTTGCTGAAGCAAAAAGGGAAAAAAGGCAAGATTGAAGCAAGAAAAGAAGCAAGCTTCTCTAGATGCTAAAAAGCTCAAATAAAAGAAGGAGCAAGTTGCTATCTTGGCCAAGCTGCAAGCTGTGAAACCTACACAACAAATTCCTAAACAATCATCTGAAACCACTGGATCTAAGGATCTGAAAATGCAAGAAGAATCATAGTAGACAAAAAGTTTTAGATAAAAACTTAATACAAAGAGAAAAGTGAACTTTGATGAAAAGGAATTGGAAGATCATTTTCCCAAAAAGTCTACTTCTGCAACAACTCAAACATCCATGCCCTCTGTGGCACATGAAAAATTAAAGATAGATCCATCCAAGAATTTCCATGGTGAACCTATCATTCTAAAGGATGAGCCAATAGACTGGAATAGTCTACCAATTCCTGAACTCAATCTACCTCATTTCATGAAGCCAAAGAAGACAAAGACCAGAGCAGTCAAGAAAGTGAAGCCCGTAACTCTCAGATCCAAGTCCCTAACCAAAGCTCAAACCAAGGTCAACAAGGGAGATATCATGTACATATGTGACATCAAGGAATTCTATGAACTAAACCTTTATCTAGATGAATTGGAAGAAGTTAGAGGGATTGATACTTACAAGAATCTACCTGAAAGGTTAGTATTCAAGTACAAGGGAGGAAAAGAGATATCATGGCCACTTCACAGGATTCTTCAACAGAGCCAATCTGTACTGATAAAAGTTTATTCATCCTTCAAGAAGAACTTTGGATTCAATGTGACAGCTAGAAGACTAGTTCTAAAGAAGATTGAAGAACTGAGGAGTATTAGAGCCAAAGATGCACTCCCAAAGATCTTAATTATTCCTTACACAGGGAGTAGAGTGCATCTAAGGCCCTACTGGATGATGGAATTCATGGATGATAAGAGAGTTAGAAGATTTTTCATGTTAGAGGACCAGTTGAGCATCTCTAGCAATGAGACTCTTCTGGAAATGCAAGGAATGCTAGATCTTTCAGAATCTGATGAACTTGAATTCCACAGACAGCTCCAAAATCAGATAGAAGCTTTGGAAGAAATCCAGACAATCAAGGAAATATATCAATCTGCTCAGACTAGAGGGGTAACTTGAAAATGATTGTGAGCAAATCTTTGTACACTTTGTCTTGTAAATTTTTCAGTAAATTATGCAGCACTTTTCAGTTTTATCTATACTTTATAAATCTGTATTTTTAGTGTGTTTTGTTATCATCAAGTTTCTCTTAATTTATGGCTACAATTCTAGCAGACATAAATTGGGGGAGATTGTTGGGAATATGTTGTGAACTTGATGATTACATTAACAAAACACCTTAGTAGATTCAACTTAGTGAAAAATGTAGCACTCGATGGATGATCAGATATAGTCCCAACGGATGACTCAATATAGTCCCGACAGACGATAATTTGACATCCATCGAGTGAGTAGCTTATGTAACAATAAGTCATGAAGTACATTTCTGTAAATACCTTTGTATAGATTCTGTAGTAGCATATAAGTCATGTTGACTTTAATTAGATATGCAGAATAGGTTGACTAATTGTAAATATAAGATGTCTTGTAATTCTGCATAAGTGAAATGAAGTCAAGTGTCAAATAGCTACCCGACGGATGATAAACAAAGCCACCGACGGATGATCAGCTAAGCTCCCGACGGATGATCAACAAGGCAACCCGATAGATGATAATCATGTACCCGACGGATGATCAATTCAAACATCTGTTGACAGTGACAACACAATCACATGCATCGAGTGTTTGCAAAAGGAATGTGACAGCCTATTCAACTGGGTTTTTGAGAACAAAGAAGCATTACCATTTCCATGCTATTATAAAGATATTCAAAGATGCTGGAATATAGTAGTGAAGCAGCATGGTATTAGACTTGATAGGTTTTGTTTTATTATCTTGTCTTATTACTATGTAATCTTGGTGATATATGAACCAAGAGTAGCAAATAGAACACCAAGAAGACTAAGCAAATTCATTCTCAGAGAAACAATTTGAAGCTGTATCCTGTAGCATTTCTCTGTAAGTTTAGTTGTTCATATATGTAAGAAGCTGTGAGCTATTCAAGCTTCACAGGGTTCTCTTGATATATATATATATATATATATATGTCTCTGGTGGATACATTCAAATCCACCAGAAAGTTTTTAAAGACTTGTGTTTTTAATTACTTGTGTTTTGATTTATCTAACTATTCATTCCGCACTTTGCAAATCAAATACTTATATATTATTAAGTTAGAACCATTTTTCTTTAATCTTAAAAAGTAGCCAAAATTACATTCAACCCCCCTTCTGTAATTCTTGTTGTATTGTTAAGGACTAACAACTTCCCTAAGAGATACAACCCAGACTCTGACTATTTCCTTAATAAGTTGTTGAAAATGATCTTCATCTGAGATGCACCAATTTATTGGTAGAAAGTTAGATTGCTTGAAATAATTCTAGATGGCCCTTTCAGTGACTTCTCCTTTCTTTGTAAGCTTGGCTTTCTTAGGCTTTCTCCCAACAAATTTTAAATTGACTTTTAGTGAAGGCTTGGGTAAAGGTAGGGTTGTGATTTTTTTAAGACTCGTTTGGCTTGTGGTGATTTGAATTTTTAGCAAGGACTTGGTTGTTTGTTTGTACAAAAATTTTGGCTTAGGTGTTGAGAGTGGTTTGTTGATTGAGGTTGTTGATACAGAAGTTCTGGCTAGAGGTTGAGCTAGAGCTTTTTGGATTTTTAGGGTTTGCTGTGGTTCTAAGCCATCATGTCTTCTTTTACTTCTTCTCTCATTAGCTCTCTTCTTCTCATCATTTTTCTTATCATCCTCCTTCTTTTTCTCACCACCCTTGCTGCCAGATGGCTTAGTGGATTGATTTGGATTAGAATCAGAAGGATTTTAATCATCTTTCTTCTGCTCATCATCATCCAAATTATCCTTGTTGATTTGAATCTTAGGCAAGTTGGCTTCAACATCACTCAAGTATCTCCCCAACAGCTTTATCATCTGAACATCATCATTATTCTTGTTCTTCTTTGATTTTAGGCCAGTTTCCAGAATCATGATAAGCTTCTTATTGGCCATGACACATTGCTTAGGGATTTGAAAATGTTTGAAGTGCCTGGTGTTTGGAAAGATGTATGTTATACCCTTGCTTGGTTGTAGGTATGCTTCAGGAAAAGAAGCCACTTGTGCATACTTCAATTCAGTTAGCAGTATGGTATCTTCATGAGTTACAACTTTGACTTTGTTGATCATAATGTCCAACTCAGATGCCCTCCTTTAGACAAGATAATTGAGGGACACTTGTATACATCTGTCTATCCCTGAGTCATTAATATTGACCACAATCCTCTTTTAAAGAAAATTGTCTTGATTCACCATGACCATCCTTAAGAAGTTTATTGTTCTGTCCAGGGCCTTTTTGTATGTGAAGTGATTATCATTGAGAGAAGCTTTTAGGGCCTTAAGCAATTCATCAAATTCTCTACTTAAACTTGGTCTTTTAGCAGCCCTAATAAGTCTCTCCATGTCAAGATCTACTTCTTGATTTAAATTCTTTTCAGCACCCTAGACTTGTTGAGTGGATGATCTGGATCTTGCTAGCCTAGCTTCCATCTCCCCCTTAGTCTTGTTGGCTGGAATAAGGAGAGGAGTAGGAATTTCAGGCCTTATCTGTTTTAGAAGAGATGGTAGAGGAATGTTGAGCTTGCCCATAATGGCTCCCAATGCAACAGAGTTTTGTATTTGAAGGTTCCTTTGAGAGTCCACCAGGGTCTTTATGTCTATCTGTTGGCTTTTGACTAGTGAAGTCAAATCCTGGACTTGAGTGTTGAGAGAAGCATTGGAGTTCTCCAAAGAAGCTACTTGAGTTTTGAGTGCTTGAATGTCTGGATAAGAAGAGCTTGTGGTAGAGATTGCAGTAGACAGACCAAAAGTAGCTTCCACAAATTTCTGAATTTCACCCATGACTAAGGGTGAAGGAGTGTATCTTGCAGTATGCATCTGATCCAGCTTCAACCTTGTATCACTGGATTTGGAGATATGATCTTGAACAACTTTGTGCAAGGCTACAAAAGATTTTTTGAGCTGATTTACACTTTTATCAATCCCACTGAGATCATATCTTGACATTTGTTTTGAGAAATGCTTGAATTGGTTTTTATCTCATTTTATGAGGGGATGATTTGGTCCATCTTTTCTCTGACCATCTTCATTACCTTGTCTTGATGACCATTCAATGTTATTTGTAGAGCTTTTCCAAAGTTATGGAAAGCCTTGATTTGAGCCTTGTAGACTTCATTGATGGCATCATACACCTCTTGTGGAGTGAGTGATCTTGCATTGCTCCCAAGATTGTAATATACTCCTCCCTGAACTTAGCCAACACATCATCCATCTCAATAGCAAATTCCTTGCCCAACCAAGCATTACAGTTGGCATCCTGACCAGCTTGATCAACAATCTTGGCTTGATTTTCATCAACATCAGCCTGGTAGGTGAGCATGATTACTTGATAGTCTTGATTGGACATATTGGATGTAAGTAGCTATTATGAAATTTGAGTTAGGCCACCAAGTTGGTCAACCCTAAGATCTTCAACTTTGAATAGTTGATTTTCAGTGTCTTGGAGCCATTGAGAGATGAGGTGTGATTGAGAGGTGGAAGGTTGAGCATCACAACCACCTGTGATTGAAGTCACAGTTTGACTCACAGATTGCTTTGTGGTTTTGACAATGTGTTGTTCTCCACTTGTAGTGGGAATTTCCAATTAAATTGGAGGGGATTTGATTGGGTTACTGTCATGTACACCAGCCTCAAATCCTTGTGTGTCTTGCACCACACTGTCACCTAAAAGTGCTATACTTACCTCCCCTATGACAAAATTATTGGCAATTGTACTCCTAACATCAACTGCCAAAGCAATTTCTTCTAGGGTTTTGAGGGGAGTTGTTCCGACATGAGGAACCTCCAATTGAATTGGAGAGGATTTAGATAGCTCCCCCTCAGGAGTACTACCCTCAAACCTAGCAGTCTATGAAGACTGATTTGCACATGAAGGTGCATTTGAAACATCCATAGGGTCTCTAATAAAAATTGATGAATCTTCCATGTTTTTGATGGTGTCATCAAGGTCTACCCCAGCTAGTAGTCTCTCACCATCTAAATGTAGTGTCTGGATGGTGAGCAAGGTTTCTTGAACCAAGTCACTTGAGTTAGCTTGCCCTTGAGAAGTGAATTCGAGTGCAGTTGGAAGAGAAGAAATTTTAGATATGAGAAATTATTGCTCAGGTGTGAGTGTTAGCAGCTCCCCCAAATAGATGAGGGAGCTTCAAAAGAAGTGCTCTCACAGTGTGTACCATCCTTATTCCTCCTACCATACACTTGAATTTTAACTCCAGATTTTGGAAGCAATTCCAAGAACATTTGGGAACTCGACTCAAGATGAGCACTTCTTATCACCCACAGACAGATGAACAAAGTGAGAGCACGATTCAGACCATAGAAGACATGCTGAGATATTGTGCTTTGGACTTCAAAGGAACTTGGGATGAACATTTTCCCCTAGTAGAGTTTTCGTATAACAATAGCTTTCATGCCAGTATTGGAATGCCCCCGCACGAAGCACTTTATGGAAGGAAGTGTAGATCACCTCTTTATTGGGATGAAATTGGAGAGCGTAAGGTAATTGGCCCTGAACTGATTCAACAAACGAAAGAAGCGGTAGATTTGATTCGAAATCGATTAATCGCGGCTCAGGATGGATGAAGAAAGTATGTTGATCCATGCAGAAAGGACATATGGTATGAAATAGGAGAAACCATTCTGTTGAAAGTGTCGCCCTGGAAGGGGATAGCTAGATTTGGCAAGAGAGGAAAGTTGAGTCCAAGATTTATCAGACCTTTTGAGATTTTGGGTAAAGTTAGAAAAGTGGCATATGAGTTGGCCTTACCACCTCAAATGCATCACATTCACAACATTTTTCACGTATCATTGCTTAAAAAGTTCAACTCCGATGCCAAATGTATCATAGAGAATGAACCAGTAGAGATTGAGCCAGATTTGTCTTATGTCGAGCAATCGGTTAGCATTTTAGATAGAAAGGATAAAGTGTTAAGGAATAGAGTAGTTCCTTCAGTAAAAGTTTTATGGAGGAATCCCAAGGTTGAAAAGTCGACATGGGAATTAGAAAGCGATATGTTAGATAAGTATCCTCATTTGTTTGCTTAGATTCTGGAGCAGAATCCTTCAAGGGAGGAAGGTTGTAATGCCTGTGAATATTTGATATGAATGAAATATAATAATCTGTTTTGTGCTATAAAATTTTTGTGTGAATGCAATGTGTTCATATATATTCTTCGTTGTATGGCATTCTGAATATCGCTAGGTTATTTAAGCGTATAATTTAGCGTACGCAAGCTAATTTCGTTACGCGAGTAAATAATATTTGAGTTGTTGTAGTTGCGATTAAGCGATAGATTATTATTCGGCTTAGAATCAAATTATTTGCATTTTCTTTTGTGGCTTAGAATATTTATTATGGTTTATTTAATAGAGTATTGACCTTAAAAAAATTCTTTTAAAATATATTCTTGTTCAAAATTTTTTAAAACACTTTATAAAACTTCTAAAATTTCATATTATTTATGGTATTAATTTTGTGATTTATGAAGCTATATTTTATTTACTAAAATTCATTCTTTTTAATCATAATTTCATTAATTATTGAATTACTAGTATACCCTTGCATGCATTTAAGCTTATAAGAGAGTCCAAGGCTAGTATTGTCCATTCCAACCCCACTAACTTGCAAGAATACTTCTTTAACCTTGCATGCATTTTTGTCACTATTAGAAAGAAGGATATTATTGTACATTCCTCATTCCACTACCTTTCTACTCAAATTAAAGAGACAAAAACCAAGTGAGTGCCCTCATTTTTATCAATACACCCACTCAAACACCCTCTCCTCTCCTCTCTTTACTCCCTATCAGCCGAAACCCATCCCCACCCCCATTCTTGCCATTTTCTTCATTTTTCTTCACCTTCTTTCACTTTTCAAGTTATTCAAACCAATAAATTCATCATTTAGTAGAGTAGCATCATTATGAGGTGAGTTTTATGCTTGCATGTTGAAGAAGCCAAGGTTGAGACCTTGGTTCTTATGAACTTAAGGTTGCAACCATGGTGGCTTATAGAATGAACAAGATATGATCTTGGGAGGTGTTACACTTCTATTTTACCAAATCATACTCATTGTCATAAACATTTGGCAATGATTTCTTAAGAGCCGGATGTAAAGTGTTGATTTTGAGAAGTTTTTATGAAAAAGGACCATGCATGTTGATTTTTGAAATCTTGCTCTTTATAAATGTTGTTTTGTTAAGTCTAAACCCTTGCATGCTATTTTTCCTTCAAGATATCTTAGTTTTAGTACTTGCATGTTGATTTTAGTACTTTCATGTTGATATGTTGATTTAAGCACTTTCATGTTGGATGTAATACTTGCATGTCGACTCAAAAGTGATTATCAAAGTAAAGACCATACTTGTTGATTTTGTGTCCTGATACTTGACTTGTAAGAGATTGCATGATGCGGTTTTTGATTATAAAATGCTAGATAAAGTATTACAAGATGATAAGTGATTTTATTCAGTAGATATCAAGTGATTATCTTGGGGTTATAGTTCGAATTTTTCTTAAAAACTCGAGGACATGATGTTACTATTATAGTTGATCTTTTCACCTCTTAATACTTTATTTTTGTGAGTTGCATGCTATGACCCCTTTGATAAAATGCTAGTTTAAGTTATATATGATGAAATGAGCTTAAGTTCAGTAGGTGTTATGATGTTACCATGCATGCATACTTCGAATTCTTGCTTAAAAATGCTAAATGATGGCTTGTCTTGTGATGTGTTACCTTACTTATTTTTTTTATAAGAGATCTCTATGCTAAATAAAATTGCAAATGAGCCTTATATGTTGATAGTCAGTAGGTATTAGTTTATGTTAGGACTTTCCTTGGTTGATTGTTGAATGTTATTTGGTTTTGGTGTAGTAAAGGGAGTTAAGGTGGAAGGAGTCGCATTGATCTTAGTTGGGCAGATTTTTGTACTAGAAGTTTAGGTCACTTTAGGTGAGTTTTAGCAAGTCCTTGATAGGCTTGAGCTCAAGGGAGTTTTGAATTGGTTCATACTTTAGTCCAGTAGCTTTAGATTGCATAAAATCTTGTATTTGGTTAGGCACACATACACAAATCCGAGAGCAACTCAAAACAGGGCAGATTTGGGTAAACTTGACTTTTGGTTGATTATCATCATGTCATAGGTTAGGTCTTCATGGGGCCTTGTTCTAAATAGATGTAATGAAGTCTTAGGAAGCTTAAAAAGTCATTAAAATCAATAATTGAACTAAATAAGTGAGTTTTAAGTTGGTAAAATCAAAGCAGTTTAAAAATCAGGGAAGGCAGTTTTATGTCAACTTCCACTTGAGGCCTAACGAGGCCTGAGTGAGGCCTTCGAGTCATTCCAACTTTGAGAGTCATTTTAGAGTCTTAATAACCTTTGAGAGTTGGTTTGGAGTGAAGGCCCAAGGTGGAGATACCTTATTTCTACCAAAACACCCGAGAGTCACCATTAGAGTTGTCTTTGGAAACTTTAGAAAGGTGCATTGCATTTGTGTGTCTTTTAAGTGTGGCCTTGATGTCAAACCAATTGCTAAAGTTAGATTAAAGTCATAAGAAGTCATTGGAGTCAGAATATAGCAAAGGCCCAAGGTAGAAATTCATATTTTTTCCAAGGCACACAATTGGTACCAAGGTGTGCATCCGATAAGTCAAATAGTGTGCGTTGCATTTGTGAGTCATTTGAACTGAGGTATCAGTGTGCCTTACTAAATTTATGTTGAGCTGGGGTCTGTAAAGGAGGATTAGGAGTATTGGTCATGATAATTATATGTTATATGATTAATTGCTTAAGTGACTTAGGTCGTAAATAGAGTCTAAATATGCACTATTAATTAAGTGATAAAATTGTCATGCTACTTTTTGCTATGTGTTATGTGAGTTATGTGATGCATATATTACTTGTAATTGGTAGATATTAAGAGTATATATATGTGTATATGTGTATGTATATGTATTTATAGTATACGCGAAAGGGTAGTTAGCAAGAGTTGTAATGAGGATACTATTTATTATAGGTTCAAGTAGGAGGCCAGGAAAGGAGCCCATAGATAATTCCATTCAAGAGCTTAGTAAGCGTAGTCTAGGCAAGTGAACTCTCAACTTACCTCTATAATTCTGTTGCTTGTGGTTAAAAACCCTGTGAATGCATGATTACAGTTTCAATAAGATTAATTAGTCCCTGACATCACCCAATGATTAAGTCTTGAATCTACTTAACTTCTTTCATACTTGAATTAATTCCTTTTCCTCATATATTACCTTATATCTATGTGAATACCCTACAATAGTTCCTTAATAAATCATGTGAAACTTAATACCCTAGAATCATTTCCTTTGGAAACCCAAACACTAGTATCGTTTCCTTCATTTGAACTTTGACAATACCAACCCTTGTTATCTTGTCCTTGATCAAGAACCTTTTTTAAATTATAATGAATTGATTAAAATGAATTGGATGGTATGTTTTGATAAGACTGAGGCGTCAGTCATTGTTAAAACCTCAATAGCAGGGAGCCTGATGGTTTTTATATGGACAGTATGTGCCGAGGATTCTCAAAGGTTGTGAATCACTTGTTATGTGGTTCAGAGCTTTGATGTGGGCTGATCACCCCTCATTTCTCATAGCGCTGTGTGATTTACAATTCCATTCACTTACTAAAAATTTGATCTTTTGTTTGAGATATCTTATTGTCGTTTATCTTATGTTATCGTTTTAATGAGTATATAATGTATTATTATTAACTTTATTCACTTGCTGAGCGTTTTGCTCATCAATATTGTTATTGATGTTATCCCTTCATTGAAACCCGAAGATGGTTCGTTTCAAGCAAACCGCGCGTAAGACTTCTAGGGACTTGGGGTATGCCTACCGTCAGATGTTGGAGCAGGTACGGAACTAGTTGTTCCCTAAGGATTATAAGCTTTGGGTTTAAAATTGGTAGAAATTTGACTTAAGATATTTTTGGTCTGTAATAATAAAGATGTTAGATGTTGTTTAAACTCATTCCTGTGTATTCGGGGATTGTGGTTAAGGGTTGTAGCCTTAATATTCTATCTTTCGTAGTACTTTACTGTTTAATTAATATTATGCATATTTCTGCTAGTTAGTAGTGTGGGTCCGTCAAGGGTTGGTATCAGAGCCACAGGTTTGAGTCACTGAACAACATAAGATAAATGAATATAAGATAGGAAATTAGAGGATAGGATGAACTTAGATCATTTGGGTTTTGGGACGTTAGAATCTATAGGTTTTCTAACCCTTTTATTTATAACCACGTATATATATAACTGTTTTGCAGGCATCATCCTCACCGACTCCCGAATTCCTTTCAACCGTGCCATTCCCTCTTTACGAGTAGATGGTATGGACGGTTGATCGACTGGAGGGCGAGAACACGAATCTTCGCCGTAGGGTGGACCAGTTGTACCGCGAGAACTCGAATGACGAGCCAGACCGACCCTGACTGATAGCTAGGCTTGAGGAGATCATCCAGATGGCTGAGGACCGATTGACATTGATGATTCCCCACCGTGAGAGAGAGAGAGTCAGATCACTCTTATCGCCATTACCGACCAGCTCCGCCGAGTGATTAGCCGTCCCTGTGCCCCTGTTCCCCCACCACCATCCTCTTAGACTATCATATAGTCCAGTTGTTTCGAGTATCGTTGTTGATTAGTACCTTGTTTTCCATTTCTACTTTGTACCAGGATTATTTCGGGAACACTTTATTTGCACTTTATTTCCTGTGCATACTTTATTCGCACTTTTCATTCAAACTAATATTAAATTCGTACTTTGACTATCTCCATAATATTGCCATCTCATTACCATGCTATATACTTGCTTAAATAGAACCTTGTTGTTTAAATTTTGTCGATTCCTTTAGAACTTGATCATGTCAAATCTTTCCCTAAAATATTCCTTGAATGAGTCCTTATTACTTGATATTTACCTTTGTTATAACCTATGTTTGCAAATATTTAACCGTGAATAAACCTTTCTTGTCTATATTTAGAATCATGCCTCCTCGTACAACTTGCAACACCAATACCGGGGATCATGAAGATCCACCACCCAACTTGACTCAACTCATGCAAATACTTCACCAACAATCTATTACACTTGCTCAACAACAACAACTCCTTCAGCAACAACTTCAACAATAACCACCTCCACCACCACCAATCCCTACAGCTTTCAAATCATTTCAAGTTGTTAAACCACCAGAGTTCTGTGGAACTCAAGACCCTGTAGAAGCCCAATCTTAGCTTAAAGAGATGGAGAAAGCTTTCACGCTAGCGGTCGTAAGTGAAGAAAAGAAGGTCGACTATGTGTCTTATTTCCTGAAAGATGAAGTGAACTATTGGTGGGAAACAGCCCGTGCTTTAGAAGAAGAGGAAGTTATCACTTGGGATAGATTCAAGAAGATTTTTTTAGGCAAGTATTTTCTGAGGTATATGCAGACTCAAATGGAATTGAAGTTCTTTGAATTGAAGCAAGAAGGAATGACTGTAGGAGAGTACGAGAAGAAATTCACTGAATTGGCTAGGTTTGTTGGAGATTATGTGGACACGGATGAGAAAATAGCGAAGAGATTTCAACAAGGATTGAAGCCTTGTCTACGAAGCAGAGTGGATGTCTTTGAATTGACCACATATGCTGAAGTGGTCCAGAAGATGATGGTAATTGAAGGAGAAAGTGATCAAAATTTGAAGGAGAAAGAGAGTAAGAAAAGGAAGTTCGGCAGTAATGGAGAAAGATCGACTCAAGGGAGCCTAAGTGGAAGGAATTTCAAGAAGTTTGGATATCAGAATCAAGGAGGACCCTGAAGCTTTAAGAAGGGTGATAATAAGAGTCAGAAGAATAGGATTCAAGGGCCAAGTGGACAAAGACCCCAGCAATCAACAAATCAGGAGTGTAAATTCTGCCACAAGAGGCACATGGGTAACTGCAATAAGGTTGACATAGTTTGTTACAAATGCAATTTGAAAGGTTAATATGTGAATGAGTGCTGAAACCCGAAGCCTCCTGTTACATGCTTTCAGTATGGAAAGACCGGACACTTGTCGAGGGATTACAAGACCCCCGGAAATAACAAGTTGATGCAATTGTCGGCCGCCCCTTACAATCAAGCAATGACATCTTCTGTTCCAATTCTTCAACTACCTTCAAATCAACCTTCTGAATCTGCAACTCCAGTGTTTCCTCCTTCCTATCCTGCTCAGACCCGGACATTCAACATGAATATCAAGGATGATGTTTAGAGTTCTGAAGTTGTGGCAGGTACGCTTTCTGTCAACAACGTCAATGCTAAAGTGTTACTTGATTCCGGAGCCACTAGATCTTTCATATCCGAATCTTTTGTTGGCAAGTTAAATTGTGAAATTGAATTGTTAGTTGAACCTCTATCTATTATTGTGGCTAATCAAGAACACATATCTCTTAAAAGTATTTGACCCTGGTGCAAAGTAGAGATTTCAGGCTATAATTTCCATTCTTCCCTTATACATTTTCGAGTAGGAGAATTTGATGTTATATTAGGAATGGATTGGGTAGCAAAGCATGGTGCTCAAATAGATTGTAAGAAGAAAAAAGTAATTCTTAAGTCCCCTCAAGGAAAGAAAGTAGAGTTCAAAGGACAGAAATAAGTTTAAACATTTTTGACAATGATTCAAGCTAAGAAGTTGTTAAGACAAGGATGTGAAGGGTATTTGGATCATGTAATCATTAGATCTAAGGAAATGCCAAATATAGAAAGTATCACGATAGCTAGCGAATTTCCCAATGTATTTCCGGACGAACTTCCTGGATTACCGCCAGACTGTCAAATTGAGTTTTCTATCGACTTAGCGCCCGACATGCAACCTGTATCGAAGGCACCTTATCGTATGGAACAAGCAGAAATGAAGGAATTGGCCAAGAAACTACAACAGTTATTGGATAAAGGAGTTATAAGGCTGAGTGTATCTCCGTGGGGTGCTCCAGTTCTGTTTGTGAAAAAGAAAGATGGAAGTAAGAGACTATGCATCGACTATAGAGAGTTGAACAAATTGACAATTAAGAATAGGTACCCTTTACCTCGTATTGATGATTTATTTGATCAACTTAAGGGAGCAGCTTACTTCTCGAATTGACAAATGCGCCAGCCGCTTTTATGGATCTGATGAACCGAGTATTCAGTAGTATTTGGACAAGTTTGTCATTGTGTTCATCGATGACATTCTAATATACTCAAAGATCGAGGAAGAACATGATGAACATCTGAGAATAGCTTTGGAGACTCTAAGAAAGGAGAAGTTATATGCCAAGTTTATGAAGTGTGAATTCTGGCTACAAGAAGTTCAATTTCTAGGGCATATCGTCGGAAGTGAAGGTATTCGAGTTGATCCCGCGAAGATAGAAGCTGTAATGAATTATGAAAGGCCAAAGACCCCGACTAAAGATAGATTTGTCATGGGATTGGCCGGATATTATCAAATATTTGTGAAGGATTTCTCAAAGATTGCAGTAACATTGACAAAATTGACCCGGAAGAATGAGAAGTTTGAATGGACGAAGAGTTGTGAAAAGAGTTTTCAAGAATTGAAGTAGAAGTTAGTCATCGCTCCAATACTAGCCTTGCCAGATGATCAAGGAGACTTTGTAATATTCAGTGATGCATTACACAAAGGATTGGGTTGTGTTTTAATACAACACGGGAAGATGATAGCCTATGCGTCAAGACAACTTAAGCCTCATGAGCAAAGGTACCCAACACATGACTTGGAACTGGCTGTAATTGTATTTGCTTTGAAGCTGTGAAGACATTACCTATATGGAGAGAAATACGAGATATATATGGATCACAAGAGCCTGAAGTATATTTTCACTCAAAAGAAATTAAACATGAGGCAACAAAGATGGTTGGAGTTGATTAAGGACTACGATTGCACGATCAATTATCATTCTGGGAAAGTGAACGTAGTAGCGGATGCGTTAAGTCACAAGAAGAGATTAAATATGTTGACTATGGCCCAGGAGTTATCAAAGGAATTTGAGAAGGTGGGAATTGAGATTCGAGCCCCAAGTGCACCGACGAACATGATTTGTACAATGACTTTTCAACTAGAATTATTAGGAAAGATTAAGAAGTGCCAAAAATAAGTGATGAATCAAAGATGAATGAGTTGACCGGAGAAGAGATTTGCACCCAAAAAGACAATCAAGGAATTCTAGAATTCTTATCAAGGATTTGGATACCGAATGTGGAAGAATTGAAAAATGAGATTTTGAAGGATGCTCACAACTTAAAATTTTATATTCACCCCGGAAGCACAAAAATGTACCAAGTTTTGAAACAAAACTTTTGGTGGCCAAACATGAGGAAGGAGATTGCATAATGGATTAGTAGATGTTACACTTGCTAAAGGGTAAAAGCCGAACATCAGAAACTGAGTGGACTAATTCAACCCTTAAAGATACCTGAATGGAAGCGGGAGCACATTGCGATGGACTTCATAGTTGGATTACCAAGGACAAAATCTAATCACGACGCTATTTGGGTAATAATCGATCGATTGACTAAGTCGGCTCATTTCCTACCGATCAACGGGAGATTTTTAATGGATAAGCTGATTCATCTGTACCTAAAGGAAATTACCACTCGTCATGGGGTTCCAGTATCTATTGTGTCACATAGAGACCCTCATTTTAACTCCAGATTTTGGAAGCAATCCCAAGAATATTTGGGAACTCGACTGAAGATGAGCACTTCCTATCACCCACAGACAGATGAACAAAGTGAGAGCATGATTCAGACCATAGAAAACATGCTGAGATCTTGTGCTTTGGAATTTAAAGGAACTTGGGATGAACATTTGTCCTTGGTAGAGTTTTCGTATAATAATAGCTTTCATGCCATTATTGGAATGCCCCCGTCCGAAGCACTTTATGGAAGGAAGTGTAGATCACCTTTTTATTGGGATGAAATTGGAGAGCGTCAGGTAATTGGCCCTGAACTGATTCAACAAATGAAAGAAGCGGTAGATTTGATTCGAAATTGATTAATAGCAGCTCAGGATAGACGAAGAAAGTATGATGATGCACGCAGAAAGGACGTATAGTATGAAATAAGAGAAACCATTTTGTTGAAAGTGTCGCCCTGGAAGGGGATAGTTAGATTTGGAAAGAGAGGAAAGTTGAGTCAAAGATTTGTCGGACCTTTTGAGATTTTGGGTAAAGTTGGAAAAATGGCATACGAGTTGGCTTTACCGCCTCAAATGCAGCACATTCACAACATTTTTCAAATATTATTGCTTAAGAAGTTCAACTCCGACGCCAAATGTATCATAGAAAATGAATCAGTAGAGATTTAGCCAGATTTGTTTTATGTCGAGCAGCCGGTTAACATTTTAGATAGAAATGATAAAGTGTTAAGGAATAGAGTAGTTCCTTTAGTAAAAGTTTTGTGGAGGAATCCCAAGGTTGAAGAGTCGACATGGGAATTAGAAAGTGATATGTTAGATAAGTATTCTCATTTGTTTGCTTAGATTCTGGGGGCAGAATCCTTCAAGGGAGGAAGGTTGTAACGCCTGTGAATATTTGATATGAATTTAATATAATAATCTGTTTTGTGCTATAAAATTTTTGTATGAATCCAATGTGTTCATATATGTTCTTCATTGTATGGCATTCCGAATATCGCTAGGTTATTTAAGCGTATAATTTAGCGTACGCAAGCTAATTTCGTTACACGAGTAAATAATATTTGAGTTGTAGTAGTTGCGATTAAGCGATAGATTATTATTCGGCTTAGAATCAAATTATTTGCATTTTCTTATTTAGCTTAGAATATTTATTATGGTTTGTTTAATAAAGTATTGACCTTATAAAAATTCTTTTAAAATATATTCTTGTTCAAAATTTTTGAAAACACTTTAATAAAACTTCTAAAATTTCATAGTATTTATGGTATTAATTTTGTGATTTATGAAGCTATATTTTATTTACTAAAATTCATTCTTTTTAATCATACTTTTATTAATAATTGAATTACTAGTATACCCTTGCATGCATTTAAGCTTATAAGAGAGTCTAAGGCTAGTATTATCAATTCCAACCCCACTAACTTGCAAAATTACCTCTTTAACCTTGCATGCATTTTTTTCACTATTAGCAAGAAGGACATTATTGTACATTCCTCATTCCACTACCTTTCTAGTCAAATTAAAGAGACAAAACCAAGTGAGTGCCCTCATTTTCATCAACACACCCACTCAAACACCCTCCCCTCTCTTCTTTTTACTCCCTCTCAGCCAAAACCCATCCCCACCCCCATTCTTGCCATTTTCTTCATTTTTCTTCATCTTCTTTCACTTTTCAAGTTATTCAAGCCAAGAACTTCATCATTTAGTGGAGTAGCATCATTTTGAGGTGAGTTTTATGCATGCATATTTAAGAAGCCAAGGTTGAGACCTTGGTTCTTATGAACTTAAGGTTGCAACCATAGTGGCTTATAGAATGAACAAGATATGATCTTGGGGAGGTGTTACACTTCTATTTTACCAATTCATACTCTTTGTTCATAAACATTTGGCAATGATTTCTTAAGAGCCGGATGTAAAGTGTTGATTTTGAGAAGTTTTTATGAAAAGGACCATGCATGTTGATTTTTGAAATCTTGCTCTTTATAAATGTTGTTTTGTTAAGTCTAAACCCTTGCATGCTATTTTTCCTTCAAAATATCTTAATTTTAGTACTTGCATGTTGATTTTAGTAATTGCATGTTGATTTAAGCACTTGCATGTTGGATATAATACTTGCATGTTGACTCAAAAGTGATTCTCAAAGTAGAGACCATACTTGTTGATTTTATGTCTTGATACTTGACTTGTAAGAGATTGCATGCTGTGGTTTTTTATTATAAAATGTTAGATAAAGTATTCCAAGATGATAAGTGATTATATTCAGTAGATATCAAGTGATTATTTTGGGGTTATAGTTCGAATTTTTCTTAAAAACTCGAGGACATGATGTTACTATTATAGTTGATCTTTTAACCTCTTGATACTTTATTTTTGTGAGTTGCATGTTAGGGCGAAAACACGCGCTAAAATTCACGCAAGTATATGCGTTCACAAGTAGTATAAGATAAAAATCAGATTCGTTCCCACAGAGACTGGTTTAGGTTAAGTTCAATTTATGCACCTATACAATAACATATGGTTATCGCTCAATGCTAAGACAAATAACAAGTTGGGTTTTGATTAAACTAAGAGATTATACTAAATAGCATTAACTAAGAGAATTGAGGTTGAATTACTTATATGAGACAAATATGGGATTCTAACTTCATTAAATACTTCCTTTAATAGTCTTTTCATTCTTAACCTTAGCATGTAATGGTGATGTCTCTAATCAGATAACACGAAACTGATAAACGACAACTTTCATTGTACGAATACCATACTACCAAGCATCCACAAAAGAGATAGAAGTTGAATAGATACCAATTATTCTTAGTCCTTATATGTCTATAAGAATTGAAAACATAACGGTTTACTGTGCAAGTTATCTATCGGGATTACATAGGGTAAGTAAGATGGTTAAAATTACCTACGAATCATGCATAACAATAACACATAAACCTATGATAGCATGGCAAGTTCTAAACCTCTATATTCACTATCGCTTCACACTACTAGAAAAAGTAGAATAAACATCGCCTCTTAAATATCGGTTGATGTTGGCACCGATGTAAAAGGTGTTTTTACATCGGTTTTATTCAACCGATGTCTTTTTATAAGATACACATCGGTTTTTTAGACCAACCGATATTATATGTCTGTTTTAAAAAATTTATGAAGCGCGCCTCCCCCTTCCCCCCCTTAACCAAATAATTCATTCCCTTTTAAAAATTTCCCCCTCATTTTTTGCCTTATAAAAATTTCAAGTCACAGATACCCCTCTTTTCAATATAACATTAAAATTAAATTAAAAATTAAAATTCATACACTTTTTTTTTGCTAAATTATGTATATATCAGCAGAACCAAAAAAAGGCACAAAGGGATCGACCCTATGCTCTATGACAAGCCATAGAGAGAACTATCTCTAACCAATCTAAGAATAAAAAGATTGGAGAGAGAAAGAAAACAAAAGGGAAAACCTACTACATGCTAATACAGTGAATAAGATCAGGTCTAACATCAAGCATCTTAGTAAACCAAGCTGAGCTATTAAGTCTAGCAACAAAATCCTTCTTGATTCCTGTTAGAAGCTTTCTCAGACCAAAAATACCCAAGTCATGGGCTCGAGCGTTGCGCTCACGCCAAATATGGTAGCAAAATATTTGTGCATAACAGAGAGCCAAGATGCTCGTAGTCTTATCCGGGAGATGCAGAAGGGAGATGATGAAACTGTTCCAGGACTCTCCTCGAATGTCAATACCGAAAGGAGACATAATATTGTCAATACCAGCAATGGATCGAGATGGTGACTTCGAGTGTTGGCTGTTGGGAGAAACCACACCCCATTACAAATAATAGCATCAAGCTTGTCCCTGTGATGTAAACCAGTCTGGGAAATAATAGGAGAGACCACAGTTGAAGCTAGACAAGAATGTTGCCACCAAGGGTCGAACCAAATGGAGATGGAGGAGCCATTACCAATTTTGTAAGAGACAAATCGCATAGCTAACGAACGAAGCTTAAGCACTTTTTTCCAGATCCACGAACAATCTGAAGGGATTTTAGTTGTCCAAAAATTCTTGCCTTTGAGAACTGTTTTGTTCACCCAGGAAGCCCACAGGGTTTTTAATTTCGTGATGACCTTCAGCAAATGACAGATGATTTGAGATTTATTCCACTCAATCATATTTCGCAAGCCAAGTCCTCCCTCTTCTCTGGGAAGGCACACAGTTTGCCATGAAATCTTTACACCTCCCTTATGGTTAATATTTCCACGCCATAAGAACCTGGTTAACAGGGATTGGATGTTAGCATGGATTGAACTTGGCAGGAGAAAGTGATTACTCCAAAAAGCTTGGAGAGCACAAATAACTGACTTCAGAAGTAAAGCTCTCCCAGCCAGAGAAAGCAGCAACGAAGTCCATGAGTTAAGCCTGGCCGTGATTTTATTGATGAGAGGAATGCAGTCATTAACACAGAGCTGAGCTGTGATTAAAGGAACTCTAAGAAAATGAACTGGTAAGCTACCTCGAGGTATAAGCAGCGTATCAAACCAAGTAATAAAGTTGCTATCACAATTGCAAAGATAGCTGTTACTTTTGTGGATATTCGGAGTTAAACCACTCCAAGAAGAAAACTGATGAATGGAGTTCATTATATGCATGACAGACTCTTGAGATCCATGACTAAGAAAAAGAACATCATCCGCAAAAAACAGGTGGGTCAGACCCATTTCTTTGCAACGCCAGTGGTATCGAAAACCGGGAGGAATCCTGTTAAGAAGGCCAGAAAGAACTTGCATGCAAAGAGCGAAAATATAAGGTGACAAGGGGTCCCCTTGACGGATGCCCTTTGTCCCTCTAAAATAACCATGAATGATGCCATTTAACTTCACAGAGAATTTGGTTGTAAACAAGCAGGCTTTGATCCACTTGATCACAATGTCAGGGAATTGAAAATGAACTAAGATAGCCAAAATGAAGTCCCATTTTAGAGAATCAAAAGCCTTATGAAGATCTATCTTTAAAGCACATTTAGGTGTTCCAGTTTCCCTCTCATACCCACGGAATAACTCCTGAGCAAGCAATATGTTGTCTGAGATGGATCGTCCAGGAATAAAAGCTGACTGGGCAATATCTATGACTGTAGGCATAATAGATTTTAACCGAGCTGCTAATATCTTAGAGATACATTTAAAACATAAAACATAAAACTAAAACAAATCCAAATCTCATCTCTTCCCTCTCTCACTTTTGTCTGACTGAAGAAAAGCTCTCGATTTCTCTCTCTCTCTCTCTCTGCTCGACTATGCTCTCCATCTCTCTCTCTCTCTCTCTACTCAAATAATCTATCTTTGTGCTCTCTGCTCTCTCTATCTCTCTATGTTCTCTCCTCAAAATTTAAAGGGTCGTAGAAGGTTGTTCGAGTCGGATTTTAAAGTTCAAGTTTAAGTTTAAAGCTAAGATTGAGGTTAAATCTAAGTTGGTGGTTAAAACTTGAATTCGGTAAGCTACAAACCCTAATTTTAGAATTGGGGGTTTAAACTTGAAACCCAAATTTTGTATATATTTTTTAATTAGTTTAGTGATTGCTCTAAATTGGGTAATTTTTTAATTGTTTTATTGTTGTCTCAATCTCTCTTTGAATTTGAATAGGGAGTTAACAACTTACTCTAAATTAGGATTTAGTCGGGAAGTATGGTTTTGGTTGGTGATATCTTTGACGTTCCTATTCAACTCATCCTTGGAGCAGAAATCGAATCCTAATTTGGATGGTAATATTTCTTTGTCCAGGATGCCTGTGATTTATTCTCTTTCAAATCAATTTGCATGAACCAGTATTACTCTACTCTAGTTTCATTTTTTTTAAAATTTATATACATTTTAAAGCTTAATTAGCAGTTGACTATGCATCTTAAATTATATATGATATTTCTTTTTGACAGATTTACATACCCTTACATCTAGTACATCTTTTACATGTTCCTCTGTAAAATGCTAATAGACTTGTTTGTGGTTACAGCACTGTTTTTTCAAACAGTTCAAAAGTTCAATGAAGAAGTCAGATTACTTTGCACTGTGATTAGGTTTCATCACCGCGGGTGTTTCATTTTTTTTATATTATTTGTGGTAAATAGGAGTGCTTGTTTTCCTTTGCAATTCCTTCATCCTCATTCATCTTCCATTTTAAACTACCTGTTACAAATGTATGCTAATTAGTCTAAATAATCTTGCAGAATATTGAAATGTTATCCAATGGTTTGGTGTAGCTTGAGAACATTGTGAGACTCTTACTGGATATGGAACCTGAGTTGAATCCTGTGTGGCATTATTTAAATACACAGGTAATCACTTCTTAGATATCTTTCCTTTTGGAGTTGCTTGTATAGTTTAGCATTGTTGTTATTTTTTTCTTGCATGTTAAACTTTGTACAACCTTATTCAGCACTTTTGATGGTTATTTATTCATTAATGCTTACTTATTACTGTAAACAGGAATGCCAAATACTTGCACTTCATAGAATTCAAATTAGTTATTCTTCCGATAACCCAATTTGAGTTTTGTGCTAATATGCAGCTAAATAAAATTGTATCTTAGTTTGTCAGTACATTAATATATTGTATTGTTTACAGAATCAAAGAATTCGAGGTTTGCTTGTAAAGTACACATTGACCATGAAATAATGATGGAACAATTGCAAAATGAGATACGTGAAAAAGTTTTGCCCGATGCTAAGTGGAAGCAGTTGCAACAAGATTTGAATGATGTGGTAAATGAAACAACTTGTTTACTCTTGCTCTCTCTCTCTCTCTCTCTCTCTCTATATATATATATATATATATATATATATATATATATCTGTATAGTAGTGTAGAAAGTAGTCTGTCAATCAAATTTTGCTCTCCTCATCTACTACCACCAGACGGATGGCGATTATGGTAGTATTTTAGAAGATATAGAGCCGCTAATGTTTCAGATGGTAGGTTTGGTTTAGTATCTCCGACTTTATTTTTTGTTTACCTGCTAATACCTTCTGTGGAATATTAGAGGGTTGTGGAACACATAGCTAGGATCTGTGACACTTATTTGGTTTTGAACTACACAAAAAAGCCAAAAAATCCAAACAGAGTCTCACAATGTTCTAAAGCTGCACCAAACCATTGGATAACATTTCAATCTTCTACAAGATTATTTAGACTAATTAGCATACATTTGTAAAAAGTGACTTCACTAACACTTTTAATGATAAGTTTGGAACTACAAAAACAAAACCAACCCCAGTGGCTTGCTCCAGTGTCAGTGTGCCTGAAGAGTACTGTAAATTTTATTTATAGACTAATATTCTATCCTACAATGAGAATAGGTCTTCACAATGTGACCAACAAATCTTAACCTTTGAGTTAGTACCTGAATGAAATGTACTGTTGTCTGTAATACACAGGGCGTGAAAGTGTTTTGCATGCTATATAAAACGTATATATTTATATATTTGTTAATTTATTTTTTAGATTGCAGGTTATATTTATTCATTTTATTTTAAAAAGTTTGTTGATTTTAATGTTGTCTATATATAAAAAGCATTTGATGAAGGCATTAGAGCTACAGGGTTATGCTAAACTAACGGCTTACCTTTTTCAAGTTCAAGCACTAAATTATTCATCTGCTTTCGGGTTCAAACTTGAAGTCTACTCTTACATATATATATCAACTGATTTCAGATCCGCACGGATAGGATTATTTTCAAGCTCTTTGGACAGGATCCTAGTGGAATACCATCTGACCTGCGAAGCCAGGCATGTTAATATCTATGGACAGCTATATCATTCCACTGATAACTGAAATACTACTATCTACTTGGTGCATATGTAAAATTTACGCTCTTAATTACTTCTGGCAGCTTTTGGCCTAGTTAGAAAATACTCCTACGGACATTGAAAGCTACATCAGACCTGGATGTATCATATTAACTGTCTATCTTTGAATGGAAAAGTCCAGTTGGGAAAAGGTATTTTCTTCACTTGCTTTTTCTTGAAGAGATAGAATAGGCCACCAGTTTTGTTCAAGCTTGGTTTGGTCAGGCCTTGGATATAGAATAAAAATATATTGGCTTGAGTTCTAGTGTCACTGGTCTTTTAGTTCAGGTCATAATTTTCTTGAAATCTTTGCTCGATTTGTAGTGTCACTAGTCTTAAATCATTTTGTTATTGAATACAAAATGTAATCCAATTAATGAATTCTTTCTAATATTTTCCTTACATATTTAGGTTCATTTAAAGAATTTGGCACTATAAATTATAGGTCCACTATAAAAATCTTGGGATATGGTACTTCAGGAGTGTCAAATGCTGATTCCTTATTTTGATGTAGGTCCACTATAAATTTGAGCTGATGCAGGAGACCCCGTATCTTACAGTGAATCCGATTGACATGTTTTTGGTCATTTAACCTGGTTCGGAAAAAGCTCCAACTGGTTGGGATTACGGCTCTTCTTCTCGCCTGCAAGTATGAAGAAGTGGTAGTCCCGGTTGTTGAAGATCTTATTGTGATCTCTAATAGGGCATATAATAGAATAGAAGTCCTTGAAATGGTAATTTTAAAACTTGTTTTTGATTTATTTGCTTTGTATATTGAGTATGAGTGTTATCTTATACAAATATAAGAGAAGATATTTAAGTTGTTGCTTATGCTATGACTTAAAATTGTTAATTTTTGTTATAGGATGGAATCAGTGTTTTGAGCTTTGTTGCTCGAGCAAAGTCTTGCTCAAGAAACCCATAATCCTGACCATAGGCTACTTGCGTTGATAAACAATCATAGGCGTCAACTAGCAACTAGTCTTGAGACTGTAAAGTGGCAGGTGAATGTCATGCTTTTTTGGTGTTTTTCTTTGTTTCTGTTGTTTTAGGATAGTTATTTGTTACTGTTTTAATATCTTGAAGTATTCTACAACAAAATTAATCCTCTCAGGTCTGTCAAAAACTTATTGTCATCATACGGGACCAGAGGCTATAGGAGATTTACTAAGGAGTGGGAAGATGCAGAAGAACAAGGGCGTTCCTCAAATGATATTTTACATGCTATTGTCGGTACCAAGTCAAATTCTTTGTAAAGACAGTAGTAGAATATATGGATGTATATGTGTAGTACTTGATATTTGGATTAGATTAATCCGTTGTACCGGATGTTTGAATATTGGTTGCTAGATTTATGGATAAATGGTATTGTGCAACAATTGGTTTTGGTAGTTCATTGGTTTTTGGAATCTATATTTTTAAAATGTACATTAATAAAATAGGTACAAACATCATTATAATTGAAAATGATGTGTGTCAAAGCTTAATACATCAGTTCTAGTTGACCATTGACATCAGTAAAAACCGATGTTAAATACTACAACAAAAAAAAATTTAAAATAAAAAACTGATGTTATTAAGCATTCTAGACATCAGTTTGTTACAAATAGACATCGGTTACCAACTAAGAACCGATGTCAAAGGTATTGTTAACATCGATTTTTGATGAAAAATGTTGTTACTGGTACTAGTAACATAGTTTATTAGTTAAATTGAAAGATTTTGCTTAGCTCACATATATTTAAATGACTAATTAACACTTTGCATCCCAAAACTTTGGTTGAACCTCACTTTGGTACTATTACTTTTAACCTTAACAGTTTGCATCCTAAACTTAAAAAACAGTGACTTTTTGCATCCCTTTGGTAGTTTTGCCGTTAAATCAGACGTTAACGTTAATTGTTAGAATGGCATTTTTGGTAATATTTTTATATTTCAGTTTGCATCCTAGAATTTTCCTCATATCTTACTTTACATCCTAAAGTTTTGTAATTCAGTTATCAAAAAATAATGGTAATTACAAATTATCAAAAAAAAAATCGAGTTATATTATTTTTTATGTTCACATTAGGATTTTAAAACTGGATCATTAGTTAATTTGGTCTAGTTTATATAATTTTTTAACGCGGAATCTTTACTATATTTGTTGTATATTAAATTCTAAAAGTCAATTTATAAAATTTTATGACTTACACGAAACTCATAAAATAATAATTAATTCAGTGTTGTTTTCACAATTATAATATAACTGAAATCGGAAAGAAAATAGAGAGAAAGATGATTAAGAATTTTATAATACGATATTACCTTATTTATAAAATTTAGAAATTATAAAAGTATAAGTTATTTATGAATTTAAGTATATATTTTAAGTATTGTACAAGTAGATATCATATAATATTATATAATCTTGTCCGTTTAAATTAACTTTTAAGTATTAGGATCAGACTATCTTTAATTATTCTCGTTACGCTTATTTTATTTAGCTAATCATTATTTACTATTTTTTCTTAATATAATACTCCATCCGTCTCATAATTGAGGCTACTACAAATTATAGTACCATAATTGATTTTTAAAATTTTCTTTTTTATAAAAAATTTAACATTAAATTTTTATTTAGAA
The DNA here is from genome assembly GCF_009905375.1 of Apium graveolens. Taxonomy (NCBI): domain Eukaryota; kingdom Viridiplantae; phylum Streptophyta; class Magnoliopsida; order Apiales; family Apiaceae; genus Apium; species Apium graveolens. Next base: position 103,726,799 of record NC_133653.1, on the reverse strand, counting down.
GAAAAGAATTTAAAAAAATGAGGCAAATATATTTCATAAGAGTTTTAAAATGCGTGCCGAGCCCTCATATTCCAATGTAAAGAATTTGGTGGGATAGAGAGAATATTATACTTCGACTTATTATATTTTATTTTAAATTATATAAACTTGGAAAAAGAAAATTGAATTATTTTAGATAAATTTAATTATTTGTTTAAAATAATTGTGGGATGCAAACTGTTATAGTTTAAAGTTATAGACCTAAAATGAGATTAAAGATAAAATATGGGATGCAGATTGTAATTTATGTTTGCATAATTTTTTTGAAAATATACATTACCAGAAATACCCCTCTGACAATAACGTTAACGTCTGACTTAACGCCAGAAACGTTAAAGGGATGCTTATTGACGGCGTTTCTAAACTTTGGGGTGTAAACTGTTTTAGTTTAAAATATTAAACTTGAAGTGAGATTCAGCCAAAGTTTTGGGATGCAAAGTGCAAATTAGTCTATTTAAATTGATAAAAATATCATATTATGATGATATATGAAGATTAGATATGCATGAGAAATTTAATATCAAGATACACAAATCAGTTTTAAACAAAGAACTGATGTTATATACTGTATTTAACATCAGTTTAAAACTGATGTTAAATGTGGGGGCTTTAACATCACCCACGAAGACATCGGATTTTTGCATTCATAGGCATCGGTTTTTAGCCGATGTCTATTGACGTTTTTCTAGTAGCAATAGAGATTAACACGCTATCTTATATGTTAGCTATGCACATAAGACTAATAAGCACAACCAATACTAGGTTATCATACAATCACCACACACTAAGGTATCGAAACAATTTAACTAAAGAAATCCATAAATAAATCTGCTAGAACCCCACGATAACGATTAGTTCATAACCGAACTCATCGTCACCATGGGTTCCAATGAAAGCATGGTATAAAACAATATAAGAGTTCTAGGGTTTAAAGACAATCGAAAATAAGCATCCAAGTATCGCCTAAATCAAAGAAAACAAAAGTCTTCTTCTCTGTAGCCGTCTCGTTCTCTCTAGGTCTTCTTATTTGCTCTCCCAGGTCTCCTTGGTGTTAAAAATGTCTTTTTGTTGATATATATAGGCTCCAGGATGACCAGGACTCTCAAAATCTTTAATTTCGACTAAAATCAGGATTCTGGGGCAGAAATCGGGCGCGCCCGCGCCCTCTACGCGCTGCTACAGGACGCGGCTACGCTGGAATAGTGTTTTCAGCGGCGCGGGCGCGCTGGTTCTGTCGCGGCCGCACTGACATTCTGGAAAATTTCTGACAATTCTTCTTTTGGCTGTATCTTGAGTTCTGCTCGTCAGAATTAGGCGATTCAACTGCCCACGCGAAGCTAACGAGATTCTCTCAAACTTGAAAATAGCCCAGGCTTCCAATTATGATCTCTTTTCAGCATATTTCCTTGAAAATCTCCTTTCTTCATTTAACTGATGCCTGAAATACAATAACACAAAAACACATAAAAAAATCAACAACTTGAGTCCAAAACACCAACTTAAGCTTGTAATGAAGCATTCCAAGTAGATATAAAATCCACTTATCACACCTCAAAACTTGAATCGATGCTTGTCCTCAAGCATAAATAGACTCAAAATTACAAAACAAACCTAATGCATGAATGCAACTATGCGAATGCAACTAAATGATAATGCAATCGATCTCCTCAGAATAACCATAACCAAATGAATAAGCCAATGTCTCTGAGAATGCAATGACTCCAAACAGAGTTCGAATAAATCTCACAAATCAACTCACAAACCAGAACGTGCGTGTGTGGATGCTTAACAGTTATGTTCTCGACACTAGATCAATAACCATAACTTATCTATCATCGAAATAATCACAAGTTTATAACTAGAATAGACGTTAAACACATAATGAATCGCAACACCTCCTTCCTGCTCGAGTTATACAAGGATTCACGCTATTATTGTACACATAACAAAGATGCTTATTTTCTCGTGCAATGAATGAGGTCCCAAAAGACTTATGCAATAATACCCATGTAGCGAGCGTTAGGTTAGCGGATCCTAGACTATGAAAAGCCTTAGGTCACTAGGCCCAAAGTCCCCTAAGAACTTAATAACTCGAGTATTAAAGATCACCCCCTTGATCAATTATGCATAAACACATACTTTTCTTTTCTTTTTATTTTTTCTTCTTTTCCTTTTTTTCTTTTTTTCCAATAATTTCTGAATGAGTGCTTTTCGCTCCATCCCATTCAACCCTAGACTACTCATTAAAATATGAGCCGGCTACTAGCCATTTGATGCCTAGCCTTACAACAAGTAGCAATGAAATCCAAGGTTTTCTCTAGTTTAAGAATTCAGTGTTCTTTTTGTCATTACGAGAATATCACAAATTCTAAATATAAACAAGTGATTAAATCTCAACAACAAACAAGTATGATTATGATCTAGCTCTAAAGCAATCCTATAAGACTTTGTGATTTTTTTTTGTTTCTAGGCATGCAAATTAATTCATTAGACTTAATCAACCCTCTATTCGTCATCAACATACTTAAATCAACATAAACTTATCAATCAGAAATAGGTCAACCTAAGGGATCATGTTATATACATGCAAATGCAACTACATGGACTCATATAATAACATAAACAAAAATGCAAACAAATATGTCCTAAATGAACAATCATGCAAAAATATGAATGAACTACAACTAAACATGCAATATGAATCTATATGAATCTATATGGACACACACTACTAATCCCTAGATTATCACCCCCAAACTTAAAATTTTCAATGTCCTCATTGAAGGTAATAATAAGGATATCAGGCATACCTAGTTAGCGGGAGGATCACCCTTTTCGGTGGAGGATCAGGTGGCCAATCAACCTCGACACCAGTGTCTCGGGAAACAGTACCGAGAGCGTATGTCAAATCTACAGCAAAACGACGGTGAATATCATGCATGGCCTCCATATGCCTAGTCACTCGCCTGTACTGCTCATCACCAACACCAGTCCTATCAACTACTTATTGTACATGAGAAGAACCCTCTATAGGCACAGGAAGATCCGTCCTGCCACTCTCTACATCATCAAAAATATATTCCAACCCCTTATCATGGGGTGCACCTAAGAATGAATAACTCAAGTGATCTGGCAGTCGGTTGAGCTCAAGTGTGGGAGCTTCTTCAATAGATGGTTCAAAACACTCCTGAGAAAATTTTAGCTCTGCTAACCCAAGAGAATTGAATGGCATATCCAACTTCCTCTTCCATGAAGGTGCATTCAAAACCTGCATTTAGTTTGCTAATTCTTCATCTTTAATAATTGTTTACCCTATTAAGGATCTCTCTAAGGTATCTGAATTTGGCAATTGCTCAGGCTCTGAATTCATAACAGAGTCGACCCACTCTACTTTAATGTACTCTTCATTAGCTGTGGGTAACTTTATTGCCTTTAACACATTAAAAGTGACCTTTTGATTGTGACCCTTCATCGTAAGCTCTCCTTTTTGCACATCGATCATAGTTCATCCAGTAGCTAAGAATGGTCTCCCCAATATAATAGGAATCTTCCTATCCTCTTCAAAGTCAAGAATTACAAAGTCAACATGAAAGATAAGTTTATCCACCTTGACCAACACATCCTCCACAATGCCTCGTGGATATGTAATAGAATGATTGACCAACTGCAAAGACATATATGTCAGCTTCGGATCAGGTAGACCAAGCTTCTTGAAGATAGACAAGGGCATCAGATTGATGCTAGCTCCCAAATCACATAAACACTTGTCGAAAGACAAGTTTCCAATAGTGCAAGGAATAGTGAAGCTTCCAGGATCTTTAAGCTTCAGAGGCAGCTTCTGTCGCAGCACAGCACTGCATTCCTCCGTAAGAGTAACAGTCTCTAAGTCATCGAGCTTCACTTTCCGTGAGAGAATACATTTCATAAACCTCGCATAGCTAGGCATCTGTTCAAGAGCTTCAGCAAAAAGTATGTTGATATGAAGTATCTTGAACACCTCCAGAAACTTAGTAAATTGTTTATCCAACTTCTACTTCTGCAGCCTCTTAGGAAAAGGAGGTGGAGGATAGACCTGCTTCTCCACTGTTTTACCTTTAGGAGGAGTGTGTTCCATAGTTTTCTTCCTTGATTCCACTTCTGCTTCCTTCTGCACATCTTCTTCATCCAAAACTTCAGATTCTGGAACTTGAGATTTTTCAGGGCTTGCAACCTTCCCAGACCTCAATGTAATCGCCTTAACCTGTTGTTCTGCTTCCCTCTTTCCTGGAACTTCTGTATCACTAGAAAGCATTCCTCGTAGTCGATTCAATAAGGCGTTAGCAATTTTTCCTATCTGGTTCTCCAGATTCTTGATAGAAACAACCTGGCTTTGGCATATAAGAGCCTGGTTTTTGCACATAAGCTTCAACTCCTCCAATTCAGATTTTTTATTCGAAGATTGACCTACATCATGAGTTTGTTATTGAAGTTGGAGTTGTAGTCTTGGTGCAAATTGTTGCTGAAAACCAAGAGAATTAAATTGATTATTTCCAAACTGCTGGAATGGTTGTTGCATCGTATTCTGATTGTTACTCCATCTGAAGTTAGGATGATTCCAGTTGTCAGGATGATAAGTGTCTGGAACTGGTTTCTGCAATCTCTGAAAGTTGCTCACAAACTGAGCTGAGTCACTAGATATAACGCATTGCTCCATCGCATGCGGACCTGCACAAGCTCACAAACACTGGTTATCTGATTAACACCATAGTTAGCCAGAGAATCGATCTTCATAGACAACTCCTTTAGTTGAGCAGTGATATCCGTAGCTGTATCTACTTCAAGAACTCCTGCTACCTTGCCCTATGGAAATTTCTGGGTTGGATACTAATATTCATTAGCAGACAACAGTTCAATTAGCTCATAAGCTTCCTCATAGCTCTTTGCCCATAATGCTCCACCTGATGCTACATCGAGCATGGGTCTTGACTGTGATCCCAAACAATTATAAAAGCAATTGATCACCATCCAGTCGGGCATTCCATGATGAGAACACTTTCTAAGCATCTCCTTGTAGTGCTCCCAAGCTTCGTAAAAAGATTCTCTTGATTGCTGCGCAAATTGAGTAAGAGTATTCCTGATTGCAGCTGTCTTTGCCATAGGGAAGAATTTAGTGAGAAACTTTTGAGCAAGATCTTCCCAAGTAGTAATCGAACCAGCTGGTAGAGAGTGTAACCAGCTCTTAGCCTTGTCCCTCAGAGAAAATGGGAATAGTCTCAGCTTCACAGTATCTTCAGAAACATCGTTGAACTTGAAGGTGTCGCAGATTCAATGAAATCCCTAATGTGCATATTGGGATCTTCTGTTGGAAAACCCCCAAACCGGATTGAATTTTGCACCCATTGAATTATGCCAGGCTTGATCTGAAAGTTATTAGCTGTGATAGCTGGCCTGACAATGCTAGATTGATTGTCATTGATCTTGGGTTGAGAAAAATCCATCAAGGCTTTCATTCGTGCTGCTGGATCTCCCATTGTAATGAGTACCTGAAACACAACAAGTAAACCGTGAAAGTAAAAGAGTCTGAGTCAGTGAACTTCAACGACCACTGATGACAAGCACATAAACAAAAAATTAACACCGAGTCCCCAGTAGCGGTGCCAAAAACTTGTTAGGGCAAAAACACGAGCTAAAATTAACGCAAGTATACACGTTCGCAAGTAGTATAAGATATAAATCAGATTCATTCCCATATAGACTACTTTAGGTTATGTTCAATTTATGCACCTATACAACAACGTATGGTTATCGCTCAATGCTAAGACACATAACAAATTGGGTTTTTATTAAACTAAGAGATTATACTAAATAGCATTAACTAAGAGAATTGAGGTTGAATTACTTATATGAGACAAACATGGGATTCTAACTTCATTAAATACTTCATTCAATAGCCTTTTCGTTCTTAACCTTAGCATGTAATGGTGATGACTCTAATCAGATAACACGAAACTGATAAACGCCAACTTTCGTTGTTCGAATACCATACTACCAAGCATCCACAAAAGAGATAGAAGTTGAATAGACACCAATTATGCTTAGTTCTTATATGTCTATAAGAATTGAAAACATTACGGTTTAATACGGAAGTTATCTATCGGGATTACATAGGGAAAGTAAGATGGTTAAAATTACCTACGAATCATGCATAACAATAACACATGAACCTATGCTAGCATGGCAAGTTCTAAACCTCTATATTCACTATCGCTTTAATAGAGATTAACACGCTATCTTATATGTTAGCTACGCAAATAAGATGAATAAGCACAACCAATACTAGGTTATCATACAATCACCACACACTAAAGTATCGAAACAATTTAACTAAAGAAATCCATAAATAAATCCGCTAGAACCCCACGATAATGATTAGTTCATAATCAAACTCATCGTCACCATGGGTTCCAATGAAAGCATGGTATAATAAACGTAGTCTTAATACTTAATAAAACTAAGTACAAAATACAAGTAAAGGTTCAAGAATAAAAAAACTAGCATCCAAAGTTACAACTTAAACAAAGAATCAGAAGAATAAACTAGATCTTCTTCGCCTTGGTTGAATTGTACTCTCCGATCTTCTTTACTCCTTTTCCTTAGCTTTTGTACGTCTATCCTTATGAAAAACTTCTTTATTTATATATATATATTTGCTGTAGAATTGACCAAGGTTTCAAAATCTCAAAATCCTAATAGAAACAGAATTCTACTACCCCGATCTGGCGCGGCCGCGCGCTTGACCAGCGAGCGCGCTGAGTTTCTGCTTTTTGGGCGTGGGCGCGCCATCCTTCTGCATAAAATTCTGACTTCTTCTTTCTCCTTGCTGATTTGAGCCGGTCTTTTCACGAGCCTTTATTCCAACACCATCCAAACACCAAATTAGCACTACATCCATGCTAATTTACTAATTACCTGGAAATTGTCTGCAATGCAAAAACACTACAAAAATAAGTAAAAACACCAACAACTTGAGTGCAAATACACCAATTCAAAGCTTTACGGAGCGTAATAATGTGTCATAAATGCCACTCAACATACCCCCAAACTTGAATCAATGCTTGTCCTCAAGCATAAACAGACTCAAAAAACAAGAAATAAAAATGCATGAATGCAACTAAATGAATGCAACGATCCCCAATGGAATAACTAAACCAATCAACAAGCAACATCTCAACAAATGCAGTTATTCGTATAAAAATCAATCAAACCCCACAAATCAACCTACAAACCAGATACGTGTGTGTGTGCAACTACTTACAGATATACTATCGCAACTAGATCAATAATCATGACTCACTACTCATCAAAGTAATCGCAAGGGTATAAATAAAATAAAAGCTAGACTCAAAATAACTTATAACACTTCAATTCTTATTTTGGAGTTTTATATGGATTCATGCTTTTATTCATAACAAACCAACAAGTATGCTTATTTGACCGTGTAATGAGTGAGGTCCACAAAAGACTTACACAATAGTACCTATATAACGAGCGTTAGGTTAGCGGATCTCAGACTATAAAAGCCTTAGGTCACTAGGCACAAAGTCCCCTAAGAACTTAATAACTCGAGTACTAAAGAGCCCACTCGTGATCAATTATACATAACACTTATTTTTATTTTTATTTTCTTTATTTTCTTTTTTTTCATAAATTTCTGAATGATTGCATTTTGCTCCATCTCGTTCAACCCTAGACTACTCATATAAAATGAGCTGGCTACTAGCCAATTGACATCTAGCCACAACAACTAGCAATGAAATCCAATTTTCTCCAAAAAAAATTTAAAAATCCATGTTATTTTATCATTAAGAGAATATTCTAAATTCTAAATATGAATAAGCGATTAAACCTCGATAACCAAACAAACCATGACCATGATCTAGCACTCAAGCAACCTATAAGACTTAGTTAAATACAATTGTCTCTTGCATGCAAATCAATTCGACAATACTTAACATCACTAAACACGACATCACTAGACTAGCATCAATATCACAAGTCAATCGGAAAAATCATCTAAGGGATCATATTATAATGCAAATGCATAAAATATATAAACAAACTATCATAAAAACTACCAAAATAAAATAGAATAAAAAAACTACATGGAAAAATATGCAACTATATGCACTAAACTATCATGAACATGCAACTATATGTGACTCACACAAAATATATTCCTTCAACTAGTAACCCCAAACTTAAAATTTTCACTGTCCTCGGTGAAGGTAATAGTAAGGAATCAGGCATACCTACTCGGAATCAAGATCATCACCCTTAAAGGGTGGAGTGTCAGGCATGTCTTGAGGTGGATACACGGAGTCCTCACCATATCTGGCCACTGGATGTTAATACTTGTGGCTCTGAATGCAGTCCCTAGTGACTGGGTGAGATCACGTGCAAACCGACTATGGATGTCATACATCGCATCCATCCTCCTCGCTAGATGCCTATACTGCGTCGTGCTCAAACCAGCTCCAACATCTGCTCCTTCCTCCTCCTCCTGCAGCTGCTGCGATCCCGAAGGACCAGCCTTCTCTCCCAACTGAGCTCTCCATGCTGCTCGACGAGCCTGCGAAGTCCCACCAGAAATGTCTGATCCGCTGGCCTTCCACCTGGCAGATGGTCATAAGAATAGCCAAGTCCCTTAGGATTGGGCTTCCCATCATACCACTCTGTCATGTTCAACAGTGTCAAACTGTCGATAGGAGCACTGGGAAGCTGCAGCTGGTCATATGCGGGCCAATGTACACCAACTGCCACGCACAGCTTTGTCACAACGGACGCATAGGGTATAGAACCCATAGTACCTCCTCTCAAGAATCTCAAAATACCCTGGTAAATAACCATCCCCAAATCCACATAGTCTCCTTGAAGAATATCCCACAACAGACGAGCACACTCCATAGTAATCTCATGCATATGAGAAGATGGCATGATGTTAGCACAAATAAACGAATTTCAAGCACGTGCAAACCTGTTCATGAACGAAGTAGGGAACGTGGAATAATAACTCATGCCCCTCTTGAACTTCGAATGAGTCTCAGGCACACAAAGGGTAGCAACTATCAAATCCAAATCAAAGTCCTCTGGAGTCTTATCGTTCCAGGTGTCCTGACCGGGCTTCCTCACGGGCTGCTCAATCACCCTCCTTATTGTATCTGCGCTGTACTCCACCGTCACCCTCTAACCACAGTGAAACCATTCTTCTCCACCTTTTCATTAGCATAGAACTCACAAATGACACTCATGGGCATAGCAGCGGGTTCCTCGCAAAAAGGAACCAAGCCCATCTCCAAGATCATCTCCAACAACTTACCATCTTTTCCTATTGGCAGAAAACCTCGCTCATTTGATATAGGCTTCGAGAGAAGCCTCGTATATTCCACTTCATCTTCGGGAGTTGAAAACCTCAGCCTCATACCACCTGCAATTGAAGAATCGGTGGTGCTGCTGCCGACTTGAGTTCTTTGTCTTTTGGGTGCCATTGGGATTAAATAAGAGAGAATAAAAGATAAGTGTTTGAGAGAGAATTGTGTTTGAGAATTTGAGAAGTGGTGGAGAAGTTTTTGTATAAGTGTATGTATATATAGGAGGTGAGAAGAGAACTAAATATGGAATAGAAGTGGGAATAATGGGTATGATTTAGAGAGGGAAATTTAGGATGCGGAAGAGTAAAAATCGGGTGGAAATTAATTTTCTATTAAAAACCCCGATTTTTTCTTCACAAACTGCTGTTTATTTTTTTTTGAATCGGGACCCCAGCGCGGTCACGCGCTCGACCAGCGCGGCCGCGCTCACCTTCTTCCAAATTGGCTCGGCCGTGCTAGATCAGCGCGAGCGCGCTTGGTTTCTGGAATTCCAGCGCAGTCGCGCACTAGATCAGCGTGGGCGTGCTCAGCTTCTGAAGTTGGCCCTGAAAATTTCTGTTTTTCTGAATTTTTTTGATTTTTTCTTTTCTTCTTGTTTCCTTTACCTACTTATGTACAACAAACTTGGGTTGCCTCCCAAGAAGCGCTTGTTTTACGTCGTTAGCTCGACGTAGAAATGCGAGATCAAACGGACGATAAAAAGGCACTAACCACCTCGCGGTTTTCCGTGTCACCATAGTAATGCTTCAACCTCTGACCATTTACCTTGAATGCTTGGCCCAGATCATTCTCAGAAATCTCCACCGCTCCATGTGGATACACAGTTTTGACAACAAACGGCCCTGACCACGTTGACTTCAACTTCCCGGGAATAAGACGGAGACGAGAGTTAAACAAAAGAACTTTTTGCCCCGACACAAATGATTTGAGCGCTAGTCCCCTATCGTGCCACCTCTTGACTTTCTCTTTATACATTTTGTTATTTTCATAATCTTGAAGTCGGAACTCGTTGAGTTCATTCAATTGAAGCATCCTCTTCTTTCCAGCTGCATCCAAGTCCAGATTCAACTTCTTCGAAGCCCAATACGCTTTATGCTCTAGCTCCACCAGCAAATGACACCCCTTACCATAAACCAACTGAAATGGCAACATTCCCAATGGAGTCTTGTATGTTATTCTATATGCCCAAACAGCTTCGTCAAGATTCAAAGACCAATCTTTCCTTATGGACACACAACCTTCTCTAAAATGTGCTTGATCTCTCGGTTAGATACCTCAGCTTGACCATTCGTCTGAGGATGATAATCCGTAGCAATGCAATGATTCACATTATACCTTTGCATCATAGCAGTGAACTTGCGATTGCAAAAATGCGACCCCTCATCACTGATTATGACTCTTAGAGTTCTAAATCTTGTGAATATCTGCTTGTGAAGAAAGTTAAGCACTACTCTCGCATCGTTCGTTGGAAACGCCTTAACTTCAACCCATTTTGACACATAATCAACTACCAACAAGATATACTGATTGTTACAAGATGAGACAAATGGCCCTATGAAGTCAATTCCCCAAACATCGAAGACTTCAAACTCGAGAAGCACATTATGGGACATCTCATCCCTCTTGGACATATTACCCACAAGTTGACATCAATCATATTTCAAAACAAACTGATGAGCATCTTTAAACAAAGTCGGACAAAAGAAACCTGCTTGAAGAATATGAGTTGCTGTCTTTTCTCCACCATAGTGTCCTTCATAAGCCGTTGAGTGGAAATCTCGCAAGATCCCCCCCTGTTTCACTGTAAGTAATACATCTCCTGATTATTTGGTCAGCTTGACCATTCGTCTGAGGATGATAATCAGTTGCAATGTAATGATTCACATTATACCTTTGCATCATAGCAGTGAACTTGCGATTGCAAAAATGCGACCCCTCATCACTGATTATGACTCTTAGAGTTCCAAATCTTGTGAATATCTGCTTGTGAAGAAAATTAAGCACTACTCTCGCATCGTTTGTTGGCAACGCCTTAACTTCAACCCATTTCGACACATAATCAACTGCCAACAAGATATACTGATTGTTACAAGATGAGAAAAATGTCCCCATAAAGTCAATTCCCCAAACATCAAAGACTTCAACCTCGAGAAGCACATTAAGGGGCATCTCATCCCTCTTGGACATATTACCCACAAGTTGACATCGATCATATTTCAAAATGAACTGATGAGCATCTTTAAACAAAGTCGGCTAAAATAAACTTGCTTGAAGAATATGAGCTGCTGTCTTTTCTCCACCATAGTGTCCTCCATAAGCCGTTGAGTGGCAATCTCGCAAGATCCCCCCTCGTTTCGCTGTAAGGAATACATCTCCTCATGATTTGGTCAGCTCCTTGTCGAAATAGAAACGGCTCATTCCACATATACCACTTCACTTCATGCAGAAACTTCTTCCTTTGAGAATATGATAAGTCGGGAGGTATGATATTACTCACAAGGTAGTTCATAATGTCTGCAAAGCATGGTTCTTCCTCTTGTACTCCAAACAGCTGCTCACCGGGAAAAGACTCATTGATTAATGTCTTATCTAGTGAAGTTGCACTCGGATCCTCTAAACGCGAGAGATGATCAACGACTTGATTTTCAGTCACTTTTCTGTCCTTGATCCCTAATTCGAATTCTTGAAGCAAAAGAACCCATCTGATCAATCTAGGCTTCGAGTCCTTCTTTGAGACGGGATATCGAATAGTAGCGTGATCAGTGAAAACTGTCACCTTCATCATGAGTAGATAAGATCAAAATTTCTCATAACCGTAGATGATAGCCAAAAGTTCCTTCTCTGTAGTAGTATAGTTCAGTTGAGCACCATTAAGAGTCTTACTAGCATAGTAGACTACATGAAATATGTTGTTCTTTCTCTGCCCAAGAACTGCTCCAACTGCATAATCACTTGCATCGCACATTATCCCAAAAGGTTCACTCCAATCGGGTGTAGTTATGACAGGTGTCGTGATTAAACTCTTCTTTAAGAACTCAAAAGCAGCTACGCACCCGTCATCAAACTTAAACAGGACATCCTTCTCCAGAAGATTGCACAAAGGCTTAGAAATTTTTGAGAAGTCCTTGATGAACCGCCTGTAAAAGCCCGCATGACCAAGAAAATGGTGAACTCCCTTAACGGATGTTGGTGGGGGAAGATTTTCGACGAACCCCACTTTGGCTTTGTCCACCTCAAGACCCTTACTAGAGACCTTGTGCAAAAGAATAATGCCCTATCGCACCATTAAGTGACATTTCTCCCAATTGAGAACAAAATTGGTCTCAATACACCTCTTGAGAACGTCGCCCAGATTCTGCAAGCATTCATCAAATGAATCACCAAACATGGAAAAATCGTCCATGAACACCTCCATATTTTGACCAATCATATTAGTGAAGATAGCCATCATGCATCTCTGAAATGTGGCCGGTGTTCCACATAGTCTAAAAGAAACTCTCTGAAAGATGAAAGTACCAAATAGACAAGTTAAAGTAATCTTCTCCCGATCTTCTGGATCAATGCAGATTTGATTATAACCAGAATAACCATCTAGAAGACAATAGTACTCATGCCCAGCCAATCTGTCAAGCATCTGATCAATAAATGGCAAAGGGAAGTGATCTTTTCTTGTGGCCTTGTTCAGCTTCCTGTAATCCATGCAAACTCTCCACCCCGTGACTGTTCGTAAATAAGCTCATTCTTCTTATTAGCGACCACAGTGATACCTCCTTTCTTAGGCACACACTGAACTGGGCTCGCCCATGAACTGTCAGAAATAGGATAGATGATCCCTACATCCAGCCACTTAAGTATTTCCTTTTTCACAACCTCTTTCATGATCGGATTTAGCCTTTTCTGTTGCTCAACAGTAGGCTTGCTTCCTTTCTCTGGCAGAATTTTATGCATGCAATGCAAAAGGCTGATTCCCTTGATATCTTCTATAGTCCAGCCAATTGCCGATTTGAATTCTCTAAGAATTCTCAAAAGCTTCTCCTCTTCGCTACCTGAAAGGACATATGAAATAATAACAGGCAAAGTAGATGTATCACCTAAAAACGCATACCTCAAATGTTCAGGTAAAGGCTTAAGCTCAAGAGTAGGATCTTCCTCAATAGATGGCTTGAGGCGCTTATGAGCTTTTTTCAACTCCTCCATTCCCAGAGATTCAAAAGGCATATCAATCTTCCTCTTCCAGGGAGAAGCATTCAGAAATTTCATGCAACTGTTCATCCCCTTCATCATCTTCACTATCAGAATTCCCCAACAAGGCCTTCTCTAAGGCATCAGACCTTAGCAATTGATCAAGTTCTAAAGCAACCACAGAATCAACCAACTCCACTTTTAAGCACTCCTCATTTTCCGTAGGGAACTTCATGGCATTGAACATATTAAAGTTACATCCTGATCTATCACTTGCATGGTGAGCTCACCCTTCTGCACATCTATCAAGGTTCGGCCAGTAGCCAAGAAAGGTCTTCCCAAGATTATGGGAATCTTCTTATCCTCCTCGAAATCAATAATTACAAAATCAGTAGGGAAGATGAGTTTATCCACCTTGATCAAGACATCCTCCATAATACCTCACGGATATGTAATAGAACGGTCGGCCAAATATAAAGTCATATAAGTAGGCTTTGGATCAGGCAAGTCCAACTTCTTGAACATTGACAAGGGCATCAGATTGATGCTAGCTCCCAAGTCATATAAACATTTTTTAAATGACACCTTTCCAATGGTGCATTGAATAGTGAAGCTTCCAGGATCTTTAAGCTTAGGAGGCAACTTCTGTTGCAGCACAGCACTGCATTCCTCTGTGAGAGCAATGGTCTCTAAGTCATCAAGCTTCACCTTCCTAGAGAGAATACCTTTCATGAACTTCGCGTAACTAGGCATTTGTTCAAGAGTTTCAGCGAAAGGTATGTTGATGTGAAGTTTCTTGAACACCTCCAGAAACTTCTCAAACTGCTTATCCAGCTTTTTCTTCTACAGCCTCTTAGGAAAAGGAGGTGGAAGATAGATCTGTTTCTCCCCTGTATTACCCTCAGGAGGAGTGTGCTCAATAGTAGTATTCCTTGGTTCTACTTCCGCTTCCTTCTGCACTTCTTCTTCTTCAGCAACAACTTCAGATTCTAGAGTCTTTGCTTTTTCAGGATTCGCAAACTTACCAGACCTCAATATAATTGCCTTAACATGCTCCTTAGCTTCCTTCTTTCCTAGCACTTCAGTATCTCTTGGAAGTGTGCCAGGTTGACGATTCAGTAATGCATTAGTAATTTGTCCAATCTGATTCTCCAAGGTCTTGATAGACACAACTTGGATCTTGCACATAAGCCTCAACTCCTCCAATTCATATTTTTCATTAGCATGCGGTAGCTGTTGAAGTTGAAGTTGTTGCTTAGGAGCATATTGCGGTTGCTGAAAACCAGGAGGGTTATACTGCTTTGTTGTGTATGGATGATAATATTGTTGCACCGCATTCTGATAATTACTCCAGTTAGTTAGGATAATTGTGATTATTTGGATGATAAGTGGTTGGAGCTTGTTGCTATGATCTCTAAAAGTTGCTCACAAATTGAGCTGATTCGCTAGAAATAGCGCACTGCTCAGTTTCATGCGCTCTCGCACAAAGCTCATAAATACTAGTGATTTAATTAACTCCATAGTTAGCCAAAGTGTCCACCTTCATCGTCAAGGCCTTAAGTTGGGCAACTATAGCAGTTGCCGCATCCAACTCCAAAATTCCAGCTACTTTACCCTGATTTAGCCTCTGAGAAGGATTCTGGTATTCATTAGCACCCATCAGTTCGATCAATTCATAAGCTTCTTTTTAGCTCTTAGCCCACAATGCTCCTCCTGATACTGCATCGAGCATGAGTCTAGAAGTAGAACCCAACCCATTATAGAAAAAGTTTATTATCATCCAGTCAGGCATTCCATGGTGTGGGTACTTCCTTAGAATCTCCTTATATCGATCCCAAGCCTCACATAGAGATTCTTCAGTTTTCTATGTAAAATGAGTAAGAACATTCCTGATTGCAGCAGTCTTCACCATAGGAAATAATTTAGTGAGAAACTTTTGAGCAAGATCCTCTCATGTGGTGATAGACCCTGATGGTAGAGAATGTAACCAGCACTTTGGCTTATCCCTCAGAGATAATGGGAAGAATCGTAGCTTGATAGCATCTCCAGTCACCCCATTGAACTTGAAAGTGTCACATCTCAATAAAATCCCTGATGTGCATGTTGGGGTCTTCTGTAGGAACCCCCAAACTGAACTGAGTTTTGTATCATCTGAATCATGCTTGACTTGATCTCAAAGGTGTTAGCCACGATGGCTGGTCTGATGATGCTGGACTGAATATCATTGATCTTAGGCTGAGAATAGTCCATCAGAGCCTTAGGATTTTCTGCTTGATCTCCCATCACTACTAAAGATGGTTCCTCAACTTTCTCTTCTTCTTCTACTTTCTCTTCATCCTTAAAAACTTCCCTTCGAATCACTACAGCTTCTTCCTCGACTTGATCCAGAGTTCTCATATGAGCCCGCGAATGCGCACGACAAGGAAAATAGTAGGTAAGTAATAATATCCGAGTCAATGAACTTTAATGATCACTGATGACAAGCACATAAACTAAAAATTTACACCGTGTCCCCGGCAGCGGCGCCAAAAACTTGTTAGTCGCTAAACACGCGCTAAAATTCACGCAAGTATACGCATTCGCAAGTAATATAGAATTATTTCTAGTTCATTCCCACAGGGACAAGCTTAGATTAACTCTGAGATTTATGCACTTATGCAACAATGATATGGCTATTATTCAATGCTAAGACGAATAACAAATTTGGGTTTGTTTATACTACGAGTAACTATTGAGAATTATACTAGAGAACATTAACTAAAGAGAGTAAAGAAAGTTGAATAATATATGACACAAACATAGGATTCTAACTTCATTAAGTACTTCATTCAATAGCCTTTTCATTCTTAACCTTAGCATGTAATGGTGATGACACAAATCAGATAACACGAAACTGATAAATGCCAACTTTCGTTGTACGAGTACCATACTACCAGACATCCACAAAAGAGATAGAAGATGAATAGACACCAATAACATTGAGACCCTATATGTCTATAGAATTTGACAACATAATGGTTTAATGCACAAGTTATCTATCGTGATTACATAGGGCAAGTAAGATGGTCAAAATTACCTACGAATCATGCATAATAATAACACATGGACCTATGCTAGCATGGCAAGTTCTAAATCCTTAAATTCACTTTCGTTTCATTAAGAATTAACACACTATCTTATAAATTCACGACGCTCATAAGATGAATAAGCACAACCAATACTAGGTTATCATACAATCACCACACACTAAGGCATCGAAACAAATCAACTAAAGAAATCCATAAATAAATCCGCTAGAACCCCACGATAATGATTAGCCCATAATCAGACTCATCATCAACGTGGGTTCCGATGAAAGCATGGTATAATAAACATAGTCTTTATACTTAATAAAACCAAGTACGAAACATAAGTAAAGGTTCAAGAATAAGAAAACTAGCATCCAAAGTTACAACTTAAACAAAGAATCACAAGAATAAACTAGATCTTCTTTGCCTTAGTTGAATTGTGCTCTCCGGTCTTCTTTACTCCTTTTCCTTAGCTTTTATACGTCCCTCCTTATGAAAAAGTCTTTATTTATGTATATATATGATGTAGAATTGACCATGGCTTCAAACTCTCAAAATCCTAATAGAAACAAAATTCTGCTACCCCGATCTGGCGCATGCGCGCGCTTGACCAGCGCGGGCGCGCTGAGTTTCTGCTCTTTGGGCGCGGTCGCGCGCTTGACCAGCGCGGGCGTGCCGTCCTTCTGCATAAAATTCTGACTTCTTCTTTCTCCTTGCTAATTTGAGCCAGTCTTTTCACGAGCCTTTTCCAACACAATCCAAACACCAAATTAGCACTACAACCATGCTAATTTACCTGATTACCTGGAAAATGCCTGCAATGCAAAAACACTACAAAAAACGTAAAAACACCAACAACTTGAGTACAAATACACCAATTCAAAGCTTTACGGAGCGTAATAAAGTGTCATAAAAGCCAATCAATATACCCCCAAACTTGAATCAATGCTTGTCGTTAAGCATAAATAGACTCAAAGAACAAGAAATAAAAATACATGAATGCAACTAAATAAATGCAACGATCCTCAATAGAATAACTAAACCAATCAGCAAGCAATATCTCAACAAATGCAGTTATTCGTATAAAAATCAATCAAACCCCACAAATCAACCTACAAACCAGAGACGTGGGTGTGTGCAACTACTAACAGATATACTATCGCAACTAGATCAATAATCATGACTCACTATTTAACAAAGCAATCGCAAGGTTATAAATAGAATAAATGCTAGACTCAAAATAACTTATAACACTTCAATTCTTATTTTGGAGTTTTATATGGATTCATGCTTTTATTCACAACAAAAAAACAAGTATGCTTATTTGACCGTACAATGATTTAGGTCCACAAAAGATTATACAATAGTACCCATGTAATGAGCGTTAGGTTAGCGAATCCCAGACTATAAAAGCCTTAGGTCACTAGGCACAAAGTCCCCTAAGAATTTAATAACTCGAGTACTAAAGAACCCACGCGTGATCAATTATACATAACACTTATTTTTATTTTTATTTCTTTTATTTCTTTTTTTTATTATTTTTTCTTTTTTTCACAAATTTCTGAACGAGTGCATTTCGCTCCATCTCGTTCAACTCTAGACTACTCATATAAAATGAGCTGGCTACTAGCCAATTGACACCTAGCCACAACAACTAGCAATGAAATCCAATTTTCTCCAATTTTTTTAAAAAATTCATGCTATTTTATCATTAAAAGAATATCCTAAATTCTAAATATATACAAACGATTAAACCTCGACAACCAAACAAACCGTGACCATGATCTAGCACTCAAGTAACCTATAAGACTTAGTGAAATACAATTATCTCTAGCATGCAAATCAATTTAACAAGACTTAACATCACTAAATACGACATCACTACACTAGCATCAATATCACAAGTCAATCGGAAAAATATCTAAGGGATCATGTTATAATGCAAATGCATGAACTATATAAACAAACTATCATAAAAACTACCAAAATAAAATAGAATAATAAAAACTACATGGTAAAATATGCAACTATATGCACTAAACTATCATGAACATGCAACTATATGTGACTCACACAAAACATATTCCTTCAACTACTACCCCCAAACGTAAAATTTTCAATGTCCTCAGTGAAGGTAATAAGAAGGAATCAGGCATACCTACTCGGAATCAGGATCATCACCCTAAACGGGTGGAGTGTCAGGCGTGTCTGGAGGTGGATACACGGAGTCCTCACCAAATACTAGCCACTGGATGTCAACACCTGTGGCTCTGAATGCAGTCCATAGTCCCTGGGTGAGATCACGTACAAAATCGACTAGAGATGTCATGCATCGCATCCATCCTTCTCGCTAGACGCCTATATTGTGTTGTGCTCAAACAAGCTCCAACATATGGTCCTGCCTCCTCCTGCTGCTGCTGTGATCCCGAAGGACCATCCTCCTTTCCCAACTGAGCTCTTCATGCTGCTCGACGAGCCTGTGAAGTCCCACCAGCAAATGTCTGATCCGATGGCCTTCCACCTGGAAGATGGTCATAAGAATAGCCAAGCCCTTAGGATCGGGCTTCCCACTATACCACTCTGTTATGTTCAACAGCGTCGAACTGTCGATAGGAGCATTGGGAAGCTGCAGCTGCTCATGTGCGGGCCAATGAACACCAACTGCGACGCATAGCTTCGTCACAACGGACACATAGGGTATAGACCCTGTAATACCTCTTCTCAAGAACCTCAAAATACCCTGGTAAATAACTATCCCCAAATCCATATAGTCCCCTTGAAGAATACCCCACAATAGACGAGCACGCTCCACAGTAATCTCATGCACATGAGAAGATGGCATGATGTTAGCACAAATAAACAAATTCCAAGCACGTGCAAACCTGTTCATGCACGAAGCAGGGAACGTGGAATAATAATTCAAGCCCCTCTTGAACTTCCAATGAGTCTCAGGCACACAAAGAGTAGCAACTATCAAATCCAAATCAAAGTCCTCCAGAGTCTTATCATTCCAGGTGTCCTGACCGGACTTCCTCGCGGGCTGCTCAATCACCCTCCTTATCGCATTCACACTGTACTCTACCGTCACCCCCTAACCATAGTGAAACCTTTCTTCTCCGCCTTCGCATTAACATAGAACTCACAAACGATACTCATGGGCACAGCAGCAAGTGCCTCGCAAAAAGAAACCCAGCCCATCTCCAAGATCATCTCCAACAACTTACCATCTTTCCCTGTTGGCAGAAAACCTCGCTCCTTTGCTATAGGCTTCAAGAGAAGCCTTGTATACTCCACTTTAGCCTCGGGAGTTGAAAACCTCGGCCTCATACCACCTGCACTCGAAGAATCGGTGGTGTTGCTGCTGACTTGAGTTCTTTGTCTTTTGGGTGCCATTGGGATTGAATAAGAGAGAATAAAAGAAAAGTGTTTGAGAGAGAACTGTGTTTGAGAATTTGAGAAGTGGTGGAGAAGTTTGTGTATAAGTGTATGTATATATAGGAGGTGAGAAGAGAATTAGATATGGAATAGAAGTGGGAATTGACTATGGGAATAGTGGGAATAATGGGTTTGATTTGGAGAGGGAAATTTGGGATGTGGAAGAGTAAAAATCGGGTGGAAATTGATTTTCTATTGAAAACCCCGATTTTCTCTTCATAAACTGCTGTTTATTTTTTTTAATCGGAACCCCAGTGCGGCCGCGCGCTAGACCAAAAATGCAAGATCAAAAGAATAATAAAACGGCACTAACCACCTCACGGTTTGCCATGTCACCATAGTTATGCTTCAACTTCTGACCATTTACCTTTAATGCTTGGCCCAGATCATTCTCAAAAATCTCCACCGCTCCATGTAGAAACACAGTTTTGACAATAAACGGCCCTGACCACCTTGACTTCAACTTCCCAGGAATAAGACGGAGACGAGATTTAAACAAAAGAACTTGTTGCCCCGACACAAATGATTTGAGCACTAGACCCCTATCGTGCCACCTCTTGACTTTCTCCTTATATATTTTGGTATGTTCATAAGCTTGAAGTCGAAACTCGTCGAGTTCATTCAATTGAAGCATCCTCTTCTTTCCAGCTGCATCTAAGTCTAGATTCAACTTCTTCAAAGCCCAATACGCTTTATGCTCTAGCTCCACCAGCAAATGACACTCCTTACCATAAACCAACTGAAACGACGACATTCCCAATGAAGTCTTGTATGCTATTCTATACGCCCAAACAACTTCGTCAAGTTTCAAAGACCAATCTTTCCTTGATAGACACACAACCTTCTCTAAAATGCGCTGGATCTTTCTGTTAGATACCTCAGGTTGACCATTCGTCTGAGGATGACAAGTGTAATAACCCCAATTTTTTGGAAATATTTAAAATCCTGATTAATAGTAACTTTTTGTTGATGATGCTGATTAAGGAAAATTATCAACCCACACTATATAGGAGTACTGTTATGGAAATTCTGAGATCGTATTAGTATTCCATAAAATAAATGAGTGTATTTAAAGTTTGTCAGAATTCAGATTCGAACACTTTGGTTTTTCCCGAAAATCCACCAGATACCAAAAGGATTAAGTATAAGGTAACATAATTAAAAGGATTTTTATTTAAGGATTATAGCAGAGGATCATTAAAGGAATATAAGATATTAATAAAGGTTCAGGGAAGCCCAAGAAATAAGATCCCGGATATGATCCCTCAAACTATTAATGAGAACGAGAGTTAAGCGAACCGTCAAACAAATAAGCGACCAAGAGACAAGCTTGTACAAGAAGCCAAGGATTACGACATCATCAAAGCACAAGGGATTGACACATGGCAAGAAAGTGATGTATGATGATGATGTCATCAAGGAGGAAGATATTTGTTCAAGATTAATTCTCATCCACATGTTTTTAACACCTAAATTACCTATGTTAATTTGCAACCAAGCAATTCATTTCATTTTCCAAGACAAACAAGAAGCATTCTTCATTTCTTCATTTCTCCCCTTGCTCTCGGCCAAAACCAGAGCAGCAACTTCAAACTGCCATATCTCCTTCAATACTCACTCAAATATTATGTTATATAGCTCTTTGGAAAGGTAGTGAGATGGCCTACAACTCTTGTTCACAAGTCTCGTCTAAATAACATGGTAAGACCCTCATTTTTACCATTCTTTCAATCAGACTTTTAGAAACTTGAAAATCTAACTTTGTGTTTTCTTGATTATTTATGAGATCCAAGCTTCTATAAGGATTAATCAAGGTTTTAAGGCTTCCTAGCAACTTTCCCCTTACAAATAAAGGTATAAAACTTCTGGACCTTTAAGTACTAAGTTTGTTTGCTTGAATTTTGGGATGGTTTGGATGGATGAGTAGTTGGTTGAATGATTAAGCTTGAATTGAACTCTAATTGTTAAGTAGATTAGTTGATTATTGTTATGGATCAAAAGCTAAAGTATAATAATTACTGTATTTATCACTAAGGAACGTGACCTTAAAGGCTCGATTTGACTGCTCTTATGTTTAGTGACTCGATCTACCTTAAAAGATGCCTACGTACCTTGCTGTGTGCCAAAGATCAAGTCAAAAATGTAGTTCTGATCTGTGGGATGAGGCCCCTTATATAAATGTTGGGAGTCCTTGAATTGGACTTGGGTTAGAAGTCTTGGCGGGCAAGTCTCAGAATTAGAATGGACTTTAGAGTCCTCAGAGGTAGGAAGCTGATTTCTTATCCCACCAGTTCCTTGGAGACCAATCTACAAGGATTTATTTCTCCACTCGAACTCATCTTATCAGCTGACTTATCCATTATTAATTAATTACCAAATTAATTAATATTTAGGGTTTTGGGCCTTCTCAAATGGGCCTAGCTGTTGGCCCAATTCTGATATGATTAATGCAACATTAATTATATACCCAAGCCTTATTTTCTTCCCTATCATTTGTGCCCCAACTTTTGGGAAATAGTGACTAGGTTTCGCAGAAGTTAAGTTCATTTGTTCCCTTACAGGGTATCGTTTTTGCGTAAAGTGTGGAGTGACCTACACATTTACAACGATTTGCTTTTATCTCTATTATTTAGGAATTATCTTAATTTCCAGGAATTTTTCCTGAATTTCTGGGATTTTTCCTTTATTTCAAGGATAATTTCCCTTAATTTCTGGGATTTATCCTTATTTCCAGGAATATTTCCCTTAATTTCTGGGATTTATCCTTATTTTCAGGAATTTTCCCATTCTAGGATTTTTCCTTAATTTTCAAGAATTTTCCCTTAATTTCTGGGATTTTTCCTTTAATTTCTGGATTTATTCCTCATTTTATGAGAATATTCATATTTTCCAGAAAATATTTAAGGAATTTCCTTAAATTTTTGAATTTATTCATTATTTTCTGAAAATATTTAAGGAATTTCCTTTAATTTCTGGATTTATTCCTTATTTTCTGAAAATATTCATATTTTCCAGAAAATATTTAAGGAATTTTCTTTAATTTCTGGATTTATTCCTTATTTTCTGAAAATATTCATATTTTCCAGAAAATATTTAAGGAATTTTCTTTAATTTCTGGATTTATTCCTTATTTTTATGAAAATATTCATATTTTCCAGAAAATATTCAAGGAATTTCCTTTAATTTCTGTAATTTTTCAGGAATTTTCTTCTTTTTCTTCCCTTATTTTTTTCTTTTTTTTTCTCTCTCTCTTTTTTATGTACCTGGTTCGACCAGGAATCCTTATTCGACCAGGATCCTGGTCGAATTAGGCTCCTACAATGACCAGGTCGAAGCCCATTTCGGGCAGAAGTATTCGAGTAGAATCCTGGTCGAATTTCGGCCAGGATTTTTATGCATATTTATTTTATTTTATTTTTTTTCGATCAGGAATCCTAACCATTTCGGTCAGGATCGATGTTTTTTGACCGAATTAACTCATACATAGTCCTGGTCGATAATATTTTCGACTAGAAGCATTCGACGAGGATTCCTGACCCTTTCGGTAAGGATTTCTTTTGTTTTTCTGACCGAATTCAGCCCTTTTTGATCCTGGTCATGGTTTTTTCGACCTCCAGCACTTCGACCAGAATTTCTATGTGATTTCTGGTCGAATTGGGTCAGGTTTTGATCAATTTATCCCTCCTTTTCAGCCCTGGTCCAAGTGATTTTCGACCTTATCCATTCGACCAGAAATTCTATATAAATTCTGGTCGAAAATGGGATCAGGATTTTCACATGTTTTTTGGCCCATTTTTTCTGGGCTTCCTTGGGCCCATTCTCTTTCAACCGGGCTTCTTCTTTTGGGCCTTGATTTTGTATGGCCTTCAAATATTTGGGCTTCGGTTTATTCATATGCCTCTTTGTGGGCTTTTTATATTTGGGCCCTTTTGTTGATTTTCTTTAGAAAACCCTGGATTTGGGCCTTGACACTGGGCTTCTTGGGCCCCTAAACACTTGGATTTTCTAGAATTTCTAGGGTTTTTTCTGGATTCTTCCAGAATTTTCAAAAATATTTATTTAATTTAAGTTTTATTTATGGATTCTTCCAGAATGTTCTTTTCTTGGGCCCAAATGGGCTTTTCTAGGCCCAACTAGCCTTCTTTGTGCCTATATAAGAGTGGGATGGGAGAGTGAAATCCCCATACCTCTCATTTTATTTCTCATTTCTCTTCTCAAATACTCTCCTCTCTTCTCAACATTCTCCACACTCCTCTCCTTAGAGTTTTCCGGCAAACTTTATTAGCCTTTTCCGGCCCTCCCTTCAAAGGTTTCAAGGTTCCTTCAAACTCCATCAATGGCTGATAAGAATTCCGAGAGAGCGGCCAAGATAGCCTCAACTTCGAAACGAGGTAACGACATTGAAATTTTCTCTTCTTACATGTCTTTACTTGATATGATCAACACTAGAGGGGATGAGTATCCCTCTAATGCACATCTTGACTCTTTTGATTACTGCAACACATGGCATAACATAGATTACAATAAGTTAAACGCACATTATAATGTTCGTCCCCCCTTAGACAAGTTCCAGTTGACGGTGGCGATCGCACTTGCCCCTGGAAACTCGATACTCTTTTTGTTTACACAGATGCCCTCAATGCTGGGCTTAGGTTTCCTTTTCATCCCTTCATTTCTCACCTCTTAGCAGATTTGCAAATTAACCCTTGTCAGCTTCTTCCAAATGCCTGGAGGAACTTTTTATGTTTCATGGTTTGTTGTCTTAGGGGAGGTTTTCCCTTATCAGTAGTTGTTTTTAGGAAGATTTTCCAATGTTATAACAGTTCTTCGAGTATTTTTTCTTGGGTCTACCTTAAACAAAGGCCCAAGTGCAAACATATTTTTAACAGTGCCTCCATTCCCGACAATAACCAATATTGGAGGAGTAGTTTTTTCGGGTTAAGGTGGGAGAATGGTGACTGGGGCACCCTCTTCAGATCTTCCTTCTGGAAGGTTAGTGATGGTAGCCTCAAATCCATTCACCTAACCCCTGAGGAAACTATCATTTATGATGAGCTTATTCGGGATGATGGTGCCACCACTAGTTGGACCCTTCTAGAAGAGTTTTCACTTATACAAGTGGGGCTCTCCTCAGCTTCTCCTTAGGGTATATTTTCTCCCTTCCTATTTTTACTTTCTTTCATGCATTATTAACACCACTTATTTTGTTTTTCTCTTGTTTTTGCAGCTGCTAAGGAGATTAATGAGGATAATGTGCCTCTTTTCGAGGAGACCGCGAGGATGAAGAAGGCTCACCTTGCTGGGCTGGATACTCGGGGAAAGGCTACAGAGCCTATCTTCTTAAGAAAGCATAAGGAGCCCATGGTGGAGGTTCCTGCTGAAGGAGCTGAGGCCCACAGTGCGCCTATTTCAGCTGCTCCTGTCTCTGCTGCTACTGGGGCTTTCCAGCCTCTTTGGGGATTCCGTCGAGGGGATACCATGGTTGAATCCACAAAGCACGCCTGGGATTGGTCTTACCATGGCATAACCCCCAAGGACTTCACTGATGTGGTAGCTACCCCCGACCTGAAGAGGATAAAGCTCATGGGAGCTCAGTCCTTGGCCTCGATACGACTATTTCTTAAAAAATTTCTTTCTTTTTACTTGTAGCATTTTCTTGCCTTATAGTATCTTCGTTTATTATTTCGTTTCAGTCTAACGCCTACTTCCAAGGCACTGTGAGGCAAGCTAAATCATGGAAGAGGGCTTCTGACAAAGCTGACAATGCCCTCAGGAAGCAGTAGAAGAAGTACGCTGCTTTGGAGAGAAAGTTGAAGCGTAAGGAGGAGGAGCTCGGTGAGTCCAACGCTGAGCTGGTTTTGCAAAGGGCTGAGAAAGGCAAGGCAATTGACAACTACTTGGACTCGAAGGAGTTTACCCAGTCCATGAGGGTGACGGATGACTCGGTGTTCCCTGGGTTTTTTAGGACTGGATGGGACACGACCCTTGGGACCGTGAACAAGGCTTGCCCCGATATTAACCCGACAGACTATATTTGTCCTGACGATGAGGCTTTACTACAGAGGTTCCGCACTTGAGTGGTTGTCTCGGATCGTATACCTCAGGACCCGCTTCTTCCTCCTCCCCAGTCATCTTCTAGGCATGCTGTAGATGATAGCTCTTCCTCCTCCGGGACTACTGAGACTTCCAGCGAGAGCAGTGAGGATGATGATATGGATGCTGAGGGCACCTCTGCTCCTTAGAGCTTTTCTAGCCCTGCGTGGCTTATTTGTTTTACTTTTTCTTTGAGACTTTATTTATCAGGCTTTATACTATTCATTCGAATCAGTTTTTTTATCGAACTTTATGCTTTCATCTCATGCACTTAGTTTACTTGCCATGCCACAGATATTGAAAACTTTCTAAATTTCACAAATTGTTGGGATTAATCCCTTACACAAGTCTTAATAAACCTCAAAATAAAACTAAAACATGTAAATCCTAAGCAAGCAAAGCTTCAAGGTGCTTTTTAACCTACTTGTCATCTTGACAAGTGAGAATCGTGCTCAACCACTTTACACATAGTAAATCTTCAGGTTTTCTGCATGCCAAGTTCTTGGGACTTCAAAACCATCCATAGTCTCAAGCTTGTAGGTTCCTCTACCTTGAACACTTTTGACCTTGTATGGCCCTTCCCAATTTGGGGCAGGTTTCCCTTTCTGCCCTACACCAGAAGCTTCCACCTTCCTCAGGACTAAGTCACCCTGCTTGAAGAATCTTTCCTTAACCCTTAGGTTGTAGTAGAACAAAGCCTTTTTCTGATATTCCACTATCTTCGCATGTGCCTCATCTCGTACTTCATCAATTAGATCCAGGGCTAACCTTTGCCCTTCCTCATTTTCCTCAGCATTGAAAGCATGAATCCTGGGAGAGGAATGTGATATCTCTACAGGAACAACCGCTTCTGCCCCATATGCTAACATAAAGGGAGTTGCTCCAGTCGTGACTCTACAGGTAATCCTATAGGCCCATAGTATTGGGAGTATTTCATCCACCAAGTTACTCCTCGACTTCTCGATCCTCTTCTTTAGTCCATCTAGGATTATTCGATTTGCCACTTCTGCTTGCCCATTGGCTTGCGGGTTAGCCACAGAGGTGAATCGTAATTCAATTTCATTCTCCTCATAATACTTCTTGAATTCCTCATTGTTGAACTGTGTTCCATTGTCAGTGACTAGGATACGGTGAATTCCATACTTATACATGATATTTTCCCACGGGAATTGTGCAACCTGCTTAGTTGTGATTTTGGCCAAATGCGTGGCTTCAATCCACTTAGTAAAATAATCAATGACTATAATCAGGAACTTCCTTTATGTCGTGGCCATGGGGAAAGGCCCAAGTATATCCATTCCCTACATAGCAAAGGGGATGGGTGAGTTGATGGAGGTCAGCATCTCGGGGGGTGGTCTAATGACAGGTGTATGCTTCTGACAGCGGTTACACTTCTTCACATATTCTTTGGCATCAACCATCATTTTTGGCCAATAGAAGCCTAAACGGGTTATCTTATGAGCTAGTGCTCTGCCCCCCAAGTGTTGCCCACAGATACCTTCATGCACTTCTTTAAGAGCCAAACATGCCTCATCGGGCCTGAGACATCTTAAGTAAGGAACTAAATAGGATCTTTTATACAAAATCCCATCTATCAAGGAGTATCTTAGTGCTCAAACAGCCAACTTCCGTGTTTCAGTAGCATCATTTGACAACCAATCGGTTTGAATATTGGCCTTAATGGGATCTATCCATGACGTCCCCGGACCTATAGGAGCAATAAGCTTAACATCAATGCTCCGTGTCTTCAGAACGTGGAAGTATACACTTCCTGAACTTTCCTCTATCTCAGATGAAGCAAATTTTGATAATGCATTTTCCTTAGCATTTTCCTCCCTTGGAATGTGCTCAACATGGCATTCATCGAATTGGGTCATCACAGCCCTTACTAGGCAGACATACTTAGCCATCGTATCATCCTTTGCCTCAAACTCTCCCTTTACCGGGGATATGACTAGCTTCGAGTCTCCACAGACCTTTAAGTTCTTGACTCTAAGTGTCCCTGCTAAGCCAAGGCCAGCTATCAGAGCTTCATATTCTGCCTCATTGTTTGTGGTCGAGAAGTCTAACTTCATGGCATATTCAATCAAGAACCCATCAGGGCTTTGTAAAACTAACCCTGCTCCACTTGAATTTGTTTTTGATGCTCTATCAAAATAGAGAACCCAATATTCCTTCTCCTTATCATCCTTTT
Organism: Apium graveolens; assembly: GCF_009905375.1. Classification (NCBI taxonomy): domain Eukaryota; kingdom Viridiplantae; phylum Streptophyta; class Magnoliopsida; order Apiales; family Apiaceae; genus Apium; species Apium graveolens. Next base: position 103,698,381 of record NC_133653.1, on the reverse strand, counting down.
CTTTGTCCCCTTATCAACTTCCTTGTCTTGAGGTATGGTATCTTCCTGCCCCCCGACTTCTTGGTTGGGTATGGTACATTCCATCACGAAGTCAGCCAATGTCTGGGCTTTTATTGCCATTCGTGGCTTATACGTAATATCAAAATTTTCCAACTCTATTTCCCATTTGATCAGCCTCCCACTAGCCTTGGGACTATGAATAATATTTCTCAAGGGCTGATTTGTTAGTACTTCAATCTTATGAGCCTGAAAGTAGGGACGCAACTTTCTTGAAGCCATTACCAAGGCTAAAGCAAACTTCTCAATAGTTGAATAATTCAACTCAGCTCCATGCAGAATCTTGCTAACATAGTATACAGGTTTCTGGATTTTAAATTCCTCCTTAACCAATACAACGCTCAAGGCATTCTTTGAAACAGCTAAGTACAAGTATAAAACTTCATGCAGAGCTGGCTTGGCCAACAACGGGGACTGGGCCATATATTTCTTTAATTCCTCGAATGCCTTTTGGCTTTCCTCACTCCATACAAAATCCTTAACCTTCTTTAAGGACATGAAGAACGACAAGCACTTGTCATCAGATTTGGAGATGAATCGTCCCTACGCAGCAACCCTTTCAGTGAGCTTTTGAACATCTTTGATAGTTTTTGGTGACTCCATGTCTAGGATTGCCTTTATTTTGTCGGGATTGGTCTCGATTCCTCTCTTGGAGACCATCAATCCCAAAAAATTTCCAGATCCAACTTCAAAAGTACACTTTATAGGATTTAACATAATCTTGTGGTATCTCAGGACCTCAAAAGCTTCCCTCAGATGGGTTATATGGTCAGTCTTCACTAGACTCTGGACTAACATATCATCAACATAAACTTCCATGGTCTTGCCAATAAGATTCTTAAAAATTTTATTTACCAACCTTTGATAGTTGGCTCCTGCATTCTTGAGACCAAATGCTATAACAAGATAACAATAAACACCAAAGTCAGTGATGAATGATACCTTTGGGATGTCGTCCTTGTGCATCTTGATCTGATTATATCCACTAAATCCATCCATGAAGCTCAACATCTCATGTCCAGCAGTTGCATCTATCAAAGTATCTATCCTTGGCAACGGGAAACAGTCCTTAGGGCATACGTCATTCAGATCAGTGAAGTCCACACACATCCTCCATTTTCCATTGGCCTTCTTCACCATTACAGGGTTTGCTAACCATTCTGGAAATTATATCTCCTCAATGAAACCAGCCTCTAAGAGCTTCTCTACTTCCTGTTTTATAGCTTCTTGCCTCTCTGGAGCAAAACTTCTTTTCTTTTGCTTCACCGTCTTCCGACACGGATCCACATTCAGCTTATGGGTAATAAGTTCTAGGTCTATTCCTGGCATATCAGCTGCCGACCATGCAAACACCTCACTATTTTCTTGCAGAAATTTCACCAACTTCCCTCTAAGGGGCTCCTCTAATGTGGCTCCAACGAAAGTCACTTTCTCAGGATCCTCGGGAGCTAAAAAATCGAAACCAAGTCTTCTGCTGACTTCCCTCTTTTCTCATCATTTTCTCGGATATCCAGATCTTCAATAGGTAGAACTTGCCCCCCAACTCCATCTGCCCTCAAAGAGGCTACATAACAACTTCTAGCCATTTTTTGATCTTCTCTCTCTTCTCCAATCTCATTCTGGGTGGGAAACATCATAACTGAATGGTAGGAAGAAGAGATTGCCTTGAAGGCATGTATCCCTGTTCTCCCCATGATAGTGTTGTAAGTTGAACTAGCCTTCACCACCACAAAGTCTAACATCTGTGTTGCTTGCCTTGGTTCCTGTCCCATGGTTGTTGGCAACTTGATTATCCCTTCTACGGGGCACTCCACTCCTGCAAATCCATATATCGGCATATCGGTCGGGGTTAATTGAGAATTATTATAACCCATCCTTAAAAATGTGTCATGGAGCAAGATATCCACTGAAGCACCATTATCCACAAGGACCCTCTTAACCAAGCTGTTTCCTATTATCGGTGTTATGACCAGCGGGTCATCATGAGGAAATTTCACACCCTCTAAGTCAGATTCATCAAAAGCCATTATTACTCCTGTCCTGGCCCTCTTCGGGGCTTCCCCAACAATATGCATAACCTCCCGGGTATATGCTTTCCTGGAGTTCTTGGATAATCCAGCAGTAGTTGGTCTTCCAAAAATTGTGTTTATCACAGACCCTCGGGGTCGTGGTCCTCCAAAGATTGCATTTATAACTGGTCCCTTAGGCTGGGGATTCCGCCCCTGATCGTCTTGGTCCCTCCTACGATCTTCAAAGTTCTTTCTCCTATTTTTATTCCTATCTCTTCCTTCCTCAGTGTACTTGTTCAATCTTCCTTTCCGAATGAGGAATTCTATTTCATCTTTCAGTTACCTACACTCATCGGTGTCATGACCAACATCTTTGTGAAATCTACAATATTTGCTCTTATCTAGCTTGGCAGGATCAGCCTTCAAGGGTTTAGGCCAACGAATATCTTGATCTTTCTCGATTTCCATCAAGATCTGGCTTCTAGGAGCATTCAGCTTAGCGTATTCAGTGAACTTTTGTCCAGGTCCTCCCTTCTTTGGGGTTGAATCAGGGATTTGCTCAGTTCTGGGATACTTGTCCTTAGCAATATATTCCAGATCAGTTTTTTGCTTCTTGCCTCTAGTGGGCTCGTTACTCAGAACTGTCTTCCTCATGTTCTCCTCCACTTTGATGTACTTTCCGGCCCTATCTTGGAGCTGCAACATGCTTTCAGGGGGCGCTTGGCCAAGGACATCTTGAAGAACTCATCTCTAGTTCCCTGTTGCAGTGCTCTCATGGCTACCTTGTCATTAAGGTCCGGGACATTTAAAGCTTCCTTTGTGAAATGATTCCACGTAGTCTCTCAAGGATTCCTTCGCTCCCTGCACAATGCTCATGAGGGATGCTGAACTTTTCTTATGCACTCTCCCACTGATGAACTACTTAATAAAAGCCTGACTTAATTCTCTGAAGGACCCAATAGAGTTTGGGGGAAAATGACTATACCATATTTGAGTCATACCCGACAGGGTTTGAGGAAAGGCCCGACACTTAATAGCGTCATTCATGGGCTGCAACAACAGTGCATTAGAGAATGTCCTGACATGATTAGCGGGATCTCCCGTGCCATCATAAGTTATAGTGGGCATCTTGAACTTCCTTGAGATATGGGCATTCATTATCTCTTCAGTGAATGGTTGAGTAGGATCATCAAGATCTCCAAGGGGAAGATGATTGCTTGGATCAGCTCTTGGGACTACAGCCCTTCTTTGTGATAAACCATCCAGTTCTATGACTGGAGGAGGATTTCTCCCCCTAGGTGGTAATGGGAGTCTGGGATCTTGGTGCGCCTCCAAGTCACGCTTCAGCCTTTGAATCTCATCCTCGTGGGCCTTGATCCTCTCCTGCACTTCTTAGGGATTCACTCCTCGGGTGCTCCTAGGATGTTGGTTACCATCAGCCATCATCTCTTTGCCAGCACGTCTCCTTCTTGGGGCCACTTCATCATCCGAAGATTCGGAGTCTCTCTCAATATAAGGACCAGAAAATTCCTGATCCTCCGGGATAGGAGCCAAACCTTGTATGTAGGTGGTGTTTGCCCCCGTGCTTCACTCCGTCTAGCATGTCCACTTCCCCCAACCTCGGGGTAAAGGGGCATCCCATAAGGGGGGTTAGTGGTCACAACAGTTGAACACTCATACCCAATGGGTCAAGAATTTACAGGTGTATGTAGTTGTTAAAGTTGGGGATTCGTACCTTGAGGGGCCGGGGGAATCGTCTTTTGAGGTTGAGGTTCAGTTGTCCCTACCTGGGCTCCTCCTTGGGTGGCGGCATAGGTTGAATGCGGAGGTACCTCCACGGTTGACGAAATCATTTGGGTTGTCCCCGCTGGTGTTCCTTCTTCTAGAGCGCTGCTTCCTCTCCGTGTTCTCGCCATAGTCGTTGTTGTTTCCCACAGACGACCCCAAATGTTATGGATCAAAAACTAAAGTATAACAATTCTTGTATTTATCACTAAGGAATGATAGCTTTGAGGCTCGATTTGACTGCTCTTGTGTTTCGTAACTCGATAAGCCTTACAAGATGCCTACATACCTTGCTGTGTGCCAAGGATCAAGTCAAAAATGTAGTTCTGATCTGTGGGGTGAGGCCCCTTATATAGATGTTGGGAGTCCTTGAATTGGACTTGGGTTAGAAGACTTGGTGGGCAAGTCTCAGAATTAGAATGGACTTTGGAGTCCTAAGAGGTAGGAAGCTGATTCTTTATCCCACCAGGTTCCTTGGAGACCAATCTACAAGGATTTATTTCTCCACTAGGACTCATCTTATCAGCTGACTTATCCCTTATTAATTAATTACAAAATTAATTAATATTCAGGGTTTTGGGCCTTCTCAAATGGGCCTAGCTGTTGGCCCAATTCTGATTATATTAATGCAACATTAATTATATACCCAGGCCTTATTTTCTTCCCTATCAATTATGGAGATGGTATAATATTGAATTGGATTGAGGATCTTGAGCTTGTTTTGGCTAAGATCAGTAGCCTAGGTTTAAATCTTGAATTTGTGGATGGATTGTAGTTGAAAGTGATTGATTTGGAGTGGTAAAAATATTGGAAATCGTTAAGATTTAACCGTCATAATGCCTGATTTTCCTTAACTTTTTATGTGCTTAACTTTAGGACCCGTAAACTCACCGTAAGATTCGACCACATGTTTAGATAGTTCATATTACGAGCTTCGTTTTGATATGTCGTTCTCCTAAATCCGAGTTACGAGCGATGAGAAATGACCGTTTTAAGTAACGGCATTTCGCGAGCGAACCCCGAAACCTCGAGTAACTTTGAGACCATAATTGAGACCCTTAAATGATTAATCGAAACATGAGAGATTTATGTCAAGTGAATAAGGCAGTTAGTAAATTTTTTGCGGAAGAGTCGCCTTAAAATTCATAACGGTTAATTTATTAAAATTGGTGGAGCCGAGGGTAAGCGAGCGATTAACGCAAATCGTTAAGCGTATGAACGACCGTAAGTGACCGTTAGGGTATGAGTGAGTTTTGACTAGTTTCTTAAAAGACCGTGGTCTAATTCCGGATTATGTTGATGTTCATAGGTTACCGGACCCACTCTAAGCTTAAGTCTATCTCAGAACACTCAGGCAAGTTTTCTACCCGTTATACTGTTGTTGTGATGTAAATATATATGTGCATTATCTTGTGATAAGTGCATGATTGTTATTAGCAAATCTTGTGATATATTGAAACATGTTGATATGATATATATATATATATATGCATGCCTGTTTTGAGATTTTGAAATTTCATTGTCAATTCACTTTCTTATAAACCGCATAATACCTATGCTAGAGATAAGCAGTACTTGCGTATACCCTTAGTATAAGGGACCCAGAGTTGAACATTTTTCTAAACCGGGAGGCGATGTTCCTGAGTAAATATTATATATATATATATATAAACAGTTTTCAAAACTACTAATTAAATAATGTTTATTCGATAGTTATATATTATAAATGAATATTAGTCTGAATATTCATTCGAGGACTTATGACTCCGCTTATTTTATTAAATAAATATTAGTCTGAATATTCATTCGAGGACTTATGACTCCGCTTATTTTATTAAATGAGGATTATTTTGAATATTCATTCAAGGACTTATGACTCCGCTTATTTTATTAAATAATATTCTTTATTTTCTTAAAGAATAATATTTTTATATTCGCCAAGTATTCGAGAAATGATTGATATCGTCAATCATTCTTACCTTAAATATTTTCTGAAAGTTATTTTCAAAACTTTTATTTCATTTACTTTCATAAAAGCTATTCGTTATTGGAATATTAATTATAGCATAATATTAAGATATTCTTTGATTATATTGGAATTGATTTATTCTATCAAATCATCCTTATTCCAAACACTTTCAAAAATATTTTTTCGAGTCTTTAAAATGATTTTAAAGGATAGAACGGATCCCAAAACTTGTTTTCAAATTTAAAATGTAACCAGTATAGTATTATGTACGGAAGATAGTAATGACTACAAACTGCAAAAGAATGGGTATTGCGAAGCTAAAGCCATAGTGCTAGAAGCTATGATGAGAGTCTGTGCAATAGACTTGAATGAATTTAGAATGATCACTTAACGCGGATTGAGTTTTCTTACGACAATAGATCATATGTCATTATCGAGATGTCGCCTTATAAGATCCTTGAGGGAAGACAATGTCGATCTCCCTTATGATAGGATGGAGTTGGAGAGCGCAAGATGCTCGGACCAGCAGTGGTCCAAAGGACCAAGGATATAATAGATTTAATAAGAGGATGACTGGTATTAGCCAAGATAGACATAAGAAGTATGCCAATTTGACAACGAAAGGAAAAGGAGTATGAAGTAGAGGAGCTAGTGTTGTTATAGGTATTCCTTTGGAAAGGATGGATGTGGTTCAGAAAGAAAGGAAAGCTAAGCCTACGAATTGTTGGACCCTTGGAGGTATTAAGACGTATTGGGAAGTTAGCATATGAGCTAGCCCTACCCCTAAACCTATAGCAAGTTCATAACATGTTCCACGTATCAATATTAAGGAAGTATAATTCGAATGCCAGAAAAATAGGGGCATATGAGCGCATAGACATGTAACCAAACGTAACTTATATGGAGCAACCAGGAAGGGTTATAGATTGAAAAGGGACAAGTGCTTGGGAGAAGGGCTATCAAACTAGTCAGAGTTTGATGGTAAAACCACAATGTGGGAAGATTGACTTGAGAGTTAGAAAGTGCAATGCTAAGAAAGTATCCCTATTCATTTTTCCTGATTCCGGGACGGAATCCTTTTAAGGAGGGGAGACTGTAATAACCCCAAAATTTTTGAACTTTTAGTAACCCTTATGAATAGTGTTTTGCTGATTATGCTGAATAACAAAACTTTCCATGCCACACAATGTAGGGGTTCTTCTATTGTTATTCTGAGATCTTATTAGTACTTTATATGGGATATAAGTGTATGTAAAGATCGTCAAAATCCAAATTCGAACACTTCGATTTTTCCCGAAAATCCACCAGATACCGAAAGAATTGAGTATAAGGGAACAGGATAAAAAGTATTTAAATTCAAGGATTTTAAGAGGGGATCATAAAAGGAATATAATGTATTGAGAAAGGTTAAGGGAACCCAAGTAATAAGATCCCAGGTATGATCCCTCAAACGATAAACAAAAACGAAAGTTAAGCGAACCGTATAACAGATCAAAGAGGTTAGTGAGGATGATGTCATCAAACCAATAAGAAGAGGACAAGCATGGGAAGATGACATAAGAATGATGACCTAAGCATGACCAAAAAGGAAGGAAGGTTGGTTGATTATAAACCACACAAAATTCACCATGGTTAAAAGGTAATAAATGAAAACAAAAGTGGATCAACCAAGCTAAACAAATAAAAAAACACAAAAACAAACTTGACTCTCATTATTCAAGAGAAGCTCTCGGCTTTTCTTGTTTTTCAAAGAGAAAAATTTCAAAATCCAAGATCCAACCATTGTTAAATTGCAAGGTAATTATCCAAGGTTCCTTATGATTAGTTATGGCTATCCTAGGAGTTTAAGCTCCAAATTCCTTCACAATCTCTTTCAATAAATCATTTAAGAAGAGAGTGAATAGTGTTTTCAAGAAATTTAAATTGTTTGATCTTGTGTTTTTGGTTAGATTAAGCTTTGGTAAGGACTTTCAAGGGTGATTCCAAGCTCCTTAGTTACTCTTACTCACCAAGGAAGGTATAATCTCTTAACCTAGCATTGTTATTGAATATTAAGAGCTTATTATGAGTAGGATAGTTCATGAGAAGCATAATGATTGAATATGTAGAGATTAGTTGGTTTTGTGATGCTTTTGGAGTTGTAAATCTTGGTATTAGTTAATGAACTTAAGAATAGTTTTAGTTCATGTTTGAGAATAATATAAATTGTAAAACTTGAGGTGTTGGGGCTGTTTTAGTGATGTATGGATGGAGTTTGGTTGTATGGTTGAATTGTGATTGATTTGTGGTTGATTTGGAGTAAGATAAAATTTGGTAATCGCGTAAATATAGCCGTCGTAATGCCCGATTTACTTTAGACTGTTTTTGTTCTTAACATCAGGACCCATGAACTCACTGTTAGGTTTTGACCATTGCCATGATTAGATAGTTCATGTTACGATCTTCGTTTTGATATGTGGTTAGCTTGAATCCGATAAACGGTTTAGGAGAAACGACCGTTTTAAGTAACGACGTTTCGCGACCGAACCCTTACCCCTCGCCTTACTTTGAAACCTTGGTTAAGGACTTTAAATGACTAATTTGGGTATGAAACAATTATGTTAAGTGGATTAGGCAGTTGGTAGGGTACTCTCGAAAGAATCGCCTTAAAACCCTTAATGGTTAATTTATTAAAAATGGTGGAGCCGAGGGTACTCGAGCGACTTAAGTGAATCGTTAAGCGCAAAAGCGAACGTTAGGGTCTAATTGATTAAAGTATAGATTCATAAGCGACTTTGGTTTAATTCCAACTTATATGTTGTTTATAGGTTACCAAACTCGTCCCAAGCCATTTATCACCCCCAGTCGCTCAGGCAAGTTTTCTACCCGTTATACTGTTGTTGTGATGTATATATGTGTATGCATTATCTTCTGATAAATGCATGATTGTAATTAGCAAATCTGGCGATATATTGGAGCATGTGATATGGGATATATGCATGTCTGTTTCGTAATCTTGATATCTATCTGTTGATTCCAATGCTTATAGTTGCATAATACCTATGCTAGAGATAAGCAGTAATTGCGTATACCCTTAGTATAGGGGACCCAAAGGTGAACATTTTCTAAACCGGGAGTCGATGTTCCCGAGTATAATATATATATATATATTTTTTTTATTTATATATATATAGATATAGTTTTCAAAACTATTAATCGAATAAGGTTTATTTGATAACTTTATTTTATTTAATGAATATTATTTTGAATATTCATTCGAGGACTTATGACTCCGCTTATTTTATTAAATGAATAATATTTTGAATATTCATTGGAGGACTTATGACTCCGCTTCTTTTATTAAATAATATTATTTATTTTATTAAAGAATAATGTTTCGATAATCAAACTTATTTTCGATTATTCAAATAAAGATCGTACTTTCGTATAAGTATGTATTTGGTTATTTATTATTCATTTCAAGTATAAGTTTTAAAACTTCTACTTCAATTATTTTTATAAGGATTATCCTTGTGGGAATATTATTTAAATAATAATATTCAGATATTTTCTAATATATCGGGACTGATTTATTTTATTAAATCAGAATTACTCCAAACATTCTTAAAAATGTTTTCGAGTCTTCAAAATGATTTTAAAAGTTAGAGCGGATCTCAAAACTCGTTTTCAACATTAAGATCTTCCTTTTGAAGGGGATTTAAATACTCGCTCAAAAATCTGAGGGATCCGGCTCCGTGATGTATTTTTATATTCGCAACAAGGTTGCTGTTTTGATAAAAAGGGTTTTTGATTACTTACCCAACACTCGGGAAGTAAAATTCTTGAAATGAGTTTAATCCATTAACAGGCATCGCCTGGGAAATATTGGTGAGCTTTCCTTTCCAACTAGATACAACTTCTTGGTGGAGCCGTATCAACAAGTTTCTACTTGGGGAAAGGGGGGACGAGCTTTACGTTTCAGAGTCATGGATTTCATCTGAACTAGGAGTGGCGTAAGTGGTCGAGTGGCGCCGGCCCAGCCTTATTTATTGGCCCAAATGGCCCGAAAGTTCCGCTAAGACGGTCCATTCCCTAGGAGTCCAGTGTTCGGTTGACAAGTAAATCCGACAGGTTCTCCTCTACATGTAGAAAATGATGGGGTTGCACTACTACGACTGATCATCGTAAGTGGTCTTCCAGGCGCGGCAAACTCCCGTAATGAGTTCATCATCCAGTTGGATATTTCTGCAACACTACCCAGAGCACTTCGATAGAAAGGCTACGGCTGGGCGATTGTTGAGAGTTGGCAGGGTCGAGTTTTTTAAAATGATGTTTCCATCAAATAAAGTATCTCGTAACTTCATTTGTTTTGAATGATATTTCAAAGATTGAATCTATTCAAGTCTTATCTTGTAGTCTCATCTATGTGATGAACTTTCGAAACTGTTTATACCTTGAACGGTGGTGGTTCAAGTAGTATTCAGAAAAGATATAAGTATATTGGAGTATCTTGTAACTTCATCTTTTCAACTTATATCCAGTTAATGATTATCTTATGAATGACAAAGATTTTCAGAAAAACGTTGAGACAAGGTTAGATATATGAGATCACCTTGCAACGTTATTTTTATACAGTTATAAACTGGAACTCTGTGTATATTATACATGTCAGAGGATTTCAAAGATTGTGAAAAGTATATATGTATATATATACTGAATATTTTGCGACTTGGTCGCGTTAAGATATCAACTTGGTTCATTTCTTCTTGACCAAGACTTTCATGAGTACTTTGAGAATGCTCATATATTGTTAATTATTATGCATATTATTTTGGTGGGCTTGTTGCTCACCCTTGCTTTCTTCTTTCATCACACAATAACAGATAGAAAGGATGAACAGGACCAAGCTCCCAATTCGCAAGTGGTTAGGAAACGTTCCGCAGTTTTCTGGAAGCGTTGATGCCGCCGTAGCTGAGGTAGGAGCTACCAATAGGCTAGGTTTTCAACTATTGATGAACCAGACTTATGTATATTATGAATTGTAATAATGGTAAGGAATATGTAAATTTATTCAGAACCCTTTTAAGGTGTAATGGCTTTCAATTGTGGAATAAAATGACTTGTGTTATTTTTGGTATTTATCACTGGGACTATAATTTGTGGTGTGTGTATATTGTGGGTCACAGTACGCAGCAGTTGGTTGATTGTTAAGATTAAGTATTATTAAGGGAAATGGAACTCGTGATGACCCGGATCCCCGACCCCGGATCTGGGGGTGTTACGGAAATGGTATCAGAGCCAAGCGTTATAAACCTCAGAGATGATGTGGCGTTATGATAATAAGTTCACTAAGATAATAAGAACTCTTGCCAAGTTCATAGTCGGGCTACCTAAGGTAGTACTGACAGTTAAAACCCTTATGGGAACCCTTATAAATATCGTGGTAGTAACATAGTTCGTTATCATATAGGGCAGTGGGGCACCGAACTCTGAGGTTCAGGAGCATCAGCATGAGGATGTTTTATTACATGTTGGACATCAAATTGTGAATCCGATAGAGTACCCTAGCGAGGGACCGGATGAGATTCATGTTGGGAATGTTGTAGTTGAGGATGTTATCCCAGAAGGGATTGTTGCTGAGGAGGATCTTGTGGAGGGTCCTGACGGGAATAAAGAGAGGACTGCTGAGGAATTGATGACCGTAGTCAGGGCGACTACCAGAGCTAGAATGGCCGCGAGGGTGGCACTAGAGGATGAAGAGTTACCAAGGGCACAGAGGATAATGAGGGCAGAAAAAGTGGGGCCTTCTACGACACCGGTTATACCAGTATTGGACCCTCTTTCAGAGGTTCCTGTAGACATCCATAAGGTTCAACCAATTCATGTTCCCTCCCCTGTACAGAGCCCAGTACCTACTGAGGAAATGCCACCTTTATCTCCTGCACCATTGTCACCTGATACCGTGCTAGGTTATCCATTTGGATCTCCTGGGTCTGCACCACCTGCACCCCATGGACTGCTAGATGCTACCACTCAGGCTTCTCTTATCGCCGATTATTATATGACTTTGGGTGGCTTGTCTGAGGCCCGTAATGTTAGGAGTGATCTGTTGGATCGACTTACTGCACCGAGGATTGAGGGCGGGGTACTTCCGGCAGGATTAGCTTATAGCATGGAAAGGATTGAGGCTACCACCCTTGTTACAGCTAGAGGCCATCTTGAGGGTCAGATTGATCTAGCTCTACTTGCAACTATCTTAGACCTCATCACCGCTTTAATGGAGCAGGTTAGGGATGTCGTGCGTGCCCGTATTTCTTGATCTATAATAGTGTGCAGAGTCTGACCAATCTGACAAGGATTTCATGCAGCACCACTTTTGGAGGATTATCCTAAGTTATGAATGATTAGTTTTTAATGACTAGATGATTATATGTGGTAGTACTTTTGGGATAGAAGCGATCAGGCCAAATGATGTAATTCTCTTTCATGTGTTCAGTTGTTGTACCTCGAATAAATGGTTATGTATATATTTGTTCCTTTCAGTTCAGATCAGTTTGTTTGTGATTAGTTCATATTGTTAGTTGCACTATCAGCACTTAATAGTGTCATGAAGTTTATAGAACTTGAGAACTCATAAGTTACGATCATGTAAGGACTGAATGAGGAAATAATTAAGAAAAGTAAGTAAGACAAATATAAAGAGATTCCAAAATTTTTCCAAGCATTATGCCCCCTCGAAGAATAAGATTTGGGGCAAACCCTGAATGTGATAATTAGGGAGGTCGCAATTAAGATATAAGGGACCCGGAACATAATGAAGTGGAAAATGAGGATTTTAAAATATAGGAATCATTTGAGCTTCTAAATGATTGACGAAGCACAAAAGTCTGTTTTTGTCACTTACCCCCTAAGAGAGAAGCCACCCGCTGGTGAAAGACCAAGAAAGGCACGGACCAAGAGGTTATGATAAACTGATTAAAGTTCAATCAATTATTTTCGAGAAAATAAATTCCAAGATTATGGAGATAGTGTAAAAGCTTTAAGAGCCAGAAGAAAGGCGGACGAATATGATGAATTATGAATCTAAGATTGTAAAAGTTATCAAGATTCGTCTAGAGGACAAGAATCCCAGAATGACGTGATGTTTGAAGTCAATGATTAGTGGGTTCATGAAATGATTGTAAGAGAAAGGAAAATAAAAAGAAACTGAAGTAGAAAGGAGCATAAAGGCAATAGAGTTTGAGGAATGATAAGGGAGTTGGGTATGAGGAAACCCTAAAGACTCGTAGTAATAGAAATAGAAAAGTATATGATCGTCAGGATGATGATGATTCACCATGAGTTAAAGTTGATGGTTGAAGGCATAAGAGATATATATATTGTACCCCCTTTAAGTTGGAAGGATTCGAGGAAACCTTGAGATAGTTCGAAGGATAAATTATGAGATGCGGATAGACTGAGAAGACAAGAAAGTAAGAAATTAGGAAAATTGGATGAAGGAAGTGACCTTCAAGAATGTGAAGTGTAAGACCGGTGGCATGATACCCAGAAAGGGAGACGCCAGGTAGGAAAGATATCCCAATATTGAGATGACTGTTGAGATAAACAACAAAGGTAAATGAGGATTTATTAAGAAGATTTTCATGTTGAACACGACCAATATCTTCCAGAACATCCTTGTTATCGTTACCAAATCAGGAAAGAGAAGTAGATAACCGTAGTTATCTTTTGGAGGCCATATTGATTGACCTCAATTTGAATAAGGATACTATTATGAAATTAGGTATAGACTATCGAGGTGGGAATGATGAATAAGGTAATCTATCAAGGATATATGACTTGATTTATCCATGGAAGGATACAAGTACCTTTTTAAAGGTGGAATTAAGGATATAACTTCGATAACTTGAGATGAATCCTAGGGGAATGCATGAAGGTTGGCATTCCACCCATAATAGGGACAACATGAGTTTTGACAGTATGAATTGGAAAGGATCAAGGTAGCAACAACCTTTAAAGATCAGTAGAGAAATTTTTCAGAAGTACATAGAAAATCGTTCTAGTATTAGTAAATGGTATTTTGATATGCCCTATATCTAGGGAATACAGGAGGAACGATTCAAGGATAACCTTAGAGGTTTTACAAGGAAAAAGGTAATATTCAAAGTTCTCAAGAATATAAATTTTGATAAGGAAATATGACATAATTATAATAATGCCAGGTGGGCACGTGTCGAACCATAAGAAAGTATAGATCGACCCAATGAAGGTCGAGATTGGTGAAAATGAGAAGGACCCAAGATAAGAGACGTCCTAAGTATGATCGAGAGTCAGTCGTGGCAATGTTCACATCTAAATACTAAGGCAATGACTTATGGAAAAAAAATGGTGATTTTTTTTTCTTTCTCACCAGGACTTAAGAGAAGCATTTTCACATAAGCAGCTTTGAAATGAGGTAGAAAATTTAGTGGGAGGTGGTTAAAATGACATTGATTGTAAGGAAATTTTACTATCAGGAAAGGCCAAAGAGGTGGCCAACACTTTAAGTGTAAGAGGACAATTATCGGCGCTCGTTCCAGAGGAATACAGTGATGATGGTTGAAGCCGTAAAGGTTGTATTATGGTTTGGAATATTGACATTCCTTTTGATGACTGTGCAATACCCAACTGTAATAGTAGTTTGGTAAAGGATTAATTCGTGTAATCGCCATGAGCGGGCTATCTATCTTAGAAGGTACTATCTTGAGATAACCTTTGAGATTCATATCTCCTAATAAAGACATATGATTAAGAATGGTATTAACCTGCTATCGTTGCTTTCATTGAAACTCTTCTGAAGTTTTATCTGCTTCATGTCATATGTGCATCAAGTTCAGGAGTGTTCTTCATGAATCATGAGCGGTGATCATGTTACCTCCTTAGCAGAATTCGATACGACAGGTATGGACTCCGTATGGTTAGCTATTAAGATTCCAAGGAAAACGAATGACGGAAGTTGGTCAGTGGTGGACCATAGTAATGCAGCAACGATTCTTTGAATAATGAGCCGATTACAACCGTGAGAGTTGTAGTGTAATGGATGTTGAGATTGGGTACCACTAATCGGGTTGTGGTGATGTATAAGTAATCATCGGTAGACTAACTAAGGCGATCATTTACCTATGATATATTTATTCCTTCTTATCGATAAAGAGTAGTATTACTATACGAAGAAGGTTACGGAATAGCAATGGATTCTAGTAACTATGATGTCTAGAATGAAATCCCAGATTCGATTTTCGATGTCGAGGGAGTTTCAAAGGTGATTGTGTATAAGCTCGAGCAAGAGCATGGGTCCATAGAATGATGGATGGAATAGTAAATAATTAAGCATGTGAAATGCGATGCTATTATACCTGATGTGGATTATTATACGTATATGTTTTGTTCTCCTATGACAAACCTCTATAGTTCAGAGGTAGATTATGGAAATAAAGTTTTTACGTATATACAATTCTCTTCAATTCGTTCTTTTCTCTCCTTTTAATTTCATATAAGCTGAGAAGAACAACCCTTCCAGAAGGGGAGGTATTGCCGAATGACTATCTATCTGTGTGATAGAAGCCTAGTAGGATACCATCTATTGTTTAATTGCTTGTCAAGTACTAAAGGCTGGCCACCTTCTGTACTAACTATGCGATATAACAAGTGTTCATGATCATAATGATCTCTCAATAAATTCTTTTACTTCTATATGAAGGACCAAGCTTTCGAAGATGGAAGCAGCTAAAGGAAGTAGTATCAGTACGATGGTATTCCGATTCTAGCGCGTTCGTGATACTAAGGTTGATGTGGTTATTAAAAGGTTATAGAATGCTAACGAGCAAAAGTGTAACCAGTATAGTATTATGTACGGAAGATAGTAATGACTACAAACTGGAAAAGAATGGGTATTGCGAAGCAAAAGCCATAGTGCTAGAAGCTATGATGAGAGTCTGTGCAATAGACTTGAATGAATTTAGAATGATCACTTAACGCGGATTGAGTTTTCTTACGACAATAGATCATATGTCATTATCGAGATATCGCCTTATAAGATCCTTGAGGGAAGACAATGTCAATCTCCCTTATGATAGGATGGAGTTGGAGAGCGCAAGATGCTCGGACCAGCAGTGGTCCAAAGGACCAAGGATATAATAGATTTAATAAGAGGACGGCTGGTAGTAGCCAAGATAGACATAAGAAGTATGCCAATTTGACAACGAAAGGACAAGGAGTATGAAGTAGAGGACCTAGTGTTGTTATAGGTATTCCTTTGGAAAGGATGGATGTGGTTCGGAAAGAAAGGAAAGCTAAGCCTACGAATTGTTGGACCCTTGGAGGTATTAAGACGTATTGGGAAGTTAGCATATGAGCTAGCCCTACCCCTGAACCTATAGCAAGTTCATAACATGTTCCACGTATCAATATTAAGGAAGTATAATTCGAATGCCAGACAAATAGGGGCATATGAGCGCATAGACATGTAACCAAATGTAACTTATATGGAGCAACCAGGAAGGGTTATAGATTGAAAAGGGACAAGTGCTTGGGAGAAGGGCTATCAAACTAGTCAGAGTTTGATGGTAGAACCACAATGTGGGAAGATTGACTTGAGAGTTAGAAAGTGCAATGCTAAGAAAGTATCCCTATTCATTTTTCCTAATTCCGGGACAGAATCCTTTTAAGGAGGGGAGACTGTAATAACCCTAAAATTTTTGAACTTTTAGTAACCCTTATGAATAGTGTTTTGCTGATTATGCTGAATGAGAAAACTTTCCATGCCACACTATGTAGGGGTTCTTCTATTGTAATTCTGAGATCTTATTAGTACTTTATATGGGATATAAGTTTATGTAAAGATCGTCAAAATCCAAATTCGAACATTTTGATTTTTCCCGAAAATCCACCAGATACCGAAAGAATTGAGTATAAGGGAACAAGATAAAAAGGATTTAAATTCAAGGATTATAAGAGGGGATCATAAAAGGAATATAATGTATTGAGAAAGGTTAAGGGAACCCAAGTAATAAGATCCCGGGTATGATCCCTCAACCGATAAACGAAAACGAAAGTTAAGCGAACCGTATAACAGATCAGCGGTCATTAGCCAAGTAATTAGGAGCTAATCAAAGAGGTTAGTGAGGATGATGTCATCAAACCAATAAGAAGAGTACAAGCATGGGAAGATGACATAAGAATGATGACCTAAGCATGACCAAAAAGGAAGAAAGGTTGGTTGATTATAAACCACACAAAATTCACCATGGTTAAAAGGTAATAAATCAAAACAAAAGTGGATCAACCAAGCTAAAAAAATCAAAAAACACAAAAACAAAGTTGACTCTCATTATTCAAGAGAAGCTCTCGGCTTTTCTTGTTTTTCAAAGAGAAAAATTTCAAAATCCAAGATCCAACCATTGTTAAATTGCAAGGTAATTATCCAAGGTTCCTTATGATTAGTTATGGCTATCCTAGGAGTTTAAGCTCCAAATTCCTTCACAATCTCTTTCAATAAATCATTTAAGAAGAGAGTGAATAGTGTTTTCAAGAAATTTAAAATGTTTGATCTTGTGTTTTTGGTTAGATTAAGCTTTGGTTAGATTAAGAAGAGTGAATGGAGTTTGGTTGTATGGTTGAATTGTGATTTATTTGTGGTTGATTTGGAGTAGGATAAAATTTGGTAATCGCGTAAACATAGTCGTCGTAATGCCCGATTTACTTTAGACTATTTTTGTTCTTAACATCAGGACCCATGAACTCACTTTTAGGTTTTGACCATTGCCATGATTAGATAGTTCATGCTACGAGCTTCTCTTTGATATGTGGTTCGCTTGAATCCGATGTACGGTTTAGGAGAAACGACCGTTTTAAGTAACGGCGTTTCGCGACCGAACCCTTACCCCTCGCCTTACTTTGAAACCTTGGTTAAGGACTTTAAATGACTAATTGGGGTATGAAAAAATTATTTTAAGTGGACTAGGCAGTTGGTAGGGTACTCGTGAAAGAATCGCCTTAAAACCCTTAATGGTTAATTTATTAAAAATGGTGGAGCTGAGGGTACTCGAGCGACTTAAGTGAATCATTAAGCGCAAAAGCGAACGTTAGGGTCTAATTGATTAAAGTATAGATTCATAAGCGACCTTGGTTTAATTCCAGCTTATATGTTGTTTATAGGTTACCATACTCGTCCCAAGCCATTTATCACCCCTAGTCGCTCAGGCAAGTTTTCTACCCGTTATACAGTTGTTGTGATGTATATATGTATATGCATTATCTTGTGATAAATGCATGATTGTAATTAGCAAATCTTGCGATATATTGGAGCATGTGATATGGGATATATGCATGTCTATTTCGTAATCTTGATATCTATCTGTTGATTCCAATGCTTATAGTTGCATAATACCTATGTTAGAGATAAGCAGTAATTGCGTATACCCTTACTATAGGGGACCCAAAGGTGAACATTTTCTAAACCGGGAGTCGATGTTCCCGAGTATAATATATATATATATATATATTTATATTTATATATATATAGATATAGTTTTCAAAACTATTAATCGAATAAGGTTTATTCGATAACTTTATTTTATTTAATAAATACTATTTTGAATATTCATTCGAGGACTTATGACTCCGCTTATTTTATTAAATGAATATTATTTTGAATATTCATTCGAGGACTTATGACTCCGCTTATTTTATTAAATGAATATTATTTTGAATATTCATTCGAGGACTTATGACTCTCCTTCTTTTACTAAACAATATTCTTTATTTTATCAAAGAATAATGTTTCGATGATCAAACTTATTTTCGATTATTCAAACAAAGATCCTACTTTCTTATAAGTATATCTTTGGTTATTTATTATTCATTTCAAGTATAAGTTTTAAAACTTCTACTTCAATTATTTTTATAAGGATTATCCTTGTGGGAATATTATTTAAATAATAATATTCAGATATTTTCTAATATATCGGGACTGATTTATTTTATTAAATCAGCATTACTCCAAACATTCTTAAAAATGTTTTCGAGTCTTCAAAATGATTTTAAAAGTTAGAGCGGATCCTAAAACTCATTTTCAAATTTAAGATCTTCCTTTTGAAGGGGATTTAAATGCTCGCTCAAAAATCTGAGGGATCCGGCTCCGTGATGTATTTTTATATTCGCAACAAGGTTGCTGTTTTGATAAAAAGGGTTTTTGATTACTTACCCAACACTCGGGAAGTAAAATTCTTGGAATGAGTTTAATCCATTAACATGCATCGCCTGGGAAATATCGGTGAGCTTTCCTTTCCAACTAGATACGACTTTTTGGTAGAGCCGTATTAACAAGTTTCTACTTGGGAAAAGGGGGGACGAGCTTTACGTTTCAGAGTCATGGATTTCATCTGAACTAGGAGTGGCGTAAGTGGTTGAGTGGCGCCGGCCCAGCCTTATTTATTGGCCCAAATGGCCCGAAAGTTCCGCTAAGACGGTCCATTTCTTAGGAGTCCAGTGTTCGGTTGACAAGTAAATCCGACAGGTTCTCCTCTACATGTAGAAAATGGTGGGGTTGCACTACTACGACTGATCATCGTAAGTGGTCTTCCTGGCGCGGCAAACTCCCGTAATGAGTTCATCATCCAGTTGGATATTTCTGCAACACCACCCAGAGCACTTTGATAGAAAGGCTACGGCTGGGCGATTGTTGAGTGTTGGCAGGGTCGAGTTTTCAAAATGATGTTTCCATCAAATGAAGTATCTCGTAACTTCATTTCTTTTGAATGATATTTCAAAGATTGAATCTATTCAAGTCTTATCTTGTAGTCTCATCTATGTGATGAACTTTCGAAACTGTTTATACCTTGAACGGTGGTGGTTCAAGTAGTATTCAGAAAAGATATAAGTATATTGGAGTATCTTGTAACTTCATCTTTTCAACTTATATCCAGTTAGTGATTATCTTATGAATGACAAAGATTTTCAGAGAAACGTTGAGACAAGGTTAGATATATGATATCACCTTGCAACGATATTTTTATACAGTTGTAAACTGGAACTCTGTGTATATTATACATGTCAGAGGATTTCAAAGATTGTGAAAAGTATATATATATATATATACTGAATATTTTACGACTTGGTCGCGTTAAGATATCAACTTGGTTCATTTCTTCTTGACCAAGACTTTCATGAGTACTATGAGAATGCTCATATATTGTTAATTATTATGCATATTATTTCGGTGGGCTTGTTGCTCACCCTTGCTTTCTTCTTTCATCATACAACAACAGATAGAAAGGATAAACAGGACCAAGCTCCCAATTCGCAAGCGGTTAGGAAACGTTCCGCAGTTTTCTGGAAGCGTTGATGCCGCCGTAGCTGAGGTAGGAGCTACCAATAGGCTAGGTTTTCAACTATTGATGAACCAGACTTATGTATAATATGAATTGTAATAATGGCAAGGAATATGTAAATTTATTCAGAACCCTTTTAAGGTGTAATGGCTTTCAATTGTGGAATAAAAAGACTTGTGTTATTTTTGGTATTCATCTCTGGGACTATAACTTGTGGTGTGTGTGTATATTGTGGGGTCACAGTATGCAGTAGTTGGTTGATTGTTAAGATTAAGTATTATTAAGGGAAATGGAACTCGTGATGACCCGGATCCCCGACCCCGGATCTGGGGGTGTTACATGAAAGAGGGAATGAGCTTTACGTTTCAGAGTCATGGATTTCATCTGAACTAGGAATGGCATAAGTGGTCGAGTAGCGCCGGCCCAGCCTTATTATATTGGCCCAAATGGTCTAGAAGTTCTACTAAGTCGGTCCATTCCTTGGGAGTCCAGCGTTCAGTCGACAAGTAAATCTGACTGTTCTCCTCTACATGTAGAAAATTGTGGGGTTGCACTATTACGGCTAACTCCTGTAATGAGTTCATCATCCAGTTGGATATTTTTTCAACACTACCCAGAGCATTTTGATAGAAAGGCTATGGCTAGGCGACTATTGAGTATTGGTAGGGTCGATTTTTCAAAATGATGTTTTTATCAAATGAAGTATCTCGTAACTTCATTTCGTTTTGATGATATTTCAAAGATTGATTCTATACAAGTTTTGTCTTGTAGCTTCATCTATGGGATGAACTATTTATACCTTGAACGGTGGTAGTTCAAGTAGTATTCGAAAAAGATATAAGTATATTGGAGTATGTTGTAACTTCATCTTTTTAACTTATATCTAGTAAATGATTATCTTATGCATGACAAAAAATTCAGAAAAACATTGAGACAAGGATATATATATATATATATATGAGATCACCTTGCAACGATATTTTTATACAGTTATAAACTAGAACTCTGTGTATATTATGGATGACAGAGGATTTCAAAGATTTTGAAAAGTATATACATATATACTGAATATTTTGTGACTTTGTCACGTTAAGATATCAAACTTGGTTCATGTTTGCTTGACCAAGACTTTTATGAGTACTATAAGAACGCTCATTTATTGTTAATTATTATACATGTTATTTTGGTGGGCTTGTTGCTCACCCTTGCTTTCTTCTTTCATCACACAACAACAACTAGACAAGATGAACAGGACGAAGCTCCCAATTCACGAGCGGATAGGAAATGTTCCGTAGTTTCCTGTAGGTGTTCATGCTGCTGTAGCTAAGGTAGGAACTACCAATAGGCTAGGCTTTCAACTTTTGATGTACCAGACCTATGTATATTTATGAATTTTAATAATGGAAAAGAATATGTAAATTTATTCAGAAACCCTTTTGAGGTGTAATGACTTATAATTGTGGAATAAAATGACTTGTGTTATTTTTCGTATTCATCTCTGAGACTATAACTTGTGGTGTGTGTGTATATTGTGGGGTCATTGTACGCAATAGTTGGTTGTTTATTAAGATTAAGTGTTATTAAGGAAAATAGAACTCGTGACAACTCGGATCCCCGACCCCAGATTCGGGGTGTTACAATAAGCTGTAGCAATGCGATGATTCACATTATACCTTTGCATCATAGCAGTGAACTTGCGATTGCAAAAATGTGACCCCTCATCACTGATTATGACTCTTGGAGTTCCAAATCTTGTGAATATCTGCTTGTGAAGAAAATTAAGCACTACTCTCGCATCGTTTATTGGCATCGCCTTAACTTCAAACCATTTCGACACATAATCAACTGCCAACAAGATATACTGATTGTTACAAGATGAGAAAAATGTCCCCATGAAGTCAATTCCCCAAACATCGAAGACTTCAACCTCGAGAAGCACATTAAGGGGCATCTCATCCCTCTTGGACATATTACCCACAAGTTGACATCGATCATATTTTAAAATGAACTGATGAGCATCTTTAAACAAAGTCGGCTAAAATAAACTTGCTTGAAGAATATGAGCTGCTGTCTTTTCTCCACCATAGTGTCCTCCATAAGCCGTTGAGTGGCAATCTCGCAAGATCCCCCCTCGTTTCGCTGTAAGGAATACATTTCCTCATGATTTGGTCAGCTCCTTGTCGAAATAGAAACGGCTCATCCCACATATACCACTTCACTTCATGCAGAAACTTCTTCCTTTAAGAATATGATAAGTCAGGAGGCATGATATTACTCACAAGGTAGTTCATAATGTCTGCAAAGCATGGTTCTTCCTCTTGTACTCCAAACAGCTGCTCACCGGGAAATGTCTCATTGATTAATGTCTTATCTAGTGAAGTTGCACTCGGATCCTCTAAACGCGAGAGATGATCAGCGACTTAATTTTCAGTCCCTTTTCTGTCCTTGATCTCTAATTCGAATTCTTGAAGCAAAAGAACCCATCTGATGAATCTAGGCTTCGAGTCCTTCTTTGAGACGAGATATTGAATAGCAACATGATCAGTGAAAACTGTCACCTTCATCCCAAGTAGATAAGATCAAAATTTCTCAAAACCGTAGATGATAGCCAAAAGTTCCTTCTCAGTAGTAGTATAGTTCAGTTGAGCACCATTAAGAGTCTTACTAGCATAGTAGACTACATGAAATATGTTGTTCTTTCTCTGCCCAAGAACTGCTCCAACTGCATAATCACTTGCATCGCACATTATCCCAAAAGGTTCACTCCAATCGGGTGCAGTTATGACAGGTGTCGTGATTAAACTCTTCTTTAAGAACTCAAAAGCAGCTACTCACCCGTCATCAAACTTAAACAGGACATCCTTCTCCAGAAGATTGCACAAAGGCTTAGAAATTTTTGAGAAGTCCTTGATGAACCGCCTGTAAAAGCCCGCATGACCAAGAAAACTGTGAACTCCCTTAACGAATGTTGGTGGGGGAAGATTTTCGATGAACCCCACTTTGGCTTTGTCTACCTCAAGACCCTTACTAGAGACCTTGTGCCAAAGAATAATGCCATGTCGCACCATGAAGTGACATTTCTCCCAATTGATAACCAAATTGGTCTCAACACACCTCTTGAGAATGTCGCCCAGATTCTTCAAGCACTTATCAAATGAATCACCAAACACAGAGAAATCGTCCATGAACACCTCCACATTTTGAGCAATCATATCAGAGACGATAGCCATCATGCATCTCTAAACTATGGCCGGTGCTCCACATAGTCCAAAAGAAACTCTCTGAAAGGCGAAAGTACCAAATGGACAAGTAAAAGTAGTCTTCTCCTGATCTTCTGGAGCAATGCAGATTTGATTATAACCAAAATAACCATCCAGAAGACAGTAGTACTCATGCCCAGCCAATCTGTCAAGCATTTGATCAATAATTGGAAGCGGGAAGTGTTCTTTTCTTATGGCCTTATTCAGCTTCCTATAATCCATGCAAACTCTCCACCCCGTGACTGTTCATGTAGGAATAAGCTCATTCTTCTCATTAGCGACCATAGTGATACCTGCTTTCTTAGGCACACACTGAACTGGGCTCACCCAAGAACTGTCAGAAATAGGATAGATGATCCCTGCATCCAGCCACTTAAGGATTTCCTTCTTCACAACCTCTTTCATGATCAGATTTATCCTTCTCTGTTGCTAAACAGTAGGCTTGCTTCCTTCCTCTAGCAGAATTTTGTACATGCAATAAGAAGGGTTGATTCCCTTGATATCTGCTATAGTCCATCCAATTGCCGATTTGAATTCTCTAAGAATTCTCAAAAGCTTCTCCTCGTCGCTACCTGAAAGGTCAGATGCAATAATAACAGACAAAGTAGATGCATCACCTAAAAACGCATACCTCAAATGTTCAGGTAAAGGCTTAAGCTCAAGAGTAGGAGCTTCCTCAATATATGGCTTGAGGCGCTTAGGGGCTTTGTTCAATTCCTCCATTCCCAGAGATTCAAAAGGCATATCAATCTTCTTCTTCGAGGGAGAAGCATTCAGAAATTGCAACTGTTCATCCCCTTCATTATCTTCACTATCGTAATTCCCCAACAAGGCCTTCTCTAAGGCATCAGACACTAGCAATTGATCAAGTTTTGAAGGAACCACAGAATCAACCAACTCCACTTTTAAGCACTCCTCATTTTCCGTAGGGAACTTCATAGCATTGAATATATTAAAAGTTACATCCTGATCCATCACTCGCATGGTGAGCTCACCCTTCTACACATCTATCAAGGTTCAGCCAGTAGCCAAAAAAGGTCTTCCCATGATTATGGGAATCTTCTTATCCTCCTCAAAATCAAGAATTACAAAATCAGCAGGGAAGATGAGTTTATCCACCTTGACCAAGACATCCTCCACAATACCTCGCGGTTATGTAATAGAACGGTCGGCCAACTGCAAAGCCATATAAGTAGGCTTTGGATCAGGCAAGTTCAACTTCTTGAAGATTGACAAGGGCATCAAATTGATGCTAGCTCCCAATTCACATAAGCATTTGTCAAATGACACATTCCCAATGGTTCATGGAATAGTGAAGCTTCCAGGATCTTTAAGCTTCGGAGGCAACTTCTATTGTAGCACAACACTGCATTCCTCCGTGAGAGCAACAATCTCTAAGTCATTGATAAGTGGCATTTTATACCACTTAGAGCGTCTCATAACAGCTTGAATTGGTGTCTTGGACTCAAGTATTTTGTGTATTTGCCGCATTTTCTAGTGTTTTTGCATTTCAGGGTATAACTTGCTTAGATAAGTGGTTTTCATCAACTAAAGCTTCAGGAAGTACTTGGAATTAGTCTAGGGGTGATGAGAAAAGAAATCAGCACAAACAGGAGCAAATTGAAGAATTTTCTAGAAGGGTAACACACGACCGCGCTCTAGGAGCACGAGACCGCGTGCCAGCAGGCGGCCGCGTGGAGGGAGCATGCGACCGCGTGCGTGCGGAATTTCAGATTCTGGTTTTATTTGTTTCCAATTCTGTTTGGGCTTCTATTGGCGAGGTGACTCCTGGACTCTTATATAAACCGTATGGGAAGACATTTTCTTCAACAGGAGCGAAGGCAAGAAGATGGAGAAGACTGTTTTAGTACAAAATAACGAAGAAGAGGGATCATTAGTTTATCTTGTAATTCTTTTAATTCGTTGTAACAGTGGATGCTAGTTTTCTTTATGCTTTGAACCTTAATACTCTTGTGACGTACTTCATTATTCATTAAGTATTTTCCAGCCTTATATCGTTGTGTTATTATCATGCTTTCATATGAACCCATGGTGACGATGAGTTCTATTATGGGCTAATCGTGATCATGGGATTCTAGCAGATTTATTATGGATTTCTATAGTTAATTTGTTCCTATACCTTAGTGTGTGGTGATTTATTGATATCCTGATATTGGTTGTGCTTATTCGTCTTATATGCGTAGCTAACATATAAGATAGCGTGTTAATCTCTATTAAAGTGATTGTGAATTTAGAGATTTAGAACTTTCCATTCTAGCATAGGTTCATGTATTTGTTATGCATAATTCGTAGGTAATTTTAACCATCTTACTTTCCCCATGTAATAACGATAGATAACTTACGCATTAAACCATTATGTTTTCAATTCTTATAGACATATAAGGACTAAGCATAATTTGTTAGTGTTTGTGCCCCAGAGACAACACTATTATGTTTATATTATGAAACATTTGGATTATTAATTCTGATTATATGGATTATTCTTTAGTAATTTATTATATCTTTATTTTCTGCGATAAGATGTTAGATTAATAAATGTCCTTGGAATATGATATGTAATTTTATATCTCTAAGTATGTGACTTAGAAATGAGATTATGAGAATAGTATCGATATTCCTAAAGATCCCTAGTTGAGTATTATTATTAAGGGACAATAATAATGCATTAAGAATAGTGTGAATGTTGACTGATGATCACATCTCATTGATCATAGGTATAGTGATATTAAAGTCAAAACACAGGCACATGTATTATATACATGGTGCTGAAAGATCCAATGTGAGATTCTACATGTCTGTTATGTCATAAGTAATTCTCACAGTGATAATGATGTATTGGTCCTTAGACTTGAAATCATTATATTTCTATATTAGAATTAATATACTTTGGTTGCATTAAAAGTTATCTTCGACCGGGTGATGATAAAAGTGTATATTGAGTATATTATGAATCATATGAGAAATATGAATGATCTAGAAAGGATTTAACCCTCCTATTTTAGGAGTGATATTATTGGCCTCTTGTTTGAGTTAGACTATGAAATGCATGACCATGCTCAATTGTTGATTTGATGTTATAGTCTACTCATCGATCAAGGAAACCTGGATTAAATTATGAAGAGGATGACACATAACATGCCTCGAGTTTAATCTATAATATATGGTTAAAAGGATTATAGTACATTGTACATTATACACAAAAGGTTTAATCAATCACCGATTTAATTATTATTACTTGGGTAATAATGATGTATTACTATATGTCGCTCATTGTTTATGATTTTAAATTAGATTTAAAATTATTTCCAACGTAATAATAACCTAAAGGGTCGCACACAGAATGATTGGAGGATTATTTAATTTAAATTTGAATTTAAATTAAATGTAAGTAATTCGAATTATTTGTTATTAATTAAGTGTGACTTAATTAATTAAATAAATAGGAAATTCGAATTTAATATTAAATTCGAAATTAAGTTATTGGATGATTAAGTGAGATTTAATAATACAATAATTAGAATTTCGAATTTAATAATAATAATAACTCTAAATTAAGTTTAGGGTTGGAGGCCCAATAGCTCTTCCCTATATAATATCTTTTTCTAATAGAATTAGGGTTACACGTTTTATTTGATAAAACATAAGCCCTAGTAGCTTGAAGAGAGATAGAGAGAGCAAGAAGGCGGCCTCAAGAACGTGCTAGTACACACCAATCCTCCGGGCGATCATTCGTGTGGATACCGTCAAGGCATAGATCGTTCCAACGAAGGGCTACGTGGTGATCATTCAAGACCTCCATCTTTCCATTAACGTAAAGCTTCTTAAGGTAAATATACTGAACTAGGAATTAAATATTATTTTTTGCATGGATGCTGAGGAGGGTTTCATTTTTTTTTTAAGATTTAAATTAACGTTTTCATTGCGTTTATGTGCTAAAAACCCTTCAATGGTATCAGAGCTACTTGCGAAATTTTTTTAATTCATTTATGTGTTTAACCGTTTTCGATATATGAGCATGTACGTGATTCGCCATGATTTGATGTTGATATAATATGCTTGTATATGTATGGTTTTGAATATATGATATTCATGTGAGTTGTATAATCATAAGATGACTATGTAATCTGTATGTACACTGATATATACATGATTTATGTTTGTTCTAATTATGAGAATCATATTAGATACGGATTCTGAATTGGTTGCTGCAGATTTGCTGAAATCTGGGTCTGGTGTCCGATTTACGCAAACAAATACCCTATTCGATAGGTAAACGAGCGTTTGAACAAAACTTATAGCTAAAACTATCAACGACTCGTCTGTAAGGCGTTTGACGTCGTTTACTGCCCGAAAACAGTGATTCTTGTTTTTCTGATTTGATTCTGATTTTTCTGATTTTTGTCATAATTTTTTTTTATGATTAGATCATGGATAATATGATATGTTAAGATCAGATTATGTGTTTTAACATGCTTTTATGTGTTGTATGATCATGGTGGATGGTTATGGCCTTTCGACCTTAGTGTAATGGTTTTGGTTTTGGTTTTAAATACGACTTGCATGTCGTCAATCTTTGTAATCATAAATCTCGAATGTAACTCGAGTTATTCTTGTAAGTTCATTAGATTAGTTTTACTTTCAATCATGTAATGTAATTGAAGACTCAAGAAGGCTATCCAATAGAGGTGATTCAAAGAAGAAGACGAGACATACAAGGAGTCTAAACAAAGAAGAAGACGAGGCATACAAGAAGTCTAAACAAAGAAGAAGACTTATGTAATAAGTAGTTGTATTTATTTCCATCACCATATTAGATTGACCTTGATCTTTATCATGAGCTTGATAAAGATCACATAGGATGGGGCCATAACCAAACACATTTACTTTATTGCACTTTACATATTGATGTATGAATGTATGTATATAATAGTTAATGATGCATGCTTTAATTAGATTAATCATGCATGAATGTATATATTAGATACGTCCATGCCTAAACAAGATAAAATATGTAAGACTCAAGATTTTAAAATTTACAAACGATTATGAGATTCTCGTGTTTATGAAACACGGAATGAAATACGAATCTTCTTTATTTCCTACATGGGGCGATTTTGTCAACAACGGGTTCATAGAACTTGTAAGGTTGTGGGTTTTAAGCGAGACCGATGTGACTCCTCCACAACCTGGAAATCAAACCATTGACGAGTATTGATTTGAAGTATTTTATTCAAGGAAAAATTGGGAATCTCTTTATGATGGGATCATGATCGTTATAATACTAACAAAACCCTAATATTAATATTAAGTTATTTAGATGCCTTCCAATATGTCCAACGCGTTAACCCCTAGATTGATAAGGAGTGGGTTCTCCAGAGTGAAGTACTCCCATCTATCGTGGGACGGCGTGTTGAAGTATATGATACTTTTAGACCTTTGGGTTTTAACTTAACTAAGTTACCACAATAGGATTGTGAACTTAGAGGCATAGAGTTTGGTGAGATTTATTGGATAAATAAGAATAAATGTTATTCCACTAAACTATCCAAGAGTTATATAGTTGATATAATTGATAAATGTTGTCTACCTTATTGCATCATGTTTTAAGAGTAAAGCCAAAGCTGAACTAAAATGTCGTAAAAATTTGGATCTTGGCTCACTAGAAAGTATATAGAAGATACTCTTTCCAAATTAATAGTTAGGGCTATTAATTTGATAAAATAGTGGGAGATATATATTTTGAATATATATGAATAATCACTTGAACATAATTTAATAATCATCTGTAAACTAATTTATCTTATGCATTTTAAACATTGTAGATATCAAATGGCAATCAATTCAAACAACTTCTCTATGCGATCAGTCCTTGAGAAAGACAAACTGACAGGAATAAACTTCTTTGACTGGAAGAGGAACTTGAGGATTGTCCTCAAACAAGAGCGCAAGCTCTATGTCATAGATATCCCTCGCCCTGCACCTCTCACTGAAGGAGCATCCCGTGCTCAACATAATGTTTATCAGAAATATATCGATGATGACACGGATGTTTAATGTCTCATATTATCCATGAGTATATTGAGTGCTGAACTTCAGAAAAAACATGAGAATATGGATTCTTATGATATGATTGAGCACCTTAAACGTATGTTTGAAGGACAGGCTCGTCAGGAGAGGTTTGATACTTTCAAATCGTTGCATGCATGTAAGCAGGGAGAACGTGATCTGGTTGGACCGCATGTTCTAAGGATGATTGGGTATATTGAGTACCTTGCCAAGTTGGGTGCCCCGATTGTTGTGGAGCACCAGATTGACCTAATTTTGCAATCTTTAAACAACAGTTATTCTTAATTTGTGATGAATTACAATATGAATGAGATAGATAAGAACCTCACCGAACTGTTGGCTATGTTGAAAACTGCTGAGACCAGCGTTCAGAAGACATCCCCTGCTCCCATGTTGATGGTGAATAAGGGGAAGGCCAAAGGAAAGGGTAAATGGAAAGGCAAGAGGAAGATGGGATTTATATCGAATGCCAACCTGATCCGACCAAGACTTTGAAGCCTAAAGGTGGTGTTCCAAAGGTTGGTGATTGTCACTATTGCAAGAAACCAGGTCATTGGAAGAGGAACTGTCATGCTTATTTGGAGGATCTGAAGAAGAAGAAGGATGTTGTTACTGCTTCTGATTCAGGTATTTATGTTATTGAAGTCAATTTGTCTACTTCTACATCTTAGGTATTAGATACTGGAAGTGGTTCTGACATTTGTATAAATGTGCAGGAACTGCGGGGAAGTAGGACATTGGCGAAGGGAGAAGTCGACCTACGAGTTGGCAATGAAGCAAAGGTTGCTGCTTTAGCTGTAGGGACTTATCGTTTATCGTTGCCCACCGGGCTTGTTTTAAAACTAGATAACTATTTTTACGTGCCTGCGATTTGCAGAAACATTATTTCAGTTTCTTGTTTGGACAAGAAATGTAATGTCTGGGAAATCTACGTATGTATTATATCAGATTTATAATAAAGTATATGTGTTGATGCGTCATTTATGTGTAAGTATCTGTCAAACCCTAGTTGTTACGTGTTACGTGCATTCTGAGTCATTCCGGTATTTTTAAGATACTTTTCAGATATTTTATTTTGCATTTATCGCTTTCATTTTAAACGTTTTACAACCCGAACCATGATTTTAAAGCAAGTATTTCAAATAAAATAATGGGCCTTATTTTTCATCAAACGGCTTTTCTCATCGCATTATTCTGAACATCTAGGCATTTATAAACTTTCTCGTTTTGTGAAAAATGACTTTTCTGGGCCCCATTGGGTGTTAAAAACCCCACAAAAATCACATTTTTTATTTTTATAAAATTATAGGACTTTCATTTATATTATTTCTTTGCATTTTTGCATTATTCACAATTTTTGGGAAATTTTGGCATATATATTGTATATATAAAATATTTATAAATTAAAATTTAATAATCAAAAATTATAAAATTAGGGGCCTATTAATTTTAAAAAGTATAGAATTAGGGCCTTAGTTTTATTTAGGAGTATTAATTTTACTACTATAAATAGCATAATTTTTATTTAGTTATTATTAATTATTAACTAAAATTCAGAAATTAATTGATTTTCTCTGCAAACCGGGTCGGGAAGAACCAAGTCGGGTCGAGGAACTAAACTGTGATTTTGATCTGATTTCTTCACCAAATTAAGCAGTTCAAGTACTCAAATCAAAGGTTTTGATCTGTTCTTTCTATTTTTGATATTAATTTCATGTTTTAATGCATCATTTTTTATTTTTGATTTCTAGGATATATGTTCGAATTAGGACTTTTTGATTTCAGGGTTATTTTGATGTTTTGATGATTGATATAGCTTTGTCGGATGATTTACAGTTGATTCATGGTGTTTAGTTGATTAAACGATGTCTGTATCGTGATTCACGATTATTAGGGTTTATACTGAATTTTCAAATTACAACTCGATGTTTTCTGTGAATCTTTGGTTCCTAAAAGGTTAGGGCTTTGATTGTATATGTTCTTAGCTTTGATTTGCACTATAGAACGTTAAGTTTCGTTTACAGAATCAAAAGATAGGATTTTGGCCGGAGTTTAGGTCGGTGTTTAATTGATTTTGGCCGGAGAAGTTATTACAGGGATGATTTTGTTGAACAAATGGTTGGACTAAGTTGTTGATGTGATTTACAATGAAAAGCACCCAAAAACGGTACCAAACGGTGCAGATTTGGGCCTGTAATTGATTCACCGGAATCCGGTGAGGTCGCCGGATTCTGGAAAAATCCGGTCATGTTCTTCATGACCCGGATTGTGACCCGGTTGACCCGTTTGGTTAACCCGGGTTTGATCTGTTTCTGTCAGGATTTGATTTCTGACAGATGTTTCTGGGAATTAATTTTATTTTTATTTTAATTATAAAATCAATTTTATTTATTTTATAAATTAATTAATTAATTATTTAATTAATTGATTTATATTATAAATAATTCTTAATTAATTTCTAAAAATCAGATTGAATTATTTTCTCAATTATTTATTATTTAATTATTAGTTATTTACTGTTTTTTAATTATTTAAAAATGATTAATTATTTTGATAATTAATCAAATAATTTTCAATAAATCATAATAAATTCATTTTAATTCCAAAAATTATAGAAAAATCATTTTTAATTCTGATTTTTCTTAAATAATTATTTAAAAATTATTTTAGGATTTTAAAAATATTAGTAATAATTAATTATATTGAATAATTAATTGAATTATCAGTGTTTAATTGATAATAATTAGACCGTTAGTCCGATTCGAGCGAAATGAAAGCCCTTTGACTCAGAAAAATGAATTTTTTTCATTAAAAATAATATTAAAGTCTAATTTCTTCTATAAATTAGTTGACCTTGTTACTTGTTTGATTGTCAGTCGAAATGCGTGCCGAGACGAGTCCGAAAAATTCCGGAAAAATGAGAAATGAGTCAGATAACGAATAGTTGAGCGATCAGCGAGTCGATGTTGATTCTAAAAATTACTGTAACTATAAAAATGACTATGTGCTTATGTGTATTATGTGGTTAATCGAGTCTTACTTGTTAATAAATAATACATGAGTCAGTCATAAGCGCATGGGTAGATGTTAGGAACATTGTGAAGTCGATTCAAGATGCAATTGAAGTATGAAGTGACTAAATCAATCTATTTCTCTAACAGAAGCTAAGCCAGCAAGGCAGGTTGAGTCGGTAATAGACAAAGGTGACGCATTTGTAGTAAGTCACGCAGAAGGCAAGTTTTTCCCCTATTCTACTTTTAGAATAGTGACATTTCTTCAGATGCTTATCAAGTTTGCACTCTTTTGATTCTTGTGCATAATCACTGATATACACTTACTATTCCTTTATTCATATTTCATTTTGATTCTTAATTTCTCAGTTTCCTTGAATTCTTGATTCATAACTCATTGGTTACACATTGATATTGATATGTTCTGGTGATTATAATATATCAAAGCATACCGATTGCTCCGGTTGCTAAGCAATGGACTGGATAATGATACCTTGGGGATTGAGTGTGTCTTAATCTTGAGGACCAGGATATGACTGCTGCCTCGATATGGGCCATAGTGCCTGGGTACCCAACTGGATCTATATATGGAGATATAGATCTGCATTATATTCAGACTGATCAACAGAATATAGATGCGAACTTGTGTCCAGTTTAGTTCATTTGTACTCGCCAGTAATGGCCTTCTTTCTATTTTCGTGGGGTTATATCTTTGCAGATATACCCGGGATTGCGGCTTCGTTTAAATTGCTTTAACACTGTTTATATTTTATGGACTTGTTGAGCAATTTTTGGCTCACCCTTTTTGTTGTTATTCACCTTATTATTTTCAGTTAAGAAGGAATATGAAACCCATCAGGACTCGAGTGGTAAAGAAGCGGGTCAAGCCTCGGGATCCTCTCATGGTGTTGATCCCAATCCAGGAAGAAAGCTTTGAGTTGCCCGAACAGGTGGAGTGTAGATAGTTAGTGTGTGTATTTGAATAAAAGATGAACTTAGTTTTAAAATTGAATAGACAATGGTTTGTAATAAAAAGAGTTTGTGTTATTCTGAACTTTTGGTTTGTAATAAAGTAGTTTAAGGTTCTTGTTTTCGTACTTCAGCCTAAAAAGATCCTGGTTAGTGTTAAAGGGGTTTAGTGTCATTTCTTTATTAATTATTAATCAGATTGTACAGGTTTGGTGATTAGCTAGTAACCCCCAGACTTATACCCCGGGTCAGGAGAGTGTTACAAGAAAGGTTTTTCGTTTTTGATTCAGAACAATAGTTGTTCCTTTTCATTCAATAATGTTACCTACGGGATTGCACGTTTGTTTAATGGTTTATATGTTCTTGATATAGATACTCCTGTCTGTAACATAAATAATGATAATAAACGTATTAAGATGAAAGACTCAAATCAAACATACCTTTGGCATTGTCGTTTAGGTCACATAAATGAGAAACGCATTTCCAAATTACATAAAGATGGTTACTTGGATAAGTTTGATTTTGAATCATACGAAGAATACAAATCTTATCTCATTGGCGAAATGGCTAAAGCTCCTTTTACCGGACAAGGTGAAAGGGCCACCGAACGATTAGGACTTATACATAGTGATGTATGTGGTCCAATGCGTACGATGGCAAGAGGTGGCTTTTACTACTTCATTACTTTTACTGATGATTTCAGTTAATATGGATATGTGTATCTTTTGAAGAACAAATCCGATTCTTTTGGAAAGTTCAAAGAATACAAGGTTGAAGTGGAAAAGCAAACAGGGGAAAGTATAAAAGTTTTACGATCAGATCGTGGAGGAGAATACTTAAGCCTCGAGTTTAAAGGTTTCTTGAAGGAGTGTGGTATCGTATCACAACTTACTCCTCCTGGAACGCCTCAATGGAATGGAGTTTCTGAGAGGAGAAATCGTACCTTGTTGGACATGGTGCGATCGATGATGAGTCTAGCAGATCTTCCAATAAGTTTTT
Organism: Apium graveolens; assembly: GCF_009905375.1. Lineage (NCBI taxonomy): Eukaryota > Viridiplantae > Streptophyta > Magnoliopsida > Apiales > Apiaceae > Apium > Apium graveolens. Next base: position 103,663,887 of record NC_133653.1, on the reverse strand, counting down.
GGGGTTATGCTCTAGAAATAGTTGTATATACACTAAACCGAGTTCCAACTAAATCGGTTCAAAAGACTCCATATGAGATATGGATTGAGAAACGTCACAGCATGTCTTTTATGAAAGTATGGGGATGCGAAGCGTTTGTGAAACGCTTGGTGTCTGACAAGCTGGGACCAAAATCGGATAAATGTTATTTTGTGGGATATCATGAAGAAACTAAAGGGTATAGTTTCTATAATCCTACCGAGAAAAAAGTGTTTGTTGCTCGAACCGCTGTATTTCTTGAAAGAGAGTTACTTTCAAAGAAAATTAGTGGGAGGATTATAGATCTCGATGAAGATCGAGTTGTATAAAATAATATTGAACCAGAGTTGGAAAATGTGCAAGAAGTACATCAAGATGTTCCTGCTCCGGAAACACAGGTTGTTCGTAGATCTACTAGGGCTCGTCATGAGCCAGAGAGATATTATGGATTTCTCTTAACTCAAGATGATGATGTAATATTCATTAAATAATGATGAGCCTCTTACCTACCATGATGCTATGAACAGTCCAGACTCCGAGAGATGGCTTGAGGCCATGAAATCCGAAATGGAATCCATGTATCAAACTAAAGTATGGACTTTAGTTGATCCACCTGAAGGGTTAAAACCTATAGGGTGTAAGTGGGTTTTCAAGAAGAAAACTGACATGGATGGTAAAGTACAGACCTATAAAGCGTGACTGGTGGCAAAAGATTTTAAACAAGTTCATGGTATAGACTATGATGAGACCTTTTAACCAGTTGATATGGTCAAGTCCATCAGGATTTTGCTAGCAATAGCTGCTTACTACGACTATGAGATTTGGAAAATGGATGTCAAAACCGCTTTCTTAAATGGGAGCTTTAAAGAGGATGTATACATGATACAACCTGAGGGTTTTATCGATCCCGAGTTTGCTAAGATGGTCTGTAAGTTGCTTCGATCTATTTATGGATTGAAGCAAGCCTCAAGCAGATGGAATCGTCTTTTGATGAAACAGTCAAAGAATTTGGCTTTATTCAAAATGAAGATGAACCATGTGTTTACAAGAAGGTTAGTGGGAGCCATGTGGTATTCCTAGTACTATATGTAGATGACATATTACTAATAGAGAATGACATACCTTCTCTACAGGTTGTTTAAGACTTGGTTGGGAAATAGTTTCTCGATGAAGGACTTAGGTGATGCTACCTATATATTAGGGATCAAGATCTATATAGATAGATCAAGGAAATTAAGCGGCCTAAGTCAGAATACATACATTGACAAAATATTGCATCGTTTCGGGATGTAAGAGAAAAAAAGAGGATATGTCCCAATGTCTCATGGGATATTGATCTCAAAAGACAACTGCCCTAAATCATTAGATGATAAGGGCCGTATGAGAAAAGTTCCATATGCTTCGGTAATTGGATCTATAATGTATGCGATAATATGTACTCGACCTGATGTTTCGTATGCCTTGAGCATGACGAGCATATACCAGTCTAATCCTGGCGAGGGTCACTGGACAACAGTCAAGAATATTCTTAAGTACTTGAAAAGGACTAAAGATTCATTCTTGGTGTATGGAGGAGATATACATATATGTAAAATGCATACTGATGATAATGTTGCAGACCCATTGACTAAGGCTTTGTCGCAACAAAAGCACGAAGGTCATACTAGTTCCATGAGTATTAGATATCTGGGTGATTGGCTCTAGCGCAAGTGGGAGATTGTTATTGTTAGTGTTTGTGCCCTAGAGACAACACTATTATGTTTATATTATGAAACATTTGGATTATTAATTCTGATTATATTGATTGTTCTTTAGTAATTTATTATATCTTTATTTTCTGTGATAAGATGTTAGATTAATAAATGTCCTTGGAATATGATGTGTAATTTTATATCTCTAAGTACGTGACTTAGAAATGAGATTATAAGAATAGTATCGATATTCCTAAAGATCCCTAGTCGAGTATTATTATTAAGGGACAATAATAATGCATTAAGACTAGTGTGAATGTTGACTGATGATCACATCTCATTGATCATATGTATAGTGATACTAAAGTCAAAACAGAAGCACATGTATTATATACATGGTGCTGGAAGATCCAATGTGAGATTCTACATGTCTGTTGTGTCATAAGTAATTCTCACAGTGATATTGATGTATTGGTCCTTAGACTTGAAATCATTATATTTCTATATGAGAATTAATATACTTTGGTTGCATTAAAAGTTACCTTTGACCGGGTGATGATAAAAGTGTATATTGGGTATATTATGAATCATATGAGAAATATGAATGATCTAGAAATGATTTAACCCTCCTATTTTAGGAGTGATATTATTGGCCTCTTGTTTGAGTTAGACTATGAAATGCATGGCCATGCTCAAATGTTGATTTGATGTTATAGTCTACTCATCGATCAAAGAAACCTGGATTAAATTATGAAGAGGATGACACATAACATGCCTCGAGTTTAATCTATAATATATGGTTAAAAGGATTATAGTATATTGTACATTATACACATAAGGTTTAATCGATCACCGATTTAATTATTATTACTTGGATGACAATGATGTATTACTAGATGTCGCTCATTGTTTATGATTTTAAATTAGATTTAAAATTTTTGCCAACGTAATAATAACCTAAAGGGTCGCACAAAGAATGATTGGAGGATTATTTAATTTAAATTCGAATTTAAATTAAATGTAAGTAATTCGAATTATTTGTTATTAATTAAGTGTGACTTAATTAATTAAATAAATAGGAAATTCGAATTTAATATTAAATCCGAAATTAAGTTATTGGATGATTAAGTGAGACTTAATAATACAATAATTAGAATTTCGAATTTAATAATAATAATAACTCTAAAATTAAGTTTAGGGTAGGAGGCCCAATAGCTCTTGCCTATATAATATATTTTTCTAATAGAATTAGGGTTACACATTTTACTTGATAAAACATAAACCCTAACAGCTTGAAGAGAGATAGAGAGAGCAAGAAGGCGGCCTCAAGAACGTGCCAGTACACACCCATCCTCCGGGCGATCATTCGTGTGGATACCTTCAAGGCGTAGATCGTTCCAGCGACGTGCTAGGTGGTGATCATTCAAGACCTCCATCTTTCCATTAACGTAAAACTTCTTAAGATAAACATACTGAACTACGAATTAAATATTATTTTTCGCATGGATCCTGCGGAGGGATTCATTTTTTTTTTCAGATTTAAATTTACGTTTTTGTTGTGTTTATGTGCTAAAAACCCTTCATAATTGGTATCTATTCAACTTCTATCTCTTTTGTAGATGCTCGGTAGTAGGGTATTCGTACAACGAAAGTTGGTGTTTACAAGTTTCGTGTTATCTGATTAGTGTCATCATCATCACATGCTAAGGTTAAGAACAATGACTTGGAATGAAGTAGAAATGAAGTTAGAATTCCATGTTTATCATATATAATAGTTCAACCTCAATTCTCTTAGTTAATATTATTTAGTATAATTTCTCAGTTTAATAAAAACCCAATTTGTTATTTGTCTTAGCATTGAGCGATTACCATACATTGTTGCATAGGTGCATAAATTGAACTTAACCTAAACCAGTCTCTGTGGGAACGAATCTGATTTATATCTTATACTACTTGCGAACGCGTATACTTGCATGAATTTTAGCATGTGTTTTCGCCCTAACCGTCATCAAGCTTCACCTTCCTAGAGAGAATACCTTTCATAAACTTCCCCTAACTAGGCATTTGTTTAAGAGCTTCAGCAAAAAGAATGTCACGATCAAATACAAGGCATGGAACTTGTGTCAAGCCTATCTTATTTAATCACTTGCTTTCCCATTCACTATGCTTAGTTCTATTTAATGTAAATTAGAAACTCCTTTCTAATTTCATTCACTCTGGCCAGAGATTCCTGAACTAACATAAGTGGATCAGCATTGAACATTCCCTTCCTACACTGGAAGGGGTAGATCCTTTATTGATCATACACTTTCTTCGTGTACAAATTCCTATACCCAGTAGAGCCCTTATAATTGTCCCTTGATACTAAGAACTAAACCAAAGCATAGTTTAGTGTACACAAGATGACTATGATGACCTCAAGTCTAAGGATACTTGTACAACTATCACTATGTGAACAACTGTTGTCACGTGAGTGAACTCCATCAGTTGTTTAGCTGTGTGAGTCATGTTCAGTGAACTTATTCTATAATAAGCACCTACATACTAGCTATAGTGTTACCACACAAATGTCTATGAGAACAGACATCCTTCATAATAAAGCAAGCATAGTATGTACCGATCTTTGCGGATTATTAATTACCAGTTAGTAATCCTACGACCAGGAACTATTTAATTTTAGAGTTATCATCTTTTAGGTCTCATTATTATGATCTCATCACAATCCATAAAACGCTTTACTCTAAACTGTGGTATATCTTATTTAAACATTTAAATAGATAGAGCCCGCAATAAAAACAAAACAAGTCTTTTATTAATATCAATGAAATCAAAACAGATTACATAAAAGTTATTCCTAAATCCTCATACATGATTCGACTTAGGACATATCACTTTCAATCTCCCACTTGTACTAAAGCCAATCACTCTGGTATCTAATACCCATCTTGTCTTTATGACGATCAAAGTGACTCTGAGAAAGTGGCTTTGTGAGTGGGTCTGCTATGTTGTTATGTGTGTCAACTCTCTCGACGTTGACATCTCCTCTATTTTCAACTCAGATTCACAACCAAAAACAAGAAAAATGTCCTGAGTCCTTCGCAAGTACTTAAGGATGTTTTTCACTGCTTTCCAGTGGTGTTCACCTGGATTGGACTGATATCTGTTCGTCACACTAATTGAATAAGAAACATCAGGCCTTGTACACAACATCGTGTACATGATAGATCCTATTGCTGAAGCATAAGGAATCTTACTCATACGCTCTCTTTCCTCAGGTGTCTTAGGAGACATTTTTTCGGAAAGGGACACTCCATGGCTCATCGGTATGAGACCTTTTTTGGAGTTTTCCATGCTAAACCTTTTAAGCACTTTCTGGATGTATGTACCCTGGGTAAGACCTATCATTCTTCTATATCTATCTCTACCGAGAATGTAGGATGCTTCTCCCAAGTCCTAATAGTGAAGCTCTTTGATAGCCATACTTTGACTGATTGTAGCATCGGTATATCATTTCCTATAAGAAGTATGTCATCCACATACAATACAAGAAATGTTACCGCGCTCCCACTAACCTTTCTTGTAGACACACGGGTCATCTATGTTTTTGATAAAACCAAACTCTTTGATTGTCTCATCAAAACGGATGTTCCATCTACGAGAAGCTTGCCTTAAATCATATATGGTTCACAGCAGCTTACACACTATGTGTTCATTTCCCTTGGAAAGAAAACCCTCTGGCTATGTCATATACACTTCCTCCTCAAGTTCCCCATTGAGGAAGGCCGTTTTCACGTCCATTTGCCAAATCTCATAGTCGTAGTAAGCAACAATCGCAAGCAAAATCCGAATTGATTTTAACAGGGCTACAGGTGAAAAAGTTTCATCAAAGTCAATCCCTTGCCTTTGTTTGAATCCTTTTGCTACGAGCCTGGCCTTATAGGTCTCCACCTGGCCATCTGCTCCAATCTTTCTTTTGTATACCCACTTGCACCCAATAGGCTTAACACCTTCAGGCGCCTCAACCAGAGTCCATACTTGGTTGGTATACATAGATTCCATTTCGAATTTCATGGCACTATGCCATTTCTCTGAGTCAACACTACTCATAGCCTCATTATAGGTCACAGGGTCGTCATGATCAATGATTGACAACTCATTGTCATTTTCAATGACAAGGCCATAATACCTCTCAGGTTGGCGAGACACTCTCCCTATCCTACGAATGGGCTGTTCCACAGAAGGTTGTTCAGTCTGAATATGTGCTTCCACTTGATCCGTAGTAGTTTGTGCTTCTTGAACTTCATCAAGTTCAATTTTGCTCCCACTGTTTCCTTCAAGGATAAACTCCTTTTCCAATAAGGTAGCATGTCTGGAGACAAACACCCGATGATCGGTGTAAAAGTAATACCCCAAAGTCTCTTTAGGATATCCCACAAAATTACATTTTACGGATCGAGATTCCAGCTTATCTGGGTCAACTTTCTTGACATAAGCTGGACATCCCCAAATCTTAACGTGTTTAAGACTCGGTTTCCTTTCTTTCCATATCTCATATGGTGTTTGAGGAACAGATTTGGAAGGCACCTTATTCAGTAAATATGTTGAGGTTTCCAATGCATAACCCCATAGGAATACTGGAAGATTCGCATAGCTCATCATGGACCGAACCATGTCTAACAAAGTTCGATTTCTCCTTTCAGATACCCCATTTAACTGTGGAGTATATGGAGGAGTCCACTGAGAGACTATACCATTTTCTTTGAGATAATCTAGAAACTCTCCATTCAAGTATTCACCACCTCGATCTGATCGAAGAGTTATAATACTGTGTTTGGTTTATTTCTCCACTTTATGTTTATATTCTTTGAACTTTTCAAAGGCTTCAGACTTGTGTTTCATCAAATACACATATCCGAATCTAGATCTATCATCTATGAAAGTAATGAAGTACGAAAATCCACCCATGGCTTGCGTAGACATTGGTCCACATACATCTGTGTGTACCAATCCTAGCAAATCTGCAGCCCTCTCTCCATGTCCACTAAATGGAGATTTGGTCATTTTACCCAATAGACAAGACTCGTATGTAGGATATGATTCAAAATCAAAGGGGTTAAGTAACCCTTCCTTATGCAATGTTCGCAGTCTATTTTCACTAATATGACCTAGCCTAAAGTGCCATAAATAGGTCAAATTTTCATCATCTCATTTTCTTTTATTAGTTTGTTCAATCTGAAGTAAATCATGCTCTACGTCACATACATACAGACCATTATTTAAAATGCCACGTCCAAAAAGAATATTATCTCTAAGGATAGAACATTCATTATTCTTAATAATAAATGAAAAACCATCTACATCCAACATAGGAATAGAAACAATATTCCTCACAATAGAGGGAACGTAATAACAATTATTCAAAATAATAGTCTTGCCCGTAGGCATATGTAAACTAAATGATCCTACAGATATGGCCGCAACCCTTGCTCCATTTCCCATACGTAGAATCACCTCATCTTTTTCAAGAGTCCTACTTCCCTTCAGTCCTTGCAACGAATTGCAAATATGAGAACCAGAGGCGGTATCTAATACCCAAGTAGAAATTTGACCTAGTGACATATTAACTTCGATCATGAACATGCCTGAATCAGAAGCGGTAGTCTTACTACCCTTCTTCTTCTTTAATTTTGTAAGGTAAACCTTGCAGTTCCTCTTCCAGTGCCCCAACTTGTTACAGTGAAAACAAACAGCTAAATTAGGACCAGTCAACTTGTGAGCATCTACTATGCTTCAGAGTGATAGTGTAGAAGACATGACGAATATAGTAAATCTGTAAATGATAAACACATAACAACACTTAGCAAATATTCAATTTCATTTTAAAACACTATATGAATCGGGTCTTTATTCATAAGTGTCTCCCACTAGTTTTTCTAATTTTTTTCAACCCCCTAAGTGAAAATTAAGCATTCATAATGCTAATGGGAATAGGGATCCTACATTCCATCACACAACCTCAGATGTGGCATGAAACGTCATGTGATGTTCAATAGGCAGACAACTCTTGTCAATTACATCTTATGTTATTCCCTAATATAAGTTTAGCCACTTGAATAATTGAGTCACGGCTGTGGCACGACAAACTCAATATTCTAAGTCAAGTCTAACCCAACATTCCGTACAATTGAATCAGTCTCCAACGGCCCACGGCTGTAGCACGTACCGACCTTTAGATTCTAATTCAATGTACACATATCTATGTAATAGACAAGTATTTCTTATTTCGAAATCAAAGCCCTCGGCTGTAGCACGAAACGACAATGATTTAAAAATAAGAACCACTTTCTACCATGTTGGAAGGCTATGACTGACACAAGCCCGTTGTGTCATTGGCCAATTACTACTTGATATTATTTAATTTTAGAGGGATTATATTACGTTACAATCATAATCATATTATAAAGAGATTCTTCCTTTTAAATTAAATATTTCAAATCAATAATCGATAATCAGATGATTCCCAGATCGGGTGGAGCATTGTCAAGAGGCGTCACTTAATAACCCTTTCTTACAGATAGAAATCTATTGTTGACAGAATCATCCTTTCTCTCAATATTGAAAATTCATATTCAATTATGTGTTTCATAAACACAAGAATCTCATGGTCGTATTCATAATATTTATTGTTAAGGCAAGAAACGATTACTATTCTAGATTTTCTAGAGCACACCTTATATTGATTTAAGTTCACCTAAATCTATCATCGCATGGTAAACATAGGCATATATCTCATATATAAAATTAAATAAACAAGTAAATGTAAAATGCAATAAAGTAAATGTGTTTGGTTATGGCCCCATCCTATGTGATCTTTATCAAGCTCATGATAAAGATCAAGGTCAATCTAATATGGTGATGGAAATAAATACAACTACTTATTACATAAGTCTTCTTCTTTGTTTAGACTTCTTGCATGCCTCGTCTTCTTCTTTGTATCACCTCCATTGGATAGCCTTCTTAAGTCTTCAATTACATTACATGATTGAAAGTAAAACTAATCTAATGAACTTACAAGAATAACTCAAGTTACATTCGAGATTTATGATTACAAAGATTGACGACATGCAAGTCGTATTTTAAACCAAAACCAAAACCAAAACCAAAACCATTACACTAAGGTCGAAAGGCCATAACCATCCACCATGCTCATACAACACATAAAAGCATGTTAAAACACATAATCTGATCTTAACATATCATATTATCCATGATCTAATCATAAAAAGAAAATATGACAAAAATCAGAATAAAATCAGAAAAACAAGAATCACTGTTTACGGGCAGTAAACGACGTCAAACACCTTACAGACGAGTCGCTGATAGCTTAAGCTATCAGTTTTGTTCAGACGCTCGTTTACCTATGGAATAGAGTATTCGTTTGCTTAAATCGGACACCAGACCCAGATTTCAGCAAAACTGCAGCAGCCAATTCAGAATCCGAATCTAATATGATTCTCATAATTAGAACAAACATAAATCATGTATATATCAGTATATATACAGATTACATAATCATCTTATGATTATACACCTCACATGAATATCATATATTCAAAACCATACATATATAAACATATTATATCAATATCAAATCATGGCGAATCACGTACATGCTCATATATCGAAAACAGTTAAACACATAAAAGAATTAAAAACTTTTCGTAAGTAGCTCTGATGCCATTGAAGGGTTTTTAGCACATAAACGCAACGGAAACGTAAATATAAATCTTAAAAAAAAACCGAAACCCTCCGCAGGATCCATGCGAAAAATAATAATTAATTTGTAGTTCAGTATGTTTACCTTAAGAAACTTTACGTTAATGGAAAGATGGAGGTCTTTAATGGCGATCCAAAAACGATGAACGGAGATCCTTAGCAGCTGCTCCTCAAGTGTGAAGCACTCCACCGGTATCCACCAAGAAAACGATGTAATGAAGGAGGAGGAGATGGAGAGAATTAGGGTTTTGTAAATCTTTTTGGTTTTTTAGGCACAAATAGGGTCTATAATAGTATATTTATAGGCAAAATTTTCAGCTGAAAATTTTCCCATAAAATATTATTATTATTAACCCTTTATTATTCTCATTAATAATTAAAATACCTTTTAATTATTAATCCTTTTTCTAAACACTTTAGAAATAATTCTCTCCCTTTATTTAATTTCCAAAAATTAAATTCTTAATTAATAATATTAAGAACCTTTTCTTAATTAATTTATAATTAATTAAATCTCATTTAATCAATTATTAAATTTTCCAATTAATTATTTATTTCATAAATAAATAATTATCACCCATTATTAATTAATTCCTCCACCATTAAATCATTATCTTTTAAGGTGCGACCCTATAGGTTCAATATTAAGCCGGTATTAGAAATAAATAATAATAAAACTATTTTATCATTATTTATATAAATTCTCTAATTCATTAAATATGATTAATTAATTAATCATATTTATTCTACATCGTGAGGGATACTTCTCAGCATATCGCGACTATCCGGATAATACGAATTCACTGCTTAGAATACCAAGAACCTATTCAGTGAGTAGTTACCGTACAATTAATTCCTTCTACCCTGAAATGTCACAATTAAATACAAGGCATGGAACTTGTGTCAAGCCTATCTTATTTAATCACTTGCTTTCCCATTCACTATGCTTAGTTCTATTTAATGTAAATTAGAAACTACTTTCTAATTTCATTCACTTTGCCCAGAGATTCCTGAACTAACATAAGTGGATCAGCATTGAACATTCTCTTCCTATACTGGAAGGGGTAGATCCTTTATTGATCATACACTATCTTCGTGTACAAATTCCTATACCCAGTAGAGCCCTTATAATTGTCCCTTGAGACTAAGAACTAAACCAAAGCATAGTTCAGTGTACACAAGATGACTATGATGACCTCAAGTCTAAGGATACTTGTACAACTATCACTATGTGAACAACTGCCGACACGTGAGTGAACTCCATCAGTTGTTCAGCTGTGTGAGTCATGTTCAGTGAACTTATTCTATAATAAGCACCTACATACTAGCTATAGTGTCACCACACAAATGTCTATGAGAACAGACATCCTTCATAATGAAGCAAGCATAGTATGTACCGATCTTTGCAGATTATTAATGACCAGTTAGTAATCCTACGACCATAAACTATTTAAGTTTAGAGTTATCATCTTTTAGGTCTAATTATTATGATCTCATCACAATCCATAAAAAGCTTTACTCTAAATTGTAGTATATCTTATTTAAACATTTAAATAGATAGAGCCCGCAATATAAACAAAACAAGTCTTTTATTAATATCAATGAAATCAAAACAGATTACATAAAAGTTATTCCTAAATCCTCATACATAATTGGACTTAGGACATATCTCTTTCAGAGAGTGGTTTGTTAATTGAGGTTATTGATAGAGAAGTTTTGGCTAGAGGTTGATGTAGAGCTGTTTGGATTTTTAGGGTTTGCTGTGGTTCTGAGCCATCATGTCTTCTTTTACTTCTTCTCTCATTAGCTCTCTTCTTCTCATCATTTTTCTTATCGTCCTCCTTCTTCTTCTCACCACCCTTTCTGCCAGATGGCTTAGTGGATTGACTTGGATTAGAACCAGAAGGATTTTGATCATCTTTCTTCTGCTCATCATCATCCAAATTATCCTTGTTGATTTGAATCTTAGGTAAGTTAGCTTCAACATCACTCAAGTATCTCCCCAACAGCTTTATCATCTGAACATCATCATTATTCTTGTTCTTCTTTGATTTTAGGTCAGGTTCCAGAATCATGATAAGCTTCTTGTTGGCCATGACACATTGCTTAAGGATTTGAAAATGTTTGAAGTGCCTGGTGTTTGGACAGATGTATGTTATACCCTTGCTTGGCTGTAGGTATGCTTTAGGAAAAGAAGCCACTTGTGCATACTTCAATTCAGTTAGTAGTATGGTATCTTCATGAGTTACAACTTTGACTTTGTTGATCATAATGTCCAACTCAGATGCCCTCCTTGAGACAAGATAATTGAGGGACAAGAATGTTGAGCTTGCCCATACTGGCTCCCAAGGAAACAGAGTTTTGTATTTGAAGGTGCCTGTGAGAGTCCACCAGGGTCTTTATGTCTGTCTGTTGGCTTTTGACTAGTGAAGTCAAAGCCTGGACTTGAGTGTTGAGAGAAGCATTGAAGTTCTCCAAATAAGCTACTTGAGTTTTGAGTTCTTGAATGTCTGTAGAAGAAGAGCTTGTGGTAGAGATTGCAGTAGACGGACCAAAAGTAGCTTGCACAAATTTCTGAATTTCATCCATGACTAAAGGTGAAGGAGTTTATCTTGCAGTGTGCATCTGATCCATCTTCAACCTTGTATCATTGGATTTGGAGATATGATCTTGAACAACTTTGTTCAAGGCTAGAAAAGATTCTTTGAGCTGATTTATACTTTTATTAATCCCACTGAGAACATATCTTGACATTTGTTTTGAGAAATGTTTGAATTGCTTTTTGATCTCGGTTTGTGAGGGGATGAATTGGTCCATCTTTTCTTTGACCATCTTCATTACCTTGTCTTAATGACCATTCAATACTATTTGTAGAGCTTTTCCAAAGTTGTGGAAAGCCTTCATTTGAGCCTTATAGACTTCATTGATGGCATCATACACCTCTTGTGGAGTGAGTGATCTTGCATTGCTCCTCAAGATTGTAATGTACTCCTCCCTGAACTTAGCCAACACAGCATCCATCTCAATAGAAAATTCCTTTTTCCAACCAAGCATCACAGTTGGCATACTGACCAGCTTCATCAACAATCTTGGCTTGATTTTCTTCAACATCAGCCTGGTAGGTGAGCATGATTGCTTGATAGTCTTAATTGGACATATTGGATGTAAGTAGTTGTTGTGAGATTTAAGCCAGGCCACCAAGTTGATCAACCCTAAGATCTTCAATTATGGATGGTTAATTTTCAGTGTCTTGGAGCCATTGAGAGATGAGGTGTGATTGAGAGGTGGAAGGTTGAGCATCAGAATCACCTGTGACTGAAGTCACAGTTTGACTCACAGATTGCTTTGTGGTTTTGACAGTGTGTTGTTCTCCACTTGTAGGAATTTCCAATTGAATTGGAGGGGATTTGACTGGGTTACCGTCATGTACATCAGCCTCAAACCATTGTATGTCTTGCACCACGTTGTCGCCTAAAAGTGTTATACTTGCCTCCCATATGACAGGATCATTGGCAATTGTACTCCTAACATCAACTGCCAAAGCAATTTCTGCTAGGGTTTTCAGGGGAGTTGTTCCTACATGAGGAACCTCCAATTGAATTGGAGAGAATTTAGATAGCTCCCCCTCAGGAGTACTACCCTCAAACCTAGCAGTCTGTGAAGACTGATTTGCACATGAAGGTGCATTTGAGACATCCATGGGGTGTTTAGTAAAAACCGATGAATCCCCCATATTTTTGATGGTGTCATCAAGGTCTACCCCAGCTAGTAGCCTCTCACCATCTAAATGTAGTGTCTAGATGGTGAGCAAGGTTTCTTGAACCAAGTCACTTGAGTTAGCTTGCCATTGAGAAGTGAATTCGAGTGCAGTTGGAATAGAAGAAATTTAAGATATGAGAAATTTTTGCTCAGGCGTGAGTGTTGGAAGCTCCCCCAAATAGATGAAAGAGTTTCAAAAGATGTGCTCTCAAAGTGTATGCCATCCTTATTCCTCCTACCATACACTTGAATTGCTTCATGTACAGGTTGTGCAGACTCAATACTAGGTGCTTTTACAACTGCATCATGTTGGGAGGATACAGAGGTGGCTTGAGTGGTCAGCTCAGTTTTCTTACTTTTTTTGGATCTCTTGACCAAAGGTGACTCAGCTTCTGTTTGATCCTCACCACTCTCAGCTATAACTGCTAAAGTTACCCCCTTTCTCTTTTTTTACTCACCTCATCCTTTTGAGAAGATGAGGTGGTTGTTTGCCTAGCTTCAATAGGTTTTGAAGGAACAGGCTCAACATGGGTAGGTTCCTGTGGGTGTGCCTGTGTTTGTGCTTCCACAGGCTCAAGAACCATTGTTGCACTAGGTTGATTTGCACTACTTGTAATAACCCCAATTTTTGGAAATATTTGAAACCCTGATGAATAGTAACTTTTGCTGATGATGCTGATTAAGGAAAATTAACAAACCACACTATATAGGAGTACTGTTATGAAACATCTGAAATCGTATTAGCACTCTATAATGTATCTGAGGGTATGTAAAGATCGTCAGAATTTGAATTCAGACACTTTGATTTTTTTCTCGAAAATCCACCAGATACTGACAGAATTAAGTATAAGGTAACATGATGAAAAGATTTCAATGCAAGGATTATAAGAGAGGATCATTTAAGGAATACAAAATATTAAGAAAGTTTTAGGGAAGCCCAAGTAATAAGATCCCGGATATGATCCCTCAAACGATTAACGAGAACAGGAGATAGCGAACCGTAAAACAAATAAGCGACCAAGAGACAAGCTTGTACAAGAAGCCAATGATTATGACATCATCAAACCACAAGATAAAGACATGTGGCATGGGAGTGACATAGTGATGGTTAGGTAAGCAAGGTTAAAGAGATATTTTGTGTGGATAAATTCTAGCCAAGCAAAGTATCCATGATTAAAGCCAAGGTTAAAAGTAACCAAGCCTTAAACACCACATATTATCAAAACACAAATCAAGAAGCTTTTTCTTCTTCTTTTCCTTCATTTGTTTCGGCCTTTCTTCTTAAAACAAGGAGGAGTTTTTCAAAACTCAAGCTACACACCTTCCAAAATTATAAGCTTTGTTTCCTTAGCTTCCATAATTCATAACTTAGTTATGCTATAAGTTTGGATCCAAGATTCCAAGGTTTACCTACTTAAACAATTCCTAAAAGTTTAGGGTAAATAGTAACTTCAAGATCTAACTTTTTATTTCTTGATTTTGATTAAAAGATCAAGGTTGTTTAAAGGTGGATCTAGTCTCCCATACATTTTCCAAAGATCTTTCATTGATTAAAAGCTTCAAGGAATGTATAACTCTTCATGATCTTAGTATTAAGTTGTTTGGTATAAATGGTTATGATGATGGAATGATGGATTAAGTGTAGTAGTTGTTTTGTCATGTTGAGATCTTAGTTGTTTAGTGTTTTTGTTGATTTTGGGAGTTAAGAGTAGCACTAGTTGTTCTTGATGATTCTTGGTATTTTGGGCTTAATTTAATGGTTTAATGTTGGTTGATGAGTGATATTGTCATATGGTTGTATTAGGATTGATTGATGGTGGTTTGGTGTTGAATTGATTTGGTAAAATTTTGGGAAATCACCTAAACATAGCCGTCGTAATGCCCGATTTACCTTAGACTGTTTTTCTTCTTAACTTTAGGACCCATGAACTCACTGTAAGATTCTGACCTTTTCCATGTTTAGATAGTTCATGTTATGAGCTTCGTTTTGATATGTCGTTCGCCTAAATCCGAGTTACGAGCGATGAGAAATGACCATTTTAAGTATCGGCATTTCGCAAGCGAACCCCGAAACATCGAGTAACTTTGTGACCATAATTGAGACCCTTAAATGATTAAACGAAACACGAGAGAATTATGTCAAGTGAATAAGGCAATTAGTAAAGTCTCGCGAAAGAGTCGCCTTAAAATTCGTAACGATTAATTTATTAAAATTAGTGGAGCCGAGGGTACGCGAACGATTAACGCGAATCGTTAAGCGAATAAGTGACTGTAAGCGACCGTTAGGGTATGAGTGAGTTTTGACTAGTTTCTTAAGCGACCATGGTCTAATTCCGGCTTATGTTGTTGTTCATAGGTTACCGAACCCACTCTAAGCTTAAGCCTACCCCGGAACACTCAGGCAAGTTTTCTACCCGTTATACTGTTGTTGTGATGTATATATTTGTATATGCATTATCTTGTGATAAGTGCATGGTTGTTATTAGCAAGTCTTGTGATATATTGGAGCATATTGATATGATATATATATATATATGCATGCCTATTTTGTAATCTTGATATCTCATTGTTGATTCAATTGATTATAATCTGCATAATACCTATGCTAGAGATAAGCAGTACTTGCGTATACCCTTAATATAAGGGACCCAAAGTTGAATATTTTTCTAAACCGGGACGCGATGTTCCCGAGTATATTATATATATATATATAAATAGTTTTCAAAACTATTAATCGAATAATGTTTATTCGATAGTTTAATATTATAAATGAATATTAGTCTGAATATTCATTAGAGGACTTATGACTCCGCTTATTTTAATTAATGAATATTAGTTTGAATATTCATTCGAGGACTTATGATTCCGCTTATTTTATTTAATGAATATTATTTTGAATATTCATTTTAGGACTTATGACTCCGCTTATTTTATTAAATAATATTCTTTATTTTATTAAAGAATAATGTTTCGTTATTCGCCAAGTATTCGAGAAATGATTGATATCGTCAATCATTGTTACCTTAAATATTTTTAGAAAATTATTTTCAAAACTTTTACTTCATTTGATTTGGTAAAAGCTATTCGTTATTGGAATATTATTTATAGCATAATATTCAAATATTCTTTGATTATATTTGAATTGATTTATTCTATCAAATCATCCTTATTCTAGATGCTTTCAAAAATATTTTTGAGTCTTCAAAATGATTTTAAAGGTTAGAGCGGATCCCAAAACTTGTTTTCAAATTTAAGATCTTCCTTTCGAAGGGGACTTGAATACTCGCTAAAAAAATCTGAGGGATCCGGCTCCGTGATATGTTTTTATATTCGTAACGAGGTTGCTGATTGATAAAAGAGTTTTTGATTACTTACCCAACACTCGGGAAGTAAAATTCTTGGAATGAGTTTAATCCATTAACAGGCATCGCCTGAGAAATATTACTGAGTTTACCTTTCCACTAGATACGGCTTCTTGGTGGAGCCACATCAATAAGTTTCTACTTGGGAAAAGGGGGAACGAGCTTTACGTTTCAGAGTCATGAATATCATCTGAACTAGAAGTGGCATAAGTAGTCGAGTGGCACCGGCCCAGCCTTATTATATTGGCCCAAATGGCCCGAAAGTTCCGCTAAGACGGTCCATTTCCTTACGAGTCCAGCGTTCGGTCGACAAGTAAATCCGACTGTTCTCCTCTACATGTAGAAAATTGAGGGGTTGCACTACTGCGACTAATCATCGTGAGTGGTCTTCCTGGCGTGGCTAACTCCTGTAATGAGTTCATCATCCAGTTGGATATTTCTGCAACACTACCCAGAGCACCTCGATCGAAAGGCTACGACTGGGCGACTATTGAGTCTTGGAAGGGTCGAGTTTTCAAAATGATGTTTTCATCAATTGAAGTATCTCGTAACTTCATATTTTATCAATGATCAAAGATTTGAGTTTTTTTGAGCGGATAAAAGCCCTCAAGAGTATTTGCGAAAAATTAGTTATATACAAGTCTTACCTTGTAACTTCATCGATATATGATGAACTTTTGGAACTTATTATACCTTGAACGGTGGTAGTTCAAGTAGTATTCGGAAAAGATATAAGTATATTGGAGTATCTTGTAACTTCATCTTTTCAAATTATATCTAATAAATGATTATCTTATGCATGACAATGATTTTCAGAAAAATGTTGAGACTAGGTTAGATATATGAGATCACCTTGCAACGATATTTTTATATAGTTTTAAACTGGAACTCTTTGTATATTATGCATGATAGAGGATTTCAAAGATTTTAAAAAGTATATATATATTTACTGAATATTTTACGAGTTCATCGCATTAAGATATCAAACTTGGTTCTGTTTGCTTGACCACGACTTTCATGAGAACTATGATAATGCTCATATATTGTAATTATTATACATGTTATTTTGGTGGGCTTGATGCTCACCCTTGCTTTCTTCTTTCATCACACAACAACATCTAGATAAGATGGACGGGACCAAGCTCCCAATTCGCGAGCAGCAGTTTTCTGTAGGCGTTGAAGCCATTGTAGCTGAGGTAGGAACTACCAATAAGCTAGGCTTGCAACCCTTGTTGTACCGGACTTTTGTATATATTTATGAATTATAATAATGGAAAAGAGTATGTAAATTTATTCAGAAACCCTTTTGAGCTGTAATGACTTATAATTATGGAATAAAATTACTTGTGTTATTTTTGGGTATTCATCTCTGAGACTATAACTTGTGGTGTGTGTGTATATTGCGGGGTCACAGTACGCAGTAGTTGGTTATTTATTAACATTAAGTGTTATTAAGGGAAATGGAACTCGTGACAACCCGGATCCCCGACCCCGAATTTGGGGGTTTTACACTACTTCTCATGTCTGGCATAGAATAAGGGTAAGTCTTAAATCTTTCAATCATGAAAGGTGTTAACTTAAG
This sequence comes from Apium graveolens, assembly GCF_009905375.1. Lineage (NCBI taxonomy): Eukaryota > Viridiplantae > Streptophyta > Magnoliopsida > Apiales > Apiaceae > Apium > Apium graveolens. The sequence continues at coordinate 103,645,699 of NC_133653.1, read as the reverse complement.
ACTTACTGGAACCTTATTCTTAATAAGAAGTGATCCAAATAAAATTTTGGATACTTGCTTACAATTGCCAAATAGTGTCCTGTTTACACCTTCTAGCATATGTATGTCATTAACTTTATAATTTAAAGCTGGCATAATAAATCTAGGTAGAAAAATTTCCTTACCTCTTGAATCCAATGGCATTGTAAATCTGGTGCTCAGCTCCTCTAGAATATAGTGTCCTACATTTATCTGTTTGTTGAAGGCCATTGAGTAGACCAGTTTCTGGACAACACTTGAAATATTGTCAAATCCTGACTTTCGGCAAGTGAATGCCTTTATCACCGAATCAAATAGGAATGACCATTCCCTCCTCAGATACTTCTTGTTCATGCTGGCCAGATTGATCCTCTCAGAGTAATTTATGAAGTCCATAAACTCATATAGCTCATCCTGAGTTGGAGCATCCACCAGCTTGTCAGTAGGAATGCCCAAAAAGCTTTATTGACATCATCCTCAAGAATCTCCACATGTTGTCCCTTAACTGTGTAGTTTATTACTATAGTTGTAGCTTGATTCTCATGCACAACTGTCCTGGTTGTTGCTGTGTTCCAGAAGTCACCTAACACATCCATATACAACACATGATTAGTAGTAAGAGCACCTACAAAGTAGGTCTCATAAAGGAACTTGACAAAGCACTGAAAAACTTCAGGTGCTTGGTTTGAATCCAGAAAAGCAAGAAAGTTGGTCTCCTTGGGGATGTAGGGTACAATAGTCTTTGTTGCCATTAATATAAGTGTGAGGTTTAGTAGGTAAAAGAAATTTATAAGAAAGGAAGAAAATGAGAGAGAAATCGATTTTGGATTGAAAAGCTAGGTCACTTGAGATCTCGAAAGTTGTAAGTATGTATATGTATCGAGATGTCTGGGTATATATAGTAAAAGCAAATGACTTGTCGAGAACTCAAAAATAGACGTTTGGAATTTGTCTATCGAGAAGTCATTTTAAGAAATGAAAAACGTACCGAGAAGTCATTTTAAATTACTTTATAGAGAACTAAAAATTGACTTATTGGGATGTCAAATAAATACCCAGTTTGTCCAAAAATAGATTGAATTAATTCCAACTTTTATTTGAATAAATTCAAAATAAAGTTAGAATAAATTTGCCAAAAGCATTTTTCCAAAATAATTTATCAAGTTAAATTATTTCAATTCTGAGTTATTAAGAAGTCTAAAAATTATACTTGTAGAGAACTCTGTGAATTAACACTACTAGAGAACTCTACAAGGGCTTATCGTTAAGTCATATTTAAGCTTATCGAGAAGTCACTCGAGAAGTCAATAAATTGACTTATCGAGAACTCACTCGAGATGTCTTAAAATGACTTGTCGAGAAGTCAATTGGACTTATCGAGAACTCAGTTCTCTATATACCTTTAAACACTCAATTCTGCCTTATGTTAATTTTACATATTAAAGATGTAAATTAACAACTGAGCAGTTTACTTAAAATTTGAAAAATTCCAAGCTAAAATTTTTGTTTTAAAAAATAAATAAGCAGAGATTTCTGAAATATTTATAATTCATATTTCAGTTAATTTCCAATTAAATCAAATTAATCTTGATTTACTAGAAATTAATCTGCTGCAAAACATTAGCTGAGTTCTTGCCTTAGGATGAAGAATTAAACATTCCAATTTCACCTACAAGTCTAGCGAAAGTTGCTTCATCCAAAGGTTTAGTAAAAATGTCAGCTAATTATTTTTCTGTTGGAACAAAATTGAGCTAAATGGTACCATTTGTAGCATATTTTCTAATAAAATGGTACCTTACATCAATGTGCTTTGTTCTAGAATGATTAACTGGATTAGCTGCTATAGATATAGCACTAGTATTTTCAAACATGATAGGAATTTTGTGTAACACTAGGCCATAATCCATTAGCTGATTTCTAATCCAAAGCACTTGAGCACAACAACTTCCTGCAGCTATGTATTTAGCATCTACTGTAAAAGTTGATACAGATTATTGTTTCTTAGTATACCAGGATACAAGTCTTTGTCCAAGAAATTGACAGCTTCCACTAGTACTCTTTCTGTCAACCCTGCATCCAGCAAAATCTGCATCTGTGTAGGCAACAACTTCAAAACCAGTTCCCTTAGGATACCATAATCCCAAGTTTGGAGTCCCCTTCAAATATCTAAAAATCCTCTTCACAGCCATCAAATGTGATTCTTTTGGATTGGCTTGAAATCTTGCACATAGACATGTTACAAACATGATGTCTGGTCTACTTGCAGTTAAGTAAAGCAATGATCCAATCATTCCTCTATAGCTTGAAATATTTACACTCTTGCCTTTCCTATCTTCATCCAACTTTGTTGTTCTAGACATAGGTGTAGAATCAGGTGAACAATCAACTGTACCAAACTTTTCAATAAGTCCTTGACATACTTAGTTTGGCTGATGAAGATCCCATCACTTCTTTGACTGACTTGTAGTCCAAGAAAGTAACTTAATTCCCCCATCATACTCATTTCATATTCACTCTGCAGAAGCTTAGAAAATCTTTGGAAAATCTTTTTATTTGTAGAACTAAAGATGATATCATCCACATAGATCTGAACTAGGATCTTATCTTCCCCATGTTTCTTATAGAAGAGAGTCTTGTCTATGGTACCTCTAGTAAAACCATGCTTCAGTAGGAATTCTGATAATGTATCATACCAAGCTCTAGGTGCCTGCTTTAGTCCATATAGAGCCTTGAGTAGCTTGTACACAAAATTTAGAAATTCAGGATCTTCAAAGCCAGGTGGCTGTTGCACATAAACTTCTTCTTCTAGCTCACCATTCAGGAAGGCACTCTTGACATCCATTTGATACACTTTAAAGTTTGAATGTGCAGCAAATGCTAGAAAAATCCTTATAGCTTCAAGTCTTGCAACTGGAGCAAAAGTTTCATCATAATCAGTTCCTTCTTCTTGTGAGTAGCCTTTTGCAACCAACCTTGCTTTGTTTCTGGTAACTATACCATTTTCATCCATCTTGTTCCTGAACACCCATTTTGTTCCAATAATGCTTCTATTCTTTGGTGCAAGCCAATCAGGATCCATTAGAGCTTCTTCAGTTTTCTTGGGTTCTATCTAAGACAGAAAGCATGCATGTAGGCACTCATTAGCAGTTGCACTTCTAGTCCTCACACCAGCTGTAGGATCACCAATAATTGCTTCCTTAATGTGACTTCTATCCCACTTCCCTGTATGAGTTTATTGACTTGTGCCTTCATCATTCTCTTCATTATTGGCATGACTGCTAGATCCTTCTTCTCTTTCTCCCCCTAAGTTTGTGCTATCAAATTCAGGTTTTTGAGATGAGATTTCATTCCCATAATTTTCTTGTTCAGTAATTTCTTCATTCAACATTTGGTGTGCATTGACTTCATCTTCACCATCAGAATCACTATCAATGTTGAGGTTTTCAAATGCAAGGGCTTCAGCTTCATTTCCATCAAGGCATTCCAAGCCTGGACACTTGTCATCATCAAAAGTCACATTTGTGCTTTCTATAACCTTCTTTTGATCTATCACATAGACCTTGTAGGCATTTCTCTCCAATGAATATCCAAGAAAAATTGCTTCAAAGACTTTTGAGTCAGATTTTCCCACATATTCAGAGTTGTCTTTCAAAATATAACACTTGCTTCCAAACACAAGAATATGCTTTACAGTATGTTTTCTTTTGGACATGATTGAGATGGTGATTTGCCATGTGCCTTGTTACTGAGATATCTGTTCTGAGTATAACATGCAGTGTTAACAACCTCTTCCCAGAAACTTGTTGGCAACTTGGCATCTTGCAGCATTGTTCTAGCAGCTTCAACTAATGTTCTGTTCTTTCTTTCAACTACTCCATTTTGTTGAGGTGTTCTAGTAGCTGATAATTCTTGAACAATGCCTTTGCTTTTGCAATGTTACATTTTCTGAATTTTGTTCCACTATCACTTCTCAATCTTTTTACACAATTGTGATCTTCAGCCTGTTTTTCTATCTTCTTGATGTGCTCAATTATGATGTGTGGAGTTTCATCCTTAGAGTGCATGAATTATACCCAAGTGTATCTTGAGAAATCATCCACCATCATAAGTGCATATTTGTTCCTTGAAATTGATAAGACAGTGAATGGCCCAAACAAGTCCATGCGAATAAGTTGTAATGGTGCACTTATAGAAATTACAGTTTTTGACTTGTGACTTGATCTTTTCATTTTTCCTTTCTGACAAGCTTCACAAACTTCAACTTGAGCAAACTCCAGTTTAGGCATGTCTCTTACTAACTCCTTTTTGACCAAGGTGTTAATTGCCTTGAAATTCAGGTGAGACAACTTCTTATGCCATAGCTTGCTTTGTTCTTCTGATCCCTTGGTGTAGAAGCAACAAATTCCATCCTTATTTTTTGAGTCTAAGTCTGCAACAAAGAAGCTTCCTTTTCTTGATCCTTTCAGAGCTACTTCACCAGTTTTCTTGCTGATAAAAGTGCATTCTTCTTTGTTGAATAAGACTTCAAAGCCTTTGTCTGCAAATTGGCTAACACTGAGAAGATTCACTTCAAGAACAGCTACCAGTGCTACATCATCAATAACAACATTTTCAGAAACAATTTTGCCATATCCCATTGTGAATCCTTTGTTGTTATCTCCAAAGGTCACCAAGGAGCCAACCTTCTCCTCAAACTGTGATAGCAGAGCCTTATCACCTGTCATATATCTGGAACACCCACTGTCAGTGATCCATATGACTTTCTTCACTTTGCCCTACACACAATGAGTTTTAAGTGTATTTAGCAACCCAAGCAATGTTGGGTACTTTCTTCTTGTTAACTGATTTAGCAGAAGTAGAATGAGTTATTTCAAATAAAATAGAATTCAATGACTGTTGTGCATTTTCCCTATCTGATGTAGACCCAATTTTTGTTTCTTTAAGGTAAACTCTCAGTTTGTGACAACTCTTCATCACTTTCAAGTTGTAAGGGATATAGTTAAACTTATCACATAATGAATAGGGATCATTTGCATCTGCTTCATTGTACTTGCATGCTCCTTCAGTTGGCTTGCTAACAACTTTTTTATAAAGGTGAGTTAGATGATTTACAGAGCCACAATTTTCACACTTCTTTCTTGGAGCATCTGCAACATAAGCACAATTATTGCTTTTGTTTATCCCAATTTTCCCATTTCTATTTTTCTTCTTCTTTCTTGCATCTTCATTCTTGGTTTTTTGACAGGTGTCTTAGAGTTTTGTTTATCCATGAGGTTTTCTTCAGCTTTGGAAGATGGAGTTGCTTCAGCATTTTTCTTCTCTTTATCTTCATCAGCAATTTCTTGCTTGATAATCAACTCTTCCTCACTGAAATTTACTTCACATGCTTTGAACATAGGTGAATCAACCTTTTTCATGATGGTTAGAACATTTTTAGCTTCTGCTGCTTTCCCTTTGTCACCTATATTCTTCTTCTTGTTGTTCAAAGCATCATAATCAAGTCCAATAGCAATGCTTGCACATGGCTTATTTTTCTCATGGTACTGTCCAATCAACTCAGATGCATTCTTGAAGGATTTCAACTTAACTTCATTCTTTTCCAACTTCTCCCTTAGCACTGCTTCTATTTCACTTGCACACTTGAGCTTGTTCCTTAGATATGCATTTTCTTGTCTTACGATTTCAAGCTCTACCAACAATAATTCAGTTTCTTGTTTTTCACTTTCAAGCTTCTCATTTATCTTTGTCAATCTGCTAACTTCTTCATTAGTAGCAACCATACTTGTATGAATATGAAACATTTATGTGCTCATCTTTTCTACAGTTTCCTTATATTGACTCATATTTAAATCAATGGTAGTGAGAGTTGGTACCTGTGATTTTGATGAGGATGATTCTCCTTGCTCCAAGGCCATTAAAGCATAGTTTCCAACTTCCTCATCTTCATCATTATCAGAATCATCCCAACTTTTTCCCTCTGTAATATAAGCTTTACTTTGCTGTTTCTTTAGAAGAGTTCCATACTTTGCTTCCAGTTCAAGATAAGCTCTATCTTTCTTTGCTTTCTTGGGTTTCCTGCATTCTGTAGAAAAATGACCCAGTTCATCACAGTTGAAGCACCTTATCTTAGATCTGTCAATAGATCCAGTTTTGTAACCATTCTATCTATCAGAAGTGTACTTCCCTTTTCCTTTCCAGATGCTATTGTTGTTGAAAGACTGTCCTTTACCCTTGAAGTATCTTGGCTTCTTTACTTTAATGTTAGAAAATTTTCAATCTAAATAGGCCATTGACTGATCTAGCTCATCCAGTTCATCAAGAGTGTAGAACTCATCTTCTTCCAATTCCAGAATGATTTGTTCCTATGAATCATATGTTCTTTGTTCACTTGGTGAGGCAACTGGAGTTTGAGATCTTGGCTCATCATTAGATGTTTGGCTTTCATTTACAATTAAAGCACTTAAGCCATCTACAACATGTCCTTGACCATATCTCAATGATTTCCTTTGAATCATTTCTTGTTCATATGTTTTAAGAATGTATTTTACTATTTTTATGCTTTTCTTGAACTTTTTATGGTTGAACAAAGTAAATTAAATCTTGTAGTGAAATGTGTTACTGCAGAAATTAAACATGCAATAATAAGAACACGGATCTTTTCAAAACTCACTTAATTTTGTATTAAAATTAAGAATGTTTTGCTACAAAATTTCTAGGCCCTTTGTTTATAAAGAGCTTAGCTTCTCCTTGAGAGTGTTACAAGATTTTCTATCTAAATTGTTACTACTGACTAAAGGACTAGTGTTAACTTTACAATTTAGTTAACTACTGGTTTACACAGTGTACAATAAGACATGCTATTAACTTTAGTAAACTGTCACATGTCATTTCCATTTTAGGAAAAGTGTATCTTCCATTTTTGGCTTAGCATATCTTAGCATCTTGTGTTTACTTTGATCTTCTTTTGTCAGTTAATCTTAACCATTGATCTTGCACATCCTTCAAGCTGCTTTTTGTAAAATTGTCAATCCAGCTGTTTGGATTGTTTGTTGATTATAGATCTTGGATATCGAACTAGTCTGCAATTTTGTACTTTGAGATTTTACCTCGAGATCTCCATTTGGTCTATAGAGAACTTGACATCTCGATAAGTATATTTTCTTATTGAGATCTCTAATACTCCATAGTAAATTTGACTTGTAGAGGTCTCTGAGTTCTCTATAAGAGAATTTGGCTTATCGAGATCTCTATTCTTCATATCTTTACTTTGACTTATCGATATCTCAGAGTTCTCTAGTCAAATTTAACTTTTCGATAACTCAGAGTTCTCTAGTGAATTTTGGCTTATCGATATCTCTGAGTTCTCTAGTGGAATTTGACTTATCGATAACTCAGAGTTCTCTAATGAATGTTGACTTATCGATAACTCTGAGTTCTCTATTGAAGAAATGACTTGTCGATATCTCCAATATTCATGTCTTCAATTTGGCTTGTCGATATCTCTGTGAGTTCTCTATAAGCTTTTCAGACTTCTCTATAAGTATTTAGAGTTCTCGAGTGACTTCTCTATAACCCTAAATCTATGACTTGTAGAGATCTTGACTTAGAATATTTTTATCTAAAAAAATTTATTCAACTCCAAGCTTCTTCAAAATTCTTCTGAGGCATGATCTTCTTGATCTTCTTCTAGATGGAATCCTTAGGCTTGATACTGTTTAAATAAAAAGACTCCAGTCTGCTCCTTTTTCATTTTTATAGACTTTAGAAGTTACAAGTACAAATGCAAACTAAGATTACAATACAACTTACTTAGGGTTGTCAATTTAACTTAGTCTTGTTAAAGTACAGGCATGTCTTGCACAGCAGTTTATATATATTAAAAAGTTACGAAGTTTGCTAGACAATACATATTGCAGTCTTTGAGGTCCATCAAGTTTGCTTCTTCATTCTCTTTCCCGTGATGCTTGCAAATGAGGATAGATATTATCTTGATATACATCCTGAAAGGAATATGTCCTAAGTCCAATCATGTATGAGGATTTAGGAATAACTTTTATGTAATCTATTTTGATTTCATTGATATTAATAAAAGACTTGTTTTGTTTTTATAACGGGCTCTATCTATTTAAGTGTTTAAATAAGATATACCATAGTTTAGAGTAAAGCTTTTTATGGATTATGATGAGATCATAATAGTGAGACCTAAAAGATGATAACTCTAAACTTAAATAGTTCCTGGTCATAGGATTACTAACTGGTAATTAATAATCCGCAAAGATCGGTACATACTATGCTTGCTTCATTATGAAGGATGTCTGTTCTCATAGACATTTGTGTGGTGACACTATAGCTAGTATGTAGGTGCTTATTATAGAATAAGTTCACTGAACATGACTCGCACAGCTGAACAACTGATGGAGTTCACTCACGTGTCAGCAGTTGTTCACATAGTGATAGTTGTACAAGTATCCTTAGACTTGAGGTCATCATAGTCATCTTGTGTACACTGAACTATGCTTTGGTTTAGTTCTTAGTCTCCAGGGACAATTATTAGGGCTCTACTGGGTATAGGAATTTGTACACGAAGATAGTGTATGATCAATAAAGGATCTACCCCTTCCAGTGAAGGAAGTGAATGTTCAAGGCTGATCCACTTATGCTAGTTCAGGAATCTCTGGCCAGAGTGAATGAAATTAGAAAGGAGTTTCTAATTTGCATAGAACTACGCATAGTAAATGGTAAGCAAGTGTTTGAATTAGATAGGCTTGACACGAGATCCATGCCTTGTATTTAATGGGGCATTGTAGGGTAGAAGGAATTTATTGTACGGTAACTATTCACTGAATAGGTTCTTGGTATTCTAAGCAGTGAATTCATATTATCCGGATAGTCGCGATATGCTGAGAAGTATCCCTCACGATGTAGAATAAATGTGATTAATTAATTAATCATATTTAATAAATTAGAGAATTTATATAAATAATGATAAAATAGTTTTATTATTATTTATTTCTACTACCGGCTTAATATTGAACCTACAGGGTCACACCATAAAAAGAGAATGATTTAATGGTGGAGGAATTAATTAATAATGGCTAATAATTATTTATTTGTGAAATAAATAATTAATTGGCAAATTTAATAATTGATTAAATGAGATTTAATTGATTATAAATTAATTAAGAAAAGTTCTTAATATTATTAATTAAGGATTTAATTTTTGGAAATTAAATCAAGAGAGAGAATTATTTCTAAAGTGTTTAGAAAAAGGATTAATAGTTAAAAGGTATTTTAATTATTAATGAGAATAATAAATGGGATAATAATAATAATATTTATGGGAAAATTTCAGCTGAAAATTTTGCCTATAAATACACTATTATAGACCCTATTTTTATTCGAACCCCAAAACCCAAAAAGTTTGGAAAACCCAATTCTCTCCACCTCCTTCCTCCTCCTTAACATCGTTTTCTTGGTGGATACCGGTGGAGTGCTTCACACTTGAGGAGCAACTGCTAAGGATCTCTGATCGTTGTCTCCGAATTATTTTAAAGGTTAGATTCGATCCCTCGAATTTTTATTCATGATCTGTATGCTTTTATTTGGATTTTATATGTGTAAAAGTGTTTTGCCATGCCCCCGCTGCGTTTAAAATCCAACAATGGTATCAGAGCATAGGTTGTATGCATATAGATCTGTGGCTAAAATTTCAGAATTTTATGTGCTTGTATGAATTAATTATGATTTTTACAAGTTATATCATGGATTAATTTTGTCTGATGAGAAATCATTTCTCAGAATAATTTTGAATGTTGACCTGGGTTCTACAAGTGTTGTAGATCGTCTGGGTATTTTTTTCATAATTTTATGATGTATAGATTTTTTATTATGAATTTTTGAAGTTTTTTCAATTAAATTTCGTAATTAATCATATATGTATATATATAAATTGTAAGTATATATATAAGTGCTTCTGTTGGCTGTCTGTTTGCTGCTGTACGGGGAAGAAGAAGACACAGAACAGGTACGGCTGTCAGAACTGTCATGCACGGAATTCCATGACGGCTGCTGCAGAAAAAAAAATAGGGGTGTCATGCATTCCGGGAATGCGTTACACACCTGTGGCGCATTCACGGAATGCGTTACACCTTTTAATTGGTTAAAAGGGTTGTAACGCATCACCGGAATGCGTTACAGGGCTTGTAACGCGTTCCTGTAATGCGTTACAGCCCGACTATTTACATTAAAATTGATTTTCTGGGAGTTTCGTAACTCCGTTTTGGGCGTGCAATATACCGTTGGATTCGTTTTTCCGAGACGGATCTAATGGAGTGATCAATTTTAGTTTATATAAAAGTTTTGAACTGTTTATATTTCCATGAAGTGTTTTAAAGCTGTTTTTGACTGTTTTAATTGCTTTTAAATGCTTCATGTGATACATAGAGATGTATAATGCTTAGACTAATGTGCTAGATCATGTACCATGCCTACCTTGATGTTTATTCATGTTTATATATGTGATATATGCTTAGTTTATCATGCGATGATAGATTTAGGTGAACTGAAATGAACATAAGGCGTTTGTTAGACAACCTAGTTTAGTGAAATTGTTTCATAACCTTAATAATAATATTATGAATACAATCATGAGATTCTTGTGTTTATGAAACACGTAATTGAATATGAATTTTCGATATGAGAGAAAGGATGATTCTGTCAACAACAGATTTCTATCTGTAAGAAAGGGTTATTAAGTGACGCCTCTTGACAATGCTCCACCCGATCTGGAAATCATCTGATTATTGATTATTGATTTGAAATATTTAATTTAAAAGGAAGAATCTCTTTATAATATGATTATGATTGTAACATAATATAATCCCTCTAAAATTAAATAATATCAAGTAGTAATTGGCCAATGACACAACGGGCTTGTGTCGGTCATAGCCTTCCAACATGATAGATAGTAGTTCTTTTTTTGAATCATTGTCGGTTCGTGCTACAGCCGAGGGCTTTGATTTCGAAATAAGAAATACTTGTCTATTACATAGAGACGTGTACATTGAATAAGAATCTAAAGGTCGGTACGTGCTACAGCCGTGGGCCTTTGGGGCCTGATTCAACTGTACGGAATGTTGGGTTAGACTTGACTTAGAATATTGAGTTTGGCGTGCTACAGCCGAGACTCAATTATTCAAGAGGCTAAAGTTTGATTAGGGAATAACATAAGATGTAATTGACAAGAGTTATCTGCCTATTGAACATTACATGGCGGTTCGTGCTACAGCCGGGGTTGTGTAATGGAATGTAGGATCCCTATTCCCACTAGCATTATGAATGCTTAATTTTTCACGTAGGGGGTTGAATAAATTAGGTAAACTAGTGGGAGCCACTTATGAATAAAGACCCGATTCATATAGTATTTTTGAAATGAAATCGAATATTTGCTAAGTGTTGTTATGTGTTTATCATTTACAGATTTACTTTGTACGTTATGTCTTCTGCACTATCACTCAGGAGCATACTGGATGCTCACAAATTGACTGGTCCTAATTATGCTGACTGGCTTCGAAACTTGAGAATTGTTCTCAGGATTGAGAAGCTGGAATACGTGATTGACTCACCTAAGCCTACTGAACCTGCTAGTGATGCACATAATGATGAACATGTTGTGTATCGTAAGTGGATAGATGATGCAAATGTTGCTCAATGCATCATGCTAGCTTCCATGAACATTGAGCTACAGAAGCAACATGAGCATATGGATGCTCACACTATCCTCATGCATCTACAAGAGTTGTATGATGTGGCAGGGAGGACAGCTCGATATGAGATATCGAAGGAGCTGTTCGGTTGTAGGATGTCTGAGGGATCATCTGTGAATGACCATGTACTTAAGATGATCAATTTGATTGAACGTCTTGGACAACTTGGTTTTGCCATGGATGGGGAGCTGAGCCAAGACTTGGTCTTGCAATCGCTTCTGAGTTCGTTCTCGCAGTTTGTTGTGAACTTTCACATGAATAAGTTGGATGTCAACTTGCCTGAACTCCACAACATGTTGAAGACTGCATAATTGAATTTTCCCCCTAAGAAGAGTTCTGTTCTTCTAATTGGTGAAGGTTCCAATCCTAAGAAAAGGAAGAGGAACCCTTCCAAGAAGAAGAAAGTAGGTGAAGAAAAGCCGATTCCACCAAAAGTTGAAGACCCCAAGAGCAAAGTTGTTTGCTTTCACTGTAACAAGGTGGGGCACTGGAAGAGGAACTTCAAGGTTTACCTTGCAGAATTGAAGAAGAAGAAGGGTAGTGAGACTACCACTTCTGATTCAGGAGAAGTGAATATGTCATTAAATCAAATTTCTACTTGGGTATTAGATACCGCCTGTGGTTCTCAAATCTGCAATTTGTTGCAGGGACCAAGGAGAAGTAGGACTCTTGAGGAAGAGGAGGTGATTCTACTGATGGGAAATGGAGCAAGAGTTGCTGCTGAAGATGTAGAATCATTTCATTTACATATGCCTACGGGCAAGACTATTGTTTTTTAAATAATTGTTATTTTGTTCCCTCGATTGTGGGGAATATTATTCCCATGTTAGACTTGGCTGGATTTTTCATTTATTATTGAGAATAATGAATGTTCTATTCTTAGAGATAATATTCTTTATGGACACGGTACTTTAAATAATGATCTGTATATATGTGACATAATTTACTTCAGATTGAACAAACTAATAAAAGAAAAGTGATGATGAAAATCTCACTTCATAGTGGCACTGCAGTCTCCATTTAGTAGACATGGAGAGAGGGCTGCAAATTTGCTAGGAATGGTACACACAGATGTATGTGGACCAATGTCTACGCAAGTCATGGGTGGATTTTCATACTTCATTACTTTCATAGAAGAAAGATCTAGATTCGGCTATGTGTTTGATGAAACACAAGTCTGAAGCCTTTGAAAAGTTCAAAGAATATAAGTATGAAGTGGAGAAACAAACCAAACATAGTATTATAATTCTTCGATTAGATCGAGGTGGTGAATACTTTAATGGAGTGTTTCTAGATTATCTCAAAGTAAATGGTATAGTCTCCCAGTGGACTCCTCCAGATAGGTATCTGAAAGGAGAAATCGAACTTTGTTAGACATAGTTCGGTCCATGATGAGCTATGCAAATCTTCCAGTATTCCTATGGGGTTATGCATTGGAAACCTCAGCATATTTACTGAATATGGTGCCTTCCAAAATTTGTTCCTCAAACTCCGTATGAGATATGGAAAGAAAGGAAACCGAGTCTTAAACACGTTAAGATTTGGGGATGTCCAGCTTATGTCAAGAAAGTTGACCCAGATAAGCTGGAATATCGATCCGTAAAATATAGTTTTTGTGGGATATCCTAAAGAGACTTTAGGGTATTACTTTTACACCGATCATCGGGTGTTTGTCTCCAAATATGCTACCTTCTTGGAAAAGGAATTTATCCTTGAAGGAAACAGTGGGAGCAAAATTGAACTTGATGAAGTTCAAGAAGCACAAACTACTACGGATCAAGTGGAAACACCTGTTCTGACTGAACAACCTTTTGTGGAACAGCCCATTCATAGATCAGGGAGAGTGTCTCGCCAACCTGAGAGGAAATATGTCCTTGTCATTGAGAATGACAATGAGTTGTCGATCATTTATGATGACGACCCTGTGAACTATAATGAGGCTATGAGTAGTGTTGATTCAGAGAAATGGCATAGTGCCATGAAATCCAGAATGGAATCTATGTATACGGTATACAAAAGATAGATTATAGCAGATGGCCAGGTGGAGACCTATAAGGCCAGGCTTGTGGCAAAAGGATTCAAACAAAGGCAATAGATTGACTTTGATGAAACCTTTTACCTGTAGCCCTGTTAAAATCAGTTCGGATTTTGCTTGCGATTGCCGCTTACTACGACTATGAGATCTGGCATATAGCCAGATGGTTTTCTTTCCAAGGGAAATAAAAACCTAGTGTGTAAGCTACTGCGAACCATATGTGGTTTAAAGCAAGCTTCTCGAAAGATGGAATATTCGTTTTGATGAGACAATCAAAGAGTTTGATTTTATCAAAAACGTAGATGAACCATGCGTCTACAAAAGGGTTAGTGGGAGCGCGGTAACATTTCTTATATTGTATTGAATTAGAGTTGACGCACATAACAACATAGCAGACCCACTCACAAAGCTACTTTATGAAAGTCACTTTGATCGTCATAAAGACAAGATGAGTATTAGATACCAGAGTGATTGGCTTTAGTACAAGTGGGAGATTGAAAGGAATATGTCCTAAGTCCAATCATGTATGAGGATTTAGGAATAACTTTTATGTAATCTGTTTTGATTTCATTGATATTAATAAAAGACTTGTTTTGTTTTTATAACGGGCTCTATCTATTTAAGTGTTTAAATAAGATATACCATAGTTTAGAGTAAAGCTTTTTATGGATTATGATGAGATCATAATAGTGAGACCTAAAAGATGATAACTCTAAACTTAAATAGTTCCTGGTCATAGGATTACTAACTGGTAATTAATAATCCGCAAAGATCGGTATATACTATGTTTGCTTCATAATAAAGGATGTATGTTCTTATAGACATTTGTGTGGTGACACTATAGCTAGTATGTAGGTGCTTATTATAGAATAAGTTCACTGAACATGACTCGCACAGCTGAACAACTGCTGGAGTTCACTCACGTGTCAGTAGTTGTTCACATAGTGATAGTTGTACAAGTATCCTTAGACTTGAGGTCATCATAGTCATCTTGTGTACACTGAACTATGCTTTGGTTTAGTTCTTAGTCTCCAGGGACAATTATTAGGGCTCTACTGGGTATAGGAATTTGTACACGAAGATAGTGTATGATCAATAAAGGATCTACCCCTTCCAGTGAAGGAAGCGAATGTTCAAGGCTGATCCACTTATGCTAGTTCAGGAATCTCTGGCCAGAGTGAATGAAATTAGAAAGGAGTTTCTAATTTGCATAGAACTACGCATAGTAAATGGTAAGCAAGTGTTTGAATTAGATAGGCTTGACACGAGATCCATGCCTTGTATTTAATCGGGACATTGTAGGGTAGAAGGAGTTTATTGTACGGTAACTATTCACTGAATAGGTTCTTGGTATTCTAAGCAGTGAATTCATATTATCCGGATAGTCGCGATATGCTGAGAAGTATCCCTCACGATGTAGAATAAATGTGATTAATTAATTAATCATATTTAATAAATTAGAGAATTTATATAAATAATGATAAAATAGTTTTATTATTATTTATTTCTACTACCGGCTTAATATTGAATCTACAGGGTCACATTATAAAAAGAGAATGATTTAATGGTGGAGGAATTAATTAATAATGGCTAATAATTATTTATTTGTGAAATAAATAATTAATTGGCAAATTTAATAATTGATTAAATGAGATTTAATTGATTATAAATTAATTAAGAAAAGTTCTTAATATTATTAATTAAGGATTTAATTTTTGGAAATTAAATCAAGAGAGGGAATTATTTCTAAAGTGTTTAGAAAAAGGATTAATAATTAAAAGGTATTTTAATTATTAATGAGAATAATAAATGGGATAATAATAATAATATTTATGGGAAAATTTCAGCTGAAAATTTTGCCTATAAATACACTATTATATACCCTATTTTTATTTGAACCCCAAAACCCAAAAAGTTTGGAAAACCCAATTCTCTCCACCTCCTTCCTCCTCCTTAACATCGTTTTCTTGGTGGATACCGGTGGAGTGCTTCACACTTGAGGAGCAACTGCTAAGGATCTCTGATCGTTGTCTCCGAATTATTTTAAAGGTT
The DNA here is from genome assembly GCF_009905375.1 of Apium graveolens. Taxonomy (NCBI): domain Eukaryota; kingdom Viridiplantae; phylum Streptophyta; class Magnoliopsida; order Apiales; family Apiaceae; genus Apium; species Apium graveolens. Next base: position 103,629,829 of record NC_133653.1, on the reverse strand, counting down.
AGATTCGATCCCTCGAATTTTTATTCATGATCTGTATGCTTTTATTTGGATTTTATATGTGTAAAAGTGTTTTGCCATGCCCCCGCTGCGTTTAAAATCCAACACATCCTTGGATAAATTTCCAAATTTCCATGCACGGAAATGAAATGTTTCTTTGTTAGGTCACACTTTCACTGTAGAGGGGGTGAATACAGTGTTTATTACAATCAAATCAAACTTCAAGAACTTATGTAACAGAAAACAAACTTTATTGAAACAATAAACTCTGTTACAATCTGGAACTGTTATCTCTCAGTGATGAACAAAATATCACGAGAGCTGCTAGGGTTACAGTAAATAATATTCTCGATAATGATAACACTTATAGTGTAAACCCTATGTCTGTGTTTATATACTACACAGTTACAAGATAATCGCTAATTGATATGGAATATAATTCTGCTTCCTAATATATATCAATCAGATATCTTCTATTCCAAGTATTCCATTCTTCACGGAATTCCTTCTTCATGCATATCTCTTCTTATGTTTATCTTGATCTTCTTAACTTTAATTAGCTACTGTCCTTATCTGATCGTTCTTCAGCACTTAAGTTCTGATATCTATCTCCTGATGCTTATCTCCTGATAACATACATACTGATATCCCTTAAGTTCTGTCATCCAGTATAAGTACTGATCAGTTAAGTACTGATTTGTTCTGTTCAAAATAAGATCTGAAATCTAAACATAAAACATATTAGCCATGACATTATCAAATATATCTAACAATCTCCCCCAACTTGTAAATTAGCAAAATATACAAGTTTAACAGATATTTGATGATGTCAAAAACATTAAGTACAAATGCATGAGAAATAGACAAGATAACTACAACTTACAGTCCTTAAAGCTTTTACCAATTCAACTTCTGATAACAACTTTGGTCTGTATACACATCAGAATTTAAGTAGTTGTAGATCTTTGACTTGGCTTCATCATTTTCTGATCTCTCTGATGTCAGGAGTTGTTCTGAGATAATTCTTCAACAAACATTTCTCAGCATATCTGAGTTCATCAATCATTCTCCGTTTGACATCTTTAAGCTCTGCAGTATCTTCACCAGTTTGAAATATTGCAGCTCTGAGATCATTAATCTTTGCTTTTCTCAACTCCCGATCTAGTCTTATGACATAAGCTTTGTTAGACTCTAGATTAAATTCAAGCCCCTTAATACCAAGATATGTTCTGATCTGTGCAGTATTAGGCTTCATATCAACAATATCACCATTGTGATTTCTGTACTTTGGAACATATCTGCTGTCAGACTTAACAGAATAAAGCCTTTTCTGTCTCTGAATCTGTTCTTTTAAGTAGTTTGCAGCAGTCTCTGTTATTATGTCATCCACTTGAAGTAAGAAAAGTACATGCTCCAATTCTTCAAAATACTTCAAAGGAATGGCATTTTGTCTTATATGATAAACCCTACCATCTGTCATGAAATACAACATGATGTATTCTTTCAAGTAGGTATGGTAAACCATCTGTACAGATTCTAGTTGATTCAATCTCTCAGGAGTTGCTCCAATACCTGGTTCACTCAAGGAAGTTGGATCATCGGTAGTGTTGTGTACTCTTCTTTCATCAGCACTTCCCAATCCAGTTTTATCTCTAGCTTCCTTTCCAGTAACTACTCTTGCTTCAAAACCACTTGGAGTAGTCTTCAAAGATTAAGTCTGTTTTGCTTTAGTGAATCCTGGTAGGAGTGTTTTAGATTTATTTTCTGATATCAAGTTAACTTGAGCACTGTCAGAGGTTACTTGCTTCTTCTGAATATCAGAACTTACAATTTCTTGACTCTGAACAACTTGAGCCATGTCAGAGGTTGTTTTAAGAACTTTTCTTGAAGTCAGAGCAAGATCATCTTTTCCATCAGTAATTTCTTCTTCCTCAGGAGGTACATAAGGCTTGATAGGTTCACCAACCTTTTCTTTACCCTTGGATCTTGGATCTATCTGTGGTTGTGATCTAGCCAAAGTTTCTTCAGTATGTATCCTTTCTTTGATCACAATGCCTTTAGGTTTTGGAAGTAACTTTTTACCAGAAGCTTCAGATTTAGATGTGACTTTCTCTGATTTAAGTCTGGCTTCTTCTTCCTTTAAACTTTCCAAGTCCATCCCTGGATTTTCTTGAAGAAATAACTGTCTTGACATTTCCTCATCAAGATCTAGAAGTTCATCAGAACTTATCCTTTTACCAGCAGCAGAACTTATTCTTTTCCCAGTATCAGAACTTGTTCTGTGACTAGCTTGTCTTGATGTAAACCTTCTACCTTGACTATGACCACTACCCATTCCAGAGTTTCCTTGGTCATCTTTTCCATCATCCTTTCCTTGCAGTGACTTGTTGGTTTTGCATTTGGACTTAATTACCTTCTCCCCCTTTTTGGCATCAGCAGGTAATAAAAGAGAGATAAGTAGTTCCACTGAGGTCTGGATTTCAGTAAGTTGCGATTGCTGAGAAGCTTGATTTGTCAGAATTTGATCAATCTGAGCTTGTTGCTTCTCTTGAGTTTTCTGAATATAAGCAACCCTGTCAATGGTAGGTTGGAAGAACTTTTTCTTATCAATTTTCCAAACTTGTTCCTGTTTGATAAAGTTCTCCTGAATCTTGTGTATCTCTGCATGAGTGTTGGAATGAAGACCTTGTAGATGTTTAGTACTCAATGCAGTGACTCTAAGCTGAGTTTTAAAATCATCAGAATGTAACATTTCATCAGCTTTAGTCAAGTGCTCAGCAAGATGTAAAGCATTTGGAACACATGAAACTGAGTTCCATTCCTTAGTCCACTCCTGACCTGCAGGAGTTTCACTCCAAGGTACTGGTGCATCCCTGATAACAAACTCCTTTACCAGTTCAGACTTAGGAAGAGTCAGTGGAGGAGTATGTCCTGAAGGACCTGCTTCATCAGCATCTACAGTTGTAGCAGCCTCACCAGTATCTCCAACATTTGCAGCATCAGAACTTAGAGAATCAGTATCTTCTGATAAGACAACTGTGTGAGTAGCAATGGAGGCTTCAACATCCTCTAATTGCTGATCTGATACTAAGTTCTGATCAACAGCCATATCCTGATGCTCACCTAAAATCTGATCATCAGCATCTTGATGCAGAGAAGTTGTTAGTGATAACTCAGGAGTTTGAACAGCATCAGTAACAGGTGTTGTGGAAGGATTATTTGCTGTTGGAGCTTCTAAGAAAAGTATTTCAGGCACAACCAGGTTCTAAATATCAATTTCAGCACTTGTGCCTGGATCAGCAAGAGACATAGAAGGTGAATTAGCCTTGTCAGATACAGGTTCCTGAGATGGAGTTGATGGAGAAGAAGTGACTGGAGCAAATTCCTTGTCTTGTGAGATCAGAGATTCCTGATCCCCTTCCTTAGCTGCTTCCTCCTCATCATCTGAAACTGGCCTTTGTGCCCTCTGTTTCTTGTACTTCCTTGTTGATTTGGATTCCTTGGGAGTTTCAGGAACCGTCATACGCCTAAGCCTCTTGAGAAGCCTAGAACCCCCAATTGCAGAATCCGTCTGAGAAGTTGCCTTCTCAGCTTCATTTACCACAGGTTCTGAAGAGGGAATCTGATCCTCAGAATCTGATTCATCTCTCAAAGTAATGCTTCTCCTCTTTTGAGGTGTTTGAGGAACAGTCTTTGTTCTCTTTGGCTTAGAGGATGTAGGCTTCACAGTAGGTGCTGAAGAAGAAGGTTGAGCAGTCTGTGAAGTGGAGAGATAGGATTTGAGATAAGTTCTGAGGGTAGGTTGAGTAGAATGAGAGGTAGGTACTGAGGTTGATGGATTTTGGTTATGGTGAGTTGGTTGAACATTTGAGTAAACAGATTTGTAAGTAGCAGGATCAGCATTTACCAGAATCTGTTTCACAGACTGAGGAATATGTAATTGTCTCACCATTGATTTCTTTGTGTCAGCATTTATCAGGTCGTTAAAGTACCTTTTTGCAACCTTAAAAGGTGGGGTTTGAGTGCTGACTAACTGGGGTTCAGCAGTACAATACGTATAAATAAGTTGACAGAATCTAGCAAAATAAACAACATCTCGATCCTCTGTCATCCTATCCCCAATAAAACCAATTATTCCAGTTGCAAAATCAAAATGAGTTTGATGGATAATAGCATACCCGATGTGCTGACTCAGAATTGGGATGGCATCAAAATTTGAACACTTGTTGCCAAAAGCCTTGGTGATGCAATCGAAGAAGAAACTCCATTCTCTTCTGATATTAGCCCGTTTCAACTGTCCAAGTTTCGTCAGACTCTTTTCATATCCCAAATCAGTCATTAACCCCCGAAGTTCTGATTCCTCTGGTATAGAGAAGGTACAATCTTCTGGAAGATGTAATGCTCTTCGTACTGTACCAGGAGTGACTACATAGGATGAATCACCCACTTGGAAGATAATACTGGGAGTTCCTCGTTTACCACCATCATCAAAAACTCCAGTCCTCCAGAACCGCAGAACTTGTTGACTTGAAAATAATTCAGGCTGAGTTAAGGCGTACCCAACCTCACTATGTGCAAGAAGATCTTGCACAAAATGCAATTCAGATGGAGCTTCAGCATGATCAAGAATTGCAGCATAGTTGTTTGGAACAAACTTTGCTCCATCAATGATTAAATCCTTTGGTGCCATGTGAAAAAATATTGAAATTCAAGTATGCCTGTTAGGTGTTTGAGATAATGTCTGTATGAAAAACCAACGTGAGAAAGAATGAGAAAGAGAGTAAAAGTAAGAAGAGAGATAAAGTATAAAGAAAATAAAAGATTAAAGAAATCTTCTCTCTGTTGTTCTTATACTCTGAAAAAAAATGTTACCGTTGGACACCTGTCAGACATGCAGTAATAACGGATAGTTACTGGGCTCGAGAAAACAGGAATGATTACTTACCCAGTTGCCTTGTTTCAAGGAAAAACCATTTCATTTATCAAGAGACACAGTTTTAATTCAAAATGTAAACCGTTAGCACTGATTGAATTATTTTTCACTGCAACATTAATATTCTGAAAATGAATCATGTGAAAAATGACCGAGATAATTTCGATGAATAAGTGCTGACAAAGAATCAGAACTTAAATAAAGACAAAATTTAAATGGTCATCAGAATATCAAGCAGGATTTAACAACACAAGATAAAATAACTCAGAGACAAAATCTTGAAGTAAAAATAGTTTTCATTAATATATCAAGTCAATACATATATGAAATAGAAATTACATCAATACAAGATTTTCCCTAAGCTTCTATTCCTAACGTCAACAGCTTTAGTCCTAGCTAAGAAGCCTGACAAAGCTGAGGATGAAGAAGAACAGGAAGAAGACGAGATTAAGTCATCTTCCTCTTCCTATCTTCGACAAACAAGATAGCGAGTCGAATGATTCGCTCTTGCTGACGGATACGACGAAGGTGAAGGTCTCTTCGAACGGCCACCAGATCACGTTTGATGACCTCTGGAAATTGAATCCAGAGATTGTGAGGGATGTTGGTGATAGGGTAGGGAGTTGGAATTCCATTCAAAAAGACATGCACAGTCTCATCACCGTAATTGTAGAACCAGCCAAATTCAGCCATTTGTGATAGTAAATGAAAAACAAGACTGAATTTGTGATACAAGTGTGATGAGAAGACTAATGTGAAGTGGCTGTGTATATAGGCAAGAGAATGCCAAGAGACGCAAAGATATTTAATGCTGACAGGTAGAATTAATTCTACCTCGTCTCCCTAGACTTTGAAAAAGAATAACAGTCATTGGAAAGAGGAATCATGGTCTAGACCGCACATGACACAAGAAACAGTGGACTGTTCAAGTACAAAACCATTAATCCTAATCATAGTGACTATTAATCTTCCACTTCAACATATGCGAGTACAAACTGAGACTGTTATTAAATTTCATTCAAAGATAAGCCAAGTAAAGGATTAGACTGAGAAATCAGTACTTAGACCTATACCAGAACTTAACAGTCATCAGAATATAATTTCTTAACTCGAAAAAGGAATGCTCATCTTAGTAAATACTCATACAAGTTCTTAGTTATGAACGTCAGAACTTAATCATCAGAACGTGTAACTAGAACTTGGCCTCAGAATTTGTGCAAAAATGACACAATGACTGTTTATCTAAAATAACATAGACCACCACAGATATTTTCATCATTCAGATGGAGTGATTAGTGTGTGCATTAAGCTAAATAACAGACAAAGAGTAAAGTCTGATCTACTTCAGTACATCTTAGAAATAAGTCATAATTAAAATTTTGCTAAAGAGCTGTCATTATCCTGAAACCTACTGATAAATGAGTTCATGCATGAGTCCACCTCAACTGTTTTTGTGCTAATTTTATGCATCTTTAAAATTCTCTTTTACAGTGGCTTCTCAGTGTAAGTGAGTCATGACTGCTTATCAGAATTTATGCTTTTATCAGAGTATTTCTCCAGTAATCATAGAGTGTGAAAAGTCACCAAGAAAATATTTTGCTTTTCTAATGCATATTTACTTAATACCAGCAATGCACTTGGGTCGTCCCTTTCACATTTTTACTCTAGATCTCAAAGGAGTACCTGATTTTATTCTTTTTTTTTATTAATAAGAGAGGTCTATCAGCACTTAGTACATTCAGCAGTTTACTAGTATCAGAACTTAACAGATGAGTAGCATTATTCTAATTTGTGACTTAGTAATAAGATATACAAAGTAAACTTAACTAAGCTCAGTTATCAGAATTTGCTAGTGTCATAAGATTTCCACAGAAATAATTACTTCTTTCATGGGATCATTTGTTTATTGAAGACTAGTAGGTCAGTATCTAGCACAGTTATCCTCATAGGATAGAATAGTTACTGAAACAGACATATCACTTATCAGAGTTTAGAAACATATATCAGACAACAGTCAGTACTTAAAGACATTTATCAATTAATGCACAGAATATACAAAGAGATTAATTCTGTAAATACTGATCATAAAGTCTGATAACATAGAACAAGTTTAAGCAGATTTAGAGAAAGAACCTGAAATCATTCCAAGTTCATTTACCAATTTTGAAAAGGTAGCTTCACACAGTGGTTTTGTGAAGATATATGCTACTTGTTGATCTGTGGGAACAAAATGCAATTCAACTGTACCTTCATCCACATGTTCCCTGATGAAATGGTACCTGATGCTGATGTGCTTTGTCATAGAGTGTTGAACTGGATTACCTGTCATAGCAATAGCACTTTGATTATCACAGTAAATAGGGATTTTGAAATATGTTAACCCATAATCCAGTAACTGATTCTTCATCCAGAGAATCTGTGCACAGCAGCTTCCTGCAGCAATATACTCTACTTCTGCAGTTGATGTGGAAATTGACTTTTGTTTCTTGCTATACCAAGAAACCAACCTGCCTCCAAGAAATTGGCAGCTACCACTTGTGCTTTTCCTGTCAATTTTGCAACCTGCAAAATCTGCATCTGAGTAACCTATTAATTTAAAATCTGATTCTCTAGGATACCATAATCCTAGATCAGTTGTTCCTTTAAGATACTTAAAGATTCTTTTTACAGCTGTTAAGTGAGGTTCTCTTGGATCTGCTTGAAATCTTGCACAAAGACAGGTAGCAAACATGATATCTGGTCTACTAGCAGTTAGATAGAGAAGTGAGCCAATCATACCTCTGTAATCAGTAATATCTACTGAATTACCAGTATCCTTATTCAGTTTTGTTGCAGTGGCCATGGGAGTGGATGCACTTGAACAGTCTTGTATTCCAAATTTCTTCAGCAAGTTTCTGGTGTACTTAGATTGACAAATAAAAGTTCCTTCTTCACTCTGCTTGACTTGAAGGCCCAGAAAATAACTAAGTTTTCCCATCATACTCATCTGATATCTTGACTGCATTAGGTTGGCAAACTTTTTGCAAAGTTTGTCATTTGGAGACCCAAAAATAATATCATCAACATAAATCTGGATCAAAAGTAAGTCCTTGCCATGGTTGAGATAGAACAGTGTTTTGTCAATAGTTCCTCTGTTGAATCCACTTTCCAGAAGAAACTGAGCTAAAGTCTCATACCATGCTCTAGGAGCTTGCTTAAGTCCATAAAGTGCTTTATCAAGCCTGTAGACATAATCTGGATGTTTGGAATCTACAAAGCCTGGAGGTTGTTCAACATATACTTCCTCTTCCAATTCTCCATTGAGAAAAGCACTTTTCACATCCATTTGAAAGACAGTAAACTTTTTGTGAGCAGCATAAGCCATGAATATCCTTATGGCTTCTAACCTAGCAACTGGCGCAAATGTTTCATCATAGTCAATTCCCTCCTGTTGAGAATATCCTTTTGCAACCAGCCTTGCCTTGTTCCTTACAATTATGCCATCACTGTCAGTTTTGTTTCTGAATACCCACTTTGTACCAACAACCGATCTATTCTTGGGTCTTGGCACTAAGGTCCAGACTTTGTTTCTTTCAAATTCATTCAACTCTTCCTGCATTGCTTGCACCCAATCAGCATCTTAAAGAGCTTCTTCCACTTTCTTTGGCTCAGACTGAGAGAGAAAAGAATTGTAAAGACATTCATTCGAAGTACCTGTTCTAGTTCTGACACCTGCCTCAGGATTTCCAATTATCGAATCAGGTGTATGTGATTTTGTCCACTTCCTTGCAGATGGAAGATTTTCTCTAGAACTGGATGCTCCCCCATGATTCATGCTGTCTTCGGTTTCATTTTCTGATGCTCCCCCTGAAACTATGCTCTCTGAGTTGGATCCTTCAGTATTTAGATTTTCAGTACTTGGCTTATCAGAACTTGACGAATCAGAATTTGAAGAGCCAGATGTATGTTCTGATGCTTCTTGAGATGTGATAATATCTTGAGTATGCTCCCCCTGCATTGGTGCATCTTCCTTTGACGTAGTCACCACAGTTTCAATAACATCAGAGTTTAATCCATCAGAATTTACAGTATCAGGACTTAGACTGTCAGGACTTGAGGTATCAGAATATGAATCTTCATTTTCAAATCTCAGCTGATCATGATCAATGCAATCTTCAAGTCCAGTGATCTTCTTGTCATCAAAAGAGACATTGATAGATTTCATGACCACTTTTGTTCTCAAATTATAGACTCTGAAGGCTTTTGTAGAAAGTGGATATCCAACAAAGATTCCCTCATCAGCTTTTAGATCAAACTTGGATAGCTGTTCAGGATGAGTCTTGAGAACAAAACACTTACATCCAAATACATGAAAGTATTTGAGATTTGGCTTCTTGTTCTTCACCATCTCATATGGTGTTTTTCCATGCTTGTTAATGAGTGTTGCATTTTGAGTAAAACAAGCAGTCTGCACAGCTTCAGCCCAGAAATAGGTTGGAAGCTTTGCTTCTTCAAGCATTGTTCGTGCAGCTTCAATGAGAGTTCTATTCTTCCTTTCAACAACTCCATTTTGCTGTGGAGTTCTAGGAGCAGAAAATTCCTGCTTTATTCCATGATTTTTGCAGAACTCTTCCATTATCAGATTCTTGAATTCAGTGCCATTATCACTCCTCAAAATTTTCACAGAATCTTTGATCAATTTATCCAGATGTTTGACATGATCAATCAGGATAGATGCAGTTTCACTTTTTGTGTGCAAGAAATACACCCATGTGTATCTGGTGAACTCATCTACTATGACCAACGCATATTTATTCTTTGTAATAGACATGACATTCACTGGACCAAATAGATCAACATGAAGCAGATAATAAGGCTCAAGAATTGATGATTCAGTCTTGCTCTTGAACGAAGATTTTCTTTGTTTAGCCTTCTGACATGAGTTACAAAGACCATCAGGAACAAACACTGATTTTGGCAGTCCTCTCACAAGATCTTTCTTGATCAGTTCATTTATCTTGTTGAAGTTTAAATGAGAGAGTTTCTTGTGCCAATTCCAGCTTTCTTCAGTTGAGGCTCTACTTACTAAACAGATTGCAGAACCATCAGAACTTGTTGAAAGCTTAGCTTCATAAATGTTACCACGCCTGAATCCCTTCAGAACAATTTTTTCTTTAGATTTACTAACTATTTCACAATGTTCTGCAAAGAAATCAACATGATAACCTCTGTCACAGATTTGACTTATACTCAGTAAGTTGTGTTTAAGTCCTGAGACCAGAGCTACATCTTTAATGATGACATTCCCAAGATTGATATTGCCATATCCCAAAGTTTTTCCAATGTTGCCATCTCCATAAGAAACACTTGGGCCAGCTTTCTCCACAAAGTCTGATAGCAGGGCCTTATTTCCAGTCATATGTCCTGAACATCCACTGTCCAGAACTAAAATATTTTTCCTGTTGCCCTGCAATCAAAAAGACCACTAATTATTAGTTTTAAGGACCCAGACTTGCTTGGATCCTTTGGCCTTTTTAGGTTTGTTAACATTTGCAGCGGATTTAGCATCAGATTTTATGTTAACAGTTTTCTCATCAGAATTTATACTACCAGACTTTGAATCAGAACTTACACTAGAAGGAACAACAGAAACTTTCTTTAAAGAAGGTTTTATTTGATAATAATCATAGTATAAACTATGATATTCCTTACAAGTATAAATGGAATGCCATAAACTACCACAATGAAAACAAGGATTTTGTGGTTTGTATCTAACAGACTGACTCTTAACTCCTGATTTTGAAGATAAGGAGTTAATATTCTTATTTTTCCTGCAAAAAGAAGCCAGATGGTTAGAACTTCCACAGTTATGACACGCTTTCCTAGGAGCATCAGGAACAGATTTATAGTTATTGCTTTTATTCACACCTTCCTTTCCATTCCTGTTTTTCCTAGGTGATTTTACCTTGTTTACATTCTTAACATCTTTCAGCTTATGCTTAAGCTGCTTCTTTGTCATTAAGCCTATGTTAACTTCAGCTGTCTTTTCCTGTTTTAGTTTGTCAGAAGCTAATTCCTTTTTAACTTCTGATTTCTCATTTTCAGATTTTTCAGTTACAAACTTAACAGGTTTTAACTTCGGCTTTTGCTTATCAACAGGCTTAATTTCTACAGTTCCTTTTTCATTTTTATTTTCTCCATAACCTAAGCCCTCTTTCCAGTTTCCACTGCTTAGCAAATTTTGAGTTGTTTTGCCAGAGTTAGTCCAAGTTCTGATAATCTCTCTCTCCTTTTCTAACTCAGTTTTTAGAGATTCATTCATTTTTAGCACTTCATCCCTAACATAAAAAGCATCATCTCTATCCTGCTGAGTTTGATGGAACATGACTAACTCTTTTTCTAAGAAATCATTTCTTTTCCTAAAAGCAAGATTTTCAGAAGTTAATCTTTCACATGTTAAAGTTTGATCTCTATAACTAACAAACATGGTTTTAAGATATCTTCTCAACTCATTAATATCATCAGTATGAAAAGCATAAGTAGTCTGAGGTACCTTTGTTTCAGCAGCTTCAGAACTGCTCTCAGAACTTGATTTATCAGCATTTGCCATCAATGCATAGTTCTCCTCACTTTCAGAGTCTGAGGTGTCTGTCCAGCTTTTCTGCTTTGTGACAAGAGCTTTGCCTTTGTCACTCTTGGTCTTCTTGCAATCAGGAGATATGTGGCCTTTCTCACCACAATTATAACATTTAACATTAGCGTAATCTCCTCTGTCAGACTTTCCTCCTCTTCCTTCAGATCTTCTGAAATTCTTCTTATCAGAACTTATGCCTTTCCTGGAAAACTTCTTTCCCTTCCTGAACTTCCTGTATGCAATCTTTGTGATTCCTTTTACCATAAGAGCACACAGCTTCATCATCTCCTCATCAGCATCAGTTTCAGGCAAGCTTTCAGAATCTGAGTCATCATCACTCTCAGAACTTGATGACTTAGTATCAGACTTTATGATAAGAGCTTTACCCTTGTCTTTCTTTGAGGAAGGTGTTTTGGGGGATTCCTCTTCAGCCTTGAGAGCAACTGTCCTTGACTTTCCTCCTTTCCTCTTGCTTCTTTGTTCCATCTCAAGTTCATGAGTCTTGAGCATTCCATAGATTTCATCAAGAGTTGTTTCATCAAGATTGTAGTTGTCTCTTATTGTTGTTGCCTTCAAATCCCAACATTCAGGAAGAGCTAACAGAAATTTAAGGTTTGTATCTTCAAGATCATACTCCTTATTAACCAATGACAAGTCATTCAAGAGTTTGACAAATCTATCATATACATCAGTCAATGACTCATTAGTCCTAGAGTCAAAGTGTTCATACTCTTGAGTGAGTATTGTCTTCCTGTTCTTCTTAACTGTTTCAGTTCCTTGACACCATATCTCCAGTGCATCCCATATCTCCTTAGCAGTCTTGCAGTTGATTACCCTGTTTGACATTACATTATCAATGGCACTATGCAATAAGTGTCGTACCTTGGCATCCTTAGCAATAGATGCTATATCTTCAGCAGTGTAATCACTCTTTTCCTTTGGTACGGTCATTGCTGCTTCACCTGCAACTACAACAGCGAGCTTGGTAGGTTTGTGAGGCCCTTCCTTGATTCTATCAAGGTATTCTGGATCTGTTGCTTCCAGAAACATGGTCATCCTTACCTTCCATATGGGATATTCAGATGGTCTCAATATGGGAACTGTGATAGTCTCATATCGACTCTGAGTTGATGTCTTTGATGATTCCTCAGTTTTGGTAGGCTTAGTTGGAGTTTCTGTGTCAGACATGATTGTGTTTGGATCTTTAACTGTATGTGTGTTAACAGAAGGCTCTGATACCACTTGCTAGGTCACACTTTCACTGTAGAGGGGGTGAATACAGTGTTTATTACAATCAAATCAAACTTCAAGAACTTATGTAACAGAAAACAAACTTTATTGAAACAATAAACTCTGTTACAATCTGGAACTGTTATCTCTCAGTGATGAACAAAATATCACGAGAGCTGCTAGGGTTACAGTAAATAATATTCTCGATAATGATAACACTTATAGTGTAAACCCTATGTCTGTGTTTATATACTACACCGTTACAAGATAATCGCTAATTGATATGGAATATAATTCTGCTTCCTAATATATATCAATCAGATATCTTCTATTCCAAGTATTCCATTCTTCACGGAATTCCTTCTTCATGCATATCTCTTCTTATGTTTATCTTGATCTTCTTAACTTTAATCAGCTACTGTCCTTATCTGATCGTTCTTCAGCACTTAAGTTCTGATATCTATCTCCTGATGCTTATCTCCTGATAACATACGTACTGATATCCCTTAAGTTCTGTCGTCTAGTATAAGTACTGATCAGTTAAGTACTGATTTGTTCTGTTCAAAATAAGATCTGAAATCTAAACATAAAACATATTAGCCATGACATTATCAAATATATCTAACATTCTTCTTTTCCAAAATCCAAGATCACATGCAAATTTTGTCTTGGCTTCTCATCTTCTTTTCTGAGATACCTATCAACGCATGTGTTGTGACAGTCCTAGGTTTTGGCCACTGTCATGTGACCATCAGTTGCTATAATCTGCATTAGCCATTGATAGCTGTTATCCATAGAACTCCTTCGCCATTGGAAGTCATTCTGCTATAGCTACCCTTAGCCATTGATAGCTACTTGATTAGTAGTTGATAGGCTGACATATATAGTAGTCGATGCTTCTCTTCATTTAGCAGTTGAAGATTCACTTCACTTAATCTAAATTACATGGCATCGAATATTTACACTTAGCCATCCTATTCTATATTCCATTGAGTCAACATGATCTCTGAATGAATAATTGCATTTTATCTTAGAGGTCAATAGTTATGCCATTAAGTTTTGGTGATTTTTCAACATAAAAGTGAAAATTAAATAGATTCTAAGTCATTTAGAATCCTCCATTAGGGTCTCATCTGTGACACTTACTGGAATCAAGTTGAACTAAGATATTCTGGATAATCCATTCAAAAATATTTTATTGGGAAGATTTTATTAGACATGAATTCCGATGGATGTATTAACCTGAGGATATATTCTATACTAGGTTGTTTATGTCAAATAAACAAAGGCAACGGCTAAAAACACATTTTCCGAGAAAATTCAAACACCACTTTTACGAGCCAAGACTGAACAAATTATTTAAAAGCGAGTCACACTCATATGTTTTACTCACATATGTATTTGAATATATTTAGTGAATGTTTATGTTCAAATTTAGAGTGTCGAAAACCATCCTGATAGAGAAAAACAAATTTTATTCTGAAATACTTGTAAATCCCCATTTATTTTGATAAAATCATTTTTAGTTCAAACTTAATTATTCCTTGGAACTTATTTATCCGGATAAAAACTTAATTCACAACATGCCGCGGTGATACTCCAAAAAGTAGTTCATCATCCAGATTGGATATTTTTATTTCTTTAACATTATCGAGAGCACCTTGATTGGAAAGCTATGGATGGGTGATCGATGAGTGTTGGCAGGGTCAAGTGTTCAAATGAGTTTAAAAAAAAGTATCTCATAACTTCATCTTTAAATGATATTCCGAGACTTGATTTTACTTAAGGGAACAAAGGCCCTCAAGGGTTTTTACGAAAATGTATATATAGAATCTCTTTGTAAGTTCATTTTATATGATTTACATTTGAAACTTTGTTATTCTTTGCACAACAGAAGTTTTCAGGGATTTTACGAAAATGGTATATATATTGAAGTAACTCATAAATTCATCCTTTAAAATATATTGAGACCTTATTTATATTATGCATGACAAAAATTTTCAGAAATAATATGAAAAAGATATTATGCATTGTTGATCTATTATATATTATCTTGTGGGTTGTATTTCTCACTCTTGCTTTAATTATTTATCACACAATAACAGCTAGCAGATGGTCAGGTCGGAGCACAGATAGTCTGAATCTGAATGGTTAATGCGGAAGAGAGTTGCATAGGTTTCAGTCGAGAATGTTGAAGGTGGTATTCAAGTCTAGTTATTTATTCTGCACCCTTATATAATTAAGTTTATCTATTAATATAACTTCAGGTAAAGGTTGTGATTAATAGTGTGAGATCCCATATAGTACATTTGGTTTGTAATAACTAATGTTACTTTTGGATATCGTTTCGAAGTCTATTACGTGTGTGTGTGTGTCAAAGAGATTGGGGTCTTTGATGTTGTATTTTGGGATATTGTAAGGTAATACAAATGTTATATGATTTGATGGATATGTAACGACCAAGATTCATGACCCCGGATTTGGGGGTGTTACAGAACCCAATTTCCACATTCTTCAACTCTGGAATCTTTCCCTTCGAAGTTAAAAGCTTCATACATTTTTCACTCATATGACCAATCCTTTGGTGCCACAAAGCTGAAGACTCAATCTCATCAGTAACTACATTTGCTTCATAGCTAGATTGTTCAACAATGTACAAAGTCCCATTTTTCTCTTCTTAAGCAATAACTAAATTCCCTTTTATAACATTCATGTGTCCATCTCCGAAAGTAACTCGATACCCTTCTTTATCTAAATGACCCATAAATAGCAACATCTTCTTCCGTGGAGGAATGTACCTTACATCTTTCAACGTCCAGCTAGTTCTCAAAGACGTTCGGAGATTAATATCTCATATGCCCGCAATATCCAAAGTCTCATCATCATCAAGACGAACTTTATCAAAATTTCCAACTCTGAAATTTAACATTAAATCCTTGAAAGGGGTAGCATGGAATGATGCACCCGAATCCATAACCCATGATTTAACAAAACATTCAACATAAAAAATTAAAGCATTATCATCCACCACTTCTTCAACTACGTAAGCTAAATTATCCTTTTTACTCTTTCCTTTAGGACCGGCGAGAACCGTGCACTGATTCCTGAAGTGACCCTTCTTCTGAAAATTCCAACAAATAATATCCTTGCGATATTTGGATTGTCTGCTCTTTTGTGATTTCGATCTGCTATGCCCTTTTTCGAACTTTCTGCCTCTACTCTCCTCACTTAACAAGGAACCTAATGACTCTCCTGAATTTCTCCTACGAATATCTTCTCTAAAAATCGAATCTCAAACTCCATCAAAAGTCATCTTACTGCTCCAAGATGAATTACATATAGCAGTGACAATTCCTGACCAACTTTCTGGTAATAAAGATGATAACAACAAGGCATGTACTTCATCATCAAATTTAATATCCACTAATTCCAATCTTGATTGAATAGAATTAAATTTGTTCACATGGTCAGCAACACATTCGCCTTCATTCAATCTCATGGCAACTAACAAGCGAATCAAATACACTTTGTTTGAATTTGATGGCTTCTCATACATGTTTGACAAAGCCTTGATCAAATCATATGTTGTCATTTCCTTGAAAATATTGTAAGCAACATTCTTCTCCAAAGTCAACCTGACAACACCCAGAGCCTGCCACTCCAATAACTTCCAGTCTTCCAGCGGTTTGTGTAGTTTTTTTTATTCAAATAATTTTCAATTTTCAACTTCCAAAACCCATAATCTTTTCCATTAAATTTATCAATCTTTACCTTCCCGTCTTCTGTCATCGCTCTCACTCGCCTGAAACCCTAGGCTCTTCATATCAGTTGTTGAGTACACAACAGCGAAAACAAAATTCAAAGTGAATAAACAAGAATAAGAAAATAAATGACAATCACACAAGACAAAATTTATGTGGTTCAGAAATTCCTACTCCATAAGCCACGCTAATTTTGTATTGATCTCTCACAATTTGTTGTGTTATGATTTTACAATTACATGAGTATTTACAAGAGAAGAACGTGGATCTAAATGAAATTATAGTCCAAATATGAAAAGTAGACTAATTCATAATCTAATATAAATCTAAAACTTACTAGTCTATTTTCATGATATTAATTAATAGACTTCATAAACCTAGCATAAAGTTGCCACGTGAGTAGGATGGAGCGGCCTCTTTGAATGAAATAGTGGAAATTATGTTTTGGATGAGAATCTTGGAGATTGTGGGATCAAATATCATAGGTATATGCTTTAATAGGCCCTACTCTTTTAGAATTTCGTCATTTCCCTAACATGCAAGAAGTATGTATTGACTTAGGTATCAGGCTAGATAAAACTCGGTGGAAAAGAAATGAGAGCTAGATAGAGTATTAAAATTTCTGCACACTCCTGGATGAGTTTAAATGCTTTGGAATCTAGAATAAATCAACTTTGAAATAAAATGAAATGACAAATTTTTTGAAAAAATACATGAAGGCAGAGCTTACTTTATCACTTCTACTTCCAGTGCTATGTGCTCTATAGTGATGTTTTTGCTTGATTCTTGAATGATCATCTAAATATTTGTTTGATGAAAATAAAATCACTGTATGTTATTGTATTTTTTTGGTTAGGTGTATTTAATTTAAGGTTGTTCACGGATTTGGTTTGGTCCGGATTCTCATTTTTTTCGAAGCGAACCACTAAGAACAGTTTTTGGAAAATTGAAACCAAACCAGAGCAGTTAAACGCCGAGACGAAATTAAACCAGACCATAAAATAATGGATTATTTCGGTTTTGAACCACGGTTTGAACATAAATATTTACTTTTATTTCATTTTTGTTAAACTTAGAAGGAAACAGTTATTTAAGTAATGTAATATAAAATTTATTATATATTACTATTATATATTACATATAAGTACCATGATATATATTTATAAATATTTAGTTTACATATGACTTTCATATAATTTAATTTAATTTAAATAATACTAAGTATATGAATTAGAGTGTAATTGCGACATATTAATAATTAACTGAAGTTTTTATTTAAAAAGTAATTAATTTTACTCTAATATACACCCAAACATAAATAAAAACATAATTTATAATCTTAACTTGTAAATTTATAGTAAAAATTTATATATTATTATATAACGGTCCGGTTTGATCTAAACGGTTTTAATTTATTGGAAACCATAACCAAACCATTTATGTGTGAACGGTCTGGTTAACCGTACCATTATAAACGGTTTTAGCGATTTCGGTTTTTCTTATTTCAGATTGCCATGGTCCGGTACAGATTTTTTGAACACCCTTAATTTAATTGTCACAATGTAAGAGTTTCATAAATGATTTATCTATGTTTCATTTTGCAAATTTATATATGACTTTGTGGAATGGGAGGACAAAAGATACAATGTAGCACCCAATATATGAAATTCGGAATAGTATTTTAGATAATAATCTTCTTTAATAATATATTTGTATGTTTAATGAAGCTATTAAAAACAGTGATCTCGTTTCAGTCTAAGTGAGAGACGAAGGAGCACGGGCGTACTGGTACTTCTCAGAGACGAAATGTGTACTACTATAATAACTATTTGGGAAAAAGACCTTAAATAATTGACATAATAACTATTCAAGAAAGAGAACTCAAACAATTGACATTCTAAGTTACGGTATTACAAAGAGATAAGTGGATTTTATATCTACTTGGAACACTTCATTACAAGCTTAAGTTGGTGTGTTTGACTCAAGTTGTGGGTATTTTTGATATATTTTTGTGTTATTGCATTTCAGGCATCAGTTAAATGAATAAAGGAGCTTTTCAAGGAACTATGCTGAAAAGAGGTAAGAATTGGAAGTTGTCCATTCTCAAGTTGAATATAATCTCGTTAGCTTCGCGTGGGCAGTTGAATCACCTAATTCAGACGAGAGGAACTCAAGATACGACCAAAAGAAGAATCGACAGAAAAATCCAGAAACCCTACGCGGCCGCCCCCAAAACAAGCGCGCCCGCGCCGACTTTCTGACAAAAAACCAGCGCGCCCGCGCTGATTTTAGCATGGCCGCCCCGCCCTTTTAGCCCCAAAATCCTGATTTTAGTAGAATTTGATGATTTTAAGGGTCCAGGTCCACTAGTGCAATATCCGGGATATATCGTGTAATTATTTTGCTATTAAATAATTATTATGTGTGTTCAGTATCTATTCTGTGAGTTAATTGTTAAATGTTATCTGTACTTGGATATTCAGAAATAATATTAATTGAGTATTTTAATTTTTATATGTCCAAAATAAAACATAGATAATTGTCATATTTTCCTAATTATTTTTATGTTGATTTATGGATTTATAAGGATCATATGAAATTTATAAAAAAAATTCCGAGTATTTAAAATCTATTTTATAAAAACGGGAACCAACTGACGTCAACCGTTGTTACGTTTTTGGAACCCGAAACTTTTTCGAGAACTCCTTCCTAACCTAATTGTAATATTCCAAGCATATTTCATGTTTCGACTTTTTCGATCCGGCGTACAGTTTATTCTGCGCGGGTCCCGACACAATATTTTCGATACAATATTCGTTTCGGTAAATCAATAAAACCCGTATTTTCGATAAACGGGAGCTTTTTATTAAACTATCCCAATTATCACTTCGTAGTACGTGTAACCAGGCGCAGAGACCAAGACCACAGTACAAATTGTACTGATTTGGATAATTATCCTGAAAACCGATACCGTTTGGATCAATTTTTATAAATAAATATACCGTTTTATATCCGGAATGATCCAACGGGATACTAATTTTCCGTAATTATTAATAGCCTTTTACCGTATTTTATTTCGTATCAAAATCATTTGCAGATAGTTAATTTTATAATTTTCAGAGAAAAGCCCTAATTACATAAATTGTTCTAAGAATCAAACAGCAAAACGAAGGCGTTACCAATCTCTGTTTTCAAAGCTTGAGTAACCAAAACGAAGGATTTGAAGTGTTCTATCAGATTCTGAGCTTTGTTTCACTGCAGAATCAAAGGTTTATTTTCTGAAAATTTATTTATTTTTGAATTTATTTTATTAAAAATATGAATTTTTGTTCGGATGATTGTCTGTATGATTTGATGATTGCATGTTGTAGAGCTTGTTTTCCTGATGATTTTCGTATTTCATACGTCTGATTTGGAGTTCAATAACATGCTCAAAAGTGGGTTTAATTTTCGAATTTCAAAATTAGGGTTTATAACCCGTATGAATGTTTTCAATTGAAATTTGGGGGTTTTTGATTCAGGGGTTATTAGCTGTTGATTTATAGTGGGTTGTGTTCCTTATAAAATTTGCAATCGATTGATATATAGCTCGTTAACAGAGGATGCTTGAATCGAAGGGAGTTGTGTTTTAAAGATTTACGATGTTCGCCGGAAACCGGCGATGTTCTTGGCCAATTTTCGGCCAGAACAGGAATGATTAGAATGTTTTGAATGCATGAACAAGTTCCTGCTGTTGTGTAGTGTTGATCTGGAGGTGTTGGTGGGGTGAGGACGCTGGGATCGTCTTCTCCGGCCACCCCCGATTTTTCCGGCGACTAAACTGCAAAATTGCAGTTTAGTCCCTGTATTTTTGAAGATGGTGAAGTTTAGTCCCTGTAGTTTGCAAAGTTTTCAAAAATAGGATTCCTGTTTATAAAATGTTTAAAAATCATATTTTCTATTTATTTTTATTATAAAAATTTATTTTTATTATAAAAATTCATTTTTAATTTCTGAAAATTCTGAAAATTATTATTTTAATTCCGAAAATTATTTTTAATTCAAAAATAAATCTGAATTAATTAGTTAATTAATTTTAGTTAATTTTTAATCGATTAATTGGTCAATTAATTTGGAAATTAATTGATTAATTGATTTAATTAATTATTAATTGATTTTAATTAATTATTTAATTAGATATAATTATTTAAAAATGATTTAAAAATTCCGAAAAATAGTTTCGAGCTTTAAAATATTATTCTAAATTATTTCCAAGGCTCTATATTTAGTATAAAATTGTTTCGGAGCCAGAATTGGCCAACTGAACCATGTTTATTATTCCGAAATTGATTCAACGACCCGTTTTAATTCCGAAAAATATTTTAAAAATCATTTTAAATATCAGAAAGCCTATTTATGACCCGAGACTTCTTTATAAATAATATATCATTGATTACGTGATGTATTATGTGCTATATATGACTTGTTGATTGACTATCAGTCTATATATTCGGTGTTTACTTGATTATTGCATAACTTTCAATCTATTAATCGGATTTGGGTAAAACGAAGGGTAGACAGAAGTATGTGTTGAATAGAACTCTATGAGTCGATTATTGATAGATGTTTATGATATGTGAGCAGAAGAGGCAAGGCGTAGGAAAGGGAAACAGGTAGTTGAGGAGTAAGACAATTGTGATTGGAAGTGAGTGCAGAATAGTAAGCTAGTACCAGACAAGTGTTCTAAACTTTCTCGAGATATTGTAGTACTTGATAATCCTGTGATATTGCAAGTGCTTTGAAGCACAGAAACCTAAACCCTGATTCTAGTTATTGATCTTGAGCCATGAACCTTATTCTTTCTAGACCATTGATTGTTGTATACCCAAACACGAACCTCGAGTATACGATACTACTCCACAAATACATGCAAACAAAATTCCAAACACTAAACTGAATTAATTATATACTCAAACATTGTATCCTATGCTTTGAAAGCCCAAATCTTTGAAACCCTGAAATGTTGATTCCTTTGTTATCCAATTCTTTCAATACCAGCATCCAAGCTTTTAAATTATCTTATTGATCCTTACAAGGATTGAAACCCTTTCATTGTTAAATACTCATTATTGTTAATGATTCTGATTATTATTTATTATTGCTTATTCTGTTATTATGTTAGAATTGGATTGTTTTTATAAAATTGTGGACCAGATTCGTGGTCAGACCATATAATGGTCAAGTTAGGCCAATGTGTGCCTTGGATCCAGTAGTTAAAGCAATGATGTGTGCCTTGCTCGGGGTTAGTGCGTGACTGATCAGCAGCCTAACCTTGGTTTTTAAATTAAAAGTATAATATCTAATTCTAAATCATAATCCATTGTTCACTTGATATCATAATCATGTTCACCTGATGATCATTATTCTCAGTTTTGTCATTGTGACTTGCTGAGCTAGTTAGCTCATTTGTGTGATGTTGTTTATATTCTTTTCAGCTAAAAAGGAACCAGTTGGTAACGAGGATCCCCAGTCCAGCGCGAGAGCTAGGGGTTCAGGTTGAGAAAGCTGAGCTAGTAGGCTTCTTTTGGAATAATTTAAGTCTTTAAAAGTTTGTAATTAAGTTTAATACTCAGTTTGAGTTTGAATGGTTGGGATTTGAACGATATGTAATATAAGTAGATGTGTGGCTTGTGTGCATACTTTAACCTATTGCGATCCGTGGTAGTTAGTAAATAGGGTTACTGCATATTATTGTTATCTTTATTATTGTTATAAGCAGGTTATAAATAAGATGTGTGTGTGTGTGTGGACCCCAAACTTCTGACCCGGGTTTGGAGGGCGCCACAGGTTTGGTATCAGAGCTACAGGTTATAAGTCACTGACACAAGCCTAGGTTGACGGGAATAGGTAGAGGGTTAGGATTAGAAGTAAGGAATAGAATGATAGAACGTTGAAAGGTTGAGTGTTATGGTATAACCAGTAGTAGTATAATTCGCATCGTGGTTCGAGATTCTTATATTGCGATATAATTTCAGATAGCAGTGATGGCCGACTCTTTTATTCCTGTATCAGCTGATCATTCAGAGCCTTCAGTTGGAGTGCCGTTTTCGGATCCATGTCCTGTTGTTCCACCAGTGCTGGCTATACTACCTTCACCTATGTTGCAGCCCGTACCACTGCAGGCTATTCCACCTCCAGGCATGAGGCCACCTATCAGAGGACCCCCACCAGCTGATTCGGATTCCACTGGGCATTCAGTTGTGAGTGCCCCATACCAGTCTACATTGCCCCCAGTTCCTTATTACCGGTATGAGGCTCTTCTATTGGAGCGTGATTCCTTGTTGGCCCAGATCAGAGAGCTACAGCATATTATTAGGACTATAGATGTTGATAGTGGTGTGAGGAAGCTTCGAGAGGAGATTCATGTAACACGGAGGGTTCTTGAGGCTAGGCGACATGGAGCTACACTACCTGGCAGGGGCCCTGATGCACTGATGAGTTGGGCTACTGAGGTGATGGAGGACTTTGAGAAGCTGGCAGGACCAGAGTTTCCTTGGAGCTGAGTCAGAGATTCAGAGAGGGAGATACTGAGCAGTGTTGTTATGGTTATGTAGTATGTACAGTAGTGTGTAGTGTGTATCAGTAGACTTTTGAATTATATTTATAGACTAGCTATGCTGACTAGTGAGTAGGTTGTTGTACCCTTTTTGCTTTTACTTCCGAAGCGTCTTTACACTTGTACTACCTAAAACTTTTGATCTATATATATCAGTATCTTTTTCCTTTCCAGCACTGTCATTTACTTTATCACACCTGTTTTACTTTACCTTATTTATTGCACCAGTTATACCCTGTGATACCATGTAACCTGTTTTCCATGACTGTTTATATTCTGTAAAGAAGAATGCAATTTACTTAGTTACAACTGTTTTCAAAAAGAGATACCTCTGTTTTACAAAACTTTTCTTTCATACAAAGATTTGATTCAAAAGCTGAATAAGTTGTTTGATTCTTTACAGAAAATGCCTCCCAGAAGAAATACCCGCACCAACACCCAGAATGAAGAAACCAACAACAATAACAATCAAGATGATACGAACCTAAATGTGAACCCAGGACCCATAGACCCAGCAATTGCCCAGATTCTTCAAATCTTGGCCCAACAAACAGTTCACCCGGTACAACAACAATAAAGACAGACTAACCCCCAGGTAACTTTTAAAACTTTTCAGGCAGTAAACCCACCAGAATTCAAGGGTTACTTAGAGCCAATTGAAGCAAATGTGTGGTTAAAGGAAATAGAGAAGGCATTTGCCTTAGTGAAAGTAAAGGAGGAACAGAAGGTTGAGTTTGCAAGTTACTATCTGAAGAATGAAGCCACCTATTGGTGGGAAATGGTGAAGACATTGGAAGGCACATATGTTATTACTTGGGAAAGGTTTAAGGAATTGTTTTTAGAAAAATATTTTCCTCAGTTTGTTCAGGATCAAATGGAGCTGAAGTTTTTAGAATTAAAGCAAGGGAACATGTTGGTAACAGATTATGAGGGTAAGTTTGAGGAATTGTCAAGGTATGTACCATCGTATGTGGATACTGACATGAAGAAAACTAAAAGATTTCAGCAAGGTTTGAAACCATGGATCAGAGGGAAGGTAGCCATTTTTGAATTGGATACCTATGCAGGAGTAGTACAGAAGGCTATGATCGCAGAGACAGAGAGTGAGATGTTCCAGAAGGAAAAGGAAAGCAAGAAAAGGAAAGTTGAGGGAAGTGAGGGTCAGTCACAACCAGGGAAGTTTCCAAATTTTAAGAAGGGCAAGTTTCAGCCAGGGAGAAATTTTAATTTCAGGAGACAAAATGCAGGAGACGGAGGCCAGGGAAACCGTTCAGCTAATGTGAATCAGCCGAATCAATTGAGATTAACTTTTCCAGATTGTCAAGTTTGTGGAAAGAAGCATGGGGGAGTTTGTAACAAGTTGAACGTGGTATGTTTCAAATGTAATCAGAAAAGGGCACTATTCGAGGGAGTGCCGAAATCAGCCAGCAAGAGAGCCAGCAAATAAGGATCAACCTATCCGAAATCCAGCAGTGAAGATTCCAGCCATTGGATTTACATGCTTCAAATATGGAAAGCCAGGACATATGGCCAGGTATTGCAAGACACCATCCCCAGTCAGTAATACATTGAGGATTATGGGGTATACCCCAACAGTGAATGAGACTCCAAGGGCTAGAGTTTTTGACATGTCAGTGAAGGATGCTATCCAGGATACAAATGTTGTGGCAGGTACGCTCAATGTGAATTCTTTATGTGCCAAAGTGTTAATAGATTCGGGAGCAACTCGATCGTTTGTTTCACAAGATTTTGTTAGCAAGTTAACTTGTCCAGTAGAGTATTTAAATGAAATAATGAATGTAGAATTAGAAAACCAAGAGTGTGTAACTGTGAATCAAGTTTGTGGGAATTATGAGGTTGAGATTTCTGGTAGTAAGTTTTGTGTAGATTTGATATTATTTAAGTTAGGAGAATTTGACGTTATATTAGGGATGGATTGGTTATCTAGGCACGATGCCCAGATAGATTGTCGAAATAAGAAGGTAATGGTGAAAACGCCAGACGAAAGGATAGTAACGTTCAAGGGTCAAAAACAAGTAAAGAACTTCTTAACGATGATTCAAATCAAGAAGTTACTACGACAAGGATGTGAGCATTTCGTGGCATATGTGATTGACAGAAGTCAAGAACCAACAAAACTTGAAGATATTCCAGTTGTGAATGAATTTCCAGACATATTTCCTGACGAGTTACCAGGACTTCCTCTAGATAGAGAAATTGAATTTGCGATCGACTTAGCACCCGGAACAGAACCAGTATCCAAGGCCCCGTACAGAATGGCTCCTGTTGAGATGAAAGAGCTAGCGAAGCAATTGCAAGAGCTGTTAGAAAAAAGAGTAATCAGACCCAGTGTATCCCCGTGGGGAGCCCCGGTATTATTTGTTAAGAAGAAAGATGGAAGCATGAGACTGTGTATTGACTACAGGGAGCTCAACAAGCTTACGATCAAGAACAAGTATCCGTTACCCAGAATTGACGATCTGTTCGACCAGTTGAAGGGAGCCAAGTATTTCTCCAAAATTGATTTAAGATCAGGATATCATCAACTAAAGATCAAGCCAGAAGATATACCAAAGACAGCTTTCAGAATAAAGTATGGACATTACGAGTTTTTAGTGATGTCTTTTGGATTGACCAATGCCCCGGCAGCGTTTATGGACCTGATGAACAAAATTTTCAAGGAGTATTTGGATAAGTTTGTTATTGTGTTTATAGATGATATTTTAATCTATTCAAAGACGGAAGAGGATCATGCGGAACATGTGAGAACGGCTTTGGAGATTTTAAGGAAAAAGAAGTTATATGCTAAATTCTCAAAGTGTGAGTTTTGGCTACAGGAAGTTCAGTTCTTAGGGCACATAGTTAGTAATAAAGGGATCAAAGTGGACCCGGCAAAGATCGAGGCAATTACGAATTGGGAGAGACCGAAAACACCCATCGAGGTAAGAAGTTTCTTAGGATTGGCGGGATATTATCGTCGATTTGTTCAAAATTTCTCGAGGATTGCCACACCATTAACAAAGCTTACACGAAAGAATGAGAAGTTTATATGGAACGACAAATGCGAGGAAAGTTTTCAGGAGTTGAAGCGACGATTGATCACGACACCTGTTTTGTCACTTCCAGACGATCAAGGGAATTTCATAATTTATAGTGATGCTTCTCACAAAGGATTAGGATGTGTTCTAATGCAGCACAAAAAGGTGATTGCGTATATGTCAAGGCAATTGAAACCACATGAACAGAAGTATCCTACTCATGATTTGGAGCTAGCAGCCATAGTTTTCGCGTTGAAGATTTGGAGACATTATTTGTATGGAGAAAAGTGCGAGATTTTCACGGATCACAAAAGCTTAAAATATATATTTACCCAGAAGGAACTTAATATGAGGCAAAGGAGATGGTTAGAGTTGATCAAGGATTATGATTGCTCGATTAATTATCATCCCGGTAAAGCGAACGTGGTAGCAGACGCATTGAGTCGGAAGGAAAGGTTGAATGTGTTATCAGTACCTGAAGACATATATAAGGAATTTCAGAAATTGGAATTGGAGATTAGAGTTTGCAAGCCTGAGGAAGTAAAAGTGTACAGTATGATTTTCCAACCGGAATTATTAGAGAAAATAAAGAAATTTCAGGAAGATGTAATGGATCAAGATATAAATCGTTTGGTAGGGGAAGAGTTATGCACGCAGAAAGATGATCAAGGTATTCTGAGGTTTTCATCTAGAATTTGGATTCCACCGGTGATAAAGTTAAAGAATGAAATTCTACAGGAGGCACATAATTCAAGGTATTCCATCCATCCAGGAAGTACCAAGATGTATAGAGATTTAAAGAAGAATTATTGGTGGCCAGACATGAAGAGGGAAATTGCGGAATGGATTAGCAAATGTTATACCTGTCAGAGAGTTAAAGCAGAGCATCAGAGACCAAGTGGATTGCTACAGCCATTGGAGATTCCAGAATGGAAATGGGAACACATTGCCATGGATTTTATAGTTGGATTACCAAGGACAAGGGTTAATCATGATGCCATTTGGGTTATAGTGGATAGACTTACCAAGTCAGCTCATTTTCTGCCTATAAATGAAAGATTTTCGCTCGACAAGTTAGTCGATATGTACCTAAAGGAAATTGTAGTTCGTCATGGAGTTCCAGTGTCTATTGTATCTGATCGAGATCCAAGATTTAATTCAAGATTTTGGAAGAGTTTTCAAGAATGTTTAGGAACAAAATTGAATATGAGTACGGCCTATCACCCGCAGACGGACGGCCAAAGTGAAAGAACGATCCAGACAATCAAGGACATGTTACGTGTTTGTGCTATTGATTTTAAAGGAAGTTGGGACGAGCATTTACCCCTGGTAGAGTTTGCTTATAACAACAGCTATCACGCCAGCAGTGGGATGCCACCCTATGAAGCCCTTTATGGATGTAAATGTAGATCTCCAGTATATTGGGACGAAGTAGGAGAACACAAAATACTCAAACCTGAATTGGTGCAGCAGACAAAGGAAATTGTTGAAATTATCCAAAAGAGATTGATAGCTGCACAAGATCGTCAGAGGAAATATGCAGATCAGTCAAGGAAAGACATGGAATTTGAAGAAGGAAGCTTGGTATTACTGAAAGTATCACCGTGGAAAGGACTAACGAGGTTTGGAAAGAAAGGAAAGCTGAGTCCAAGATATGTCGGACCTTTTGAGATCCTAAAGCGTGTTGGCAAAGTAGCTTACGAGTTGGCATTACCACCGTATATGGAGCACATTCACAATATTTTTCACGTATCGATGCTCAAGAAATATAATCCAGACTCCAGGCATGTAATAGAATATGAGCCAATAGAGCTTCAGGTAGATTTGTCTTATGTAGAGAGTCCGATAGAGATTTTAGAGGAGAGAGAGAAAGTATTGAGAAATAAAGTGGTAAAGTTAATAAGAGTATTATGGAGAAACCCAAAGGTTGAAGAGTCAACCTGGGAATTAGAAAGTGATATGAGAGAAAAGTACCCTCATTTGTTTTCTTAGGAAATTCTGAGGACAGAATCCTTTTAAGGGAGGAAGGATGTAATATCCGGGATATATCGTGTAATTATTTTGCTATTAAATAATTATTATGTGTGTTCAGTATCTATTCTGTGAGTTAATTGTTAAATGTTATCTGTACTTGGATATTCAAAAATAATATTAATTGAGTATTTTAATTTTTATATGTCCAAAATAAAACATAGATAATTGTCATATTTTGCTAATTATTTTTATGTTGATTTATGGATTTATAAGGATCATATGAAATTTATAAAATCTTTTTCCGAGTATTTAAAATCTATTTTATAAAAAACGGGAACCAACTGACGTCAACCGTTGTTACGTTTTTGGAACCCGAAACTTTTTCGAGAACTCCTTCTTAACCTAATTGTAATATTCCAAGCATATTCCATGTTTCGACTTTTTCGATCCGGCGTACGATTTATTCTGCGCGGGTCCCGGCGCAATATTTTTGATACAATATTCGTTTCGGTAAATCAATAAAACCCGTATTTTCGATAAACGGGAGCTTTTTATTAAACTATCCCAATTATCACTTCGAAGTACGTGTAACCAGGCGCTGAGACCAAGACCGCAGTACAAATTGTACTGATTTGGATAATTATCCTGAAAACCGATACCGTTTGGATAAGTTTTTATAAATAAACGTACCATTTTATATCCGGAATGATCCAACGGGATACTAATTTTCCGTAATTATAAATAGCCTTTTATGGTATTTTATTTCGTATCAAAATCATTTACAGATAGTTAATTTTATAATTTTCAGAGAAAAACCATAATTACATAAACTGTTCTAAGAATCAAATAGCAAAACGAAGGCGTTACCAATCTCTGTTTTCAAAGCTTGAGTAACCAAAACGAAGGATTTGAAGTGTTCTATCAGATTCTGAGCTTTGTTTCACTGCAGAATCAAAGGTTTATTTTCTGAAAATTTATTTATTTTCGAATTTATTTTATTAAAAATATGAATTTTGTTCGGATGATTGTCTGTATGATTTGATGATTGCATTTTGTAGAGCTTGTTTTCCTGATGATTTTCATATGTCATACGTCTTATTTGGAGTTCAATAACATGCTCAAAAGTGGGTTTAATTTTCGAATTTGAAAATTAGGGTTTATAACCCGTATGAATGTTTTCAATTGAAATTTGAGGGTTTTTGATTCAGGGGTTATTAGCTGTTGGTGGGTTGTGTTCCTTATAAAATTTTCAATCGATTGATATATAGCTCGTTAACAGAGGATGCTTGAATTGAAGGGAGTTGTGTTTTAAAGATTTACGATGTTCGCCGGAAACCGGCGATGTTCTTGGCCAATTTCCGGCCAGAACAGGAATGATTAGAATGTTTTGAATGCATGAACAAGTTCCTGGTTTTGTGTAGTGTTGATCTGGAGGTGTTGGTGGGGTGAGGACGCTGGGATCGTCTTCTCCGGCCACCCCCGATTTTTCCGGCGACTAAACTGCAAAATTGCAGTTTAGTCCCTGTATTTTTGAAGATGGTGAAGTTTAGTCCCTGTAGTTTGCAAAGTTTTCAAAAATAGGATTCCTGTTTATAAAATATTTAAAAATCATATTTCCTATTTATTTTTATTATAAAAATTTATTTTTATTATAAAAATTCATTTTTAATTTCTGAAAATTATTATTTTAATTCCGAAAATTATTTTTAATTCAAAAATAAATCTGAATTAATTAGTTAATTAATTTCAGTTAATTTTTAATCGATTAATTGGTCAATTAATTTGAAAATTAATTGATTAATTGATTTAATTAATTATTAATTGATTTTAATTAATTATTTAATTAGATATAATTACTTAAAAATGATTTAAAAATTCCGAAAAATAGTTTCGAGCTTTAAAATATTATTCTAAATTATTTCCAAGGCTCGATATTTAGTATAAAATTGTTTCGGAGCCAGAATTGGCCAACCAAACCCTGTTTATTATTCCGAAATTGATCCAACGACCCGTTTTAATTCCGAAAAATATTTTAAAAATCATTTTAAATATTAGAAAGCCTATTTATGACCCGAGACTTCTTGATAAATAATATATCATTGATTACGTGATGTATTATGTGCTATATATGACTTGTTGATTGACTACCAGTCTATATATTCGGTGTTTACTTGATTATTGCATAACTTTCAATCTGTTAATCGGATTTGGGTAAAACGAAGGGTAGATAGAAGTATGTGTTGAATAGAACTCTATGAGTCGATTATTGATAGATGTTTATGATATGTGAGCAGAAGAGGCAAGGCCTAGGAAAGGGAAACAGGTAGTTGAGGAGTAAGACGGTTGTGATTGGAAGTGAGTGCAGAATAGTAATCTAGTACCAGGCAAGTGTTCTGAAATTTCTCGAGATATTGTAGTACTTGATAATCCTGTGATATTGCAAGTGCTTTGAAGCACAGAAACCTAAACCCTGATTCCAGTTATTGATCTTGAGCCATGAACCATATTCTTTCTAGACCATTGATTGTTGAATACCCAAACACGAACCTTGAGTATACGATACTACTTCACAAATACATGCAAACAAAATTCCAAACACTAAACTGAATTAATTATATACTCAAACATTGTATCCTATGCTTTAAAAGCCCAAATCTTTGAAACCCTGAAATGTTGATTCCTTTGTTATCCAATTCTTTCAATACCAGCATCCAAGCTTTTAAATTATCTTATTGATCCTTACAAGGATTGAAACCCTTTCATTGTTAAACACTCATTGTTGTTAATGATTATGATTATTGTTTATTATTGCTTATTCTGTTATTATGTTAGAATTGGATTGTTTTTATTAAATTGTGGACCAGATTCGTGGTCAGACCATATAATGGTCAAGTTAGGCCAATGTGTGCCTTGGATCCAGTAGTTAGAGCAATGTTGTGTGCCTTGCTCGGGGTTAGTGCGTGACTGATCAGCAGCCTAACCTTGGTTTTTAAATTAAAATTATAATATCCAATTCTAAATCATAATCCATTGTTCACTTGATATCATAATCATGTTCACTTTATGATCATTATTCTCAGTTTTGTCATTGTGACTTGCTGAGCTAGTTAGCTCATTTGTGCGATGTTGTTTATATTCTTTCCCGCTAAAAAGGAACCAGTTGGTAACGAGGATCCCCAGTCCAGCGCGAGAGCTAGGGGTTCAGGTTGAGAAAGCTGAGCTAGTAGGCTTCTTTTGGAATAATTTAAGTCTGTAAAAGTTTGTAATAAAGTTTAATACTCAGTTTGAGTTTGAATGGTTAGGATCTGAACGATATGTAATATAAGTAGATGTGTGGCTTGTGTGCATACTTTAACCTGTTGCGATCCGTGGTAGTTGGTAAATAGGGTCACTGCATATTATTGTTATCTTTATTATTGTTATAAGCAGGTTATAAATAAGATGTGTGTGTGTGTGGACCCCAAACTTCTGACCCGGGTTTGGAGGGCGCCACAACTAGGGGCTTATATAAACCAATAAAAAAATGATTTTAACGATAAGGAGCGAGGGGAGAGCAATAAGAAGACCTAGAGAGCACAAGACGGCTACAGAGAAGAAGACTTTTGTTTTCTTTAGTATAGTTGATACTTGGATTCTTGTTTTCGATTTGTCTTTGAACCCTAGTACTGTTAGATTTTTTATTATCATGTTTTCATTGGAACCCATGGTAACGATGAGTTCAGTTATGAACTAATCGTTATCGTGGGGTTTTAACGGATTTACTTATGGATTTCTACAGTTAATTTATTTCAATATCTTCATGTATGGTGATTGATTGATATCCTAGTATTGGTTGTGCTTATTCGTCTTATGTGCGTAGCTAACATACAAGATAGCGTGTTAATCTCTATTGAAGATAAAGTGAATATAGAGGTTTAGAACTTGCCATGCTGGCATAGGTTCATGCATAATTTTTATGAATGATTCGTAGGTAATTTTGACCATCTTACTTTCCCTATGTAATCATGATGAATAACTTGTTCATTAAAACTTAATGTTGTCAAATTCTACAGATATATAGGGTCTCAACATAATTGGTGTCTATTCAGCTTCTATCTCTTTTATGGATGTCTGGTAGTTGAGCATTCATACAACAAAAGTTGGCGTTTACTAGTTTCGTGTTATCTGATTAATTGTCATCACCATTGCATGCTAAGGTTAAGAACAATGACTTTGAATTAACTATTTAATGAAGTTAGAATCCCATGTTTTTCTCATATAGTTAATTCAATCAATTTTATTCTTAGTTAATTGCATATTAGTTTAATCTTAGTTATAAACATCTCAATTTGTTATTCTCTTAGCATTGAGCGTTAGCCATACCATTGTAATGGGAGAACCAGTAGCAAATCCGAAAGCTTTGATGGATTATTCTCAATCGAAGATCAATGACATTCAGTTTAGCATTGTCAGACCAGCCATCGCGGCTAATACTTTTAAAATGGGAGAACCAGTACCAAATCCGAAAGCTTTGATGGATTATTCTCAACCGAAGATCAATGACATTCAGTTTAGCATTGTCAGACCAGCCATCACGGCTAATACTTTTGAAATCAAGGATATCATGATTCAGATGGTACAAAATTCAGTCCAGTTGGGGGGTTCTCCAACGGAAGATCCCAATATGCACATTTGGGATTTCATCAATATATGTGACACCTTCAAGTTCAATAATGTTTCTGAAGATGCTGTGAAATTGAGACTATTTCCATTCTCTCTGAGGGACAAGGCTAAGAGCTGTTTACACTCTCTACCAGCTGGTTCTATCAGTACTTGGGAGGATCTTGCTTAGAAGTTTCTTACTAAATTCTTCCCTATGGCAAAGACAACTGCACTCAGGAATGCTCTTACTCAATTTGTGCAGCAATCTGGGGAAACTCTATGTGAAGCTTGGGAGCGCTACAAGGAGATGCTTAGGAAGTGTCCTCATCATGGCATGCCTGATTGGATGATCATCAATTATTTTTACAATGATTTGGGAGAACAGTCTAGACTCATGCTTGATGCAGCATCAGGTGGAGCATTATGGGCAAAGAGCTATGAGGAAGCTTATGGTCTAATTGAACTGATGGCTGCTAATGAATATCAGTACCAGCCCAGAGATTTCCACAGGGCAAGGTAGCAGGAGTTCTGAAAGTGGATACAGCTACGACTATCACTGCTCAACTAAAGGCGCTGTCTATGAAGATCGATTCTCTGGCTAACTATGGTGTTAATTAGATAACCAGTGTTTGTGAGTTGTGTGCAGGTTCGTATGCGACAGAGCAATGCGCTATATCTAGTGAATCGACTCAGTTTGTGAGCAACTTTCAGAAATCACAGCAACCAGTTTCAGCCACTTATCATCCTGACAACTGGAATCATCCTAACTTCAGCTGCAGCAAAAATCAGAGTGCGATGCAACAGCCTTATCAGTAGTATGCAGCAAAGTAATTCAACCCTCCTGGTTTTCAACAACCACAATATGCACCAAGACAACAACTCCAACTTCAACAACAAACTCATGGAGGTGCAGGTCTATCTTCGAATGAAAAAGCTGAATTGGACGAGTTGAGGATTATGTGCAAAAATCAGGCTCTTATATGCCAAATCTAGGCTGATTCTATCAAGACTCTGGAGAACCAAATAGGGCAAATTGCTAACGCCTTATTGAATCGACCACCAGGAACACTTCCTAGTGATACAGAAACCAATCCAGGTAAGAGGGAAGTTAACGAATGGGTGAACGCCTTCACCTTGAGGTCCGGAAAGATCGCAAGCCCCCAAATTCAGCAAGACGAAGAGTCTGAAAATTCTATCCAAAATGCAGGTGCATCTGAACCTTTGCCAAATCAAGAAAATGATATTGTAGTTGAAAAAGTGGTGCAGAAGGATGTCGTGGTGGAACCGAAGAAGAAAGTTGTTGAAAACAATCCTCCTGAGGGTAATACAGGGGATAAATAGGTCTACCCACCTCTGTCATATCCTAAAAGGCTTCATAAGCATAAGTTTGACATGCAATTTGCCAAGTTTTTGGAAGTTTTCAAGAAGCTGCATATCAACATACATTTTTCTGAAGCTCTAGAACAGATTCTGAGCTATGCTAAGTTCATGAAGGGTATTCTATCTCGGAAGCTAAAACTTAAGGAGTTGGAAAATGTTGCTCTAACGGAAGTGTGTTGTGCTGTGCTACAACAGAAACTACCTTCTAAGCTTAAAGATCCAGGAAGCTTCACGATACCTTGCACCATTGGCAATATGTCATTCAGAAAGTGTGTGTGTGTGTGTGTGTGTGTGTGTGTGATTTGGGAGCTAGCATCAATTCGATGCCCTTGTCAGTTTTCAAGAAATTTGGACTACCTGATCCAAAACCTGTGAACATGTCTTTGTAGTTGGATGATCATTCCATCACTTATCCGTGAGAAGTAGTGGAGGATATCTTGGTTAAGGTGGATAAGCTCATCTTCACTGCTGATTTTGTCATTCTAGATTTTGAGGATGATAAGAAGATTCCCAATATTTTAGGAAGACCATTATTGGCTGCAGGCCAAACTATGATTGATGTGCAAAAAGGAGAGCTTACGATGAAGGTTCGAGATTAGAAGGTCACTTTTAGTGTGTTCAAGGCAATAAAGTTACCCACGGATAAAGAGCAGTGCTTTAAAGTAGAGTGGGTCGACTCTGTCGTGAATTCGGAGCTTGAGCAATTGCCAAAGTCAGATACCTTAGAGAGAGCTTTAATAGGGGAATCAGTTATTGAAGATGAAGAAGGAGCAGATCAACTGCGGGTTTTCAATGCACCTCCGTGGAAGAGGAAGTTGGATATGCCATTCGATTCTCTTGGGTTAGCAGAGTTAAAAATTTCTCAGGAGTGTTCCAAGCCGTCTATTGAAGAAGCTCCCACACTTAAGCTCAACCCACTGCCAGATCACTTGAGTTATACATTCTTAGGTGCACCCCCTGAAAAGGGGTTGGAATATATCTATGATAATCTAAAGGGTGAGCGACTAGTTCCTCCCATGCTTAGTTCCTAGTGTCCAGTCTAATTTATTGTCGTGTCCAGTCTAATTTATTGTCGATCACCATTAATGGCATTCCTTTCCGAATAATTCATAATTACAAATTTCAAAAGGATGAACTATTGAAACGATTACTGTCCTTTTACGGAAAAATGCGATTTATGATTAAAGGCCAATGAGGGCCGCTGTTTTGTTCGTTCAACTACTTAAATATATAAAGTCGTTTTTAAAATCATACAACAATCGTTTCCAGGAATTTTCTGATCTGATATCTGGAAACCATTTATGATACTTGCTGGGCATTTTTGGCTCACTCTTGCTTTGTGAACTCTTATTTCTTTCAGTATCAAATGAGGGCAAAGTGAATAGCTTTTAATAGATAGCAAAAGTGGTGAGATTCCAGCTGGAGAAATTTGGAAATGTCAGAGTGATCAATACAAGGAAACACAGTAATGAGGTAATGGAATTGTACCTAGATAATGTAATTTTAGAAGGTTAGATTCTTTTTTTATACTATAACCTGTAAGCGATTCTGATTATGAGGGGTATCTGTATATTTATTTTAATATACAGGTATTATTATTATGTAAAGTTGTGTAGTGACACCCAATCCTGACCCCGGATTTGGGGGCGTCACAGTTTGTATCAGAGCTACAGGTTATTGGTCACTAAAATAAGAATAGGTGAGGGTAAGATAGGAGTGATAGGCCATATGAGATAGGAAAGACTCTTGGCATACTCATTTTAAGTTCGAATTAAGTGTGAATGAGGATTGGTAGGTCCGATACGGAATTGATAATCCAAGAATGTTGGGCCAAGCGTAAGGGGGAATATCGCAACACTAGAGGTTTATTGAGATCTCCGATTCCACAGTAATGAGGAATCGATTGATCGGTGGAGACTGAATATGTTACCCTACGGTCATGCGGTTTTGAAGAAAATGCGATTAATTTTTGTGTGAACTTGTGAAACAGAGGCTAGGTGAGTTTTGGTACGATTTCACTTAGAATTAGGTAGTAGAACGAGCTTCATGCTAGAGGCAACAAGTTGATAGAAGCTGATGAAGAACCAACGTTGCACGTTTCGAAGGCACCACCGCTACGAGAAGATTTCTATCACTTATCGGGAGCTGTGCAAGGAATGATATCTACCTTACTAGGTATAGGTAAGACTAGCAAGAAGATGCGACCCTATCCATAGACTGAACATCGAATCGCCTGCGTGGTTGTAAGCATAGCGTCAAAAACGATGGCAAGAATGTCAGAGATAGTCCCAGATGGCAGCATTGCGATGGAATTACGAGTAAATGATATACAATAGTAAATGGAACTTCGTCGACTAATAAGTGCGAGCAGAATCCAAGGGGGAATAGAAGATGTACCAAAATAGAGAGATCCTTAGGCATTCCTTTAATTAGATATTTTATTAATGGATCAAGAGAGTAGCAAGTAACTTATATAGTAATGACGACCAAATATTTGATTTTCAAAATTTTAAAATGAGATTTCGGAGAAGATTTCTTTAATCAACTTTTAGAAGATTTTTGTATGAAATGAGTTTTATAATTTGGTTGGAGAATTACTATTTATGTTCTTGTTATTATAAGGAGAAAATGACCTAAAAAGGAGAATGGAATTAGACTCAGTATGGTTAATCTGGAGGACCAAGTAGTTCCACTAGTGAGAATAAAGTTTAAAGTTCTCCATGAAAGACGAACATAAATTTTGTTTAACATTAATGATTAAATCAACTTGTTAAAACATTATTTACCCAGTTCATGAAATTGCTAATATTTAAAAAGATTCGTAATTTGAACGGACAGCGGATGACTAAAGGAAATGGAAGAATCTTCCAGATAGTTGGAGAATAATAGAATTTCTATCAATGGAATTGAGACGTTGCAGGATCGACGGTTACCTTACGTGGTATAAAGGAAATTGGAAGTAATAATTATGAATTTCGTAGGAACGCGATTACGATCAAATCATTAAAGAATTTAATGTGGAGGCATTTCCAGACGACATTTTGAAGATATAATGTGACCTAAATGGTGAATCTCTCATTCGATTGGTTTCTGAAGGCATACGTAGGTGAAGCGTGGAAGGTGATCAACATCGAAATTCTCTTCTTAATACAATATCATATGTTCTTCTTGATTCTGGGATACGTATAAGTCTCTTCTGTGGATAAATCATATGAGGTAAAGATGAAAGAAAATTTTTGTATTCCTTCTGAATTGTTTCTCTCCTCAAATCACTGATTTCTGATTGAGACAAACAGTGTTGTGGTATGACGCTTTGTCGAAATGATGAAGAGTCGGGTGGGACGCCACCTAATCATGTGTTGTATGCCATATAGTATGAAGAGTCGGGTGGGACGCCACGAATATGGTTGTCTCATTCACATCTAAATCTTCACTCATTCTTCTTCCTTCAATTTATTGAATTATAAAAAAATTCTCCCAATAGTTTGTGGTATTGTTATTCCTTAATTAGTTTTCAATTAAAGTCATATTCGCAAACTCCCCTCTTGGTATCGTCTGTTCTCTGATGGTTTTAAAAGAAATAAAATACGGTGGCACGTGGAATCATATAACCAACATAGATACGACTGCAAATCGATAAATGGTGGACATCTGCGGGTAAGGAAGAAGGAATCTATCGATAACATGGACGGGGTGAAGACATCAATTCAGACAGTTGTTCGTGTTATGAGGGTCTCATCAGTACGATAGATTGTGTTAACATGACGCGCTTCAAATCAGAGGATTTCGACGTGAAATGAATGGTTAGCGAACCGTAATAAATAAATTAGTTATAAACTAAGGAAGTAAGGTTGTTTGCAAGCGAAAGAATGTCGGGAAGATAATCGAAGATCAAAGGAATTCTGAACAATGGCTTAGACAGGCAATTAATACGTGAAGCATCCCTTCATCGTGGGAAGATATTTGTCGTGAAGATTCAAGATCGAAGAAATCTTAATTACAAATAAATTCTGAATGTGTTTTTTCAGAAATTGTGAAGTTATTTACCTTGAGTAAATAAGTTATAGTGAATTTAATACCCATAAGCGAGCCAGAGACAAAGGTTCGATACGGGAACATAAGTGGAAATGAATAAATGGTGACTCTACTGTGAAACCTTTTAAGAAATAATGATTTGACAATTGAGTTTCCCCCGGACTGTGGCGATAATAATGAAAACCATGCTTAGTTATTAAAGATAGACAGATTAGTTAATGAAATTAAGTATGTATCGTCAACAATAGATGGTTGGTGTGACCAATGAAATGATGCAGTATAATTTTTACAAGTAACTATACATAATTAGTAATGACAATAAGTAAGTCAAAATACTCACGAAATGAAATTTTGAGACACGAGATAAATTTTAAAGTTCACTAATAAAATTTGGTAATATTCAGAAAGAACTGGGAAGAGAGTGGTTATATTAATCCTTGTTAATTTAAGACCTTAAGTCTCATTTCAAAAGATATATGTTATGCCAGTTAATCATACCTGTACTAATCAGAATGATATAGTCCGAGCTATGGTGGATGGATGAATTTGGTTGATGGAAATGGATGGATGTGATTGTAGATGATTTGGTATATTGATGGTGTCAGTTTGAGTCCGACTGGTAGTCGATAGTATAGGGGAGATGCTGCCCAAATTTTCAGAAATTACCCTACATGTAAGGATAAAGAAGTATATTATCGTTCTCGTCAGTACTCCAAGTAACTGCGATCTAGGATCTTGAGAAAGTTAGTATGATATAATTGATCTTTGATTCCAGTTAGCTAGTCTTCACTTGGTTTAAGTGATCGGTTAAAAGAGTTAATTGATCAACTTTACCAACTAATAGTTAGCGAAATGGAGATCGACTACAATTAGATTGAGTCAAGCTCTAACATGATTTTCAGATCC
Source organism: Apium graveolens (assembly GCF_009905375.1). Taxonomy (NCBI): domain Eukaryota; kingdom Viridiplantae; phylum Streptophyta; class Magnoliopsida; order Apiales; family Apiaceae; genus Apium; species Apium graveolens. The sequence goes on along the minus strand of NC_133653.1, from coordinate 103,590,726 downwards.
AAAATCAAAGCGGTTAGCAAGTTGAAGGAAGTGATGGCATCAGCAGGAATCGAAAGTTTAGGAGAATTAGCGTGATGTTACCACAGACATGTGCGAGGCTTTATCTAGATAAATACGCTCTTTTCGATAAACAAGAGGAACATAAAGTAATTGGTACATGCTAGTAAAAAGAAATTTTTTTTAAGAACTGAAGATTCAAAATAAAGCAAAGAGAGTCTATCATCTGTAATAGCATTCCAGGAAGAACTTGAAAGTATACCCATATCGAATGGCGATTGAATAAAAGTTTTCGAAAGCTCGTGAATCCAAGTATCCGATGTAAGACGAAGAATAACGAAGTCTGCATGGGAACTCCGGAAAAAAAACAAATATGCAATCAATGATGATTTAGGTGAGGCTAAGAAAATAACTATCGATGAATTTTGATGATTCTGTCAGTAAAGAACTTAATTATTATAAATAAAAGCCTTTTATTAACTTCAGAAATGGCTTAGCTAATAATCCACATATTAATATTACCAAGAAATTTTTTTTATGTTAAAAGAGTTAATGAGTAATGAGAATGAAGAACTAAATAAGAAAAGAAGTGGAATCAAAAGGATGATAAAGAAATGTTATAAAATAATCTAGGATATATGTTGTGAACATCAGATATGTTAGAACCAATATGGGAATGAAGCAAAACACCGACAATTGAAGACAAAAATTTCATTCAAAGAATGCGCGTAAGCAGGGAAGATTAAACAACAGTATTTGTGCCAAACTATTAGAGAGGAACGATACAATGAATCTCATATCAGAATTCTCCATAATTAAACTGAAGTCCCGAAGATTCTAACGAATGATTTACCAAGGTTACCTCGGGAAATGAGGTAAAAATTTCCATCAGTTACTGTACGAGTCGAGCTGGTGTCAAAAGCCCTGTACCGTATAACCCAGTAGAAATGAGATATTGAGTGAAGGAAAACTTCAGAAATATGGAATGCAAGAATAATGAAATAAAGAATACTTCACGCTATACAAAGGTGATCATGGAGAAAAGAAAATGAAGGTATGGAGTCACGCATTGATTATCAGAATTTTTAAGTCTGAAGATTAAATGAACATAATGTATAAGGAGTAATTGGATAGTGTAATTGTATTTATTAATAACATCCTCACCCATTCAAGAACTATGGAAGACCAAGTTAAACACCTGAAGATATGCATGCGAAGGGTGAGAGATTAGCAACTGCGTTATAAGCTTCAAAGGTATGAACTCTAGTTATAATTAGTTATGAGCTACGGAAGTATGGTTAATCACCAACCAAGCAAGATCCATTCAGAGACAGATGTTTTGAGTAGAAAAGAAAGAGTGAATATCACTAAGATTGCTGGGGAGTGGATAAAGGAATTGTAAAAGTAAGGGATTGAGAATACGTTTTGATCCAACTTCTGGATTATACTGATACTTACTTTATTGTTAGATATCAAAGGTGGTATTAATATAGATGATTGATGTTGACTTCAGTATGGAATGTTGTGAGCATCAAAGTTCATATTGATATCTAATTTGATATGACAACAAAATTAGTATTAGTACCAAGAGTTCGGTTTTGAATAAAGTTATGATTCATTCTATTCCAAATTAATATTTCCTTGCAGATAGTAAAAGATTTCGCTCGATGAAATATACTTGTTCGTGATTGAAAAGAAATTGAAAAATATTACAAAGTGATGAGTTAAATGCAATTATCGAGATTTTCTTTTAATTTTTGCTTTGAATAGATTTAGAATATTTTGAAACATCAGACGCCATGAGCTCAGTATATCGGGCGCACACGGATGAGAAATTCTAGAGATTAGCTAAAGGTTCTCGAATACGTTTAAAAACGATTATAGGCCAGACTAACCAAATAGAAGGAGACGCGAGAAGTAAAGTTAAACAACTAGGGAAAATGGAAGGTTCATAAACATGAATTATTAGAATTGAAAAGAGAAGCTGATTAATATAAATTAAGTTAGTCCATCAAGATAATGAGATAGATAGAACGGGTACGAATGGGTTGACCCTGTTGTTACAGGCATAACGAGGTTCAACACTGAGTAACAGTTGGAAACGCACATAAGCCCGAGTTACTAGAATTAGAAAGAAAAAGTGAATTAAGACTTGTTATGTTGGTCCCTCCTAGATAGTAAAATAGACAGGATAAATAGAAGTGAGTTGGCTTCACCGCTACCAGTATAGCAAAAAAAAGAGTAAGTTAGCTCCATTATATATAAAAGATGGAGATTTGAATTGAGATATATAAGCGACAAATAGAATATGATGTTAGCGAAAGGCTATTAAGGAAAGATTGATATTATACGTTAAAGTTATGAAAAATTATAAGGTTGAGAGATTCACCTGAGAAAATGAATGTGATATACTTGAAAATTATCAATATTATTCCTTAGCGTGATTCTGAGGACAGAATCCTTTTAAGGGGGGAAGAATGTAACATCCGGGAAATATCGTGTAATTATTTGTATCAATATATGATTATTATGTGAATATTATATGAATTTTTGGTGAATTATCTGATATTTGATAATAATATTTGGATGTTTGTATGTAATAAAATGTGAGTATGTTAATTTTAATATGTCCAGAATAAAATATAGATAATTAAGGTATTTTCCTGTTAATTTTTGAAGAGTTAGATGATTTTATAATGAATTATGAAATTATCAATTATTTTCTGAATAATTACAAAATTATTTTATAAAGCCAGGAATCATCCGACTTCAACCGTTTTTACGTTTTTACAACCCGAAACACTTCTGAAAACTCCTTCCTAACCTAATCTGGTAATTTCAAACATTTTCCGTGTTTTGACTTTTTCGATCCGGATTAGTTTGACCCGTGCGCGGCCCGGCGCAAGATTTTCGATACGATAATCATTTCGGTGAATCAACAAAACTCGTATTCTCGTAAGACGGGATATTGTTACGTTATTTTTATATATAGTATTTTATAAAAAGCCCGGTCGGGATAATTATCCAATATAGGTACCAAATCAGATCGTTTTTGCAGTTGCTTAGTGGCTAAGCAACTAATTTAACGATCCAAAATGATCCGGAACGAACCAATATTCCAAAAATATATATAGTCTATTTATTATTTCATTTTATTCATTTATTCATTTTGCAACCCGTAAAAATACCATAAATACAGAGAAAAACCTAGAAAACCGATACGTTCCTGAATATCAAACACACGAACGAAGGCGTTATCGAACTCTGATTCAGGCGTGCATCATATCAAAACGAAGCTCTCGAAATCTTCTTTCTAAATCAATCATCAGTTTTTGCCCAGAAATCATGGTAATTTTCTTGTTTATTTAATTATATTCGAATTATTTGACGATTAAATTATAAAAATTTGTTCTTGATGTTGTTGATGTGATTTGATGATTCCATCGTGTAGATAATATTTTTCTGGTCAATTTGATATATTATATGTTAAAAACCGAGTTCAATAACATAGAGAAAATGATGTTTGATTCTGGAAATTGAAATTTGGGTTTATAGGTTGAATGTTCTTAATTGGAAATTGGGTATTTCTGTGTTTAGGGTTATTGTTTGAAAGTGATTGCACATATTTGTAGATCGTCCAAAGACGAATCATTTGGGATAAACAGATTAAACAGACGATTCTGAAAAAGCCTTGATCGGAAAATTCACCGAAGCGGCAGCGGAAACTTCGGGTGAATTTTCCGGTCAAACCGCGCGATTATTGCTTAAAATTCTTGCACAAATGTGTTCCTGGAGATGAATACAATATATACTAGTAATTTGGTCGAGTTCTGGGCATGTGACAGGTCGCCGAAAAGCTCGGCGGTCGCCGTTAATGGCACCGGCCGGCGAACGGCGACAAAAGACGGCGAACGAAGAAGAAGAAGGGACAAATTGCAGTTTAGCCCCTATGTTTGCAACCCTTTTAAATTTCGGAATCATGTTTTCGAAAATTCCAAAAATCATATTTCCCTTTTATTTAATTTCAGAAAATCAGTTTTTAATTATTTTAAATTCAGAAAAATTATTTTAATTATTTATTTATTCAAAACAATAAATTGAAATTATTTTATTAATTAATTTTAGTTAGTTTTTAATTTTTTTAATTAATCGATTAATTTATAATTAATTGATTAATTAATTTTATTAATTATTAATTAATTATAATTGATTTAATAATTAGACTTAATTATTTAAAATTGATTTAAAAATTCCGAAAAATAGTTTTGAGCTTTAAAATATTATTTTAAATTATTTTCAAGGCTCGATAATTATTATAAAATTATTTTAGAGTTAGATTCGGGTGTTCAAACCCTATTATTTAATTATTAAATGATCCGGAGAACGTTTTAATTCTGAAAAATGTTCAAAAATTCATAATAAATCAACCGTTCGTCTGTTTAATACGAAACGAACGCCTCTAGACTCAGAAAAATATTTTGCTTCTATTAAAAATATTGTCGAGACCTAAATTCATTTGTATCTAAAGGACGTTTGTTTTATGGATCCTTCTGAGTCGGTTATTGATTAATAAAATACTCTTTTTGACCCAATTTCAATTCTAAACTTATCGAGACCTATCTTTTGTTGATTTAACTTATGTGCTACATGAATTATGTGGTTATGTGTTATATGGATGATATGATTACCTGCCTTATGTGTACGTATTATGTAAATAATGAGTCAGCATGTCTTTTAAACCTTATCTGAATGAGATGTAATTCTTATCTATTATTATCGGGTGGGTAGATAATAGGGATAAGTGTATAGACTAGTCAATTATATATTGTCAGTTCATTGAATAGTATTATTTGTGATAGATGCACATAGTGCGAGATGTTCAAAGCCAGATAGAGATTGTAGAAGGTAAAGCCTGATTGCGTGTAGTCTTGAAGCGAGTGGATTCAGAATAAAGATAAACCTAGGAGGGTAAATGATAAGAAAGGTCAAGTAGCCATCAAGGGTAGTATAGATGCGACATGACTGAGTGATATGGCAGCTAGTTAAAGATCAGAGGGATTCTCAATTAAGGCAAGTATTCCCGAACTTTCTTTTAAATACTGCAAGTATTCCTAACCTTTCTCCTTAAATACTACAAATATTTATTCGCTCCTATTCTAAGTTCAAAATAGTTAACTGTTTTATATTTCGCTGCAATTACTCTTATTATGCCAGTTCTTTTCATTATTGTTCCTATAATTCGATTGCTCTCTTGAGCAAATACCCATTTGTTCGGTTATTTGCGAACCCTAATTTGGGATGTTTTGAAATCAAAATGATTTGATATCAAAATACTCTACGGGCTAGATGGTTACTATACAGGATGGGTTTAACCCAGACCATTAATTAATAGGCCATAGTTGCCTGGGTACCCCATATGTCGGTTGGGTCTATGCAGTTGGGTATAGATCCGTACTGTATCCTGACTGATCAGCAGGTTATAGTGCATACGTTAGTTCTGTTGGATTTTAAACACAGCGGGGGCATGGTAAAACACTTTTACACACATAAAATCCAAATAAAAGCATATAAATCGTGATAAAAACGTATGGATCGATTACTAACCTTTAATATGCGATCCAAAAGCAACGATCAGAGATCCTTAGCAGCTGCTCCTCAAACGTGAAACACTCCACCGGTATCCACCAAGAAAACGACGTTAAGGAGGAGGAGGAGGTGGAGAGAATTTGGTTTTCTAAAATTTTTGGGTTTTTTGGGTTCGAATAAAAATAGGGTCTATAATAGTATATTTATAGGAAAAAATTTCAGCTGAAATTTTCCCATAAATATTATTATTATTATCCCATTTATTATTCTCATTAATAATTAAAACACCTTTTAATTATTAATCCTTTTTCTAAACACTTTAGAAATAATTCTCTCTCTTGATTTAATTTCCAAAAATTAAATCCTTAATTAATAATATTAAGAACTTTTCTTAATTAATTTATAATCAATTAAATCTCATTTAATCAATTATTAAATTTGCCAATTAATTATTTATTTCACAAATAAATAATTATTAGCCATTATTAATTAATTCTCCCACCATTAAATTATTCTCTTTTTATGGTGTGACCCTGTAGGTTCAATATTAAGCCGGTAGTAGAAATAAATAATAATAAAACTATTTTATCATTATTTATATAAATTCTCTAATTTATTAAATATGATTAATTAATTAATCACATTTATTCTACATCGTGAGGGATACTTCTCAGCATATCGCGACTATCCGGATAATATGAATTCACTGCTTAGAATACCAAGAACTTATTCAGTGAATAGTTACCGTATAATAAACTCCTTCTACCCTACAATGTCCCGATTAAATACAAGGCATGGATCTCGTGTCAAGCCTATCTAATTCAATCACTTGCTTACCATTTACTATGCTTAGTTCTATGCAAATTAGAAATTCCTTTCTAATTTCATTCACTCTGGCCAGAGATTCCTGAACTAGCATAAGTGGATCAGCCTTGAACATTCGCTTCCTTCACTGGAAGGGGTAGATCCTTTATTGATCATACACTATCTTCGTGTACCAATTCCTATACCCAGTAGAGCCCTAATAATTGTCCCTGGAGACTAAGAACTAAACCAAAGCATAGTTCAGTGTACACAAGATGACTATGATGACCTCAAGTCTAAGGATACTTGTACAACTATCACTATGTGAACAACTGCTGACACGTGAGTAAACTCCATCAGTTGTTCAGCTGTGCGAGTCATGTTCAGTGAACTTATTCTATAATAAGCACCTACATACTAGCTATAGTGTCACCACACAAATGTCTATGAGAACAGACATCCTTCATAATGAAGCAAGCATAGTATGTACCGATCTTTGCGGATTATTAATTACCAGTTAGTAATTCTACGACCAGGAACTATCTAAGTTTAGAGTTATCATCTTTTAGGTCTCACTATTATGATCTCATCATAATCCATAAAAAGTTTTACTCTAAACTATGGTATATCTTATTTAAACACTTAAATAGATAAAGCCCATAATAAAAACAAAACAAGTCTTTTATTAATATCAATGAAATCAAAACAGATTACATAAAATTTATTCCTAAATCCTCATACATGATTAGACTTAGGACATATTCCTTTTAATCTCCCACTTGTACTAAAGCCAATCACTCTGGTATGTAATGTAATATCCCATATTTTTAGATATTATTTTTGTAATTATTTGGAATTGTTTATGTGATTTTATGTGAATTTTGGTGAATTATCTGATAAGTGGAATTGATGTTTGGGTGTTTATATGTGATATTATTTGAGTATTTGAATTATTATATGTCCAGAATAAAATATAGATAATTGTGATATTTTTCTGGTAATTTTTGGACTGTTAGATGATTTTATATTAATTTATGAATTATTAATTATTTTCTGAATAATTACCAAAATTATTTTATAAAGCCGGGAATCGTCCAACTTCAACCGTTTTTACGTTTTTATAACCCGAAACTCTTTCGAAAACTCCTTCCTAACCTAATCTGGTAATTCCGGACATTTTCCGTGTTTTGACTTTTTCAATCCGGATTACGGTTTGACCCGTGCGCGGCCCGGCACAATATTTTCGATACGATAGTTATTTCGGTAATCAATAAAACCCGTATTCTCGAGAGACGGGATATTTTTACGTTATTTTCGTATATAGTATTTTATAAAAAGCTCGGTTTTGATAATTATCCAATTCTGGTATTTAATTGTATCGTTTTTATAGTTACTTAGCGGCTAAGCAACTAAGTTAATGATCCAAAACGATCCAAAACGATCCAGAACGATCCAATATTCCATAAATATAAATAGCTGAAACTGATTTTTTTATTATTCATTTTTAATTTATTTCATTTTATTAAAATGCAGAAAATTCCTAAAACCAAAAACAAGTTTTGGGGGTGAAATCTTATTCTTCACAAAGAATCAATGATTTCAGGAGTTCTAGGAATCCAATCTTGATGTTCTAATAACCAAAACAATCCTCTCGAGGAGACGGATCTTTTGATACCACTTTTGCAAATCGAGGTTAAGTATTTTAGAAATTCGATTTTTTTTTGTGTTCTTGAGCTCGAATTGGGTTTTGAATTTGTGATGATTGTCGAATGATTCTGGGTTCATAGATAGCTTTAAAATGATTGTTGGAGTCGATTTATATGTTTATTTCAATTGTTTGATTCCCGGATTGTTGTAACCGTGTTCTGGGTTTTTCAATTTCGAGTTTCGATTTTTTTAAATTATAGGTTGATTGGTTGATATTAAGGATCATTGTGTTAGATTATATGATTCACAAGCTTCGTTTTCATGTATGGATTGTTGAGTTTTGAGTTGATTTTGGTGGTTCGCGTTTTCCGATTATATAGCCGAAAAAGCTTAAGATTTTGATCGGAAAACGACCATGAATGCTTGTTTGTGCGTATAGGTTCTGCAATCGAGTTCCTGAGGGTGTTCCTCGTGATTCCAGCTGAGAAATTGGGTTCGAACCGTGATGTTTTTGAGCCGATTGGACTCGACCGGACATTGCCGGAAAATCGACCGGATTCTGGAATTTCCAGAATTTCCGGCGATGATTCTTGGAAACTCCGGCGAAGTTCATCCCCTAAACCTTGATTTGATCCAAGGTTGAAGGTGACCCAGCCCAGAAACATGTTTCTGCAGTTTCTTTTTAGTTTAAATTAAAATTCTTTATTTTAACTTCTAAAAATCATTTTAAATTCTACATTTAATTTGGTTAATTATTTAATATTTAACTGAATTATTTTTAAAATCCTAAAAATTTATTTCTTTTATTATTTTCAAAAATCCATATTTATTTTAATTATTTATAATTTATTTTAATTGATTATTTATAGATTCAATTAATTGATTAATTCATTTAATCAATTAATTTTATTTATAAATAGTTAAATAAAATACAATTATTTATAAATAATTCAAATAATTCCTAAAATTGTTTATAAGCTTTTAAAAATTATATTTTGGTATTTAAAAATCAATTAATATTATTATTAATTGATTTAATTCTATTTATTCTTATTTTATGCGTAATAAATCAACCGTTCGTCTGTTTAATACGAAACAAACGCGTACAGACTCAGAAAAATATTCTGCTTTCATTAAAAATACTTTCGAGACCCAAATCCTTTTTGTTTCGAAAGGTCGTTTGTTTTACAAGTTATTCTGAGTCGATTATTGATCGAAAAATCATATTTTTGACCTGATTTCAGTTTTAAACATATCGAGTCGACCCTTTTGACGAACTGAGTCATATGCGATATGAATTATATGATACATGGATTATGTGCTTACATGCTATGTGAATTATGTGCATATGTGGGTCAAGATTCCTGTATTTGTCTGTTATATTTATGTGTGGGCTATCGTATGGGTAGACGATAGGATTTTGACGCGTAGTTCGTCGAGTGATTATCGATTAGACAATTAAAGCTACATCTTTCAATTTTAGATGCGGATCATTCGAGTTGATCAAGACAAGACGTTGGATAAAGAATGAGATGGAATGACATTGGATATCTGGCTTCTAGCAATCACAGGAGCAGCATATCGGTAAAGTGTTGAAAAGAAAGACGGTGATGCTTTGAGACAGAATGTCAGAATAGATGCGGTTTTGCGAGTGTGACTAACTGCTAAAACCCAAAGGCAAGTACCCTAACCTCACTTATCATTCAAGTGACGTTTAATTCGATTCATATTATGCAAGTATTTCTATCATCACTTATTGTTCAAGTGATATTTATTTTGAATCGTATCATGCAAGTATTGTTTTCCCTATTCAGTTCAAGATAGATAAATGTTTTACATATCGCTGAATTAAATAATTCTGTTTATGCAAGTATTCTTCTGCTGCTATTCTATGTTTAGAATAGCTAAGTGATTTTACTTATCCAATTATCGGATTTATAAATGCTTTGGATTTTGAGAAAAGTGATTTGGTTGCAAATATTCCTACCCAAGAATTGGGGGAATAAAATTATTTCGGGTGTCGAGTATCATGACCCCATTTCAATAAAAGGTTTTAAGATTGGATCATAATTGCGTAAGTGACCGGGACGGACGGTCCAGCGGAGGGCTATTTCTAAGTGCCATATGAATATTATGACACCATTTTGCCACAGGCTAGTTATGCCTTTTTGTTTGAGTACTCGTGTTTTTGGGGTCACGTTTCTATGATTCATGACCTTGTGCTATCACACGGGCTGATCAGCATGTGATAGTACGTCCGTCGGAGAATGATCCTAATCTAAATTATCATATCATTTTTGATATTCATAGAATAAATAATTTATCAACTGATTCTTTTTGGATTAAAAGTACTGATTCTGTTTTGGATTAAAAGTGAATTGTGGCTTTGATTCAGTTTCTGATTTTGTGGATACTTACGTTGTTGTTAAATATCAAAGGTGGTATTAGTATAGATGATTGATGTTGACTTCAGTATGGGTGTTGTGAGCATTAAAGTTCGTATTGATATCTAATTTGATATGACAACAAAATAAGTATTAATATTAAGAGTTGAGTTTTGAGTAAAGTTTATAATTCAATCCATAATCATTGTTTCATGTTATTGTGGTTTACGATATTTCCGTAAACACTGTTTTACGAGTTTTATTCTCGTCAAGATTCAAAGTATTGCTGAAGCCTTTCGCTTGAAAATATCAAAAAGAGTTTATAATTCAGCAATTATGATTTTAAATGTTCTGCTCTAATGCAGATATCGGTTTTATATCAAACGACCCTATATTTACTATAATGATCTTGCTGAGCATTTCTTTCGCTCATACTTGCCTGTTTTTAAATTTAACCTCCAGTGAGGATTAGCTTGCGCTGTTTAGCTGCGTAATTCGAGGAAGCAAAGAAGAAGCTTTTGGAAGGTGGTTGATCCAGGGTTTGCGGGCTAGTGTAAGTTTTATTGTGTAAAGTTATTTATATTAGATTATATTATAGTTGTATATTTTATTTGGGCCTAGTATACTTCATTTCGAAGTTATACTAGTGGGTTTAATTGTGAGTTGGAATTTATTGAAAAGAGTTTTAAAAGAAAGTGAGAAAAATTTATTTGTGGAATTTGGATATCTTGTTTCTAGAACTGTAACCTTAAAAGATCTTAGATTAGTTTGGGGTCATTTATGATAAATATCTTCCGCTGGCATTTATTATTTGATTTAACAGGTTATTTTGGATTGAGGTTTCATTGTGACGACCAAATCCCCTGACCCCGGATTTGGGGGCGTTACAGGTTGGTATCAGAGCTGAGGTTATAGTAAACTAGAAACGAGAGTGTGTAGGAGTGTATATAGCTATGTGAGGACGCTTGAGCTCATATCGAGTTCCTGTTGGACTATTGGATATAGTGCCAACGAATAAGTTAAGATAAGGCGTATTCGTTCGAGATGGTTGTGTTGAGCTGGACGGAACTCCGGAAAACTGCAAACTTCTATGGTGGAATCTTTCGAGGCTACTACGATTCGACGATGATGAAGATTATCGATATCCCTGGAATATGAAGAAGTGTCGAGAATCGGATGACGAGTCAACTGAAGAGTTCAAATAGAAGATAAATATTAAGACTTTGGCAATACCTTTTCTTTCTATAATTTCTTTTGACATCTCTCAAAAAGAAGTAATTGTTAGAGGATATATTCCCTAACACTCATTTTCAATCATATTTGTGTTTTAAATGTGTCGGAGTCTGTCATGAAGCCTATTTTTCAGGTTTTGATAGCTCTGCCAAGTTATGATAATTTAATTCCACTTTTCTTATTTGGTGGATAGTTTCTTGATGATGTGACACCACTTGCTCATTTGGTGCCAAAAATTTGTTCTCTGGATTCTATTCCTTCAGAAATATCAGCTTTGAAATCTTTTCAGTTTATTCATTTGATTTTGAATTCCTTTGATATTCTTTTATTCTGACTGAGATGAACAACCTTAACTATAAGGGACACAAGGTATACCTTTCTATGTGATAGGAGTTGGATGGGACGCCATCACTTGTGTGTGTTGTGAATACATGAAGGTTAACAACCTTTAGTAGTGTCTTAATTTGGACACGCAATACCAAGTTCGTTTGATCATATTGATCTCTCAGTTATTCTCTTATTTCAACAATACTTTTTCTCAAATTCAGATTTTGGTCCCGTTATGGTATCAAATTCTTTTCTTTTTGAAATTTCATGATTTTATCATTCCAAATATTCGAAGGTATGCCAATCAAGTTAAGTTGAGTATCCTGTTCAAGTCGAAGTAAGGCGATGTGATGGAATTACGAAGGACGACAGTGGACTGCAATGCGATTAGAATATCAGTGGCATATAGCGAAGTCAATCTGTTCTTTTATTTCTCTCTCTATATTTCTTTCTTTTCTTCTCTCTATCTTTCTCTCTATTCTTCTTTCTCGCGATCAGTAAAAGTGATTCTATTGAGAAATTGGACAAAAGGTATGTGGAAGGAACAATGGTGTGGAGTGAAGCTCCCGTGATAATTGTGTGGCATAAGAAATTGCGGTGTTATTTAGAATTTTGGAAGAAAGTTAAGTAAGCAGTATTGGAAAGTTGGTTAGAAAACCCTTAGTGCTTTCTTCTGCTGATTCCGAGGACGGGATCCTTATAAGGGGGGTAGATTGTAATATCCCATATTTTCAGATATTATTTTTGTAATTATTTGGAATTGTTTATGTGATTTTATGTGAATTTTGGTGAATTATCTGATAAGTGGAATTGATGTTTGGGTGTTTATATGTGATATTATTTGAGTATTTGAATTATTATATGTCCAGAATAAAATATAGATAATTGTGATATTTTTCTGGTAATTTTTGGACTGTTAGATGATTTTATATTAATTTATGAATTATTAATTATTTTCTGAATAATTACCAAAATTATTTTATAAAGCCGGGAATCGTCCGACTTCAACCGTTTTTACGTTTTTATAACCCGAAACTCTTTCGAAAACTCCTTCCTAACCTAATCTGGTAATTCCGGACATTTTCCGTGTTTTGACTTTTTCAATCCGGATTACGGTTTGACCCGTGCGCGGCCCGGCACAATATTTTCGATACGATAGTTATTTCGGTAATCAATAAAACCCGTATTCTCGAGAGACGGGATATTTTTACGTTATTTTCGTATATAGTGTTTTATAAAAAGCTCGGTTTTGATAATTATCCAATTCTGGTATTTAATTGTATCGTTTTTATAGTTACTTAGCGGCTAAGCAACTAAGTTAATGATCCAAAACGATCCAAAACGATCCAGAACGATCCAATATTCCATAAATATAAATAGCTGAAACTGATTTTTTTATTATTCATTTTTAATTTATTTTATTTTATTAAAATGCAGAAAATTCCTAAAACCAAAAACAAGTTTTGGGGGTGAAATCTTATTCTTCACAAAGAATCAATGATTTCAGGAGTTCTAGGAATCCAATCTTGATGTTCTAATAACCAAAACAATCCTCTCGAGGAGACGGATCTTTTGATACCACTTTTGCAAATCGAGGTTAAGTATTTTAGAAATTCAATTTTTTTTTTGTGTTCTTGAGCTCGAATTGGGTTTTGAATTTGTGATGATTGTCGAATGATTCTGGGTTCATAGATAGCTTTAAAATGATTGTTGGAGTCGATTTATATGTTTATTTCAATTATTTGATTCCCGGATTGTTGTAACCGTGTTTTGGGTTTTTCAATTTCGAGTTTCGATTTTTTTAAATTATAGGTTGATTGGTTGATATTAAGGATCATTGTGTTAGATTATATGATTCACAAGCTTCGTTTTCATGTATGGATTGTTGAGTTTGGAGTTGATTTTGGTGGTTCGCGTTTTCCGATTATATAGCCGGAAAAGCTTAAGATTTTGATCGGAAAACGACCATGAATGCTTGTTTGTGCGTATAGGTTCTGCAATCGAGTTCCTGAGGGTGTTCCTCGTGATTCCAGCTGAGAAATTGGGTTCGAACCGTGATGTTTTTGAGCCGATTGGACTCGACCGGACATTGCCGGAAAATCGACCGGATTCTGGAATTTCCAGAATTTCCGGCGATGATTCTTGGAAACTCCGGCGAAGTTCATCCCCTAAACCTTGATTTGATCCAAGGTTGAAGGTGACCCAGCCCAGAAACATGTTTCTGCAGTTTCTTTTTAGTTTAAATTAAAATTCTTTATTTTAACTTCTAAAAATCATTTTAAATTCTACATTTAATTTGGTTAATTATTTAATAATTAACTGAATTATTTTTAAAATCCTAAAAATTTATTTCTTTTATTATTTTCAAAAATCCATATTTGTTTTAATTATTTATAATTTATTTTAATTGATTATTTATAGATTCAATTAATTGATTAATTCATTTAATCAATTAATTTTATTTATAAATAGTTAAATAAAATACAATTATTTATAAATAATTCAAATAATTCCTAAAATTGTTTATAAGCTTTTAAAAATTATATTTTGGTATTTAAAAATCAATTAATATTATTATTAATTGATTTAATTCTATTTATTCTTATTTTATGCGTAATAAATCAACCGTTCGTCTGTTTAATACGAAACGAACGCGTACAGACTCAGAAAAATATTCTGCTTTCATTAAAAATACTTTCGAGACCCAAATCCTTTTTGTTTCGAAAGGTCGTTTATTTTACAAGTTATTCTGAGTCGATTATTGATCGAAAAATCATATTTTTGACCTGATTTCAGTTTTAAACATATCGAGTCGACCCTTTTGACGAACTGAGTCATATGTGATATGAATTATATGATACATGGATTATGTGCTTACATGCTATGTGAATTATGTGCATATGTGGGTCAAGATTCCTGTATTTGTCTGTTATATTTATGTGTGGGCTATCGTATGGGTAGACGATAGGATTTTGACGCGTAGTTCGTCGAGTGATTATCGATTAGACAATTAAACCTACATCTTTCAATTTTAGATGCGGATCATTCGAGTTGATCAAGACAAGACGTTGGATAAAGAATGAGATGGAATGACATTGGATATCTGGCTTCTAGCAATCGCAGGAGCAGCATATCGGTAAAGTGTTGAAAAGAAAGACGGTGATGCTTTGAGACAGAATGTCAGAATAGATGCGGTTTTGCGAGTGTGACTAACTGCTAAAACCCAAAGGCAAGTACCCTAACCTCACTTATCATTCAAGTGACGTTTAATTCGATTCATATTATGCAAGTATTTCTATCATCACTTATTGTTCAAGTGATATTTATTTTGAATCGTATCATGCAAGTATTGTTTTCCCTATTCAGTTCAAGATAGATAAATGTTTTACATATCGCTGAATTAAATAATTCTGTTTATGCAAGTATTCTTCTGCTACTATTCTATGTTTAGAATAGCTAAGTGATTTTACTTATCCAATTATCGGATTTATAAATGCTTTGGATTTTGAGAAAAGTGATTTGGTTGCAAATATTCCTACCCAAGAATTGGGGGAATAAAATTATTTCGGGTGTCGAGTATCATGACCCCATTTCAATAAAAGGTTTTAAGATTGGATCATAATTGCGTAAGTGACCGGGACGGACGGTCCAGCGGAGGGCTATTTCTAAGTGCCATATGAATATTATGACACCATTTTGCCACAGGCTAGTTATGCCTTTTTGTTTGAGTACTCGTGTTTTTGGGGTCACGTTTCTATGATTCATGACCTTGTGCTATCACACGGGCTGATCAGCATGTGATAGTACGTCCGTCGGAGAATGATCCTAATCTAAATTATCATATCATTTTTGATATTCATAGAATAAATAATTTATCAACTGATTCTTTTTGGATTAAAAGTACTGATTCTGTTTTGGATTAAAAGTGAACTGTGGCTTTGATTCAGTTTCTGATTTTGTGGATACTTACGTTGTTGTTAAATATCAAAGGTGGTATTAGTATAGATGATTGATGTTGACTTCAGTATGGGTGTTGTGAGCATCAAAGTTCGTATTGATATCTAATTTGATATGACAACAAAATAAGTATTAATATTAAGAGTTGAGTTTTGAGTAAAGTTTATAATTCAATCCATAATCATTGTTTCATGTTATTGTGGTTTACGATATTTCCGTAAACACTGTTTTACGAGTTTTATTCTCGTCAAGATTCAAAGTATTGCTGAAGCCTTTCGCTTGAAAATATCAAAAAGAGTTTATAATTCAGCAATTATGATTTTAAATGTTCTGCTCTAATGCAGATATCGGTTTTATATCAAACGACCCTATATTTACTATAATGATCTTGCTGAGCATTTCTTTCGCTCATACTTGCCTGTTTTTAAATTTAACCTCCAGTGAGGATTAGCTTGCGCTGTTTAGCTGCGTAATTCGAGGAAGCAAAGAAGAAGCTTTTGGAAGGTGGTTGATCCAGGGTTTGCGGGCTAGTGTAAGTTTTATTGTGTAAAGTTATTTATATTAGATTATATTATAGTTGTATATTTTATTTGGGCCTAGTATACTTCATTTCGAAGTTATACTAGTGGGTTTAATTGTGAGTTGGAATTTATTGAAAAGAGTTTTAAAAGAAAGTGAGAAAAATTTATTTGTGGAATTTGGATATCTTGTTTCTAGAACTGTAACCTTAAAAGATCTTGGATTAGTTTGGGGTCATTTATGATAAATATCTTCCGCTGGCATTTATTATTTGATTTAACAGGTTATTTTGGATTGAGGTTTCATCGTGACGACCAAATCCCCTGACCCCGGATTTGGGGGCGTTACATGTAATACCCATCTTGTCTTTATAACGATCAAAGTGACTTTCATAAAGTAGCTTTGTGAGTGGGTCTGCTATGTTGTTATGTGTGTCAACTATAATTCAATACAATACAAGAAATGTTACCGCGCTCCCACTAACCCTTTTGTAGACGCATGGTTCATCTTCATTTTTGATAAAATCAAACTCTTTGATTGTCTCATCAAAACGAATGTTCCATCTTTCGAGAAGCTTGCTTTAAACCACATATGGTTCGCAGCAGCTTACACACTAGGTTTTTATTTCTCTTGGAAAGAAAACCATCTGGCTATTTGCCAGATCTCATAGTCGTAGTAAACAGCAATCACAAGCAAAATCCGAACTGATTTTAACAGGGCTACAGGTAAAAGGTTTCATCAAAGTCAATCCATTGCCTTTGTTTGAATCCTTTTGCCACAAGCCTGGCCTTATAGGTCTCCACCTGGCCATCTGCTATAATCTATCTTTTGTATACCGTATACACATATTTTATTCTGGATTTCATGGCACTATGCCATTTCTCTGAGTCAACACTACTCATAGCCTCATTATAGGTTACAGGGTCATCATCATCAATGATCAACAACTCATTGTCATTCTCAATGACAAGGCCATATTACCTCTCAGGTTGGCGAGACACTCTCCCTGACCTACGAATGGGCTGTTCCACAGAAGGTTGTTCAGTCAGAAAAGGTGTTTCCACTTGATCTGTAGTAGTTTGTGCTTCTTGAACTTCATCAAGTTCAATTTTGCTCCCACTATTTCCTTCAAGGATAAACTCCTTTTCCAAGAAGGTAGCATGTCTGGAGACAAACACCCGATGATCGGTGTAAAAGTAATACCCTAAAGTCTCTTTAGGATATCCCACAAAACTACATTATACGGATCGATATTCCAGCTTATCTGGGTCAACTTACTTGATATAAGCTGGACATCCCCAAATCTTAACGTGTTTAAGACTCGATTTCCTTTCTTTCCATATCTCATACAGAGTTTGAGGAACAGATTTGAAAGGCACCTTATTCGGTAAATATGCTGAGGTTTCCAATACATAACCCCATAGGAATACTGGAAGATTTGCATAGCTCATCATTGACCGAACTATGTCTAATAAAGTTCGATTTCTCCTTTTAGATACCAATCTGGAGGAGTCCATTGGGAGACTATACCATTTACTTTAAGATAATCTAGAAACACTCCATTAAAGTATTCACCACCTCGATCTAATCGAAGAATTATAATACTATGTTTGGTTTCTTTCTCCAGTTCATACTTATACTCTTTGAACTTTTCAAAGGCTTCAGACTTGTGTTTCATCAAACACATATCTGAATCTAAATCTATCATCTATGAAAGTAATGAAGTATGAAAATCCACCCATGGCTTGCGTAGACATTGGTCCACATACATCTATGTGTACCATTCCTAGCAAATTTGCAGTCCTCTCTCCATGTCTACTAAATGGAGACTGCATTGCCACTATAAAGTGAGATTTTCATCATCCCTTTTCTTTTATTAGTTTGTTCAATCTGAAGTAAATTATGTCACATATATACAGACCATTATTTAAAGTACCACGTCCATAAAGAATATTATCTCTAAAAAATAGAACATTCATTATTCTCAATAATAAATGAAAATCCAGCCAAGTCTAACATGGGAATAATATTCCTCATAATCGAGGGAACAAAATAACAATTATTTAAAACAATAGTCTAGCCCGTAGGCATATTTAAATGAAATGATTCTACATCTTCAGCAGCAACTCTTGCTCCATTTCCCATCAATAGAATCACCTCATCTTCCTCAAGAGTCCTACTTTTCCTTGGTCCCTGCAACAAATTGCAGATTTGAGAACCACAGGCAATATCTAATACCCAAGCAGAAATTTGATTTAATGACATATTCACTTCTATCATGAACATACCTGAATCAGGAGCGGTAGTCTCACTACCCTTCTTCTTCTTTAATTCTGCAAGGTAAACCTTGCAGTTCCTCTTCCAGTGCCCCACCTTGTTACAGTGAAAGCAAACAACTTTGCTCTTGGGGTCTTCAGCTTTTGGTGGAACCGGCTTTTCTTCACCTACTTTCTTCTTCTTGGAAGAGTTCCTCTTCCTTTTCTTATGATTGGAACCTTCACCAATTAGAAGAACAGAACTCTTCTTAGGGGGAAAATTCGATTCTGCAGTCTTCAACATGTTGTGGAGTTCAGGCAGGCTGACATCCAACTTATTCATGTGAAAGTTCACAACAAACTGCGAGAACGAACTCGGAAGCGATTGCAAGACCAAGTCTTGGCTCAGCTCCCCATCCATGGCAAAACCAAGTTGTCCAAGACATTCAATCAGATTGATCATCTTAAGTACATGGTCATTCACAGATGATCCCTCAGACATCCTACAACCGAACAACTCCTTCGATATCTCATATCGAGCTGTCCTCCCCGCTACATCATACAACTCTTGTAGATGCATTAGGATAGTGTGAGCATCCATATGCTCATGTTGCTTCTGTAGCTCAATGTTCATGGAAGCTAGCATGATGCATTGAGCAACATTTGCATCATCTATCCACTTATGATACACAATATGTTCATCATTATGTGCATCACTAGCAGGTTCAGTAGGCTTAGGTGAGTCAATCACGTATTCCAGCTTCTCAATCCTGAGAACAATTCTCAAGTTTCGAAGCCAGTCAGCATAATTAGGACCAGTCAATTTGTGAGCATCTAGTATGCTCCTGAGTGATAGTGCAGAAGACATAACGTACATTGTAAATCTGTAAATGATAAACACATAACAACACTTAGCAAATATTCGATTTTATTTTAAAACACTATATGAATCGGGTCTTTATTCATAAGTGGCTCCTACTAGTTTACCTAATTTATTCAACCCCCTACGTGAAAAATTAAGCATTCATAATGCTAGTGGAAATAGGGATCCTACATTCCATTACACAACCCCGAATATAGCACGAACCGCCATGTAATGTTCAATAGGCAAACAACTCTTGTCAATTACATCTTATGTTATTCCCTAATCAAACTTTAGCCTCTTGAATAATTGAGTCTCGGCTGTGGCACGACAAACTCAATATTCTAAGTCAAGTCTAACCCAACATTCCTTACAGTTGAATCAGTCCCCAAAGGCCCACGGCTGTAGCACGTACCGACCTTTACATTCTTATTCAATGTACACATCTCTATGTAATAGACAAGTATTTCTTATTTCGAAATCAAAGCCCTCGGCTGTAGCACGAACCGACAATGATTCAAAAATAAGAACTACTTTCTATCATGTTGGAAGGCTATGACCGACACAAGCCCGTTGTATCATTGGCCAATTACTACTTGATATTATTTAATTTTAGAGGGATTATATTACGTTACAATCATAATCATATTATAAAGAAATTCTTCCTTTTAAATTAAATATTTCAAATCAATAATCAATAATCAGATGATTCCCAGATCGGGTGGAGCATTGTCAAGAGGCGTCACTTAATAACCCTTTCTTACAGATAAAAATCTGTTGTTGACAGAATCATCCTTTCTCTCATATCGAAAATTCATATTCAATTACGTGTTTCATAAACACAAGAATCTCATGATTGTATTCATAATATTATTCTTAAGGTTATGAAACAATTTCACTATACTAGGTTGTCTAACAAATGCCTTATGTTCATTTAAGTTTACCTAAATCTATCATCGCATGATAAACTAAGCATATATCACATATATCAACATGAATAAACATCAAGGTAGGCATGTTATATCATCTAGCACATTAGTCTGAGCATTATACATCTCTATGTATCACATGAAGCATTTAAAAGCAATTAAAAATAGTTAAAAACAGCTTTAAAACACTTTCGGAAATATAAACAGTTCAAAACTTTTATATAAACTAAAATTGATCACTCCATTAGATCCGTCTCGGAAAAACGAATCCAATGGTATATTGCACGCCTAAAACGGAGTTACGAAACTCCAAGAAAATCAATTTTAATGTAAACAGTCGGGCTGTAACGCATTACAGGAACGCGTTACAAGCCCTGTAACGTATTCCGGTGATGCGTTACAACCCTTTTAACCAATTAAAAGGTGTAACGCATTCCGTGAATACGCCACAGGGTGTAACGCATTCCCGGAATGTGCGACACCCCCCTTTCTGCGTGTGCTGCACGCGCCTGTCATAACAGCCGCCGCCTGATCTGTCTTCTCTGTCGACTGCCATGTCTGTCTTTGCTTTGCTTTGCTTTAATTCCGTGCATCACAGAAAACACACAGCAGACAATAAAAACATATATATATATACTATATATACATATATTTATACTTATTTAATTACGAATTTTAATTACAAGAACTTCAAAAATTCATAATAAAAACTCTATACATCCTAAAATTATGAAAAAAATACCCAGACGATCTACAACACTTGTAGAACCCAGATCAACATTCAAAATAATTCTGAGAAACGATTTCTTATCAGACAAAATTAAACCATGATATAACTTGTAAAAATCATAATTAATTCATACAAGCACATAAAATTCTGAAATTTTTACCACAGATCTATATGCATACAACCTGTGCTCTGATACCATTGTTGGATTTTAAACGCAGCGGGGGCATGGTAAAACACTTTTACACACATAAAATCCAAATAAAAGCATATAAATCGTGGTAAAAACGTATGGATCGATTACTAACCTTTAATATGCGATCCAAAAGCAACGATCGGAGATCCTTAGCAGCTGCTCCTCAAACGTGAAGCACTCCACCGGTATCCACCAAGAAAATGACGTTAAGGAGGAGGAGGAGGTGGAGAGAATTTGGTTTTCTAAAAATTTTGGGTTTTTTGGGTTCGAATAAAAATAGGGTCTATAATAGTATATTTATAGGCAAAATTTTCAGCTGAAATTTTTCCATAAATATTATTATTATTATCCCATTTATTATTCTCATTAATAATTAAAACACCTTTTAATTATTAATCATTTTTCTAAACACTTTAGAAATAATTCTCTCTCTTGATTTAATTTCCAAAAATTAAATCCTTAATTAATAATATTAAGAACTTTTCTTAATTAATTTATAATCAATTAAATCTCATTTAATCAATTATTAAATTTTCCAATTAATTATTTATTTCACAAATAAATAATTATTAGCCATTATTAATTAATTCCTCCACCATTAAATCATTCTCTTTTTATGGTGTGACCCTGTAGGTTCAATATTAAGCCGATAGTAGAAATAAATAATAATAAAACTATTTTATCATTATTTATATAAATTCTCTAATTTATTAAATATGATTAATTAATTAATCACATTTATTCTACATCGTGAGGGATACTTCTCAGCATATCGCGACTATCCGGATAATATGAATTCAATGCTTAGAATACCAAGAACTTATTCAGTGAATAGTTACCGTACAATAAACTCTTTCTACCCTACAATGTCCCGATTAAATACAAGGCATGGATCTCGTGTCAAGCCTATCTAATTCAATCACTTGCTTACCATTTACTATGCTTAGTTCTATGCAAATTAGAAACTCCTTTCTAATTTCATTCACTCTGGCCAGAGATTCCTGAACTAGCATAAGTGGATCAGCCTTGAACATTCGCTTCCTTCACTGGAAGGGTAGATCCTTTATTGATCATACACTATCTTCGTGTACAAATTCCTATACCCAGTAGAGCCCTAATAATTGTCCCTGGAGACTAAGAACTAAACCAAAGCATAGTTCAGTGTACACAAGATGACTATGATGACCTCAAGTCTAAGGATACTTGTACAACTATCACTATATGAACAACTGCTGACATGTGAGTGAACTCCATCAGTTGTTCAGCTGTGCGAGTCATGTTCAGTGAACTTATTCTATAATAAGCACCTACATACTAGCTATAGTGTCACCACATAAATGTCTATGAGAACAGACATCCTTCATAATGAAGCAAGCATAGTATGTACCGATCTTTGCGGATTATTAATTACCAGTTAGTAATCCTACGACCAGAAACTATCTAAGTTTAGAGTTATCATCTTTTAGGTCTCACTATTATGAATTCATCATAATCCATAAAAAGCTTTACTCTAAACTATGGTATATCTTATTTAAACACTTAAATAGATAAAGCCCGTAATAAAAACAAAACAAGTCTTTTATTAATATCAATGAAATCAAAACATATTACATAAAAGTTATTCCTAAATCCTCATACATGATTGGACTTAGGACATATTCCTTTCAAGTTCCTAGTGTCCGGTCTAATTTATTGTTGATTACAATTAATGACATTCATTTCCGAATAATTCATAATTACAAATTTCAAAAGGATGAACTATTGAAACGATTACTGTCCTTTTACGGAAAAATGCGATTTATGATTAAAGGCCAATGAGGGCCGCTGTTTTGTTCGTTCAACTACTTAAATATGTAAAGTCGTTTTTAAAATCATACAACAATTGTTTCCAGGAATTTTCTGATCTGATATCTGGAAATCATTTATGATACTTGCTGGGCATTTTTGGCTAACTCTTGCTTTGTGAACTCTTATTTATTTCAGTATCAAATGAGGGCAAAGTGAATAGCTTTTAATAGACAGCAAAAGTGGTGAGATTCCAGCTGGAGAAATTTCGAAATGTCAGAGTGATCAATACAAGGAAACACAGTAATGAGGTAATGGAATTGTACCAAGATAATGTAATTTTAGAAGGTTAGATTGTTGTTTTATACTATAACCTGTAAGCGATCCTGATTATGAGGGGTTATCTGTATATTTATTTTAATATACCGGTTTTTATTATTATGTAAAGTTGTGTAGTGACACCCAATTCTGACCTCGGATTTGGGGGCGTCACATTAGTAGTAGTTTGATTTAGTATCAAAAGTATATATATTATAAAATTTTCATTGCATTAATTGGCTTTTTAATGCATATTATAAAATTTTATAATGTTATTATTGAATAAATTTATCACCCTTAATATGATATTTGAATGTTCTACTTTTTCTTTTCTCTTGAACTAATATTTGATAAATTTTTAATTCTATTTAATATCATGATGGGATATAATGTTGTATTATATTTTTTAATTTGTTACTTTTGTTTTTTTAGATACTTGCATATTATAAGAATAAATTTTGTTATCTGTGTTTCTTTTTATTTATACTAAATAATTGTAGTACATATTCTTTACATAATTTTTTTAAATTTATTTTAATATTTTGTGAGAATATTCAATTACATTTAATTTTTTTAATTAGTTACTTACTATATTTTTTGCTTACATATTATTAACTTACTAAATATGACAATATAATAGAATATTTTTCTAACAGGCTGTCTATTTATATTTATTTGAATAAAATAAATTTAAGGTATATATTTAGTGGGGATCCTACCAAACCACCCTAGTATATATATAATATTACCTTATATTATAGCTGATACACTATATTTAAAAATTTATCTATTTATTTATTTTTTATTTTTATTTTTTTTAATGTACATATGCAATGTTATTTCTGACATTGTTGTAATATTAATTTTATTTATGATAATTTGTTGTAATATTATTGTAAGAAATATGCATATATTGAAAAATACCAGTGACTTTTACCCGTGCTACGCACACTTATTATCCGATATTTAGACGTAACAAATAAATATTTACCTTTCTAACTATATTATCGGACAACAAAAAATATATAGATGTATCGCATTCCTTCTTATAAATAAAAGAAATCACAACACCGTATTCTGAAATGACCATTCCCTTAACTATATTAACGAACAGTTAAAAAATATTTAGATGCACCAAAAAATATGATCGTGATATGCAAAGAAAATTAAAGAAATTATTGCTTGGTAAAACACTTGAATATAAATGATAGAATTTTCTTCTCCAAAATGTTTTGAGCATTAAGCAAAATGTATATTTAGATTTTTAATGGTTGCATGTGTTATTGTGGATCATAAGAAGAGACATCAGTAACAATCAGAAATATATACTCGCAAAAATGTTGCATCTGAATTAGTCATAAAAATTTAATATATTATCTTTATCATGCAAAGTTTGATAGTCAGTGGTCATTTTTCAAATGTTTGACAATGCCTAAGATGTCCAGTGATGCAGAAAAGCATGTGGTGTGTTCGAATAGAGGACCAACAACTGACTAATATAGTTTAATTCAGTAGACTAATGAGAACATACAACGTGAAAAATTAACTATCATGGGTAGTGCCTAACATAATGATATTTAGTGATTTAAAGTTTCATATTTTAACTTAATAGTGTCTCAAATTTTGGCCTTAATCTGGTGTCTCAAATTTATAATTTACACAACTTAATTATATAATATATGGTATTTCACGGCGCCGAGACGACGTCTCGCATTTTATTATGAGTTTCTGCACCACTACCGATTTTATGAAAATGTTGTAATTAATTTTACACCAATATGAAACACCCATGTAAGAGAACTAAAGCATTATTACATATTGATGAATTTGAATTATTAAACACTGCCATAACTGCATATCTTGTATTTTTCAATGTTCTTAATAATTATATATAATACTATTGTGTATTTGATTTAGCTATTCAAGTTTTTTTGAAATAATATTTTAAAAATTCATAATAAAATATAATTTTTACAAATTAATAAGTTTACTCAAGTTAATTAAATATATTACTCGACGGCGCCTCACGACGCTTTCTCGCATTTCATTATGAGTTTCTGTACCAGTACATGATTTTACCAAAATATCCATTATTAAATAACGTAATTAATTTACAACAATGTGAAACAACCTTGTAAAAAAAGCATTATTATAATTTTGATGCATAAGAGTTATTAAACTGTTAGGTCCTTATTTAACTGTAGAGGGGGGTGAATACAATTATTACAATCAATTCGACAAAATTTCAACAGAATCAACAGTTTTTATATTATCAGATAAAAACTTATTACAAATGTACTCTCTCGAAAGGATGAACAAATGTCCTTGAGAGCTGCTAGGTTATGCAAAAGATATAACAATGTCACAATACATATAGCATGAACCTAATCTGTGCTTTATATAGAGCACATATACACAATGTATAAGAAATTATATTCTACTAACAACAAGGAAACCTAATACAATGCTTCTAAGATAAAGTCCTTCACCGCCTTGAATTCTTGTTTCTTTTTCCTTATCGATCATCAAATGATGTGATAAATACTGATTGCATCATCCGTTGACATCATCATCCGTCGATATCATTATCTGTTGATATTATCATCCGTTGACATCATCATCATCCGTTGATATAAGTTCTGATGTGAACTTCTGATAGTTTCTGCTTGATATCATCAATTACTCCTAACAATCTCCCCCAACTTGTTCATTATAGAAATATGGACCAGTTCCAATTGATGATGTCAAAACTATCTAAATACAGGAATCAACTATGCATATTCAATCTTACTTCAGTGGATATCAGACTTTACTCTTCATTCTGAACTGCTTCTTTAACTTGAGCAATGTCAGAAGTTAATTTCAGTTCATCAGCCCAGTCAACTCCATAAATCTTCCTTCTTCGGTGAGCTCAGCTGATTTCTTCTTCTTCTTCATATTTTTCTTTAGTATCATAAGCTTGAACTACTTTATAGATTGGATCTATTAGTATTTAAGATTTAGTTTCCTTATATACTGATTTCTTCTTTGCAACAGCTTTGGCTTTAGGCTTTGAAATCTTTAACTTCTCTCATATCTTCTCTTTTCCTTTAAGCTTCTTGTCAGCGATTACCGTAACTTATGATCTGAGAGATCTTTCATCTTTTGCCTGATTGATTTCGCTTATAACTACACCTCTAGTTGGTCTGTTAGAAGGATCATCTTCATAAAGTACTTGAAAAATAACAGCAATATCAGCATTTGTTATCTTCATGGAATTCCTGAAGTCTTCCTCCATTTGCCTAAGCTGTTCAAGATCAACTCCAGGATTTTCTCTTGCAAATATTCTTCTACTCACCTCAGAGTCAAATAATTGAATCTTTGGATCTTTGTAGAACAGAGTTGTCTTTCTTCCTTTAACTTTCAGAGTTTGAAGATACTGACTTGCTTCAGCACCAGCTTCTATCTCCAGAATACCTTGGTCTTTATTAGCAGCAGTTGTGACTTGTGAAGATTGTTGCATATTTGTAGTAACAATCAATTCTTCTACTCTCCTTTCATTCCTATTACTCTCTTCACCTTGTCTAGATTAAAATCTAGTGATTTTTTTTGATGAATCACTAACTCCAACTAGCTCTTTACCTCTTCTCCTTTTACTATCCTTATGTCCTTCTTATTACCTCCATCAGGATTTTAATCATCAGTATTTGTCAATATCAGTTGTTTGCATTTAGATTTAACAATTTTCTCCCCCTTTTTGGCATCATCACCAAGCAGTTGAGAAAGAATCAGCTCCATTGAATTATGTACTTCTATAAGTTGATCAGATATTTGAGTTTGTTTAGCTTCCAATCTAGCTTGACTGGCTTTAATTGCAGCTTTCCTGACAGCTATTGGTGTAATTTATTTTTGAATTTCTTGATGAGTAGTCATCCTTGAAGCAATCAATGATTCCTTGATCTGATTGATTTGAGTAGTAGTTGTTTCATGAGCTGTATGTAAGGATCTGACAACTAAAATTGATGCTTTCAGATGATTCAGCATATCGGGATTTGTAATCTTCTGTTCTGCTATTTCCATATTTGCAACAGCTTGTGTTCTGGAAATAGCGTATGTATTATCTTTCCAATGAGCATTCCAGAGATTATGAAAATAATCCTTCTTCTTCTTAGCATCTAACTCTTTCATTTTCTGTTGTCTCACATGCATGGGCATATCTTCAGGAAAGACAAGATCATCCTAAGGATTTAAAATAGCATTAGAAATATTAGCTTCTTCACCATCATTAGATTCTTCAATAGCAATTAGATTTTGCACTATCTGCTGAACTTCATCACCAGCTTCAGCATGTCAAATAGAATTAGAAATTGGTGCAGTATATGATCCAGTAGCTTCAGAAGCTTTCACACCTTCAGCAGTTAACTCCGCATCTTCAAGTATTGGAGATAAATGAATTGGAGCTTCGAAATTAACTTCCAGAATCTCAGTTCCTGTAGAATGCTGTGGTGATTTTGAATTGAATGAAACTTTATGAATAGACTGTTGTGCTACTACATCTTTAACAACAACATGGATTTTCTTAGGTGATGGTAAAGTAGAGTAAATGGACTGTTTTTCAACAAAATAGGGATTGTCTCATGAGGTGGAATAGTAGAATGTATGGACGGCAAGAAAGTATCAATACTTAGACTTGCAGGGAGATTAATAGCCTTTAGTACTTTAGAGTTTACTTGAGGTTCAACAGACTGTTGTTCAGCATCTATTTTTTTAGTACTCTGAGCACCTACAAACATATAGCAAATAAAACTTAATCTTTATATTCCTTTAAAGTAGTCTTACTACTCCTCACACCACACATCTCACGACTTTTAATAGTCAGAGCTTCCTCAAAAGGATTACTAAATCTTATCTCTCATCTACCTCTCCTTTTTCCTGGAAGGATCCTGCCTCTCTTAAATTCTGTTTTTCTCTCAATCTTTTCACACATCTCACAGAAAAAGGCTCAGAAAGATTGTCCTACAGAAATAAGAGGTGGCTAAAGAAGGTTATATTTGGTCATACAACCAGAGGTAGTCGTTAAATAAGGTCTAGAAGTAATCATACCAACAGGATTTATATCAAAAAAATGCTGAAAAGACTGAATGGGTATTTAGAATAAATGTTGATAAAGTAATAACAATATTTATACCTTGTGAATCCACAATTAAGCTCACAATTAATACTATGGTTATGACAGTTGTTATTTATCAATAATGAGAACCTCCATTTGAATTGGAGAGGATTTGATCAGTTACTGTCATGTACCATGATCTCAAACCATGTTCTTCTTACAAAGAACTAACACTTGAATGTGTTTATTGAAAGCTATCACAGAGTTTTCAGTAAAAAATGATGAAACCTTTGTGTCTCTGTTAGTATCATTAAGATCTACCTCATCAAGTAGTCTCTAACCAACTAAATGTTGTTTCTGAGTGGTGAGCAAAATTCAAGAATTATGTTACTTGATTTTTGGCAACATTTGAGAAAAGAATTCAAGTGTTTCAGTTGTGAGAAGAAATTTAAAATATAAGATGTGTTATTTTAAGAAATGAGTGTGAACAACTTTCTTGAATAGAAAAAGAAAGTCTCAAAAGTATGTCTTGAATAGACACTTTAGATAGTCAAGAACACTCAAATATAATAATCCTCATTGGCTAAGAATTAAATCTTTTATAAATTTCTTCTTTAACAACAGTTACTTCCTGTAGTATGCTCAATTTGTACTGAAGTGATCACATGAACTTAAACATAGATTAGTTTCTTCACATGCACTATTAAAATTATCTGAAATTAAGCATGCAGTACTGATTTGGATATGAACAGTTAAAAGCATTCAAGCACACACAAGAAAGTAAACAAGTATTCGTTCACATAAAGAGTCAAAGAAGGCACACATATTTTCATTGATACCTAAGAAGCTGAGTACAAGATTTTGTAGAATTTAAATATAAAATCCTAATACAATCTAACTACTCGGACTTCTTCTTCTTTTCTTCTTCCAACTTCTTCATCGACCTCCGATGGAAGATACGTGACATAGAACCTGCAAGATAAATTATATTATCTTGCAATGTTAACCATTCGAGGTGACGTTGTTCTTCCTCGAGGCATCATTGCTCAGCCTCCTCATCTCTTCTCATCTCTTCAAAGTGGACGTCCATTTTAAAAAGATGAAGTGACTGAGTGTCATCCGAGTTAAGTCGATCAAGAATCGACTGAGAAATCTCAGAAGGAGGATAATCTTGTTCATTGAAGACTACCATGAAGCGAACAATGTCAAATTACAATATTCCATATTCAGGAATTTGAGTGAATTTGACATTTCAATGAAAAAGGAAGTGAGAAGTTTTGGGAGTGGAGGGTTGTATTTATAGCAGAGAAGTTAGAAACTGAAGGGACTCTTTGATTAACCATGTAATAATTAACCATAATGTGAATACACGATTACGCATATCTAGGTAAACAAAAAATAATCTCTCTCTTCAGATTCCTATTCCCAATGTAAGTACTCAAGTATTACTAGATACTTGCATCAGTAGCTAACCCTTTTTAAACAATTAAAAGATATTACACTAACTCACTGATTAAGTAAAAATACCGCGTAACAATTTATTTCGAATAAATTCAAAATAATCAATGAAGTATAACAGTCAATCATGGTTTGACCATTATCAGTATTTTAATTACGACTATCTGGATTCATTAACTACTGACATAATCTATTAGTCAAAATAAGTTTAACTGATAACAGAGCATGTACGCACAATCAGTAGTTCAACATGCAGTTTTCACATAAGATCATGGAAGATAATTGCATGTTATCATGGTATCAATATTTAGCACAATAATCAGTATCTAACAAGTACTGACATATAATAAGATACCATGCTTCAATAATATCAGCAGTCCTAATTATCAGAGTTTGAGAATTGTCTTGATATTATTCCCAATTCATTCACCAATCTTGTGAAAGTAGCTTCACAAAGAGGCTTGGTGAATATATTTGCTACTTGCTGATCTGTTGGAACAAAGACCAATTCCACTGTACATGATTCCACATGTTCCCTTATGAAATGGTACCTGATGCTGATGTGGTTAGTCATTGAATGTTGCACTGGATTTCCTGTCATTGCAATAGCACTTTGATTATCATAATATATAGGAATAGAAGAATAGTCTAACCCATAATCCAACAGCTGATTCTTCATCCATAGAATCTGAGCACAACAGCTTCTTGCATCAATGTATTCTCCTTCTGCAATTGATGTGGAAATTGACTTTTGTTTCATGCTATACCAAAAAACCAATCGGCCACCAAGAAGTTGGAAGCTTTCAGAAGTACTTTTCCTGTCTATTTTGCATCCTGCAAAATCAGCATCCGAATGTCCAATTAGCTTAAAATCTGAATCTCTAGGATACCATAATCCCATACTCATGGTGCCTTTGAGATACTTGAAAATTCTTTTCACATCTAATAGATGAGGTTCTATAAGATCAGCTTGGAACCTTGCACAGAGACAGGTAGCATACATGATATCAGGTCTACTAGCAGTCAGATATAGGAGTGAGCCAATCATACCTCTGTAGTTAGTTATATCTACTGAAGAACCAGTATTTAAATCTAACTTGGTTGTAGTGGCCATGGGAGTTAATGCAGTTGAGTAGTCTTGCATTCCAAATCTTTTAAGTAAATTCCTGATGTATTTGGATTGATTTATGAAGATCCCTTTATCAATCTGTTTAACTTGTAACCCCAGAAAGTAACTCAGTTCTCCTATCATACTCATTTGATACCTGGACTGCATTAGCTTTGTAAATCTCTCATAGAGTTTATCATTAGTAGATCCAAAAATGATGTCATCAACATATATCTGTACTAATAACAAGTCCTTACCATGGTCTTTATAAAAGAGAGTTTTGTCAATTGTACCTCTTGTGAAACTACTCTCTAGCAGAAATAGAGCAAGTGTTTCATACCAGGCCCTCGGAGATTGCTTCAGTCTATAGAGTGCTTTAAGTAGACAAAATTTGGATACTTTAGATCAATGAACCCTGGAGGTTGTTCAACATAAACTTCCTCTTCAAGTTCTCCATTTAAGAATGAACTCTTCACATCCATTTGGAACACCTTAAACTTCTTGTGACCAACATAGGCAAGAAAGATTCTAATTGCCTCAAGCCTTGCAACTGGAGCAAATGTCCTATCATAATCAATGCCTTCTTGTTGTGAGTAACCCTTTACATCCAGTCTTGCTTTATTCCTTGTAATAATGCCCTCACTGTCAGTATTGTTTCTGAACACCCATTCTTTGCCAACTACAGATCTGTTCTTTGGTCTTGGCACAAGAGTCCAGACTGTGTTCCTTTCAAATTCATTGAGCTCCTCTTACATTGTTGTGACCCAGTCAGCATCCTGCAGTGCTTCTTTAACCTTCTTAGGTTCAGTTTGAGATAGAAAAGAATGGTAGAGACATTCACTCTGAGTGGTTTTTCTTGTTCTTACACCACTGTCAGGGTTTCCAATGATTAAGTCAGGTGTATGTGACTTAGACCATTTTCTTTCAGATGGAAGTTTACTTCTTGAAGATGAACTTCCCCTGTAACACCCCCAGATCAGTAGAAAGATTATCAGACTTATCTTCCTCAAATGATTTTTGTGTTTGCTTTGTTTTGTTTCGGTTGGTTGATTTGCTTTTGATTTGTTTTGGTTAATTACCTTATTAACCTTGTCTTTGTGTGGTTATAAACTAACCACATCTCCTTCCCCTTATGTCATGCTTATGTCATGCTCATGATGTCATCTTCTCTTACTTGTCCTCTCCTTATTGGTTGGATGACCTCATCATCCCTAACCTCCTTGATTAACTTCCTAATTGTTTGCCTAATGATCGCTGATCTGTTATACGGTTCGCTTAACTTTCATTTTCGTTTATCGCTTGAGGGATCATACCCGGGATCTTATTACTTGGGTTTCCTTAACCTTTCTCAATACCTTATATTCCTTTTATGATCCTCTCTTATAATCCTTTAATTTAAATCCTTTTCATCCTGTTACCTTATACTCAATTCCTCCCGTATCTAGTGGATTTCCGGGAAAAATCAAAGTGTTCGGAATTGGATTCTGACGATCTTTACATACACTTATATACCATATAGAGTACTAATAAAATCTCAGAATATCCATAACAGAACCCCTACATAGTGTGGCATGAAAAGTTTTCTTATTTAGCAAAAACACTATTCACAAGGGTTACAAAAAGTTTAAAATTTTGGGGGTTATTACAGTCTCCCCTCCTTAAAAGGATTCTGTCCCGGAATCAAATAGAAAACAAATGGGGGTACTTTTCTAGCATTGCGCTCTCTAGTTCCCAAGTTGATTCTTCCACATTATGATTCTGCCATAGCACTCTGACTAGCTTGATCACTTTGTTCCGAAGCACCTGCTCCTTCTTATCTATAATCCTTACTAGCTTCTCCACGTACGTCAGATCTGGTTGCATATCCACCTGCTCGTACTCCACTATGTGTCTGGCATCCCGATGATACTTCCTTAGCATTG
The DNA here is from genome assembly GCF_009905375.1 of Apium graveolens. NCBI lineage: Eukaryota > Viridiplantae > Streptophyta > Magnoliopsida > Apiales > Apiaceae > Apium > Apium graveolens. The sequence continues at coordinate 103,557,623 of NC_133653.1, read as the reverse complement.
ATACATGGAACACATTATGAACTTGTTGCAAGTTAGGGGGTAAGGCTAGCTCGTAAGCTAACTTTCCAATCCGTCTTAATATCTCAAAAGGTCCAATGTACCTTGGGCTTAGTTTTCCTTTCTTTCCAAATCTCATTAATCCCTTCCAAGGGGATATCTTTAGCAGTACTAAGTCCCCTACTTCATATTCCTTATCCTTTCGGGCTAGGTCTGCATATTTCTTCTGTCTGTCTTGGGCTGCCACAAGCCGTCCTCTGATAAGATCCACTATGTCTTTGGTCCTTTGGACCACTTCGGGTCCGAGCATATTCCGCTCTCCTACTTCATCCCAGTATAAGGGAGATCGACATCTTCTTCCGTACAGGGCCTCATAAGGCGGCATTCCGATGCTAGCATGAAAGCTATTGTTATAAGAAAAGTCGATTAACGGCAAGTGATCATCCCAACTTCCTTTAAAGTCTATCGCACAGACTCTCAACATATCCTCTAGTGTCTGGATGGTCCTTTCACTGTGCCCATCCGTCTGGGGATGGTACGCGGTACTCATATTTAACTTGGTCCCCGCATATTCTTGAAAACTCCTCCAAAATCTGGAGTTGAACCTGGGGTCTCGGTCTGAGACAATGGACGCTGGGACTCCATGTCGCGTCACTATTTCCTTAAGGTAAATGTCCACCAGTCTATCGACTGTGTATCTCTCATTGATAGGGATGAAATGAGCTGACTTTGTCAGTCAGTCTATAATTACCCATATGGCGTCATGGTTAGCTTTCGTCATTGGCAAGCCTACAACAAAATCCATCGCTATCTGTTCCCATTTCCACTCGGGAATCTCCAGGGGTCGTAAAAGTCCACTGGGTCTCTGGTGCTCTGCCTTTACTTTTTGGCAAGTCAAACATTTGTTTACCCATTCTGCTACGTCCCTCTTCATGTTGGGCCACCAATAATATTCCTTCAAATCCCTATACATCTTGGTACTTCCCGGGTGAATGGAATACCTTGAACTATGGCTTTCATCCAAAATCTCATCTTTAAGCTCTTGAATGTTTGGAACCCAAATCCGGTAAGAGTACCTCATTATCCCTTTATTATCTTTCTCCGTATGGATCTCTTCTCCAGTCATTGACTCTCTGCCCTCATTCATTATTCTTTCTTGGCACAATCTAATCATTTCTAATAACTCTGGCTGCATTGATATCTCAAACAGCTTTTCAGTTCCGGTTCCGGTTACCTTTACTTCTATTTCCATTCTTTCAAAATCCCTGATTAATTCCTCAGAAGTCATTATCATTCTGAGTCTTTCCTTCCTACTGAGGGCGTCAGCCACCATATTGGCTTTCCCCGGGTGATAGAGAATCTCACAATCATAGTCCTTGATTAGTTCTAACCATCTCCTCTGGCGCATGTTGAGCTCTTTCTGCGTAAATATGTACTTGAGGCTCTTATGGTCTGTGAAAATCTCGCACTTCTCTCCATACAAGTAGTGCCTCCAAATTTTTAAGGCAAATACTATTTCCGCGAGCTCAAGGTCATGAGTAGGATATCTAATCTCGTATTCCTTCAGTTGTCTCGATGCATACGCAATCACTTTACCGTGCTGCATAAGCACACACCCTAATCCTTTGTGCGACGCGTCACTATATATCACAAAATCTTCTTTTTTGCCCGGCAATGCCAACACCGGGGCCGTTACCAACCTTTTCTTTAATTCCTGAAAACTGTTCTCGCATTTCTCCGTCCATTCAAACTTCTCTGTCTTACGAGTAAGTCGTCTCAAAGGGGCTGCGATCTTCGCAAAGTCCTGTACAAATCTACGATAGTAGCCGGCCAATCCTATGAAACTCCTTACCTCTGTGGCTGTGGTTGGCCTTTCCCAATTTGAGACCGCCTCTATCTTGGAGGGGTCGACCAATACTCCTTCTTTATTGATCACATGTCCTAAAAACTGTACTTCATTCCGCCAGAATTCACACTTCGAGAATTTGGCATATAACTGTTCCTCTTCGAGTATTCCTAGAGCTATCCTCAAATGCTCTGTATATTCTGCCTCAGTCCTTGAGTAGATCAAAATATCATCGATAAAAACTATCACACACTTGTCCAAGTACTTCTTAAATACTCTGTTCATTAAGTCCATGAAAGCCACTGGGGCGTTGGTTAATCCAAAGGACATTACCAAGAACTCATAATGCCCATACCTGGTACGGAACGCTGTCTTGGAAATATCTTCGGGTTTAATCTTTAGTTGGTGATATCCTGTTCTCAGGTCGATCTTGGAAAAATAAACAGCATCCTTTAGCTGGTTGAATAGATCGTCTATTCTAGGTAATGGGTACCTGTTCTTTATGGTTAGCTTGTTCAACTCTCGATAGTCGATGCACAGCCTCATGCTCCCATCTTTCTTCTTAACAAATAAAATTGGTGCTCCCCACGGAGACACACTGGGTCTTATCATACCCTTATCCAAGAGTTCCTGCAATTGGATAGCTAATTCCTTCATTTCTAATGGGGCTAATCGGTAAGGTGCTTTTGAAACTGGCGCCGTCCCTGGGGCCAACTCAATAGCAAATTCAATCACTCTATCGGGTGGTAATCCCGGAAGGTCTTGTGGGAATACGTCTTCAAATTCGTTGACTACCGGAATATCTTATAAGTTGGGCACCTCCTTCTGCGTGTCCACCACATAGGCTAGGTAGGCCTCATTTCCTTTTCGTAGCATCCTTCTGGCCTGGGCCATAGTCAAAAATTTATGCGTCTGCCTTTTTCCTCTAAATATAACTTCTTTCTTCCCTGGGATATTTAACTTAACTTTCTTCCCTTTACAGTCTATCTGAGCATCATTGCTAGATAGCCAGTCCATTCCCAAAATTACATCAAACTCCCCTAATTTAAAAGGGATCAGATCAACACTAAAAGATTGTTCCCCTATGCCTATCTCACAGGCGGGGTGAATCTGGTTAACAGGAATAATTTCATGGTTGGCTATTTCTACTTGTAAGGGCTCTATCAAGGGTTCAGCTTTAAGTCTTAATTTACGTGCAAAGTCCCTTGATATAAAAGATTTAGTTGCTCCCGAATCAAATAAAACGTTTACACTGACTGAATTTAGAGAAAGGGTACCTGCTATCACATCTGAGTCTTTCATAGCATCCTGGACTGTCATGTTGAAAGTCCTCGCAGTAGATGGCTTATTGGAGGCAGCCCTGTTGGCTCCTGAATCTGCTGGTTTGTTCATTGGACATTCCCTCTTCCAATGACCCGGGCGTCCACACTGATGACAAGTGGTGGTTGGAATGACGGCAGGGGTTGATGAAGGGCACTTAGTTGAATAGTGACCTTCCCGACCGCACTTAAAGCAGGTTACTGGCTCAAGGATTGCCACCCTATTCTGAATCCACGGTTTCAGTCCCTGCTGAAACCTCCTAGCTTTCTTTTCCTCGGTGCTCACAAATTCCGGCACAAACCTTGATAACTCATTAAATTTCGCTTCATACTCTGCTACAGATAAGTTATTCTGCTTTAGCTCCAAGAACTTGAGCTCCATCTGGTTTTCCATAAACCTCGGGAAATACTTTCCCAGAAACAACTGACTGAATCTCTCCCAGGTTATAATAGCATCTGTCTCCATGTTTTTCTTGGCTTCCCACCAGTAGTTGGCCTCTTCTTTCAGAAGGTAGGTAGCAAATACAGTCTTCTGTGCCTCATCGGTACTCAAAATCTCAAAGGATTTCTCCATTTCCTTTAACCATGCCCTTGCCTCAACTGGGTCGGCTGATCCGTGGAACTCAGGGGGCTTAAGGGACTTAAAAGCCCTGAAAGAGTTTGCCACAGCATTGTTATTTCCTTGAGGGGGTGGGTTGGGTTGGCGTTCCAAGTTCTGCCTTAGTAGTTGCATGAACTGGCCCATGGGATCCATGCCTGGGTTTGGTATTGGTTGCTCAACATCAGTTTCTCCTTCTTCAGCCTCTATCTCAAATCCCTCAACATCATATGTTTCCTCTTCCTCTTCATACAGGGAGTCATCATGTTCCACATAATCCTCATCTTCCTCTTCACTGTGTTCCTGGTTCCTATTGTCCTGATTATGGCTTCCCTGGTCCTCAGATCCAGGGTTCGCCCTAGTTCCAATCTTTCTTGGCGGCATGATACTGATAATAAAAAAAATATTAGGAAATTCAACGTTAGGTCACAATCATTCTCAACATTATGCCTTGCACAGCTCTTATAATGGGGAGAACGTATCTCGCAATTCTATATGACAGTTCTAATAAGAAGTGCAGTAATAATAATGATAAAAACAGTGATCTCGTCACTAAGGAACTGAACTGAAAGGAAACAAATATATACATAATGCGAGAAATACATAGTTTGATCTGGTCAAAAGTACAACAGTGCTACAGCCATCTGTCCCAAAAGTGATACACAAGAGTCTATCTATCTAGTCAGAAAAAAGGGATGCTATATACAAGTCAACTATCCCGGAAAATTGGCTCTTACTAAGGCCTCGACTAACTAGACAACTAGACTATTCCATCGTCAGTCCTGAATCACACACCGGAGCGGGTCAGCTCCCATACCCTTTCCATCGCACGACGGAAGATATAATCGGCCTGCCGCCTGGAGATCCTACCATGCCTGTCCCCCTGGAGCGATCTGAGCCTCGCTCGGGACGTGAGCTCTATCCCCGTAAGCTCCGTCCTCAAGGATCAGGGTATAGCAGCCCTAGTCTCATAAGCTCGGGTACGCCTACCCGCCCTCTCCGCATCCAACTCCCTCCTGGCCTCATCCAGCCGGGCCTCAGCAACAGCCACTCGGGTCCTCAGTACATCCTGAACATAGCCGTGGGCTAACAAAGACTGCCTGTGGGCAGGGTCGAGAGGTGGTGAATCCGGAGCCGCTGGGGGTGCCTCCTCAGTCTGCCTAGGCTCGGAAGTATGGGTCTCTGAGTTGTCCTCATCGGGGATCCAAGATAGTGGTGGAGGGGTAGGAGCTCTAACCACCAGAAGTGTGGGTAAAGGGGTACCAGCGTACACTACCGTAGGTCCGACACGCTCCTCAGCTACTGGGACCTCATCCGGGTCCTCCTCATCTGGAATAGCAATGACCTTTGTCTCTGACTCCTCTGAGGGGTCCTCCTCATCTGAAATAGCAATGACCTCCGTCTCTGACTCCTCTGAGGGGTCCTCCTCATCCTCCTCAATCTCAGGCTCCTCCTGATCCTCGACATCTAGCAGTGCCTCATCATGCTCACGCTCGAACATCTCAGGGTCCTCTATCTCAGGCGCCTACACATTAAACGAGCTAAGTTACTATCATGATACTTATAAGGGTTCCCGTAAGGGTTTTAACTGTCAGTACTACTTTAAGTAGTCCGACCATGAACTTGGCAAGAGTTCTTATTATCTTTGTGAGTTTATTATGATATCGTCGCATCATCTCTGAGGTTTATAACGCTTGGCTCTGATACCATTTCTGTAACACCCCCAGATCCGGGGTCAGGGATCCGGGTCGTCACGGTCTTTCTTTCCACAATATCACTTAACTGAATTAATAATAAATAACCTCATGCTGTGACCCCACACTCACACACACCACAACCCGTTATAGTCTCAGAGATGAAATTGAAATAAGTACAAGTCTTTGAATCCATAATTTAAAAGTTATTACAACCCAAAATGATTACTTGATAAATTTACAGTTAATTGCCATTATCTGCCACAAGTTATAATTATACAATATTTGGTTCCCAAAAGTAGAATGCCTGATCAACCAATAGATCTACCTCTGCAGCTATAGTAGCTACAACATCAACGGGAAGACGCGGGACGCTTCCCACGCGCTTGCGCTGGGTCTGCTGGAGTCTGGCCATCTTTCCTAACTGTTGTTGTGTGATGAAGAAATAAAGCAAGAGTGAGCCTTACAGCTCGCAAGATAATATATATAGTGTAAACAATAACGCAAGTATCTAAATGGATAACTTGCTGGAAACCTTTATCAGGTGCAAGATAATTACTTACTGGATATAAGTAAAAACAAGGGATGAAGTTACCAAATACTTCACTATACTTATATCATTTATAAAGCTACTTGAACTACCACTGTTCAAAGTATAATGAGCTTTCAACAGTTCATCACGTAGATGAGACTACAAGACAAGATTTGTATAGATTAAATCTTTGAAGTATTATTGAAGGAAATGAAGTTATGATATACTTCATTAAGTTCCGATATATATATATCCACATATACATCTTCTTTATACAGTCCCTGAAAACCTCTATCATGTAAAGTATGAACAGAGTTTGTAACATCCAATGAATTTTTTTTGGAAGGGAAAAAGAATTGTGGCATAAACCCGATATCTTGCTGATCAGGCAAAGATACCAATAAGTAACCTTTTCTACTAGTAGATGGACGAATTCCCCACTGGTCATCACCCTGGCCGCATAGGACCTTATGCTGGACTGCCACTCAGTCACTTATGCATTTGATGGACTCCCACTGAGCCACTTACACTATCATGGACGCCCACTGAGCCCATGTTGCTTATGCCGACTCGATAGATGGACTTACTTCCCAAACGTTGGGTAAGTAATCAATTCATTTACCAAAACTGCAACCTTGTTACGAATATAAAATACACCATAGAGCCGGATCCCTCAGGTTTTGAGCGAGTATTTAAATCCCCTTTAAAAGGAAGATCTTAAATATAAAAAAAATGAGTTTTGGGATCCGCTCTAACTTTTAAAAATCATTTTGAAGACTCGAAAACACTTTAAAGAGTGTTTGGAGTAATGCTGATTTAATAAAATAAATCAGTCCTAATATATTTAAAAAATATCTGAATATTATTATTTAAATAATATTCCCATAAAGAATAATTGAGGTAGAAGTTGGAAAACTTATACTTGAAATGAATAGTAAATAATCAAAGATATCCTTATATGAAAGTAATATCTTTATTTAAATAATCAAAAGTAAGTTTGATTATCGAACATTATTCTTTAATAAAATAAAGAATATTAAATAATACGCGGAGTCATAATACCTCGAATGAATATTATAAATAATATTCATTAAATAAATAAAGGAGTCATACATCCTCAAATGAATATCCAATTAATAATCATTAAATAATATAAACTGAGTCTTAAGCCCTCGAATGAATATTCGAAATAATATTCAATTAATACAATAAAAGGAGTCATAAGTCCTCGGATGAATATTCGAAATAATATTTAATAAATAAAATAAAGTTAAATTTATCGAATAAACCTTATTCGATTAATAGTTTTGAAAACTATAACCATATATATATAAAATATATATAATATACTCGGGAACATCGACTCCCGGTTTAGAAATATGTTCATCTTTTGATCCCCTATACTAAGGGTAAACTCGAATACCGCTTATCTCTAGCATAGGTATTATGCAACTATAAGCATTTTAACCAACAGATACATAATTCAAGAATATGAAACAGGCATGCATATATACCATATCACATGCTACAATATATCGCAAGAATTTGCTAATAACAAATATGCATTTATCACAAGATCATGCATATACACATATACATCACAACAATAGTTATACTGGTAGAAAACTTGCCTGAGCGACTGGGGGTTACGAATGGCTCGGGACGAGTCTGGTAACCTATAAACAACAAGTAAGTTGAAATTAAACCAAAGTCACTTGTAAATCTATACTCTAACCAACTTAGACTCTAACGCTCGTTTTGCGCTTACTGATTCTCTTAAGTCACTCGAGTACCCTCGGCTCCACCATTTTTAATAAATTACCCATTACGAGTTTTAAGGCGATTCCTTCCCGAGTGTCTTACCAACTGCCTAACACACGTAACATAATTGATTCATACACTAATTAACCCTTTTTAGGTCTTTAACCTATGTTTCAAAGTAAGGCGAGGGGTAATGTTTCGTTCGCGAAACGTCGTTACTTAAAACGGCCGTTTCTCCTAAACCGTACATCGGAATCAAACGAACCACATATCAAAACGAAGCTCGTAACATGAACTATCTAAAAATGGTAATGGTCAAAACCTAGCAGGGAGTTGTCGGGTCCTAATGTTATGAACAAAAGCAGTCTAAAGTAAATCGGACATTACGACGGCTATGTTTACGCGATTTCCCAATTTTATACCATTCCAATTCAATCACCAAACAACCCCAATCCATTCTTACAACCAAAACCCATCCATATCACATTACAACAGCCCCAACCAACTCATTATTAACAATTATACTTATTCCTAAAACTTGAATTTAAACTATACTAAATCCTTTAACCAAACCATAAGATTTCAACACTCCATTCACCACCATTCCAACCCAAACTCTAAACAAACAAGCTTCAAGCTACTCTTTACCATAACTATCAAAATCATCCTAATATACAAAGTAAAGCTAGGGTTTGGAGATGATATACCTTCCTTGAAGTGGTGTGAGTAGCTAGGAAGCCTTAAGAAGCCTTGAGGAGTCTTAGGGATGCTTGGATCTTAAAGGAAAAACAAGAAAAATCAAGTTAAAAACCTTGAAATCACTATTCATTGTCTTCTTCATTGATTTCTTGGAGAAGATTGAGAATGAATTAGAGGCTTAAACTCATAAGATAGCCATAACTATGCATAAGGAATACTAGAGAATTATCTTACCAATTTAGGAAGCTTGGATCTTGGATTTTGAAATTCCTTCTCTTTGAAATGTGAAAAAGCCGAGAGCAAGGTGGGAGAGATGAAATGATTTTTGTGTTTGCTTTGTTTTGTTTTGGTTGGTTGATTTGCTTTTGATTTGTTTTGGTTAATTACCTTATTAACCTTGTCTTTGTGTGGTTATAAACTAACCACATCTCCTTCCCCTTATGTCATGCTTATGTCATGCTCATGATGTCATCTTCTCTTACTTGTCCTCTCCTTATTGGTTGGATGACCTCATCATCCCTAACCTCCTTGATTAACTTCCTAATTGTTTGCCTAATGACCGATGATCTGTTATACGGTTCGCTTAACTTTCGTTTTCGTTTATCGCTTGAGGGATCATACCCGGGATCTTATTACTTGGGTTTCCTTAACCTTTCTCAATACATTATATTCCTTTTATGATCCTCTCTTATAATCCTTTAATTTAAATCATTTTCATCCTGTTACCTTATACTCAATTCCTCCCGTATCTAGTGGATTTCCGGGAAAAATCAAAGTGTTCGGAATTGGATTCTGACGATCTTTACATACACTTATATACCATATAGAGTACTAATAAAATCTCAGAATATCCATAACAGAACCCCTACATAGTGTGGCATGAAAAGTTTTCTTATTTAGCAAAAACACTATTCACAAGGGTTACAAAAAGTTTAAAATTTTGGGGGTTATTACATCCCCCTTGATCCATGAACTCTCTATTATTTCTTTGATTAGTACCACTATTATTTCCTTATACTCCCCCTAAATTAGTGTTCCCATTTGTTATTTCTTTGATTAGTACCACTATTATTTCCTGATGTTCCCCTTGAATCAGTGTTCCCATTGTTATCAGTATTTGACTCATCAGAATTTGAGGAAGATAAGTCTGATAATCTTTCTACTCATGTTATTTGAGTTGAATCACTTGTAGTAGTCTCTGGATTTGAGTTATGTTGCTCCCCCTCAACATATGCTTCAGTGTTAAAAGAATTTCCACTGTTCTGTGGAACCTCAGAGCTTTGAGTGATATCAGGATTTACTGTATTAGATTTAGGATTTAAAAGTTCAGCATAAGGTACTTCATTTTCAAATCTCAATTTGTCATGGTCATCTGCATCTTCTAGACCTGTTATCTTCTTGTCATCAAAAGAGACATGTATGGATTCCATGACTGTTCTTTTTCTCATATTGTAAACTCTGAAGGCCTTTGTTGATATGGATATCCCAAAAAAATTCCTTCATCAGCTTTTAGATCAAACTTTGTCAGCTACTCCGGATGAGTTTTGAGAACAAAACACTTACAACCAAAAATATGAAAATACTTCAAATCTGGCTTCTTTCCTTTCACCATCTCAAATGGTGTTTTTCCATGCTTGTTGATCAATGTTGCATTTTACGTAAAGCAAGCAGTTTGCACAGTCCCAACCCAGAAGTAGGTAGGCAATCTTGCTTCCTCTAGCATGGTTCTTGCAGCTTCTATCAGAGTTCTATTCTTTCTTTCAACAACTCCATTTTATTGTGGAATTCCAGAAGCAGAAAACTCTTGTTTTATCCCCTTGATTTTACAGAACTCTTCCATAGAGTTATTCTTGAATTCAGTTCCATTATCACTTCTGATGATCTTCACTTCGTATGTTGATTTTTTCCTGCTCCCTCACATGATCAAGAAGAATGGATGGAAATTCATCCTTGGTGTGCAGATAATACACCCATGTGTATCTTGTATATTCATCAACAATTACAGGTGCATACCTCTTCTTGGTAATTGATATAACATTCAATGGACCAAAGAGATCAATATGAAGTAGATGATATGGTTCAAGAATGGAGGATTCGGTTTTACTTTTGCAAGATGTTTTCTTTTGCTTGGCTTTCTGGCATGAATCACATAATTCATCAGGAGTAAACACTGCAGTGGGAAATACTCTCACAAGATCTTTCCTCACAAGTTCATTGATATTGTTGAAGTTGAGGTGAGAAAGTCTTTTATGCCAGTTCCAGCTTTCTTCCACAGATGCTCTACTCAGTAGACAAACTTCTCATTCATCAGTACTTGTGGAGACCCTGGCTTCATATAAAATACCATGTCTTACACCAGTCAATACAATCTTGTCATTAGACTTACTGACAATTTCATAATGTTCCTCTTTAAAATTGACATGGTAACCTCTGTTAAAGATTTGACTCACACTGATCAGATTATGCTTGAGTCGTGCAACTAGAGATACATTTTCAATGATGACATTTCCAATTTTGATTTTTCCATATCCCAAGATGTTTCCTAAGTTTCCATCTCCATAAGAAATGCTTGGGCCAGCCTTCTCTTCAAATTCTAATAGTAGGGATTTATAACCAGTCATATGTCATGAGCATCTATTTTCCAAGGTTAGGGCATTCTTCCTATCACCCTACAATCAGTTATTTGAATCAGTTAGTGTTTTTAAGGACCCAAACTTCCTTAGATCCTTTGGAGTTTGGCCTTTTTAAGTTTGTTAACATATGTAGCAGAAGACTTTTTATTAGAGTTTATGTTAACATCCTTACTATCAGTATTTATACATGCAGAAACGGATTTTTCTTTCACTAAAGAGGGTTTCAGTTCATAGTAATCATAATACAAACTGTGATACTCTTTACATGTATAAATAGAGTGCCAAACACTACCACAATGAAAACAAGGACTCTGTGGTTTATATCTAACTATTCTATTCCTAAACTCTGATTGGGAAGGAACAGTATTTATCTTTTTATTCTTCTTGCAAGAATTAGCAAGATGATTAGTGCTACCACAGTTTGAAATATAATTTCCATTCTTATTAACACCTACCTTTCCATTCCTATTTTTCCTAGACCTTTTCCTCTTTTCTTTCATGTGTAAGTCCTTCAGCTTTTGCTTAAGCTATTTATGAGTCATTGAACCAATATTTACCAACCTTGTGTGAACATGTTCACTCTTATTAGTAATTAACTTTGATCTAGGTGCTGAGGTTGTACCTTTCGCATGGATTGTCTTAACAGTATTAACACTTGGTTTAAACTTCATGGTCTTAATCTGAACCTTGTTTAGTTTGACCTTGCTATCAGTTTTTATAAGTTATGTTTTCTCAGTTTCTTTTCCACTTTTCTTATCAAATTTAGATCTAGCAGAATATCCTAATCCTGATCCCCAACAACCATTCTCTAAAATTTCCTGAGTTGACTTTCCTGAGTTAGTCCAAAGTTTAATGACTTCTCTTTCTTTAGCTAACTCCTTCTCTAGATAAGCATATTTTTCTAACAATTTTTCTTTAACATAAACAGTAATATCTCTTTCTTTCTGAATTTCTATCATGGAAAGCAACTCAATTTCTAGGTCATCATTCCATTTCTTTAACTCAAATTTTTCACTCTTAATTTTATTATTTTCTAAGTTCTGATCCCTATAACTAACATGCAGAGTTTTAAGGAATAATCTTAATTCATAGATATCATCAGTATCAAAAGCAAGAATAGTATGAGGTACCTTTAATTCAACATTGTCGACCTCAGCATCTGCATTTGTCATGAGAGCATAATTGATCCCATCATCTGAATCTGATGAATTATCCCAGTTTCTCTTCTTTGACATCAAAGCTTGTTTCTTCTCAGCTCTGGGTTTTCTGCAGTCAACTGCAAAGTATCCAATTCCATCACAGTTGTAACATCTCTCTTTTGACTTGTCAGGTTTTCCAGATCTAGATTACTTCCAATCAGTATTTCTTCTGTTTTTCCTCTTATCAGAGTTTCAGGAACTGGAACCTTTTCTGGAAAATCTTCTCCCTTTCTTGAAGTTCTTGTAGACCATCTTCTTGAAGCTTTTAACCAGTAGGGAAGCCATTTGATCCATGTCTTCATTGTTGTTATAATCACTGTCAGGATCTGATACATTATCGGTATTTGAATCATCATCAGAATTTGATGATTTAGTATCTGACTTTGCAATTATGGCTTTCCCTTTGAAGTAGCTTGTCCTCCTAGCTTTCTCCTTTAGCTTTTCTTCAACCTTGAGTGCAACTGGTCTAGATTTAGATCATTTCCTCTTGCTTCTTTGCTCCATCTCTAGTTCATGAGTTTTCAGAACTCCGTAGATCACATTTGAGGTGTGTCATCAAGTTCATAGTTATCTCCTATTGATGTGACTTTAAAGTCCCACTTTTCAGGGAGAGCAAGTAGGAACTTCAAGTTTGAGTCCTCCAAATCATATTCTTTGTTGACAAGGGATAAGTCATTCAGCAACTTCTGAAATCTGTCATAGATCTCAGTTAAGGACTCATTGTCCCTTGAGTCAAAGTGCTCATATTCTTAAGTAAGTACTGTCCTCCTATTCTTCTTAATAGCGGTTGTACCTTGAAACTTTACTTCTAAAGCATCCCATATCTATTTTGCTGTCTTGCATCCAATAACTCTATTGGACATAACACTATCAAGATTATTGTACAGGATGTGTCTGACATTGGCATCCTTCATGATAGATGAGAGATCTTTAGAAGTATAATCCTTCTTGTCTTTGTCTATCATCTTCTCTAGTTCTCCTGCCAGTGAAACAACTACCTTCATTGGTTTATGAGGACCATCATAGATCATGTTCAGATATTCAGGATCTGTGGCTTCCAAACACATGACCATCCTGACTTTCCAGATTGGATATTCATGTATCTTCAGGATAGGCACCTTGATTGCTTAATACATACTCCTGTTGTGCTTATCTGTGATGTGGTGGGGGGTGGTAGCTTCGGATTCTGTGTTTCTTCTTTTTTGTCTCCCATTATAGATTGATTTTCAGATCTTAAACTGATTGTACGTTAACAGCAAGCTTTGATATCAATTGTTAGGCCCTTAATCAACTGTAGAGGGGGGTGAATACAGTTAATACAATCAATTCGATAAAATTTCAACAGAATCAACAGTTTTATATTATCAGATAAAAACTTATTACAAACGTACTCTCTCGAAAGGATGAACAAATATTCTTGAGAGCTGCCAGTTTATGCGAAAGATATAACAATACCGCAATGCATATAGCATGAACCTAATATGTGCTCTATATAGAGCACATCTTCACAATGTATAAGGAATCCTATTATATTAACAACAAGGAACCTAATACAATGCTTTTAAGATAAAGTCTTTCACCGCCTTGAGTTCCTATTTCTTTTTCCTTATCGAAGATCATTGATGTGACAAATACTGATTACATCATGCATCAATATCATCATCCGTCGATATCATTATCCATTGATATCATCATCCGCTAACATTATCATCATCCGTTGATATAAGTTATGATGTGAATTTCTGATAGTTTCTACTTGATATAATTAATTGCTCATAACATAAATACCGTAATAATTGCATGTCCCGCAACTTTAATACTCTTACTAATAATAGATATTAAATATGTGTTATTGATTTAGTTCTTTAAGTTTTTTTAATATAAGATTTGAAAATTCATCAAAAAATATAGTTTTCACAAATTTAAAAGTATTCTGAATTTAATTATGTAATCTTAATTTATTAGATTTTTAAATAAATTTTTCAAAAATAGATATGAAACCTTTATTTATTAAAATAATTATACCCAAAAGATAAATTGTCAAAAGTAACTAAGTGTTATAGATATGTTTAGTGCTTGTTTGATTAGTAATGGGTATTAACTTCCTAAGTAAATTGAACTTCCCATGTAAATAGAGTTCCCAGGAAGTGTTATATTTTTGTTTGGTTGACGGTGGCAAATTAAACTTACTGGGTATACATTTCCCATTACTTGTTTGGTTAAACTAGTCTACTTCTGATCTAATATATATACAATGACTACCATACCCTTGTGCACATGAAGTATATTGTTTGCTTTTTTTACATTGTGATATCTTTTGTGTCACTGTTCAAAGAAATAAGGAAACGGGCGACGATTTGGCACCAGATATCCGGAGGTGTGGAAAGAGCAGCTGCGAGAAGCGGAAAAACCATCCTCTTGACACTGCATATGACTGCTTCAACACTAAAAAGTATTCACGGACAAAAATTTGAATATATTCATAATGGTCTCCGGAGAGCCTCTGCACATTATTCATATTCAACAATTTCATATCTTGGAGATTAGCAAGTCAATTTAAACAATAGCACTTAGGTGTATTTATTGTAATGTTCAACATTTTTTCTTGTCCATGGTATTCTATATTGTGTCCAAGAATGAATATATTGACGCTGATACTTTTCTCGATTCTCAAAATGAGACTTAGAGGGGAACTAACAATACAGAGTGTGTGACATCATATTTGAACCACCCGTCATAAAAGAAGGATAAGCACGATCAAACACCTGAATACAATTTTACAAAATTTGCATTGTAAGATCAGTCCTTACAAACATACATATCCATGTTCTATCACATAACAACTTTTCAGGTCACAATGGTAACACTAATCTCTATACTTTTTTTCCTCTTTAATAAATTCCTCAGACCTGCAGCTAGCCTGTACAAATTCATCTCGAAAATAATCTCATGTATAGCTTTATTCCTCCTGACATTTTAAAATTTTTCAACCTCACACTTCTTAACTTGTATGGTAACTACATAAATGAACTATTTCAAATGAAAATACTTCTGGACTGAGCTAATGATTCTGAGATTAGGAGGGGGTGACGAAAACAATATTATCTTCACAATTAATATTTAAACACATCGACACACATTTTTTTTATCGTAGGTAACCCGCAGCCGCTACCCTTCGGGTATGCACTGGGTAAACCCTACGGGCTCACGCAATAGCCTGCAAACCACGTGAACCCGGTAAACCGCATTTAAGCGACAGGCTCTGGCTCAGGAGGCATAATCATAAATTCTCCTCCCGTGGGATTCGAACCTGTGACCAAGAGGATAATTTTCCCCTCTTTAACCAACTGAGCCAACCCTTGCGGGCATTTTTTTCGATTATGTGTTAATTTGACATAGCCAAATTGGCTTGGAGTGAAAGTGAAATTGTGTTCTTTGCTTCGGTTTATGAAGTAACTATGGGCCTAATAGCGTATTAGGGGGATTAAATTCAAGACAAAAATGTGTGGATTAAAAAAAGAAAGATTTCCAACAATTAGAAGCAGGAGACACAACTTCAAAATTAAAAGCAATCATAAAAACTTCAAATAAATAGTGTTTAATTTAAGTATTGGATACTAACACCAAAAGCAAAAGGTTACAACTTCAAAATGAGCAACTTAAATATTCCTACACCTCATCAAGCAGTAGGATAATTATTATCTTCTTCATCTGGGATTAACAAACCTTGCACATAAGTATATTTATAATCATCCGGAAGACTGAAAAAGAAGTCAACTTCAAGAGGATTTAAAGCGATTTTTTTCGATACCATCAGTACTTGAGGAGCACTTAACCCTTGAAGTTTCATTACTTTGAATGTTACCTGCATTCTTCTTTCTGCAGAATCAGACTCATGCTGAAAGCAGTTGGCAAGTCGTCCGATATGTTCACTAGCAGTCTCCATAACGCCACTCATTTTTTCAAGCTTGCTGGAAAAATCTTTCAAAACTTCAATAGTTTCAATCCTAGCCTTTTTTGTCCTGACAGAGGATGATGTGCTTGAACCAGGAGTCTCCATTTGATGATTCTGTTTATTAGAAGTATGATTATCCTATGTAAAATTGGGTACTTGTTCATCTTCTTCATCCCTTATTTTTTCCTCAAGCTCTTCAAGTGCATCCATTGCATTTGCAGACTCATTTCCTACAGCCCGGTCTTTCCCAAATATTTTGCTAAGCTCATCAAATAACGGGAAAGGCTTATTCCTCAGACTTGCAGCATTTGGGTGACTCTATAATGCATAATTGACACACTTTTAACATGTTGTAACATTAAAAATATCAAATAAATATAATGTCAGCCATGTTCATTGTAACTTTTCAATAATTACCTTTACCCAATCATCCCAAACAGATTGTGGACATGTGACAAACTTTCCTTTGTCATTCCAGCCAAAACCACTAGCATTTGGACCTAACATCTGTGCAATAGCATCATATTGTTTTCTTAATAGCTTAATTCTAGATTTGATATGAGGCTTGGCTTTTTTGTCACAACCAGGTAATTTTTGTTGCATAATAGTCTCCACTTTAGCCCAAGCACCACTTTTAAATTGACCATTGTCTCCTTTCTGGCCACCCAGTTCCAGTAAATCATTAATTGCATTAACAAGTGCACGATCCTCTGCAGCTGTCCATCTCGAGCATTTTCGAGTACTATTGTTTTCATTTCCTTGTGAGTTTCCCATGATCACTGGAAATTAAGATGAAACTACATAGATAAAAATACGATTTAAGTTTTAAGAAGCTAAGCATAGAAAAGTAACAATGGAAATATGATAACATGAATGACCAGTTATATCAAAATCACTCACATAACTAATTCACCAGTGAGTACTATTGTTTTATCATGAAAAATCAACATTTACTATTTAAATTCAGATGACATAAATAAGTATACCGGGGAACGGGGGATGAGAATGACAGTATTAACCTGACTATAAATTGTATATTTCTGGAGCTACCTTTGCATCATATAGATCCCTGTAATGGTACCAAATACATAGAATATCACAGAATTAATTTCACAGCACTACTAGTACTCTAAAACTAGAGTTCAATTAAGAAAACAAAAGCAAAAAATCACAGTTAGGCCAATCAAATTTTTTCTAATAAATAAATTACAAAGAAAAATATTAAGTTCCTAGTCGAAAGAAAGCAACAGAAAATAAAGTTCCTTAAAACTACTAGCTGGTTATTTTTTGCGAAAACTATAATTGCCGGAGATGTGCGTTATACATTTCATGTGCTAAATTATTTCTAAAAGTAGACCATGCATTGCTACTCTCCATATGTCCAATAAAGTTTTCATCCAAATCTTCCATGTTATCTCTAAGCAAATGCTCCAAAGGGTCTGAATTCATGTATGTTCGAATAAAATTATGCATCAGCGCGCATGCCAAAATAATTCTACCCACAGTCTTCCTAGAGTACCAAGTAATGTTTCTTAAAATCCCCCACCGCATTTTAAGCAAACCAAAACATCTTTCAATTACATTTCTGGCTTGAGAATGCCTCATGTTAAAATATTCTTCTGCCGATGTTGGTTGAGCACCATCCTTCCACACATTCAAATGATATCTTTGGGCTCTATACGGGGTCAAAAATTCATCACAGTTCATATATCCAGCATCACATAAGTAGTAATATCCTAAAATATAAAGTACAAAAAGTTATTAACTCTTATAATTAGATAAAATGAATTATATCAATTATGTAAAAAAAGACCACTAAATACATTACCTTGGGGAACTTTTAAACAATTCTTTCTAGATAGTGAATCACGGAGTACTCTATTATCATGTGTTGAACCCTCCCAACCAGGTAAAATATAGGTAAATTGCATGTCACAGGAGCACGCTGCTAAGACATTAGTGGTGAGTTCTCCTTTTCTGTTCCTGAATCTAGCTTTGTCTTTATCGCCAACCCGAACTTTTATATGAGTTCCATCCAATGCACCTAAGCAATTATGTGTACTTATAAAGAAAATATTTATATAAATTTACAAATTTGCATAAAAAAAATCAAAACTAAAAGTACATTAATATTTTATTTACCTGAAACCACATCCATCTCTCATCTTGGCAATCTTCTGTCACCGGTTGGGGCTTTTTTAGTAAAAGATGATTACATCTAATAATAGCTCGTAGTACAGAATTGAAATATCTGGATACCGTCTCACCACTTCTTTTAAAATGCAACTGAACCCTTCGATTTTTTGTATCATGAGAAAGTACATACAAAAATATTGTAACCACTTCCTCTAAACTTGAATTCTTACTCCCATGCAGCCCTCCAACATCTCTAAGCATCTCACATAACTTATAGAAACATGCTCTATCCATTCTTAAATTATCTAAGCAAGCTACATCGCTATCTTGAATTATTGGTCTAAGATTTAAATGTCTAGCCAACAATCTCTCTTGAGCGCAATTATCAAACACATATGTTATTGGCATGGGAATTTTAATATTTAAAACAGCAATTAAATGAACCAACTCAACTATAGTTTCCATGAGCATAACCATAATATGTTTATAAGTCACAACACACGCAGTCAGAATTTCTTTACGATTACTCAAAGGTGGGCACGCCATTACTGTATAACAAAAATTCACATAAACGATTAAACTGAGATAAGAGGAAAAAATAATCACAAAATAAACTAAATTTCTATCAATATCATCACACGTCTTTTATTGATCTTGTAATCTAATAAAATCAAAAAAATTATATACAACAACACATATAAAATACGTGAATTATATGTTAATAAAACTAGTTGTAAATCGAGCATGAAGAAGGAAATAATAACATATCAGTTTTCTTGGGGTAGATGTGAATGTGGAGCAGAGAATTGAGATGCTAATTAAGAAGATGTCTGTGAATATATGCATATAAATACACCTATAAACCTAAAAGAACCCGCTTTTTTTTCTATAAAGTACGCGCCTTTATTTTTTAGGATAATGATATTTTTTTATTATTTATCTACACAGGAAGTTTGAATACCCGTGAGGAGGGTGGGTTAACCACTTCCTTAGTTGGTGGGTAATAGAACTTACCATCATTTTTAATAACCAAACAACTCTATTATTTACACTTCCAGGGAATTTCAAATACCTGGGTAAAATAATGTTAACCAAACAAGCTCTTAGAGTTTAATGAATAAAGAATATATGAAATGATAAACTCGGTGAGAAATTATTTCCAAAGAACAACTTTGTAAGAAATAAGTCCATAGCCAATATTTTGTTTGCATAATGTATATTTGAAGCCTATATGTTTGCATAATACTTCAAACTACACCAAACTGCAAAAAAAAATGATTTTAATTTTTAAATAAGGTTTACAGTATTTAGACAATCCTCAATTTTACAGGCTATTGTAAATAGTTACACGTTCCATTTTTTTTAAACAAATACATATATTTTAATTATTATATATATTTCTTTTACTTTTCTAAGTATAAAACATTTATATTTTACTATTTATAATAATTCAATATTTTTATCCTTCCAAATACTTTTAAAATAAAAATTGTATTAATTATGAATTAATAGCCTTTTAGTGATGTGATAAAAGTAACAACAGTAACATGTAATTCAATAAAATTATAAAAAAAATGTTTTTCATTTTAGTGGACTAAATATTCGAAACAAAATAATTTAATTTGTGAAAACATATATATTCAACTTTCCTTGAAATTATATAACCACCAAAATATTATTATTTATTTTTGCCAAAGAAACAAAAAAAAGGTAATTTTGAACAAAAGGAAATTCATTTTTCAAAAAAATGGATTTTAGTTGTAATTAAAAATGAACAAAAACTCACGGTGTTATAAAATTAAGTCCAAGCAATTTTTTGCCGGTATAAGATTGGGAGGTTTTTGCATGCAAAACTTTCACATCTACCAAAAGCAAAAACTAATGAGTCCATAGTCATGTCTTGTCTTTTGACATGGTTTGATATGTTAGTTTGAAGAGCGTCAGTTTTGTCTTTTTTCTTATCATTTCATTGTTTTTCTTTCAAAGCTATGGCATCGTCTAGTAGTATCATTGATGCTATGAATAATATCACGCTGGAAGACGAGGAGGAAGATGTTTTGGCTTTTGAGATTGGAGGAACAAAAGGGAATAATCAAGGTTTTACAAACTTCGATGCTAAACTATGTGTGGTGGCTCGTTTCTTGACAGAAGGTCGAGTGGATTTTCAAGCAATGCAGCAGACATTAGCGGCTTTATGGAAACCTGGGAGAGGGGTTTACATGAAGGAGTTGGATACAAACTTATATCTATTTCAGTTTTATCACGAGCTGGATGTAAAGCGTATATTGGAGGGGAGCCCGTGGTCTTTTAATAGGAGAGCATTGGTCATGGCACGTATGAAGGAAGGAGAGAACCCAGGTGATGTTAGTTTGAATACTATGGATTTATGGATCCAAATACATGATCTTAAACCAGGTTTCATGTCTGAGAATGTCATAATGGAGGTTGGAAATTTTATCGGCAAGTATGTTGAGTCATGTAAGTCAAATTTTAAGGAAGTTTGGCGTGGTTATATGCGTGTGCGTGTATCTCTTGATCTTTCAAAACCATTAAAAAGGCGAATGAAGGTGAGGAAATCAGGGGATGAATGGTTCTGGATTACGTTTAAATATGAGAATGTTCCTACATTCTGTTTTATTTGTGGCTTTCTTGGGCATTCTGATAAATTCTGTTCTCGATTATTTGATACTCCTGAGCATGAGATAGTTAAGCCCTATGGCGTATGGATGCGTGCTCCGCTCAGAAGTCAGGTTAAGCCAATAGGTGCAAAGTGGCTTCGTAGTGGCAGTGATGAAGATCCATGGAACACGGGAAAAGAAGGTGAGAGGATGAATTCAGTTTCAGAAGGCAACAATCATATCCCGAAATCTTCTCCACAAACTATGCAGGTTGATACAGCTGGGGGATTGAGTGGAGGGAAAATTCAAACTACAACAGAAGGCGTGAATTTAGGGATAGGAGGGGATAATATAACTGATCCCATAATACAAGGAAGTACATCAATAATAATTGATTCGAAAAAAAGGAGAACAGATGATGGGTTGGGCCATAATAATGGGATGGGCCGGAGCACAGAAATGAGTAAGGAGTCTGATGGAGAGGATGACATGTTTGTAGAAAATGGCCCAGTAAATGTTATCGATCCAAAAAACGTCAAAGAGGCGGGTACTCAAGGGGGTACTCGCCTAGCATTATGAGTGTTATAAGCTGGAATTGCCATGGGCTTGGGACACCATGGGCTTTTCAATTCCTTAAAGAAATAACGTCCCAAAAGAAGCCGAATTTTATTTTCTTATGTGAGATCTTGTGTAATAAAAATAGAGTGGAAATAGCAAGGAATGCGTTGAATTTTGAGGGGGCATTTACTGTCGAAACGCAGGGGCATAGTGGAGGTATTACTTTTCTGTGGAGGTATAATGACGAGGTTCGTTTGCAGACTTATAGTAAGAATCATATTGACCTGGTGGTTAGGAACAGAGGTGGTCATGAGTTCAGATTAACAGGAGTATACGGTGAGCCAGATAGGAGAAAAAGGAGGGAAACGTGGGACTTGATCCGGTCATTAGCTACTGGCAACAGTCTTCCCTGGGTTTTGATTGGGGATATGAACAATGTGCTGTCTCAAGATGATAAAAGAGGAGGAAGGCCTTATCCGCAGTGGTTAATTCAGGGCTTTAAAGAAGTGTTGGATGATTGTGGCCTTGTTGATATGAATATGAGTGGGTATCCATTTACATGGGAGAAGGGTTATGGTACGGAGAACTGGATCGAGGTCAGATTGGATCGAGCATTAGCTTCGGAGAATTTTTTCAATTTATTTAAAAATGCAAAGCTTATAAATTTGGAAACGACAACGTCTGATCATTGTCCTTTGTTGCTTGATCCATGTGAGAATGTTGTATTGCGTTCTGTCAAACCTTTCCGCTTTGAGAATGCATGGTTGAGGGAACCGATGTGTAAACAAATTGTGGAGGAAGCTTGGCACAATGCTTCTGGTATGTCCTTTTTTGATAAGCTGTTGGTGTGTTCTCAAAAGCTGTCAATATGGGGTCAGGATATTACAGGGAGTTTTCGAAAAAGAATAAATCAAAGCAAGCATATATTGAAAACTCTTAAGGGCAGGAGAGATGCTCATTCTGTTGCATTGTGTAGAGCAGAGAAAACGAAACTTGCAGAGGTGTATGCTCAGCAGGAGGTGTTTTGGAGGCAAAGATCAAAGCAACTTTGGCTTCGCGAAGGGGATCAAAACAGCAAATTTTTCCATAAGGCCACGAAAAAAAGGAGAAGAGTTAATCATATCTCGACTTTGATAGATGCTTCAGGAGATAGAGTTGGTTGGGGTACAGGGCTAGAGGAAACTATGGTGGACTATTTCAATACCATCTTTAAGGCATCGAGTACAGAATGGAGTGAGATTTTGAGCTGTATATCGACTAAGGTTTCTCAATTTCAAAATGAGATGATGTTGGCACCAATAGAAGAAGAGGAAGTAAAGCAGGCTTTGTTTCATATGCACCCTGATAAGTCTCCTGGCCCGGACGGCATGAGTCCGGGATTTTATCAGAAATTTTGGCCCATCGTTGGTAATGATATTGTGCAAATGGTGAGGAATTTTTTTGTTGATGGTGTTCTGTCGAGCAATTTGACCAGTACAAACATTGCCTTGGTTCCGAAGAGAAATGACCCACAGACTATGGCTGATCTACGTCCGATTTCGCTCTGTAACGTGGTGTATAAGATTATTTCAAAAGTTCTGGCCAATAGAGTGAAGTCTAGTCTTGATGGGATTATATCGAATACTCAAAGTGCGTTTATCCCTGGCCGTCTAATTTCAGACAACATAATGGTGGCTCATGAGATTATGCATTTTATGAGGAGAAAGACAACTGGAAAAGAGGGGTGGATGGCTTTGAAGTTAGATATGAGTAAGGCCTATGATCGCGTGGAGTGGGATTTTTTGAGAGCTGTTTTACTGAAGTTTGGTTTTGATCAAAAGTTGGTTGGTCTCTTTATGTCATGTGTTGTTTCAGCCAACTACCAAATAGCTCATGCAGGTCGAATTTTTGGTTCTATAATCCCTCAACGGGGTATAAGGCAAGGAGACCCGTTATCTTCATATTTGTTCCTGATTTGTATTGAAGGCTTTACTGCGTTGATTCAGGATTATGAACGGAGACAATTGATCAAGGGTATAAAGGTAGCTCGTACAGCCCCTTCTATTTCTCATATGTTTTTTGCTGATGATAGTTTCATTTTTTGTAAAGCAACGAGTAGAAGTGCTGAAAATGTATTGCAAATGCTAAGGATTTTTGAAAAAGCTTCAGGTCAGCAGATCAATGTGGTTAAGTCATCTGTTTTCTTCAGTAGAAATACAAATGGAGAGGTTAAAGAGAGTCTGCTCAATCAGTTGCAATTTCAGGAAGCAGGGGAAAACAGTCTCTACTTGGGTCTTCCGAGTTTGATGCACAGAAAGAAGACAGCCATGTTTGGTTTTATTAAAAATAGATTGCAAGAGAAAGTTCAAGGGTGGGATAAGACGGTGTTATCGAAAGGGGGTAAAGAAATACTTTTGAAGACAGTGGCTCAGTCAATGCCCAATTATGCTATGAGCGTCTTCCTGCTGCCAATTGAATTATGTCATGACATTGAAAGAATTATGTGTAGATTCTGGTGGAGGGCTAGTAGTAGTAGGGAGAAGTCTATACATTGGATGAGTTGGGAGAAAATGAGTAGGAAGAAGAGTATAGGAGGTCTGGGGTTTCGGTGCATACGGGATTTTAATGTCGCATTGCTGGGAAAGCAGAGTTGGAGGTTAATCAATTATCCTCAGTTGTTGGTAAGTAGAGTATATAAATCACGGTATTATCCAGATGGATCATTCTTTAGTGCTAAACCAGGTGGTAATCCTAGTTATGTGTGGCGGAGTTTGGTGGAGACCCAAGCTCTTATGAAGGAAGGTTTAGTTTGCAAAGTTGGTCGAGGAGATAGTATTCTTGTTCTGAACGATCCTTGGTTGCCAGATACGCTTAATCCGTATGTCATTTCAAGTAGTGAAGCTTTGCAGAATGCCAGAGTTTCGAATCTGATGGATTTATCTACGAACCAATGGGATCAAGACCTTATAAAAGATGTGTTTGAGGAAAGAGATGCAAATTTAATCCTGTCTATTCCAATAGGTTCTGATGAGGCTGATTCATGGTATTGGAAATTCGAAAAAATGGGGGGCTATTCAGTGAAAAGTGCTTATGGGTTTATAAGAGACAGCAAGGAGAATAGTCATATTGATGATAATTTTAGTTTCTGGAGACGATTGTGGAACTTGAAGATCCCACCGAAAATTAAGCATTTTTTGTGGAGGGCAATAGTTGGCATTTTACCTACGAAGGATAACCTGGTGCGCAAAAGAGTGGTTGTGGATGTCTGGTGCCCAGTTTGTCAAAATAATGCAGAAACGATCATGCACGTTCTGATTAGCTGTTCTTTCTCAGAGGAGTGTTGGAATTACATGGGATTTCCATCTGTCACTGGTGAGTTTCTTTCGTTTTCAAATTGGTTTAAAGAAGTGCTACAGAAAAGAAGAAAAACTGAGATCCAGTTAATTGCATTGGTCTGCTGGATGTTATGGAAGAATCGCAATGACCTAGTGTGGAACCAGCGCGGATTGAAGGCGAGTGAAGTAGTTGAATCAGCAAAATCTGTCCTTGATCAATGGAGGAGTGTTCAAGATAAGACTTTTGACATCTATTTGGGTTACATGACTCAAGACGATGGTCATGAACACTGGAAGTTACCACAGCAGAATAGAATCAAGGTAAACACTGATGCGGCTATCTTTGAAAGCTCGACCAGTTTTAGTTATGCGTTCGTGGCTAGGGACAATGCTGGACGGTTGATCGAGGCTAGATCGAGATGTATGCAGGGTAGAGTGGCTCCAGAGTTAGCAGAGGCTATTGGTATTAGAGAAGCATTAAGCTGGATAAAGGAATCGAATCAGTCAGGTGTGGAAGTAGAGTCCGATTGTCTGCAAGTAATTCAGGCAATTAGATCTTCAGTCGCGAGTTTCTCATACTTGGGGAGAGTGGTGGAGGAATGTCGTGCTTTGTTAGCTAGTTTAAAAGCAAGTAATGTGCTTATTCGTTTTGTGAAACGTTCAGCGAATAGAGTGTCTCACTATTTGGCGAGATATAGCTGTTCTGTAGCTGACCGTATTTGGAGATTCGGAGATGTCCATTCCGAATTTCAACATGTACTTTTGAGTGATTTGAAGTATTAATATAATCATTCTTTTCTTGGCAAAAAAAAAAAAGTCCAAGCAATTTTTTACATCTCTATCTCTAGGTTTCTAATCCACTTTGAACTTTTTGTGGAACTATAATCATACATCTTTAATAATTTCAATATATATACATATATATATATATTATTTTAAAATTTAATAATTTTTTAAGATAAACTCCATGATTCTAAGAACTTTGTGTTCACCCATGGTGCACTATTAGTATTAAAGTAGAATTGGTATAGTGTATTTCTGTCAAATATCATTTCTAAAAAAAAACAATTAAACACCTAACAATTAATTAGAACTTTTCCCCTGGACCACCTAACCAAGCCGGGCATCTTCATTATGAAGGTCTTCTTCAAAAATTAATTCAGGGAAGTACAACACCTCTGCAAAACCTTAACCTTCAACTACTTTTGTCATATCATGACGTGCAACCCACTTATAAGAACTTCCTCGGCATTTGTGGCCACCTGAGTTAAATTCAGTTCATCTGGTTGAGTTTAGTTGTACGGAATCCTGGTTATCAAAAAAACAAATTGTTACTATTGTCATTTTATTTTTAAATATTAACCTTTGTGAGAGTGGAACATGGTTGAGTTTAGTTGTACGGAAACTTGTTTATCGATTGAAAAACAAATCATCGGTATTGTATTTGTTTGTAACTATTAACCTTTGTGAGAGTGGAACATACCTGCAGCTGGTTTATTTCTCTGTGGGAAATTGTTAGCTGTTCCAAAATTTTGGAAGACTCAAGTTTGGCAAACAGTACAAACTATCAATTGAGTATGCCAGTTGATGATTATGTAGGTTTTAACACAGGACCAGGGCTTTTACTTAAAATATATATCAGGTTGTACATACATCATTTTTGTATGTAAATATAAGAAAAATGTAAACATACATAATAATGTGTTTTTCATATTAATATTCTTAAACTGGGTACATGAAAGATATTTAAAGAAAAACTACCTAAAAATATGCAACAATTTCCTATTAAATCTCCACCACTCCTCTCACTTGAAACTACTCCCAAAATAACTCAACTGATATTGCACGACTGGATCAAACTGCTACTAACATGTAACACAAAATCACTCAGTTAACTTCCTAGACTACATAAAATATATACAAATATTATTGTCTACAAATAAGTTTTAGATTAAATCCCAACTGATTATTAATGAATATATGGTAACTTGAATCAACACCTGTTTAACAAACATGTAATTCCTGATATATGTGTATGCTTCTGGGAAAATGCTCTGTTATGTCGATGTTGATGTTGATTGAGGTGAGCGTAAACTTGGGACAGTTGAGGTTCTGTACATTGTGCTAAGAGAGGCTCCAGATGCAAAATTGCTTGAATCACATAGGGTGGAGTATATAATAAAGGAGTATATGTATAAACTTACCAGAAGAATGTCCTGTAGATCGCATTGGTATGTGCTGATCTAGTACGGATAAAGTACCTGTTTTTTGGTTTGATTAAAACAAAGGGTAGTCATTGACTCATAATTTTTACAATCATACGATTGTAAATTTACTTTTATCCATCTGGACTTCTGGTATAAGCCTGCTAGCAGCATTTTCATTATTATTCTCCTGATTATGCGTAGAGCATAGCTTGAGGCCACAAACTTTTCAATGGGGTTCACACGTTGTCTGCAACCTTGTCAAATTACAAACAGAAATGACCAAAAATAAACAAATAAATGCATAAGGGAAAAAATTTCAACAGAGTTTATACACCGCTCGTGACAAAGGCACACAATGGAAATAATGTAAATAAACGAATAACTATATAATGTCATAAAATATGTTTACCAATTTATTTGTGTCTGTGCAGATGTTACCCCGTTAAATCAATGGTGGAGATGTATGCAAGGGCAACGGGTTGCGTTTCTGACCTAACCAAAAAGAGCACCATATCAATATCTATATAGTAATAAACGGAAAAAATGAGATATGAGTGAAGGAATACATGCACACTCGAATCATATGATAAAAACATGATAAAGATATAGATAGATCATATGTTTTTGTGATCAATTTGTTGCATGATTAACGGATGATTAGCGGGTAATTATGGACAAGTTCCAATTGATGATGTCAAAACTATCTAAATGCAAAAATCAAGTATGCATATTCAATGTTGCTTCAGTGAATATCCGACTTTAACTCCTGCTTTTTTAACTTGATCAATGTCAGAGGTTAACTTCACTTCCTCAGCTCATAATGCTTTTAAAAATCTTCCTTCTTAAACCAACTTGGATGATTTCTGCTTCAATTAAATGTTCTTCAGTATCAAGAGCTTGAACTACTGTATAGATTGAATTTATCAGAGTTTAAGATTTAAATTCCTTAGATACTGTCTCCAGCTTTGGCTTTAGACTTTGAAATCCTTTGACTTTTCTTCTATTTTCTATTTTCCTTTAAGCTTCATGTCAGCAGTTCCAATAGCTTGTGATCTGAGAGATCTTTCATCTTCTGACTGACTGATTTCCCTTATAACTATACCTCTGGTTGGTCTGTTAGAGGGATCATCTTCATAAAGTACTTGAGAACTAACAGCAATATCAACATTTGCTTTCTTCATAGAATTTTTAAAGTCTTCCTCCATTTTCCTTAGCTATTCAAGATCAACTCCATGATTTTCCTTTGCAAATGTTCTTTTACTTATCTTAGAATCAAATAATTGAATCTCTATAGAACAGAGTTGTCTTTCTTTTTTTAACTTTCAGAGTTTGAAGATATTGGTTTGCTTCAGCACCAGCTTCTTTCTCCAAAATAACTTGGTCTTCATCAGCAACAACTGTGACGTGAAGATTTTTGCATTTTAGTAGTCACGGTCAATTCTTCAACTCTTCTTTCATTTCTCTTGCTTCCTCTTTTACTCTCCTTATGTTCCCCCTAATTACCTCCATCAGGATTTTCATTATCAGTAATTATCAATAACAATTGTTTGTATTTAGATTTATCAATTTTCTCCCCCTTTTTGGCATCATCACCAAACA
The DNA here is from genome assembly GCF_009905375.1 of Apium graveolens. Taxonomy (NCBI): domain Eukaryota; kingdom Viridiplantae; phylum Streptophyta; class Magnoliopsida; order Apiales; family Apiaceae; genus Apium; species Apium graveolens. The sequence goes on along the minus strand of NC_133653.1, from coordinate 103,528,958 downwards.
GTAGAGAAATAATCATATCCATTGAATTCTTTACTTCAGTAAGTTGATCAAATATTTGAGCTTGATGAGCTTCCAATCTAGCTTGATTGGCTTCAATTGCAGATTGTCTGGTAACTATTGGTGAAATTTATTTCTGAATTTCCTGATGAGTAAGCAGCTATGAAGCAATCAATGATTCTTTAATCTGATTGATTTGAGTAGTTGTTGCTTCATGAGCTGTATGTAAGGATCTGACAACTAAAGTAGATGCTTTCAGATGATTCAGCACATCAAGATTGGTAATCTTCTGTTCTGCTGTTTCCAGATGTTCAATTGCACGTGTTTAGGAAATAGGATATGTATTATCTTTTCAATAAGCATTCCAAAGATTATTAAAATAATCTTGCTTCTTCTTAGCATCGAACTCTTTCATTTTCTATTGTCTTACATGCATAGGCATATCTTCAGGAAAGAAATGATCAACTTCAAGATCTAACATAACATTAGATACAAGAGTTTCTTTACCATCATTAGATTCTTCAATAGAAACCGGATCTTGCACTAGTTTATGAACTTTTTCATTAGCTTCATTATGCAAAATAGAATGAGAAATTGATCCAGTGGCTTCAGAAGCTTCAACAACTTCAGCAGTCTTCTCCACATCTTCAAATATTATAGATAGATGAATTGGAGCTTCAAGATTAACTTCCAGGAGTTCAAGTCCTGTAGAATGCTGTGGTGATTCTGAAATATATGAATCTTTATGAATGGACTATTTTTCAACAAAAATAGGGATTAGTAGAATGTATGGACTACAAGAAAGTATCAGTACTTAGACTTGTAGGGAGATCAATAGCCTTTGATACATCACAGTTTTCCTGAGAATCAACAGACTGTTGTTCAACATCTGTTCCTTTAGTACTCTAAGCATCTGCAAATATATAGCAAATAAAACTTAATATCTCTATTCTTTAAAAGTAGTATCACTACTCCTCACACCACACATCTCATGAATTTTAATAGTCAGAGCTTCCTCACAAGGATTACTAAATCCTATCTCTCATCTACCTCTCCTTTTTTCAGGAAGGATCCTGCCTCTCTTAAATTCTGTTTTTCTCTCAATCTTTTCACACATCTCACAGAAAAAGGCTCAGAAAGATTGTCCTACAGAAATAAGAGGTCGCTAAAGAATGGTGATCTGTGATCATACAACTAGAGGTAGTCCTTAAATAAGGTCTAGATGTAATCATATCAACATGATTTATTTTATGAAAAGCATACTATAAATACTGAAAGAACTAAATCAGTATTTAAAATAAATGTTGATAAAGTAATACCAGTATTTATACCTTGTGAATCTAAAGATGCAGATTCCGTGCGAACATTCAGTTGTGGTACTGATAGAATATCAGTAGACATTTGAGACGGATGAACTCTACCTTCAGCATCAATAATAAGAGTCACTACAGCAAGAGTAAGGCTTGCATTGCAACTTTGATGTAATGGTTCTTGTGTAGCTAGAGAATTAGGAGTGTTGTGAATATGTTGTGAACTTGATGATTTCATTAACAAAATACCTTAGTAGATTTAACTTAGTGAAAAATGTAGCACTCGACGGATAAGGAATATAGTCCCGACGGATGACTCAATATAGTCCCGGCGGATGATAATCTGTTATTCATCGAGTGAGTAGCTTGTGTAATAATAAGTCATGAAGCACATTTCTGCAAACACCTTTATTTAGATTCTGTAGTAGCATATAAGTCATGTTGACTTTAGTTAGATATGCAGAATAGGTTGATTAACTGTACATAGATGATGTCTTATAATTCTGCATAAATGAAATGAAGTCAAGTGCCAAATAGCTACCCGACGGATGATCAACAAAGCTACCTGACGGATGATCAACAAGGCAACCCGACGGATGATCATGTACCCGGCGGATAATCAATTTGAACATCTGTTAACAGTGACAACACAGTCACATGCGTCGAGTGTATGCAAAAGGAATGTGGAAGCCTATTCAACTGGGTTTTTGAGAACAAAGAAGCATTGCCATTTTCATGCTAATATGAAGATATTTAAAGATGCTGGAATAGAGTAATGAAGCAGCATAGTATTAGACTTGATAGGTTTTGTTTTATTATCTTATCTTATTATTGTGTAATCTTGGTAATATATATAAACCAAGAGTAGCAAATAGAACAAAAAATAAGGGTTCATTTGTTAAATCTGAATAATAATATCTGGATGATTAAAATTCTGAATGAATGATTAATCTGAATTCTGAACAAGTAATGACGTTTGTTAAATTAATATTGAAATTTCTGAATGATAAATTCATAATTTTTAAATTTAAATTTATTTATTTTATAGTTTTATTATACAATACAGTATCGTAACCATTTAGTTTATTAATTTATGATCTTAAATTAATTTGAGTAATTCATAATAATACTATAAATTTCACAATTTCCTTTATTAAAATAAATGACTTGATTAAATGATACTATTAAGTACTCATCCAACTTAAGTGAAATTTAAAAAATATCATAATATAAATATACGAAGGTACTTATAATCTTACAAAAATGTCAATTTAATGCTACTTAACAAAATTAAATTATAATTTTTAATAATGTGCATGAAAGAAGATATGAATTCTTTTAAATATTTTTTTATGTGAGAAGTGATTATTAAATTTAAAAGTATTAAGGTAGCCAAGTTAGTGAAAATAGTATACAGTCTAGTCATTACAATATAACTATAAACAAGGAACAGCGTCAAAGTGACATCTGAGGAATGGTTCGGCCAGAACTTTTTAGATGACTCCTTCAGAAGTTGTTCAGATATATATGTATCGTCCAGCAAAATTGATAATATATCAAACAAACAGAACAAGTAAACAAGACTCGTTCAGTTCAGCTACATTCATTCCCCCATTAACAAATGGGCCCTAAGACTAAACAATATATTTTCTCAGAGAAACAATTGTAAGCTGTATCCTTAGCATTTCTCTGTAATTTTAGTTGTTCTTATTGTTGTAAGCAGCTATGAGCTATTCAAGCTTCACAGGGTTCTCTTGCTATATATATATATATATATATCTGGTGGATACATTCAAATCCACCAGAAAATTTTAAAAACTTGTGTTTTTATTACTTTGTATTTTAATTTAACTAACTCTTATTCCGCACTTAGCAAATCAAACACCTATATATATTATTAAGATAGAACATTTTGTAATTCAAAAAAAGTTTCAAGAATTCCATTCAACTCCCCTCCTGTAATTCTTGTTGCATTGTTAGGGACTAACAATTGGTATCAGAGCAAGCTCTTGAAGAATAAAGAGTTTAAAGATCACAACAAACAGCAAGATGAACAAGAGGGATGTTGGAGTTAAGATTCCTTTTCTGGATAAAGATAATTACCATCACTGGAAGGTAAAGATGCATCTTCATTTACTTTCTCAAGATGAGGCCTATGTAGATTGCATAGAGAGGCCCTTATGTACCAATGAGAGCTGTAATTGGAAATGATCCTTCAGTTCCCAAGCCAAGACATGAATGGTCAGATCCTGATATTGAACAAGTCAGGAAGGACAAGAAGGCCATGAATATTCTGTTTAATGGAGTTGATGGTGATATGTTTGATAACATCATCAATTGCGAAACTGCCAAGGAAGTTTGGGATACAATTCAGATTATATGTGATGGCACTGAACAAGTTAGAGAAAACAAGATGCAGCTACTAATTCAGCAATATGAGTATTTCCACTTTGAAGAAAGTGAAACTCTCACTGATATCTTTAGTAGATTTCAAAAGCTACTAAATGCTCTAAAGCTGCATGGAAGAGTCTACCAAACCAAAGATTTTAACCTCAAGTTTCTGAGATCCCTACCAAAATAATGGAAACCCATGACAGTCTCCTTGAGAAACTCACAAGAATACAAGGAGTTTACACTAGAGAGACTGTATGGCATTTTAAAGACTTATGAGCTTGAAATAGAGAAAGATGAAAGAATGGAGAAAGGGAGAAAAAAGGGAGGGTCCATTGCACTGGTTGTTGAGTTAGAGAAAGAGAAGGAGATGAAGATAAAAGCTGTTGAGTCTACTTCAAAGGTCTGTGAAAACAAGGGCAAGGGGATGGTAGCCGAAAATGAAGATTCTTTGAGCCAAGATGACATGGAGGATATTGATGAACATCTTGCATTTCTTTTCAGAAGATTTTCCGAGCTCAAGTTCAAGAAGAACTTTGGAGCAGCTAAGCCAAATAGAAACATGGTGGATAAATTAAAATTCAAATGTTTCAAATGTGGCTTGGCAGGGCACTTTTCTAGTGAGTGTAGAAAGTTAGATTCCAGCAAGAAGAAGTTTGAGCCTGTGGATTATAAACAGAAATATTTTGAGTTGCTCAAACAAAAGGAAAGGGCTTTTAATACACAAGAAAATGACTGGGCAGCAGATGTTCTGGATGAGGATGAGGATGTCAACTATCACTACAAGAAAAAGTTGAATAGACATCACACATTAGACATCGGTTGCGGATGCCACTGATGTTAAAAGAGGTAATAACATCACCCCGTGTTTTTCTGATGTCGTTGTTATTTGAAGACATCGATTATTTAACAACCGGTGTCTAAAGTTCTCTAAAATAAATCAGCGCGGGCCACTTCAATTTGTTTCCCCCCTTAGTGAAATTTTACAAAACTTTCCCTCGTTTGAATGCCAATTATTCCCCATATCCAGAGAAACTAAAAACAAAAAAAAAATCTCTCACAAATCTCTCTCTCGTCTCTCAACCCCCACTGAATCTCTCTCTCTCTCTCTCTCTCTCTCTCTTTCTCTCTCTCTCACTCGTCTCTCACCACTACAACCTTCGCTACTCTAATGGCCACCGCCACCAGCTCTGCTGTTTTAGTAACCACCATCTCCACCTGGTCCGATGGGTTCACCATCACAATCACCTTCACCGGTCTGCTAACAATCTCTTGGTGTCTCCTTTACATGTATACTATTATGGTCTTCTCTGCTTTAACAGTTAAGTTTTTTAAAATCAAAAACCTAATTTCTTAAATTGGGGATTTTTAAAATCGAAACCCTAATTTTTTAAATTGGGGTTTTTAATTTTTATACTTTTTGTTGGTTATAAGGAATATGGTTTGGGTAATAATTAACATGTTATTTTCGTTTACTTGGATTTATCTTTCATTTATTAATTTTTTAATTTTGTTTTTCTATATGATACAACTATTATTTGAGGTAATCTTTGATTTATATTTAAGGTACTTTGATTGTTTGTAATTTTTTTAGTTGTCTTGTATTTTTTGCAGTTGTCTTGTCTTGACCCATGTTTCTCTTTGGTTCCTGAAAAAATGGAGACGTGTTTCCACTTGCATTCGTAACAATGATACCGAGTATCATACTGAGTTAGACACCGAGTCTGAGCCTGAGGAGGAACACAAGAAACAACTAGTACCTTGCCAACTCTATATTTGTAATTTTTTCATCTACTTTCGATATTTCTAACCTTCTTCATCTTTTTGATACTTTCTGAACCATTCAATCTGTTAAGGAGAACTGCAGAGAATATGTAAGTGTATCTATCAGACTATTATAACTAAAACTGCATATTATAAAGTAGGCATCAGGCTATATATAGAGGGGCTACAAAACTTAGTGGTTGTTTTGCCACGATAGTTGTGACAGTAAATAATGTCACTGGTGACCCAATATGCATGATATCATGCATCTAAACATCTTGCGGAATCCTGAATTTAAGCTGCACTTTGCTTAGAGATAATATCACGGAACTCCAATCCTTTCCCTGTTAACCGAGAATCAAGGATTTTATATGCATTCTTGTTTGTTTTAACTCTGCTTATGATTTTTCTTATAACACTCATTTTGATCTTAATGTAGCTAAGCTAATTATCTATTTTCTGTTATGGTTTCCATTTTAATTGGTGAGAAGTAGTCCTCCTGTTTCCTAGCTAGTTTTGTACTTAATCCAGATTGTGTTCTTGTCAATACATGTCATTTGGTGACATTTCTCTTTATTTCTCTTAGGAAGTGTCATTTGTGCTGCCTCCATTACTTAGTTTGCTGTTAGAATGTGCCAAAAAGATAGATCAGTCAGTGCTGTCAATTTCTTTGGGGGCATTGGTCCATCTCATAGAAGTTGGAGGACACCAATTCAGTGAAACTGATTGGGATACGTTGTTGAAGAGCATAAGGTGCATGCTGTTCATTCTTCGGATGATGCTTTCACCAATAATATTACTAATATAAATTAATCAATCTGTATATTTTTTATTAACTTGGCACATATGATGTGGATGCTAGAATAAATATGAACCTGCCTTTAGTACTTTATACTGAAGTTGTAGGACACTTGTATTTTGATGGTTTTTGTTATTTTCTTGTAAATGTTGCGTCTAGTAAGTATTGATACTAGAATAAATATGAACCTACTGATGCTGAAGGTTACATCTTCTGTATCATTAGTGCTGCAGTATATGCTGCTTCCAACATTTATTAAATTACAAAATAACATTTAAAGCATTTTCTATGGAAGTATTAAGGTAAATATCTTGAATAAATATATTCTATAAATTCTCTCTACAGGTCTTCCATTACCCTCAAGAAGATCTCATAAACATGCTGACGATAAAAAACTTCAACAGAGTCAAACATTTAGTCAGAGGATTATGGGAAATATGTAGGAAAGCCGCTTAGTTAGAACTTTTACTTTCAATTCTAATATGACTGTGCCAGATGTACCATCTTCTCCGTCTAAGGTAACATAATCCATACACATCCTATTTACGGAAATCAAATTTCTCCTGAAATCAACGCTCTCTTGTTAGATTTCCACATTTCAAGTGAGTGTTTTATTTTCTTTATTGACAAGAAGTGAGTATGTTTCTTGGATTCCAACTGCAAGTCATGGGTACTTTGGTTATTTTTATTTTCAAAAAGGGGTTAATAGGACCTTCACTCTTATCTCACTCAAACACAAGCATGATAATATTTTGGAGTAAAAACATGTAATTACATTTAGTTAAAGTTATTAAAATTTTATATCAAATAAATTTTTAGAATTCAAACATTAATTTGTTATAAAAATTTGTCTGGATTGTCTTTATAATGAAAAATGCATCATATAGTGCAATTAGAATCTGAATTCGTTTGGAAGAAGCTCCAACACTAGTTACCCTGCCAACTGATTTCCTAGTCATTTTAATGTTCTTCATTTTATGTGTGTTTAACTTTAATGTTCTAAAGACATTTAATATTCTAAATGTCTTTATTTGGTGGCCACTAATATGTACTTAACTTTCGTATTGTAACCTTAAGAGTACTTGTGCTCTAATTTGAGCAAATTTTGACTACTGAGTTTCCGTCTTGCTATAATTTGCTGGTTTGATGGGATTAATGCTGATCATATAAGTGGAGAACTGTGATTGGCCTTGAGCAGGACAAAGCAGTAAGGGTCTTCACAATTCTGTAAATTCAGGTTGTAGGTGTCTGATGATGATCTTATCCTATTATTAGTTTGTTGTTCCCTTATATCTGGTAGGTCTTTCTTTATTTATGAGGTCAATATGAAAGTTCTGTTGAGTCAATCTCAAATGTTTCTTATTTGCTGCATGAGCAACCACCATAGCTTTTGTTGGTCCTTAACTAAGTTCATTTCAGTGGAGTCATCAATATGCTTATGTTCATCCGATGGTCTATATCAGTACTTGAGCAATCAAGAAGTGGTTTCCAGAAGGGGACCCTGCTCAGCACCTTATAGAAGAACTTCTTATGCGTGCAACCAAAAAAGCTGGTAAGTTCACAATATCTTCATTTTTTACGCCCGAGTTTGTTTTCTTGTGAGCTTCATCTGCATTTGCTTGTGGATTTGTTTGTATGTCGGAGGCTAGTTTGTTGTACTTGATTTTTATATATATATTAATAATCACAATAATTTGTTTGTTGCAGTATTGTAAGTAATATATTTTCACCCTGCAGTTCTGATATGGTATTATTTGTACAGTGCCCTAATATATACCTCTACGATGCACTTCACTTTGGCTTTTTCCATAATTATTATTTCCCAGTACAATATGAAACTCACCGCTTCGGATATGTTAATACAATAGGTTTTGTCGTAGCTGTAGCCTTTAGTAATGTCGTACATTTCCTAGAAATTGCTCATAATATGATCATTTTTTAACATGTGAAGTGTAAACACATGCTTGCAGCCACTTGATCTAAGGAACTTATTCCCCTTAATGGTACCACAGCTTTTTACTCTCTGGAGTTCCATGGCATCTCTGGAGTTTGCTGCATCTTATAATTCATATACTAATCTCAGATCGCGAATGCACCACATTTCTGCTGAGAGGTATAAACTATAAAGAACTTCCGCACACTGATATTTGTTTTCTCTGTCCCTGCTTTGATTTTGGGTATACTCCATAAAAACCTTGAGCATCGTACTTCACTATTTTACAGGCCACCTTTAAATCTTTTTTGCCAAAAATTAGCTGGAACATGCATCTATTTAGACGTGTTGCAGAAGTCAACTGGTGGACAAAACTCTAAAACACAGCGGGAACTTGGATTCAATCTTCCTGAGAATGTAGATGTTTCACCAAAATATATAGATGATGAATTGATGGGCATAGCAGAAAATAAACTAGTATCTTTTCAATGTAAGATGCAGTTTATTTTGATGATGATAAAGGACCAGACTATATATTTAAGCATGTATTTAAATCTATTATTTCTTTAGTTTACTTGAGTGCAAGTTCCGTATATTTGATATATCTTAGTTACAAAAGCAATTGTACATCACTTTTAAAGAACAAAAACTGATGTCAAAAAAAGTTAATGTACATGCTTTTAGATAAAAAAACTGATGTCAAAGACTGCCATGTTCAAGTATAAATTGAAAATAGGCATCACTTTGTTTGGGATAAAACTGATGTTTATGTGACAATATAGACATCACTTTTAAAGAAGAAAAACGGATGTCAAAAAAGTTAATGTACATCGCTTTTAGATGAATAATTGATGTCAAAGACTGACATGTTCAAGTCTAAATTAAACATGGACAACACTTTGTTTGGGATAAAACTGATGTCTATGTGCCGATATAGACATCACCTTTCACTAAAGAAATCGATGTTTAATATCTGATTTTACATCACCTAAATGAAAATACTCGATGTCTATGTGGAAAAAAACATAGCTCGTAATATGTTTAATCTGTTGTAATAGGTGTAATTTATTTATTAAATTATTTATTTCTAACATTTTTTGTAAAAAAACAATGCATGGACATCAGTTTTTTTGCCAGAAACGATGTCTAAGCAAGTAAAGACATCGGGTTATGGCCGATGTCTAGAATAGACATCACCGACATCAACATCGGTTGCCAAACAACATAGACATCGGCCAAAAACCGATGTCTGTGGACTTTTTTCTTGTAGTGTATGTCAATCTAGCCCTATTGGCCAAGTCTGATGAAACAGAGACAAGTTCTTCAAGTAATCAGGTAATCACCGCTAACCTTGCACATTTATCTAAAGCTAAATGTAGTGATGCTATAAATGACATGTCTATAGAATTATATCATTTGCGTGTTACACTTAAGTCCCTCACTAAGGAAAATGCTAAAATCAAAGAAAATAACTTGTTTTTAAGTGAGAGAAATAATGTGCTAGAATCTCAGTTCATTGAATTTGAAAAACTGAGAATTGAGTGTAAGATTGCTAAGGATGAGTTAACTGAGTCCTTGAAGAAAAAAGAGATTTTGAAGAAGCAGCTTGAACGAGAACAGGAGGTGATTAAGGCATGGAAAACATCAAGAGATGTTCATGCTCAAATCACCAAAGTTCAAGGTATTGAGTCCTTTTGTGATGCAGCCTGGAAAAAGGATAAGGAGAAGCTGGAATCCAATTTGGTTGAAGGATTGCTAACAGATGTGGACTCGACGGATGATGAGAGTCATCCGTCGGATAATCATAAGGATTATCCGTCGAGTGACATAAATCCTCATCCGTCGGCTGTGAGCAAACCTGTGAGTAAAGCCAAACTTGCCAAGTTAAATGAAAAATATGGATCAGTTTCCAACAAATTCATTTCAGGAGAATCTAGTCAAGTGAAGAAGGAAAAGAAAGTGAACGTTGGTTATCTGTCTATCAAGCAATTGAATGACAGACTAGAAAAGATTGATGTTAGAACAGAGGCTAAAAGGAAATACAATAGAAATGGTAAATTAGAGATTAATAAACATAACAACTACACACCTGATAAGTATGCTCCAAGAAAAATATGTGTTAAGTGTGGTAGTGTAAATCATCTGTCTGTTAATTGCAAAACTGCCATACACATGGCAACATACGATTGACTCAAAAAGTAATCATATAAATGTGTGTTACTGTATGCACAGTTCCCAAGAATAAGGTTAAACATTAAACGAACATGTTCCAAATCTCGCTCAACAGTAAACACATGTAACCATGAAAAATGTCCCATCTGAGGCTAACGTCAACCTTTGTAATTACAATGCTGATTTAAATATCATTTTCATCAAAAACAGACAATCAAGGTTTGACCATTAACGGCAGGTAATCACAATTATCATGATATAACAACTACTGATATAAACTATTAGTCAAAATAAGTTTAACTAATAACAGAGTTTATAAGCATAATCAGCAGTTCAACTTGCAACTTTCACATAAGATCATTTAGCATATTTTGCATGTTATAATGGCATCAAATATTTAGCATAAGAATCAGTATCGAGCAAGTACTGACAAATAATAAGATACCATGCTTCAAAAATATCAGCAAAATTAATTATCAGAGTTTGAAAACTGCCCTGAAATCATTCCCAATTTATTCACCAATCTTGTGAATGTGGCTTCACAGAGAGGCTTGGTGAATATATCTGCTACTTGCTGATATGTTGGAACAAAGACCAATTTTATTGTACTTCCACATGTTCCCTTATGAAATGGTATCTGATACTGATGTGCTTAGTCATAGAATGTTGCATTGAATTTCATGTCCTTCATTTTCGAATCTACTCAACAAAATGGTTAAGTGTTTTTTTACATATTTTATACAATTTAGTGTCTCAATTTTATGCACTCTAAGTGTTTGATTATACATTCAATACAATTTTGATTGTTAGTGCTATATCTTATACCATAAAATCATCATGAGTATATTATCGGATCTTTAAGAAAATGGGTCAGGTCACCGCTGAGGATGAAGACGGAAGAGCTCCGAAGAACACGTCTTAAGAGCCTAGGGCGCTCTCCATAGGGCTCACCCTATATGGGAGTCGCTTACGACGACTATTGATGACGGGAAGTAATAACAACGATTGATGAATTTTTTTATATGAAGGCTTACGAAGACCATCACAACAACCACGGTGAATTGTGCGACGACCGTTACGACGATGATACCACGACGGTCGCTATAATAGAAGACGACGATGAAGAATAAGTATTGATGATGAGTCAATAAAGTCCAATTTTAAGCCAATAGAGAAAGAGTGAAATGATCAAGAAATGAAGAATGACCCGGGCTCCGGGGACATTCCCCTAGGAGGCGTCCCTGGCTATATGGCCGTATGAGGTGGTCGCTCCACAATGCAAGTGAGATGACTAAGAAGAATTAGTTAGGAGTTCGCTCCCCCAACTAAACTGAAAAGTGAAAAAAGCATAAGAATCATACAAGATAAGAGGAGGAGCCCCTGGGAGAGCTCTCTATGCTTAGGGCGCGCCCTAGGCATGAGGGAGGACTTCGGAGGACTCCAATCCTTCATAGCGCGCTGCTTATGAAGGAAAAGCCCTATGAAGGAAAAGGGCCCTCCAGTAGCGCGTTGCCCCGAAAAACATGTCGAAGGTGTCTCTCGGTGTCACTCTATAGTCTTACGGGTTATCCTCATAGGGGAATGGTTGTAAACATCTAGTGTGTACTTTGGGAGCTGTAATAACCCCAATTTTTGGGAAATTTTGAAACCCTTATGAAAAGTGTTTTTGCTGAATGAGAAAACTTTTCATGCCACACTATGTAGGGGTTCTGATATGGATATTCTGAGATTTTATTAGTACTTTATATGGGATATAAGTGTATGTAAAGATCGTCAGAATCCAAATCCGAACACTTTGATTTTTCCCGGAAATCTAATAGATACGGAAAGAATTGAGTATAAGGTAACAGGATAAAAGGATTTAAATTAAAGGATTATAATAGAGGATCATAAAAAGGAATATAATGTATTGAGAAAGGTTAAGGGAACCTAAGTAATAAGATCCCGGGTATGATCCCTCAAACGATAAACGAGAACGAAAGTTAAGCGAACCGTATAACAGATCAGCGGTCATTAGGCAAACAATTAGGAAGTTAATCAAAGGGATTAGAGAGAGTGATGTCACCCAACCAATGAGAAGAGGACAAGGAGGGAAAGATGACATCACCACATGACATGGGCATGACATGGGAAGGAAGGAGATGTGGTGGCTTTTTAACCACACAAAATCAAGGGCAACTAGGTAATTTACTAAAACAAACACAAAATCAAACCAACCAAGCCAAGCAAATCATTTTTCATCAAAATCAAAAAAAAAAGAAACCAAGGCATTGTTCTTCATGCTCTCGGCTTTTTGACATTTTAAAGGCAAGGAAATTCAAAATCAAAGATCCAAGCTTCCTAAATTGGTGAGTTAATTCCCTAATCATCCTTATGCTTAGTTAGGGCTATATCATGAGTTTAAGCCATCAATTACTTCTCAATCTTCTTCATTTTATCAATGAAGAAGACAATGAATAGTGTTTTCAAGTTTTTAACTTGAATTTTTCTTGATTTCCTTGAAGATCCAAGCATTCCTAAGACTTCTCAAGGCTTCTTAAGGCTTCCTAGCTCCTCCCACCACTTCGAGGAAGGTATATCATCTCCAAACCCTAGATTCCTATGTATTATAAGATGATTTTGATTAGTAGGGTGATATTGTAGCTTAATGTTTGTGATTTAGAGTTTGGGATTGAAATGGTATTGAAATGGAATGGTAAATGTTGTTGTTTTGGTTAAAGATTGTAGTATAGTTAAATTCAAGCTTAGGCATAAGTATGAATGTTAAAATTGAATTGGTTGGGGCTGATATGATGTGATAAGGATGGATGTTGGTTGTATGTTTGATTTGAGGTTGAATTGGGTTGGTTTTGAATGGTTTTAAATTGGGAAATCGCGTAAACATAGTCGTCGTAACGTCCGATTTTCTTTGGACTGCTTTTGTGCATAAAATTAGGACCCGAGAACCCCCTGCTAGATTATGACCATTGCCATGTTTAGATAGTTCGTGTTATGAGCTTCGTTTTGATATGTAGTTTGTTCAATTCCGATGCACGGTTTAGGAGAAACGACCGTTTCAAGTAACGGCATTTCGCGAACGAAACTTTTCCCCTCGCCTTACTTTGAAACATAGGTTAAAGACCAAAATGGGTTAATTAATGTATGAAACATTTATGGTAAGTGTGTTAGGCAGTTAGTAAGATACTCGCGAAGGAATCGCCTTAAAACTCGTAAAGGTTAAATTATTAAAAATGGTGGAGCCGAGGGTACTCGAGTGACTTAAGTGAATCAGTAAGCGCAAAATAAGCGTTAGAGTCTAAGTTAGTTAAAGTATAGATTTACAAGTGACTTTGGTTTAATTCCAACATACTTGTTGTTTATAGGTTACCAAACTCGTCCCGAGCCTTTTATCACCCCAAGTCGCTCAGGCAAGTTTTCTACCCGTTATACTGTTGTGGTGATGTATATGTGTACATGCATTATCTTGTGATAGTGCATGATTGTTATTAGCAAATTTTGCGATATATTGGAGCATGCTGATATGGTATATATGCATGTCTGTTTCGTAATCTGGTTATCTATCTGTTGATTTCAATGCTTATAGTTGCATAATACCTATGCTAGAAATAAGCAAGTAGTTGCGTATACCCTTAGTATAGGGGATAAAAGGTGAACATATTTCTAAACCAGGAGTCGATGTTCCCAAGTATATTATATATATATATACATATATTTATATATATATATGGTTATAGTTTTTAAAACTATTGATCGAATAAGGTTTATTCGATACCTTTATTTTACTTAATTGAATATTAATTCGAGTATTCATTCGAGGGCTTATGACTCAGTTCATTTTATTATTTGAATATTATTTGAATATTCATTCGAGGGCTTATGACTCAGTTTATATTATTATTGAATATTACTTGGATATTCATTTGAGGATGTATGACTCCTTTATTTTATGAATATTATTTACAGTATTCATTCGAGGTATTATGACTCCGCTTATTACTTAATAATATTCTTTATTGTATTAAAGAATAAGGTGTCGATAATCAAACTTATTTTTTTATTCAAATAAAGATATTACTTTCGTATAAGTATATCTTTGATTATTTGCTATTCATTCGAGTATAAGTTTTCTAACTTCTACCTCCATTATTCTTTACGGGAATATTATTTAAATAATAATATTCAGATATTTCTTTCATATTGGGACTGATTTATTTCATAAATCAGCATTACTCCAAACATTCTTAAAAATGTTTTCGATTCTTCAAAATGAATTTAAAAAGGGTAGAGCGGATCCCAAAACTTGTTTTCAAATTCAAGATCTTCCATTTTAAGGGGACTTGAATACTCGCTCAAAAATCTAAGGGATCCGGCTCTATGGTGTATTTTATATTCGCAACAAGGTTGCAGTTTTGGTAAATGAATTGATTACTTACCCAACGTTCGGGAAGTAAGTCCATCTATTGAGTCGGCATAAGCAACATGGGCTCAGTGGGCGTCCATGATAGTGTAAGTGGCTCAGTGGGAGTCCATCAAATGCATAAGTGACTGAGTGGCAGTCCAACATAAGGTCCTATTGAGACCAGGGTGATGACCAGTGGGGAATTCGTCCATCTACTAGTAGAAAAGGTTACTTATTGGTATCTTTGCATGATCAGCAAGATATCAGGTTTATGCCACAATTCTTTCCTTTCCAAATTTATTGGATATTGCAATTCTGTTCATACTTTACATGACAGAGGTTTTCAGGAAATGTATAAAGAAGATGTATATGTGGATATATATATATATATATATATATCGGGACTTAATGAAGTATATAATAACTTCATTTCCTTCAAAATATTTCAAAGATTGAATCTATTCAAGTCTTATCTTGTAGTCTCATCAGTGTGATGAACTTTTGAAACTAATTATAACTTGAACGGTGGTAGTTCAAGTAGTATTCGGAAAAGATATAAGTATATTGGAGTATCTTGTAACTTCATCTTTTAAACTTATATCTAGTAAATGATTATCTTATGCATATCAAAGACTTTCAGAAAAACGTTGAGACAAGGTTAGATATATGAGATCACCTTGCAACGATATTTTTTTATACAGTTATAAACTGGAACTCTGTGTATATTATACATGGAAAAGGACTTACAAGATTTTGAAAAGTATATATGTATATATACTGAATATTTTGCGACTTCATCGCATTAAGATATGAAACTTGGTTCATTTCTTTTGACCAAGACTTTCATGAGTATTATGAGTAGGCTCATATATTGTAAATCATTATACATATTATTTTGGTGGGCTTGCTGCACACCCTTGCTTTCTTCTTTCATCACACAACATCAGATAGACAAGATGAACAGGACCAAGCTCCCAATTCGCGAGCGGATAGGAAACGTTTCGCAGTTTCCTATAGGCGTTGATGTCGCTGTAGCTGAGGTAGGAACTACCAATAGGCTAGGCTTTCAACTTTTGATGTATCAGATTATTTATATTTATGAATTGTAATAATGGCAAAGAAATGTAAATTTATTCAGAAACCTGTTTAAGGTGTATTGGCATATAATTGTGGAATAAAACGACTTGTGATTATTTTTGGATGTTCATCTCTGAGACTATAACGTGTGGTGTGTATGTTTATTGTGGGGTCACGGTACAGAGTAGTTGAGTAATTATTAAGATTGGGTGTTATTAAGGAAAATGGAACTCGTGACAACCCGGATCCCCGACCCCGGATTTGGGGGTGTTACAGGAGCCCTGTCTCTGTATTCGGCGGGTTGTCCTCAACGGGAGACTCTGGGGTTATCTCATACTTTGCACTTCTACGCTTGGGATCACTTGTCCTGTTGTCTGCCGGGTTATCCTCATCGGGGGCAAAGACGTGCTTAGGCATTGGCGGTAAGTCATGGCTATACCTGCAGTTACGATTGATGGAAGTAGCGGTAGCGAATGAGGATATCCACCGGCAGGGAAGTTTCCCTGTCCGTGAAGTCCCGAAGTCGTAACCGAGCCTTGGGCCTTTGTGACTAAGCCACATCTTTGAGAACTCCTAAAACAAATCAATGTTCGAGTTATAATAGGAAGTTGGTTCGATAACTCCTATTGGGTCGCGAAATGAGAATCCAAGTCCATCTAGGTTTCTTGTTCCCCGAGAACTACGTCCGGCTTGATCCTCTATAAAAGGAGGTGCGTAGGCACATTATGAGGGTATGTGTTTGAGAGCTCTAAGAAGAAAAATATAAACCCTAGCAATATCAACCATTTACTAAACACAAATTAACGCACTTTGGTGATTTCTCTAATCACCGACCACCGCTGCAGATCATGATTCTGGCCGCAAACCTCAAATATTTGTTAACCAAATTCCTCCGTTAACAAATTGGCGCTTGAAGGAGGGGCTTGAATAAAATCCAATTTTAGGAGCAAAAAATGTCTAACAATGGTGGAAACTCTCGCAACAACGGCTACAACTATGAAAATGGATGCTACAAGCAAGAGCAACATGGAGATGGACGCTTCAATAAAGATGGAGATGGACGCTTCAAGCAACATGGAGATGGACGCTTCAAGCAACATGGAGATGGATGCTTCAAACAACATGAAAATTTTCGCTTTAAGCGACATGATGATGAACGCCTTGAACGGCAAACTAGCGATCACTTTAAGAGACATAATGATGAATGCTTTAAACATCAAACTAACGATCACTTTAAGCGATATGATGTTGAATGCCTTGAACGACATACTAATGATCAATTTAAGCGACATGATGATGAACGCCTTGAATGACAAATTAATGGTTGCTTCAAGCGATACAATGACGAACGCCTCAAATGGCAGGATGACACATGCTTTAAGTAACATGAGGATAAACAACCATCGTTATGCTTCAACAATGGTGGTTTATTGGAGCAACTTCATTGAATGAAAGATTCTTTAAAGCACTTCAGAAAAATCTTGGGTCTGAGAAGGGGTGACGGAGTCAAAACCATCCTCGAAGATATCACTCCAAAGAGAAATCAATTGGTGATGAACTCAAGACGGTTCAATTCAACAGCTTGAAAATTGGGAAAAATTAAGAAGAATCTTTATCTTCTTGTATAAAAGCCCGTTTGGGTAAGCAATTAGATGATGAAGATATAAGAATGTTGATTATGAAAACAGAGATGAATGAAGATCACTTCAAGGAAGATATCCCTATACACACCAACATGCTTCTCAAGAAGAGGGAAAGACTATGCGTTGACAAGCATGTTTTTCTGCGACAAGATCAAAGAAGCTCTGATTACGAGCAAGGAAACGACTATAGATGGATTGAAGATACTCAAGAAGGTCTTCAGAAGGAAATTAGACACAATAAGAGATTCAGGAAGACTCGTAGAGGGCCTAGACGCGGCCGAGGATGGAAATATGAACAAAGAACTGATAACGCCAAAGTGAAGGATGTTCACATACTCGACGAGAGATCTAGTGTATGCAATTGCATGATTCCTGAGAAAATGAAGAGACTTCACGATGACGGATGAGTTAATTATAGAAGAAGAAAAACTTATCGAAAGGTTGAGGGTGTACAATGGCATATGAAAAAGGTTTGAGAAACTTCAAATCAATGACGATTAAGGAAAATGAGAAATGAAGAAAACAAGGAAGCCCATGTTAATGTCCCCCTCGGATTGGAAAAGTATGGGCATACTTGTTATTCCCAGTGGACTAACAATGAGATTTACAGAAGGGGGGTTGAATGTAAATCTCAAAACTTTTTCAAGTTTTGAGCAGTTTGTAAGGCTAAGTGTTTGAGTGATCAAATGTGTGTGAATTGCTTGGAGCTGATGCAGACAGATGTATATTCAAACACAAATGTAATGAACACAAAGAACTTAAAAACTTTTCTGGTGGATTTGTTGTTCCACCAGAGATGTGTTATTTCAGAAAATCTGTGATTCAAAATTAAATCACAGCTGCTTCCTAGTACAAACTAGATAATTTTCTCTCTTGATATTTCTAAACAGCTCAGGGAAAATTCACATCTAATTACTAGCTACTACTTGGTTTATATATCACCAAGTTTACAAGTGAAGACAAAGATAAAGTACAATAAGAAAATAGTTCTCCACTTGTTTCTATTCCATTTTTATCCAGTATAATATGGAATTATCTGTTGACTTTCCATTTTGAACCAGACTAAAAACGACTGCTTTTTCTGCTGTTCCTGAAATAGGCTACCACATCTCTGTCAATCCATGTGCCTCTGTCAGCTTTGTTAACTGTCACTATCAACTGCTATGAGACTGAGCATCCGTTGAAGCTTTCATCCGTTGATGGCTTTATCCGTTGATGCTCTAGCAGTTGAAGCTTTATCCGTTGAAGCACTTATCCGTTGATGGATATTTATCCGTTGAAGCATTAGAGACATCCGTTGAAGCTTTGTTTCTTATCCGTTGAAGGTCTTCAATATCCGTTGACACTTCTTCACTTATACAAAATTACAAGGCATGAAATATTTACAATTAGCCCTCCTATTTGTACATCCATTAGTAGTCAATATGACTGATTATTTCCTAACAACATCTAAGAATTACAGCTTGAAACCAGAGAGTAAAATGTGCTACAATACCAAACTTATTGCTAAGTAAGGCTACTTCTTCAACGGATAGCCAAGATGGTCTTATCTGTTGAGGCTACAAACACTAGATTTCTACTTAAGTGTTTTGCTTAACTGATCATCAAACTAATACACATATTCCTTAAAATCTCCCCCTATTTATGTCTACTAGAACTGTAGGCATAAATTTGGGTTTAGCTTGATGATAACAAAACACTTAACAAATATATAAACTGTAACAAAGCAGAAATTCAAAAGTGCTACAAAAGTGTATATGCTGAGATGAAATTGAATAAATACATTGTTTCCAAGGGTACTCCTTTAGCCTGAGCAAATTACTTTCTTTTCCTTTGATCCCTGGTTTTCTTTCCTAGCCTCCTGTCATTCTCCTCTATTTGAAGTTGAAGTTGTCTGTAGAATTCAGCTTCATCTTCTTCATTGATATCTAACTTAGACTGCATATCCTTGAGAGTTTCATTACTGGAAATCTTTAGCTGATCTTCAATTCTGAAAAATCTTCTGACTCCTTTGTTGTCTCTGAACTCCATCAACCAATGAGGTGATTTGTGAATTGTAATACCTCTCTCTTCAATGAGTAAAGTTCTAGGCAAGGCATTGGGCTCCCTCCAAGTTTTCCTTATGTTGGCAATCTTGTTGAGAATCTCAGTCCTGGCAGTCCTGGTAAAGCCAGAATCCTTTTATATGGCTGAGTAGACTCTAATCAAGGTAGAGTAGCCTTCATTCAGAATTCTGTGAAGAGACCATGTTCTTTCCCCAGCTCCTTTGTATTTGAACACTAGTCTTTCTGGTAGCTGTCTGTAGGCAGCTATTCCCCTTACATCCTCCAGCTCATCCAGATAGAGTTCAATGTCTGAAAATTCTTTTATGTCACAGATGTGAACATAATCATCTTTAGAGGTTTGAGGTTTAGGCTTAGGCTTCTGTGTGAATTTGATTGAGGCTTTAGGGGGTGTTGATTTGATTCTTCTTTTCTGCTTCTTTGATGGTGTAAAAGAGGTTAGGAAGGTGGGCAATTTGATGGTGTCCCAATCAATTGGTTCCTCCTTAGGAATGATTGGTTCACCATGAATGTTTATGAAGGGGTCAGGCACAATGGGTTCAGGAATAGAGGGTAGTGGTTTGGATATTGATTGGTTTTCTTCAGTCTCATCTACCATCTTTCTCTTTGCATTGACCTTCTTTCTATTCCCTTTCTGCCATTATTCCTTACTTCTTTCTTCTATCTCAGTATCAACCTTGTCCCCCATAGCTCTATCTTCACCTTTGTCTTCAATTTCTTTCTGTTCTTCAGCCTGACTTAACTTTAGCTGTTTTTCAAGCTTTGCTTGTGCTCTTTTGTTAGCCTTTAGCTGTTTGGCTTCTTCCTTCAACCTCTTGGTTTCTTCCCTCTTGGCTATTGAGAATTTGGGATGTCCTTGCATCACATAGATGCTCTTTCCCTCTCTAAAGATAACAGCCATGTTCCTCCTTACAGCCTCATCCATGTTCTCTTTGAGCTTTATGATACTTCTACCCAAAAGCTTGTCTTCATCAGGCTTTGGAAGAGGAAAATCCACTCCTTTCATTTGAGCAAGGCTTAGAGGGTTCTTTGTAGAGTCCTTGTTGAAGCTGTTGTTGGGCTTGAGAACCATAGGTTGCAGATCTTTGGAAGAAGTTTCTCCATCCTTATGCCTCCCTACTGGCTTGAGTTCCATAATAATTGATTCCACTTTTGTGCTATGCTTCACAGATTGTGATTGAGAAGTTGTAGAACCAAATATTAGTTGCATCTTTTCATCAATCTTCTTCCTTTGCTCTTTGACTTGCAATTCAGCTGCTGCTATCTGGATTAGATCAATTCCATCTAGCTTTCCTTTGACTTGAATTGGTGGAGAAGTTGTGATGACAGGAACTAGCACTTGAGAAATCTGAACTGTTGTAGATGGCTCTCCTTCCCCTTCCCCTTTATTCTCCCCTTTTTGTTATCATCAAGGGTAGGGGTCAAGCCTTGTGCTTTTGCCAGCTGCATGAGTAGATTTGTTTGAGTTTGTTGATTCTGAAGAATGGTGACCATAGAGTCTTCAATGATTTGAACCCTATCTTCCAATCTGGCCAGCCTCTTATCAGCATCAGATGCTTTCCTCAGTCTCCCCAACAAATCTTGCATAGTACCATAGGGTATAACTGAATCCAATTTCTCAGCATTGTAGGATTTCAGATCAGCAATGTCCTGCTTGAGCTCATCCACACTTAGATTTTGCTGGTAATGCTGCAACTGCAAGAGATGCTGAGATTCCAGATGAGCTTGAAGAATTGCCTTGGTACCAGCATCTTGAGTCTCCTGAAAGGCCTTCTGAATTGTCATGACTTGTCTGACCAAAGTGACACCAAATTCTCCTGGTGTTGGTGATTTGGCCAGTGCCCATTCAGGAAGAGAAGGAGCAGAACTTGGGCCTTCTACTCCCCCTAAGTTCATGCTCTCATTCAAAGAATTAGAGTCATCATCATTAGAATTTACTCCAAATTCTTCAGATGGCTCACCAGCTTGAGAAGGCAGCCTGTTGATAGCACCTTTGTCTCTGAGAAGAGATTCTGAAGTGTGTACAATGTGTAGTGTCTGTTCTGCCTCCACATTGCCCTGAACAGCCAAAAATTGAAAGGCTGAAACAGGGTGAGTAAAAGTGTCAGCATCCAAGGAAATGTTATCAATGACAGCTTTGTAATGTTGCTGAAATTGTCTTTCCTTATCTGCATCATCCACTTTTATTAACTCACTAGCAATGGCTGGATCCACCCTTATAGCTTCTGTACCTGCCTTTCTCTCAATTTCTCTCTGTTTTTGCATTAGAGGCTCCCCCTGGCTCACACACACCCTCACACCCTCACCTTCACCTTCTAAGGTGGCACTCCTCTCACTTACTTTTGCCATGCTGGAAGAAATAGCATGCATTTGGTGACTCTCAACCTCTCCTTTTGCCTGGGAGCAACCCAGCCTCTCACTCAAAAAATCACTCCCTTCCCTCAAGCCTAAAAGTGATTGTACAGTTGCCATGTCCTCTACAGTTGGAATTGTTTCTGTTAATAACCCCAATTTTTTGGAAATTTTGAAACCCTTATGAATAGTGTTTTTGCTGAATGAGAAAACTTTTCATGCCACACTATGTAGGGGTTCTGATATGGATATTCTGAGATTTTATTAGTACTTTAAATGGGATATAAGTGTATGTAAAGATCGTCAGAATCCAAATCCGAACACTTTGATTTTTCCCGGAAATCCAATAGATACGGAAAGAATTGAGTATAAGGTAGCAGGATAAAAAGGATTTAAATTAAAGGATTATAATAGAGGATCATAAAAAGGAATATAATGTATTGAGAAAGGTTAAGGGAACCTAAGTAATAAGATCCCGGGTATGATCCCTCAAACGATAAACGAAAACGGAAGTTAAGCGAACCGTATAACAGATCAGCGGTCATTAGGCAAACAATTAGAAGCTAATCAAAGAGATTAGAAGGGATGATGACATAGCAATGTGACATAAGCATGACATAAGGGGAAGGAGATGTGGTTGATTTAAAATCACACAAAGTCAAGGGTAGAAAAGTAATTAACCAAAAACAAGACAAAAAGCAACCAACCAAGCCAAAACATTTCATTTTCATCAAAAAACACAAAACCCCCATTTTCTTCTTCAAGCTCTCGGCCTCTTTTCTTAAAAAATGAAAGTCCAAGCTCCTCCACTTACTATTTAGCAAGGTAATTATCCTAGCTTCTCCTAGTTAAGTTACATACTTCCTATAAGTTTAAGCTTCTAATTCCAAGCCAATCTTTTTCTATAAATCAAGAAAGAAGATGGTGAATAGTACTTTCTTGAAATTAATTTTTGTGTTCTTGATTTCTTTGAAAGAACAAGCTTGTAGGAGGTTAGATTAAGGCTTCCATGGGCATTCCAAGGATCTTTCATGGATTAAAAGCTTCAAGGAAGGTATAACTCTTCATGATCTTAGCTTTAAGTTTTGTTGTTTAGATTTCCTAATGTTTAGATGAAGGGTTAGGGTAATGGGTGTGTAATCATGTTAAAGCTTGTTATGAGTATTTTAGTTGGTGAGAGGCATGATTATTGTGTGTTTAGAGATTGGTTGATTTTGTGATATTTTTGGAGTTGGAAATCTTGGTTAATTAGTCAATGAACTTAAGTAAAACTCTTAGTTCATAATTGAGAAATAAGTATGAATTGGTAACATTGATTTGATGGGGCTGTTGGAGTGTGTTTTGGATGGATTTGGTTGTATGATTGATTTGGGGTTGAATTGTGGTTGGTTTTGAATGGTTTAAATTTGGGAAATCACGTAAACATAGCCGTCGTAACGTCCGATTTTCTTTAGACTGTTTTTGTGCATAACATTAGGACCCGAGAACCCCCTGCTATATTATGACCATTGCCATGTCTAGATAGCTCGTGTTACGAGCTTCGTTTTGATATGTGGTTCGTTCGATTCCGATGCACGGTTTAGGAGAAACGACCGTTTTAAGTAACGGCGTTTCGCGAACGAAACATTTCCCCTTGCCTTACTTTGAAACATAGGTTAAAGGCCAAAAAGGGTTAATTAATGTATGAAACATTTATGGTAAGTGTGTTAGGCAGTTGGTAAGACACTCGCGAAGGAATCGCCTTAAAACTCGTAAAGGTTAAATTATTAAAAAATGGTGGAGCCGAGGGTACTCGAGTGACTTAAGAGAATCAGTAAGCACAAAACGAGCGTTAGAGTCTGAATTGGTTAGAGTATAGATTTACAAGTGACTTTGGTTTAATTCCAACTTACTTGTTGTTTATAGGTTACCAGACTCGTCCCGAGCCTTTTTCACCCCAAGTTGCTCAGGCAAGTTTTCTACCCGTTATACTGTTGTTGTGATGTATATATGTATTTGCATTATCTTGCGATAGATGCATGTTGGTTAATTAGCAAATGTTGCAATATATTGAAGCATGCTGCTATGATATATATATATATATATGCATGCCTGTTTCGTATTCTTGCTATATATATCTGTTGATTCAGTTGATAATACATATGCTAGAGGATAGCGGTAACTTGCATATACCCTTAGTATAGGGACCCTAAAGGTGGAAATATTTTCTGAACCGGGAGTCGAGGATCCCGAGTAGATTTTGTATATATGTATATATATACATATATATTTATATATATATATATGTGGTTATAGTTTTCAAAACTATTAATCGAATAAGGTTTATTCGATAACTTTATTTTATTTAATGAATATTATTATGAATATTCATTCGAGGGTTTATGACTTCTTTATTTTATTAAATGAATATTATTCAAATATTCATCCGAGGACTTATGACTCCTTTATTTTATTATTGAATATTATTTCAAATATTCATCCGAGGACTTATGACTCCTTTATTTTATTATTGAATATTATTTGAATATTCATTTGAGGATGTATGACTCCTTTATTTTATTTAATGAATATCATTTATAATATTCATTCGAGGTATTATGACTCCGCTTATTACTGAAATATATTCTTTATTTTATTAAAGAATAAGGTGTCGATAATCAAACTTATTTTTGATTATTCAAATAAAGATATTACTTTCGTATAAGTATATCTTTGATTATTTGCTATTCATTTCGAGTATAAGTTTTCCAACTTCTACCTCCATTATTCTTTATGGGAATATTATTTAAATAATAATATTCAGATATTTCTTTCATAATTGGGACTGATTTATTTCATAAATCAGCATTACTCCAAACATTCTTAAAAATGTTTTCGAGTCTTCAAAATGAATTTAAAAAGGGTAGAGCGGATCCCAAAACTTGTTTTCAAATTCAAGATCTTCCATTTTAAGGGGACTTGAATACTCGCTCAAAAATCTAAGGGATCCGGCTCTGTGGTGTATTTTATATTCGCAACAAGGTTGCAGTTTTGGTAAATGAATTGATTACTTACCCAACGTTCGGGAAGTAAGTCCATCTATCGAGTCGGCATAAGCAACATGAGCTCAGTGGGCGTCCATGATAGTGTAAGTGGCTCAGTGGGAGTCCATCAAATGCATAAGTGGCTGAGTGGCAGTCCAGCATAAGGTCCTATTGAGACCAGGGTGATGACCAGTGGGGAATTCGTCCATCTACTAGTAGAAAAGGTTACTTATTGGTATCTTTGCCTGATCAGCAAGATATCAGGTTTATGCCAAAATTCTTTCCTTTCCAAATTTATTGGATATTGCAATTCTGTTCATACTTTACATGACAGAGGTTTTCAGGAAATGTATATATATATATATATAGGTGTATATATATGTCGGGACTTAATGAAGTATCTCGTAACTTCATTATTTATAATGATATTCAAAGATTGAATCTATTCAAATCTTGTCTTGTAGTCTCATCTATGTGATAAACTTTTGAAACTAATTATAACTTGAACGGTGGTAGTTCAAGTAGTATTTGGGAAAGATATAAGTATATTGTGGTATCTTGTAACTTCATCTTTTAAACTTATATCTAATTAATAATTGTCTTATGAATGACAAAGATTTTCAGAAAAACGTTGAGACAAGGTTAGATATATGAGATCACCTTGCAACGATATTTTTTTATACAGTTATACACTGGGACTTTGTGTATATTATGCATGGAAGAGGACTTCCAATATTTTGAAAAGTATATATGTATATATATATATACTGAATATTTTGCGACTTCATCGCATTAAGATATCAACTTGGTTCATTTCTTGTGACCAAGACTTTCATGAGTATTATGAGTAGGCTCATATATTGTTAATCATTATACATATTATTTTGGTGGGCTTGCTGCTCACCCTTGCTTTCTTCTTTCATCACACAACATCAGATAGATAAGATGAACAGGACCAAGCTCCCAATTCGCAAGCGGATAGGATACGTTCCGCAGCTTTCTGGAAGCGTTGAGGCCGCTGTAGCTGAGGTAGAAATTACCAATAGGCTAAGTTTTCAACTAATAATGTACCAGACTTATGTATCTTTATCAATTGTAATAATGGCTAAGAAATGTAAATCTATTCAGAAACCTTTTTAAGGTGTATTGACATATAATTGTGGAATAAAACGACTTGTGATTATTTTTGGATATTTATCTCTGAGACTATAACTTGTGGTGTGTGTGTTTATTGTGGGGTTACAGTACAGAGTAGTTGATTGTGTATTAAGATTGGGTGTTATTAAGGGAAATGGAACTCGTGACAACCTGGATCCCCTACCCCGGATCTGGGGGTGTTACAGAAGTGGTATCAGAGCTAAAGCGTTATAAACCTCAGAGATGATGTGACGTTAAGATA
This sequence comes from Apium graveolens, assembly GCF_009905375.1. NCBI lineage: Eukaryota > Viridiplantae > Streptophyta > Magnoliopsida > Apiales > Apiaceae > Apium > Apium graveolens. The sequence continues at coordinate 103,502,636 of NC_133653.1, read as the reverse complement.
ATAAGTTCACTAAGATAATAAGAACTCTTGCCAAGTTCATAGTCGGACTACCTAACGTAGTACTGACAGTTAAAACCCTTATGGGAACCCCTATAAATATCGTGATAGTAGCGTAGTTCGTTATCGTACATGGTAGCGGGACTCCGAACCCTGAGGTTGAGGAGCAACAGCGCGATGATGTTTTATTACTAATTGGAGATCGGATTGTGGATCCGATAGAGTGTCCTAATGCAGGACCGGATGATGTTGATATTGAGGATGTAGCGGTTGAGGATGTTGTCCTAGAAGGGATAGTTGTTGAGGAGGATCCCATGGAGGATCCTGACAAGAATGAATAAAGGACCACTGATGAATTGATGACCATGGTTAGGTCGACTACCAGAGGTAGGATTGGTCGATCACTACCGGAGGTTCGTTCAAGTTTGTAAAGATAGTAGCCCCCTTTAACGTGGCTTACTCGTAAGACTGAGAAGTTCGAATGGACAGAGAAATGCGAGAACAGCTTTCAAGAACTGAAGCAAAGGTTGGTGACGGCCCCTATGTTGGCGTTGCCGGAGGGAAAAAGGAGATTTTGTGATTTGTAAGTGACGCTTCGCATAAGGAATTAGGGTGCTTCTTATATAGCACAGCAAGGTAATCGCGTACGCGTCAAGATAATTAAGGGAATATAAAATTCGATATCCCCACCTATGAGCTTGGGCTCATGGCAATAGTTTTGCCTAAAAGATTTGAGGCACTACTTGTATGGAGAGAAGTGTGAGATTCACAAACCATAGGAGCTCTAGTACATTTTTACGTAGAAAGAGCTCAACATACTCCCGAGGAGACGGTTAGAGCTAATCAAGAATTATGATTGGGAGATTCTGTATCATTCGGGGAAAGCCAATGTGGTGGTTGATGCCCTTAGTAAAAAGGAGAGGCTCAAGATGATAATGTCTTTGGGAGAATTGATAAGAGATTTCGAGAAAATGAAAATAGTAGTGAAGGTAACCGGAGCCGGTACCGAAAAACTGTTTGAGATTGCAATAGAGACCGAATTATTGGAAAAGAGCATATTGTGCCAGAAAAAAAAGGTGATGAATGAAGGCAGAGAGCCAACAAATAAATATGAGATTAACACCGAGAAAGATGATAAGGGAATAATGAGGTATTCCTATAGAATTTGGGTTCCGAAAGTTCAAGAGCTTAAGGATGAGAACTTAGATGAGAGCCATAGTTTGAGGAATAGGATTTAGGGCAAACCCAGAATGTGATAGTCAGGGAGGTTGCCATCAAGAAAGAAAGAACCCATAACATAATAGAGTGGAAAACAAGGTTTTTAATGTATAAGATAACCCCGATTATGGGAGAAGGTTGAAACATTTCATACTAAGGAAACAGAAAGTCGAGTAAGGAAAGGAGACCCGAGACGGTACTCCTATACGGCAATTTATGGACCTGTCTAGACAGAACTTAGACTATTATCCCCAACCACCACCTTGAGGAAACAATGCGATAGGAAATTCTTTCAGGACCTTTAAGTCTCTAAGCTCTCAGAGTTCCAAGGAACAGGTTGACCTAGTCGAGGCAAGAGCTTGGCTAAAGGAAATAGAGGAATCATTTGAGATTCTGAATGATTGACGAACCACAAAAGACTGTTTTGTCACTTACCCTCCTAAGAGAGAGACCACCCGCTGGTGAAAGACCAAGAAAGGCACGGAGCCAGAGGTTAGAATAAACTGATTAAAGTTCAGTCAATTATTTTCAGGAAAGTAATTCCCAAGGTTAGGGAGATAGTGTAAAAGCTTTAGAGTCAGAACAAAGGCAGACGAGTATGATAAATTATGAATCTAAGTTGTAAAAGTTATCAAGATTCGTTCTGAGGACACGAATCCAGAATGACGGGATGTTTGAAATCAATGCTTATGTTGTGTTGGTTCATGAAATAATGATAAGAGAAAGGAAAATAAAAAGAAACTGAAGTGGAAAGGAATATAAAGGCAATAGAGTTTGAGGTATGATAAGGGAGTTGGGTATGAGGAAACCCTAAAGACTCGTAGCAATAGAAATAAAAAAGTATGCATTCGTCAGGATGAGGGTGATTCACCATGAGTTAAAATTGATGGTTGAGGGCATAAGAGATACATATATTTTATCCCCTGTGAGTTGGGAGGATTCGAGGAAACCTTGAGATAATTCGAAGGATAAATAATGAGACGCGGATAGACTGAGGACACAAGAAAGTAAGAAATTAAGAAAATTGGATGAAGGAAGTGACCTTCAAGAAGGTGAAGTGTAAGACCGGTGGCATGATACCCAGAAAGGGAGACGCCAGGTATGGGAGATATCCCAACATTGAGATGACTGTTGGGATAAACAACAAAAGTAAATAAGGAATTATTAAGAAGAAGTTCACGTTGAACATGACCAATATCCTCCAGAACATCCTTGTTATCATTACCAAATTAGGCAAGAAAAGCGGGTAACCATTGTTATCTTTTGAAGGCCATATGGGTTGACCTCAGTTTGAATAAGGATGCTATCGTGAAATTGGTATAAACTATCGAGGTGGGAATGATTGATTAAGATAATCTATCAAGGATATAAGACTTGATTTATCCATAAAAGGATGCAAGTACCTTTTTAAAGGTGGAACTAAGGATAAAACATCAGTAACTTGAAACGAATCCTAGGGGAATGCATAAAGGTTGGCATTTCACCCTTAATAGGGATAGTATGAGTTTTGACAGTATGAATTGGAAAGGATTAAGGTAATAACAACATTTAAGAATCAGTGGAGAAATTTTTCAGAAGTATATAGACAATGGTTCTAGTATTAGTAAATGGTATTTTGATATGCCCTGTATCTAGGGAATACAGGAGGAACGATTCAAGGATAACCTTAGAGGTTTTACAAGGAGAAAGGTAATATTCAAAGTTCTCAAGAATAGAAATGTTGATAAAGGAAATATGGCATAATTATAATAATGCCAGGTGGGCACGTGTTAAACCACGAGAAAGTATGGATCGAACCAGTAATGGTCGAAATTGTTCAGGGCAATTAGGACTTAAGATAAAAGATGTTTTAAGTATAATTGAGAGTCGGTCGTGACAGTGATTAACCTCTAAAGACTGAGGCAATAACTTATGAAAAAAAATGGTGATTTTTTTTTACTCATCAGATTTTAAGGAAAACATCTTCACATAAGCTGTGATTGAAATGAGGTAGAAAATTTATTTGAAGGTGGTTAAAATGACATTGACTGTAAGGAAATTTTACTATCAGGAAAGGCCAAAGAGGTGGCCGACACTTTAAAGGTAAGAGGATAATTATAGGCGCTTGTGCCAAAGGAATACAGTGATGATGGTTGAAGCCGTAAAGGTTGTATTATGGTTTGGAAGATTGACATTCCTTCTGATGACTGTGCAATACCCAACCGTAATAGTAGTTGGTAAAGGTTTAATTCATGTAATCGCCACGAGCGGGCTATCTATATCAGAAGATACTATCTTGAGATAAGCCAGGACCATGTTTCAAAAAGGACTAGACGAACCTTTGAGTTAAGTCTTCTATTTAAGGCATATGATTTAGAATGGTATTAACCTGCTATCGTTGCTTTGATTGAAACTCTTCTGCAATTTTATCTGCTTCATGTCATGTATGTATGTCAGGATCAGGAGTGTTCTTCATGAATCAGAAATGGTGATTATGTTACCTCCTTAGAAGGATTTGATACGACATGTATGGACTCTGTATGGTTAGATATTAAGATTTCATGGAACGTGAATGACGACAGTAGGTCAGTGGTGGACCATAGTAATGCAGCAATGATTCTGCGAGTAATGAGTTGATTACAACCGTGAGAGTTGTATTGGAATGGATGTTGAGATTGAGTACCACTAATCGGGTCGTGGTAATGTATAAGTTATCATTGATAGACTAATTAAGTAGAGTATCTACCTATTGAATATTGATTCCTTCTTATGAAAAGAGAGTCGTATTACTATACGAGGAAGGTTACGGTGCAAGCATAGAATTCAAGTAACGATGATGTCTAGAATGAGATCCCAGGTTCGATTTTCGGTAGCGAAGGAGTTTCAAAGGTGATTGTGTATAAGCTCGAGGAAGAGCATGGGTCTATAGAATGATGGACGGAATAGCAAAAATATTTAGGCATGTGAAATACGATGTTATAATACTTGATGTTGATATAAATACATATATGTTTTGTTCTCCTATGACAAACCTCTATAGTTCAGAGGTAGGTTCCAAGCCAGATATTTTGTGGCAGTATATTTTTATATATATACAATTCTCTTCAATTCGTTCTTTTCTCTCCTTTTCATTTCATGTAAGCTGAGAAGAACAACCCTTCCAGAAGGGGAGGTATGGCCGAATGACTATCTATCTGTGTGATAGAAGCCTAGTAGGATACCATCTATTGTTTAATTGCTTGTCAAGTACTAAAGGCTGGCCACCTTCTGTACTAACTATGCGATATAACAAGTGTTCATGATCATAGTGATCTCTCAATAAATTCTTTTACTTCTATATGAAGGATGAAGCTTTCGATAATAGAAACAGCTGAAAAAGGAGTAGTAAAATTTTGGTGGTATTCGGAATGGAAACACATTCGTGATACTAAGGTTGACGTGGTTATTAAAAGGTTATAGAACGCTAGTGAGCAAAAGTGTAACCAGTATAATATTAGGAACGGAGGGCAGTAGCGATTACGAACTGGAAAAGAATGGGTATTGAGAAGCAGAAGCTCTAATGTTAAAAGCTATAATGAGAGTCTGTGCAATAGACTTGAAAGAAATTGGAATGATCACTTAACACGGATTGAGTTTTCTTACGACAATAGATCATATGTCATTATCGAGATGTCGCCTTATGAGATCCTTGAGGGAAGACAATGTCGATCTCCCTTATGATTAGGATGAAGTTCTAGAGCGCAAGATGCTCGGACCCGCAGTAGTCCAAAGGACCAAGGATATAATAGATCTAATCAGAGGACGGCTGGTAGTAGCCCAAGATAGACATAAGAAGTATGTTGATTTGACATGAAAGGACAAAGAATAGGAAGTAGGGGACCTAGTGTTGTTAAAGGTATCCCCTTGGAAACCCTTGGAAAGGATTGATGAGATTCGGAAAGAAAGGAAAGTTAAGTCCACAATTTGTCGGACCCTTGGATATATTAAGAAGTATTGGGAAGTTAGCATATGAGCTAGCCTTACCCCAGAACATGTAGCAAGTCATAACGTGTTTCACGTATCAATGTTAAGGAAGTGTAATTCGGATGACAGATAAATAGGGGCATATGAGCGCATATACATGCAACCAGACGTAACCTATATGGAGCAACCAGGAAGGGTTATAGATTGAAAAAGGAACAAGTGCTTAGGAGAAGGGTTATCAAACTATTCAGAGTTTGATGGAAGAACCACAATGTGGGAAAATTTACTTGAGAGTTAGAAAGTGTAATGCTAAGAAAGTATCCCTATTCATTTTCTATCTGATTCCGGGATGGAATCCTTTTAAGGAGGGGAGACTGTAATAACCCCAATTTTTGGGAAATTTTGAAACCCTTATGAATAGTGTTTTTGCTGAATGAGAAAAATTTTCATGCCACACTATGTAGGGGTTCTGATATGGATATTCTGAGATTTTATTAGTACTTTATATGGGATATAAGTATATGTAAAGATCGTCAGAATCCAAATCCGAACACTTTGATTTTTCCCGGAAATCCAATAGATACGGAAAGAATTGAGTATAAGGTAGCAGGATAAAAAGGATTTAAATTAAAGGATTATAATAGAGGATCATAAAAAGGAATATAATGTATTGAGAAAGGTTAAGGGAACCTAAGTAATAAGATCCCGGGTATGATCCCTCAAACGATAAACGAAAACGGAAGTTAAGCGAACCGTATAACAGATCAGCGGTCATTAGGCAAACAATTAGAAGCTAATCAAAGAGATTAGAAGGGATGATAACATAGCAATGTGACATAAGCATGACATAAGGGGAAGGAGATGTGGTTGATTTAAAACCACACAAAGTCAAGGCTAGAAAAGTAATTAACCAAAAACAAGACAAAAAGCAACCAACCAAGCCAAAACATTTCATTTTCATCAAAAAACACAAAACCCCCATTTTCTTCTTCAAGCTCTCGACCTCTTTTCTTAAAAAATGAAAGTCCAAGCTCCTCCACTTACTATTTAGCAAGGTAATTATCCTAGCTTCTCCTAGTTAAGTTACATACTTCCTATAAGTTTAAGCTTCTAATTCCAAGCCAATCTTTTTCTATAAATCAAGAAAGAAGATGGTGAATAGTACTTTCTTGAAATTAATTTTTGTGTTCTTGATTTCTTTGAAAGAACAAGCTTGTAGGAGGTTAGATTAAGGCTTCCATGGGTATTCCAAGGATCTTTCATGGATTAAAAGCTTCAAGGAAGTTATAACTCTTCATGATCTTAGCTTTAAGTTTTGTTGTTTAGATTTCCTAATGTTTAGATGAAGGGTTAGGGTAATGGGTGTGTAATCATGTTAAAGCTTGTTATGAGTATTTTAGTTGGTGAGAGGCATGATTATTGTGTGTTTAGAGATTGGTTGATTTTGTGATATTTTTGGAGTTGGAAATCTTGGTTAATTAGTCAATGAACTTAAGTAAAACTCTTAGTTCATAATTGAGAAATAAGTATAAATTGGTAACATTGATTTGATGGGGCTGTTGGAGTGTGTTTTGGATGGATGTTCGTTGTATGATTGATTTGGGGTTGAATTGTGGTTGGTTTTGAATGGTTTAAATTTGGGAAATCACGTAAACATAGCCGTCGTAACGTCCGATTTTCTTTAGACTGTTTTTGTGCATAACATTAGGACCCGAGAATCCCCTGCTATATTATGACCATTGCCATGTCTAGATAGCTCGTGTTACGAGCTTCGTTTTGATATGTGGTTCGTTCGATTCCGATGCACGGTTTAGGAGAAACGACCGTTTTAAGTAACGGCGTTTCGCGAACGAAACATTTCCCCTTGCCTTACTTTGAAACATAGGTTAAAGGCCAAAAAGGGTTAATTAATGTATGAAACATTTATGGTAAGTGTGTTAGGCAGTTGGTAAGACACTCGCAAAGGAATCTCCTTAAAACTCATAAAGGTTAAATTATTAAAAAATGGTGGAGCCGAGGGTACTCGAGTGACTTAAGAGAATCAGTAAGCACAAAACGAGCGTTAGAGTCTGAGTTGGTTAGAGTATAGATTTACAAGTGACTTTGGTTTAATTCCAACTTACTTGTTGTTTATAGGTTACCAGACTCGTCCCGAGCCTTTTTCACCCCAAGTTGCTCAGGCAAGTTTTCTACCCGTTATACTGTTGTTGTGATGTATATATGTATTTGCATTATCTTGCGATAGATGCATGTTGGTTAATTAGCAAATGTTGCAATATATTGAAGCATGCTGCTATGATATATATATATATATATGCATGCCTGTTTCGTATTCTTGCTATATATATCTGTTGATTCAGTTGATAATACCTATGCTAGAGAATAGCGGTAACTTGCATATACCCTTAGTATAGGGACCCAAAAGGTGGAAATATTTTCTAAACCGGGAGTCGAGGATCCCGAGTAGATTTTGTATATATGTATATATATACATATATATTTATATATATATATGGTTATAGTTTTCAAAACTATTAATCGAATAAGGTTTATTCAATAACTTTATTTTATTTAATGAATATTATTATGAATATTCATTCGAGGGTTTATGACTTCTTTATTTTATTAAATGAATATTATTCAAATATTCATCTGAGGACTTATGACTCCTTTATTTTATTATTGAATATTATTTCAAATATTCATCCGAGGACTTATGACTCCTTTATTTTATTATTGAATATTATTTGAATATTCATTTGAGGATGTATGACTCCTTTATTTTATTTAATGAATATTATTTATAATATTCATTCGAGGTATTATGACTCCGCTTATTACTGAAATATATTCTTTATTTTATTAAAGAATAAGGTGTCGATAATCAAACTTATTTTTGATTATTCAAATAAAGATATTACTTTCGTATAAGTATATCTTTGATTATTTGCTATTCATTTCGAGTATAAGTTTTCCAACTTCTACCTCCATTATTCTTTATGAGAATATTATTTAAATAATAATATTCAGATATTTCTTTCATAATTGGGACTGATTTATTTCATAAATCAGCATTACTCCAAACATTCTTAAAAATGTTTTCGAGTCTTCAAAATGAATTTAAAAAGGGTAGAGCGGATCCCAAAACTTGTTTTCAAATTCAAGATCTTCCATTTTAAGGGGACTTGAATACTCGCTCAAAAATCTAAGGGATCCGGCTCTGTGGTGTATTTTATATTCGCAACAAGGTTGCAGTTTTGGTAAATGAATTGATTATTTACCCAACGTTCGGGAAGTAAGTCCATCTATCGAGTCGGCATAAGCAACATGGGCTCAGTGGGCGTCCATGATAGTGTAAGTGGCTCAGTGGGAGTCCATCAAATGCATAAGTGGCTGAGTGGCAGTCCAGCATAAGGTCCTATTGAGACCAGGGTGATGACCAGTGGGGAATTCGTCCATCTACTAGTAGAAAAGGTTACTTATTGGTATCTTTGCCTGATCAGCAAGATATCAGGTTTATGCCAAAATTCTTTCCTTTCCAAATTTATTGGATATTGCAATTCTGTTCATACTTTACATGACTGAGGTTTTCAGGAAATGTATATATATATATAGGTGTATATATATGTCGGGACTTAATGAAGTATCTCGTAATTTCATTATTTAAAATGATATTCAACGATTGAATCTATTCAAATCTTGTCTTGTAGTCTCATCTATGTGATGAACTTTTGAAACTAATTATAACTTGAACGGTGGTTGTTCAAGTAGTATTTGGGAAAGATATAAGTATATTGGGGTATCTTGTAACTTCATCTTTTAAACTTATATCTAATTAATAATTGTCTTATGAATGACAAAGATTTTCAGAAAAACGTTGAGACAAGGTTAGATATATGAGATCACCTTGCAACGATATTTTTTTATACAGTTATACACTGGGACTTTATGTATATTATGCATGGAAGAGGACTTCCAATATTTTGAAAAGTATATATGTATATATATATACTGAATATTTTGCGACTTCATCGCATTAAGATATCAACTTGGTTCATTTCTTTTGACCAAGACTTTCATGAGTATTATGAGTAGGCTCATATATTGTTAATCATTATACATATTATTTTGGTGGGCTTGCTGCTCACCCTTGCTTTCTTCTTTCATCACACAACATCAGATAGATAAGATGAACAGGACCAAGCTCCCAATTCGCAAGCGGATAGGAAACGTTCCGCAGCTTTCTGGAAGCGTTGAGGCCGCTGTAGCTGAGGTAGAAATTACCAATAGGCTAAGTTTTCAACTAATAATGTACCAGACTTATGTATCTTTATCAATTGTAATAATGGCAAAGAAATGTAAATCTATTCAGAAACCTTTTTAAGGTGTATTGACATATAATTGTGGAATAAAACGACTTGTGATTATTTTTGGATATTCATCTCTGAGACTATAACTTGTGGTGTGTGTGTTTATTGTGGGGTCACAGTACAGAGTAGTTGATTGTGTATTAAGATTGGGTGTTATTAAGGGAAATGGAACTCGTGACAACCTGGATCCCCTACCCCGGATCTGGGGGTGTTACAATCACCAGGTTTTGAGTGGGGCTCCTCCCTGAGTTTTAATGAGGGAGAATCAGGAATTGATGTGAATATCATATCCACATCCAGAGAGGGTGTTGGAGAGTTTGATGAATGGTGTGTTTCTATATTGAGAGAATGGGGCTTTGATTCCACATTTGCTAGAATCACATCAAGCTGAATTTGAGAAGGCACAGATACAGGTGGATGTATCTGTGTTGTGTGTGTCCCTTATGTGGAAACTAGGGTCTTGGCTTTCTTCTTCCTTGAAAAGGCTTTAAATGGTGAATATGTGGCTTCAGTGTCCCTCCCTCTTTTGTTCTGTGTCCCTGGTTGGGGACTTTTTTCAATAGTTGCATCATTTTGGGAGGATGCAACTAGGGATGTGCTGGACTCCTTTTGAACCACCACAGTCTTTTGAGAGACTGTGGCTTGGCTGGTTTGGGTACCACTCACCTCTCCCACCTTATCCTGGGGGGCTTTTTGATGTTCACCCCTCCCCTCACCACTCACACCCTGTTCACTCCCTTCAGGGTTTATGGTAGTTGTTACAACTGTCGTCTTTTGAGAAACAACAGAGGTAGGTTTCTTTGACTTGACTTTGGAAACTTTAGATTTGGTGGCTTTGGTAGGAGCCTGTTTGGACAAAGACACAGGTTCCATAGCCACACTAGAAGGCAAAGAAACATTGGGGTTGTAAATAGTAGGAGTTATAGAAACATTTACCTCACTTACCTGTGGTGCATTCATGATTGGAAAGTATACCAATGGCACCTGGCTGTTGAGGTTCATTCTCAAAAGGTCTGCAAGGACCCTTTTCTCTTGTGCCCAGCATTTGAGTTTATTATTCTCATTGGATATAACCAAACCTTCAGCAACATGGTTAGCCAATAACATAAAGAATCTAGCAAAGTAGATGTTATGTGGTCTATTAGCTTTGTTGCCTAATCTGGAACCTAATTCTAGCATAACACAGTTGCTAAAATTAAAGTACCTATCAGAAACTAGCATATAGAGCATATTAACAAGAGATGAAGTGATAGCATCAAAATTGCTAATCTTCCCAGAGAAAACCTTAATAAAGGCATCTCCAAGAAAACTCCATTCTTTCCTAAGGCCTTTCCTTCTAATACTACCTAAACTAGCAGAATCAAAAGCATAGCCTATAGAATCTAGCATTGCAGAGACATCTTTATCAGTATGTGGTGTCATGGCATTATTCTCAGGCAACTTAAAGCAAGATTGTATATCATCATAATTAATGCAATAGTCCTTACCTTTGAGAGAGAAGGCAATAGTCATATCTGTGGAGTTGAACTCTGCAGTTGTCCAAATTTCCTCAATCACTTCACAGTAGATGGTTGGGGCTTCCAGCATTGCATAGCTTAGTTTGCAGTTCTTGATGAAGTCCATCATCTTGTGGTAATCATAATGGGCTTCATTCTTTTTAACCAAGACTATGAAATTATTCTTTTCATAAACAAATCATGTTTGAGACATAATTTTGACTACTGGTGCCATTGTTGTGAGTAGAGGTTGCAGAGAAAAACTTGAGAATTGAGAGAGAAAGAGAATGATAATTGCAAGAAAGCGTAAAGTGAAAATAAGAATTCAATTGGGCTTTTATACTTTCTTGAATTAAAACATAAATAAAATAATTAAATGATACTTTTAAGTAAGTGACAGCCGTTCAGGAATAAATAAAACTGTAGAAATTCTGAAAACTACCATAAATACAAATACATACAACACTGTATATCTGTATCAACGGTTGAGTAAAAGAATCAACGGCTGTGACTCACTGACGTGACACATCAACGGATAAGGTAAATAGTTATCCGTTGATGAACAACACCATTTTATCCGTTGAAGGATAAAATTACCAGAAATGTATTTGTCTTTCAATGGATGACGAATATCCGTTGATAGAACAATTTTGGCTTTCAACGGATAGGGAATATCCGTTGACAGGATAAGTCTTGATTAAAGCCAACTTTGTTCTTGCAGCAAATTCATTTCAGGCTACAAGACAGATTACATAGATGACATAGATTATGAATAGTTAAGCATACCTAACTCACTTACTAATCTTGTGAATGTTGATTCATCAAGTGGCTTGGTAAATATGTCTGCAATCTGCTTTTCACTTGGAACAAAATGAAGTTCCACTGTACCTTTCATCACATGTTCCCTAATGAAGTGGTACTTGATATCAATGTGTTTGGTTCTTGAGTGATGCACTGGATTTTCAGTAATGGCAATGGCACTTGTGTTGTCACAAAATATTGGAATTTTGTCAACAGTTATACCATAGTCAAATAACCGGTTCCTCATCCATAGTATTTGTGCACAGCAACTACCAGCTGCAATGTACTCAGCTTCAGCTGTTGATGTGGAAACATAATCTGCTTCTTGCTGAACCATGATACAAGCTTGTTCCCTAGAAATTGACAGGTGCATGTTGTGCTTTTCCTGTCTATTTTGCAACCTGCATAATCTGCATCTGAGTAGCCAATTAGATCAAAACCAGACTCTCTAGGGTACCAAATTCCTAGATTTGGAGTCCCCTTGAGATATATGAAAATTCATTTAATAGCCACTAAGTGAGATTCTTTAGGGTCATCTTGAAATCTAGCACAGAGACAAGTAGAAAACATAATATCAGGTCTACTAGCAGTTAAATATAAAAGTGAGCCAACCATGCCTCTATAACTTGTAATATCCACAGACTTTTCAGCCTTATTTAATTCAAGCTTAGTGGCAGTGGCCATGGGAGTTTTTGCAGGTGAACAATCCATTAAGTCAAACTTCTTTAAAAGATCATAAATATATTTAGTTTGACTAATGAAAATTCCACCACTAACTTGTTTAACTTGTAGACCAAGAAAGTAAGTTAGCTCTCCCATCATGCTCATTTCATATTTACTTTGCATTAATTTAGCAAACTTTTTACAAAGTTTATCATCTGTAGATCCAAATATAATATCATCTACATAAATTTGTACAAGTATCTTAGAGCCATTAACATTTCTAAAGAAGAGAGTTTTGTCAACAGTACCTCTTGTGAAGTGATTATCTAGAAGGAACTTTGATAAAGTCTCATACCAGGCTCTAGGTGCTTGCTTTAGTCCATAGAGTGCTTTCAACAAATAATACACATGGTCTGGAAAATTTGGATCTTCAAAACCTGGAGGTTGGCTTACATAAACTTCTTCCTCCAATTCCCCATTTAGAAATGCACTCTTGACATCCATCTGATAGACTTTGAAATTGGGCCTCATTTTTCATCAAACGGCTTTTACCATCGCATTATTCTGAACATCTAGATATTTTATAAATTTTCTCGTTTTACGAAAAATGACTTTTCCGGGCCCCATTAGGTGTTAAAAACCCCACAAAAATCATATTTTTATTTTTATAAAATTATAGGACTTTTATTCATACCATTTCTTTGTATTTTTGCAATATTCACAATTTTTGGGAAATTTTGGCATATATATTGTATATATAAAATATTTATAAATTAAATTTTAATACCCAAAAATTATGAAAATTAGGGCCAAATATTTTTATTAGATGTATAATTAGCCCCTTAATTTTATTTAGGAGTATTATTTTTCACACTATAAATAGCCTAATTATCAGTTAATTATAATTAATTAATTCTTAAAAATTCTACAAATTTCTGGAAATTCTCTGAAGAACAGTTCGGGTCGGAATTCGGGTCAGAAATCAATCGGTGATTTTGAACGTTTCTGAGCACCAAATCGATCGATGTGAGTATCCAAATCGATCCTCTCGATTTGTTCTTTCGGTTTCTGGTATCAAAAACATGTTTTGATGTGTTAATTTTCAATTTCGATTTCTAGGGTTTATACCCGATTTAGTACTTTTTGATTCTGGGATTACTTGATGAAATTGATGTTGTAAATAGCTTTATTTGATGGTTTATGATCGATTCCTGTTAATTAATTTGACTAACAATTGCTTGAATCGATAGATCGATATCTAGGGTTTATGTGTTTTTTTAATTGATCGTTTTTGATTATACAGATAGCTGAGGTATATAGTGATATAGGGGTTTGATTGTGTATGTTTCAAGCTTTATTTTAAGCTATAGAACGAAATTTTTGATGTACAAATCCGTGATTTCGACTTTTGATTGGAAAATCTGGAAGTTTCGCCGGAGAATTTGATTCTGGGATGATTAGGAGTGGTGGTTGCCAGAATTTGAATGGTGAAGTGATAAGGAATGATTTGGCATCAAAAACCCTGTCAAACGATACCTGTTTAGCCGATATCGGAGCATCGCCGGAGTCCGGGTACTCGCCGGATTCTGGGTTGATTCCGGCAAGTTCATCCCGACCAGGGATGTTCTTCCCCAACCCGTTTGACCCGGTTTTTAAACCCGGGTTTGATCCTCTGATACCCAAACCCATTTTCTGATTGGTGTTTCTGAATTTTAATTAATTATTTATATTTTATAAAATCAAAATTAGTTTTTATTAATTCTGAAAATCAATTAAAAATTTAGTTTTAAATTCTGTAAAATATTATTAATAGTTTCTGAATTATTTTCTTAATTTAGAAATTCGAATTTAGTGATTTAATTAAGTATTTAATTATTTATTTAATCATTTACCTATTTATTTATTATTTAATAATTAAGTAAATAATTAAAAATTAAAGATTAAAATTTATCGAATAATACGAGAAAAGATTCGATAATTAGGGGAATAAAATGAATGACTCGTAATTATACGGGTAATTGAATGATAAGTTCCATTATTATTTGGACGATAGTTAATTATTCGTAAAATATCATAATAATTATTCGTAACGAATAATTAAATACAGATAGTTGATTTAAATCGTATAAACTGTAATAATAATCGTAATAGTTTAATAATTTTGCGAGAAACGCGAATAACTCATAGAATTACGAATATTTGATTGCTGAATTGAATTCTGATTCGAATAATAGTTTATTTATTCGATAGTTATCGTATCAGCTGAGTGTATCGATTATTTATTTGTAAATAATCGATCTAATCAAATAAATAATGATAAGTTGTAAATATTTGTAATAAATTGTGATTAATCATAATAATTAGGAATTAATTATTTTAAATTATTAAATAATTACTTATTAATTATTTATTAGTTATTTACTTATTAATTATTTAAAAATGATTAATTATTTCGATAACTAATCAAATAACTTTCGGTAAATCATAACATATTCATTTTAACTCCAAAAATTATAGAAAAATTATTTTTGACTTGGAGTTTTCTTAAATAATTATTTTAGGATTTAAAACTTTGTAATAATTATTTATATTGAATAATAAATTGGATTAGCAGTGTTTAATTGATATTAATTAGACCGTTAGTCCGATTTGAGCGAAACGAAAGCCATTTGACTCAGAAAAATGTATTATTTTTATTAGAAATAATATGAAGACCTAATTTCTTCTAGAAATTAGTTGACTTTATTAATTGCTTGATAATCAGTCGAAATGCGTGCCGAGACGAGTCCGAAAAATTCCGGAAAAAATGGGAAATGAAGCAGATGGCAACCAGCGGAGCAATCAGCGAGTCGATTTTGATTCTAAAAATTATTCTAACTATAAAAATGATTATGTGCTTATGTGTTTATGTGTATTATGTGGTTAATCGAGTCTTACTTATATATGCAATATACGAGTCAGTCATAAGCGCATGGGTAGATGTTAGGAACGAATTGA
Source organism: Apium graveolens (assembly GCF_009905375.1). Lineage (NCBI taxonomy): Eukaryota > Viridiplantae > Streptophyta > Magnoliopsida > Apiales > Apiaceae > Apium > Apium graveolens. The sequence goes on along the minus strand of NC_133653.1, from coordinate 103,487,152 downwards.
AGTCGATTCCAGATGCAATGGAAGTACAAAATAACTTAACCAATCTATTTTGCTAACAGAAGCTAAGCTAGTAAGGCAGGTCGAGTAGGTCATAGATGAAAAGTGATTTAATTGCAGTGAGTCACGCAGAAGGCAAGTTTCTCCCCTATTCTACTTTCAGAATAGTAATATTCATTTTAAATTCCTATTACGCTTGTACTTTTTTTCTTTTGTTCATATTTCAGTTATATTCTAGAATTATTTCTTCATTTGAATTCATTGGTTATATTTCAATGGTTATTCACAATCATTGATATATTCTGGTGATTAGAATATATCAAGGCATACCGATTGTTCTGGTTGCTATTCCAGGGACTGGATAATACTACTTTGGGGATTAAGTTTACTTAATCCTAAGGACCGGGACATAACCGGATCCTTGAGATGGGCCGTAGTGCCTGGGTGCCCGACGAGGTCTATATAGTGAGATATAGATCTGCACTGTATCCTGGCTGATCAGCAGGGTATAGCTGCGAACTTGAGTCCAGTTTAGTTCGTTTGTATTCGCCAGTATTGGCCTTCTTTCTATTCTCGTGGGGTTATATCTTTTCAGATATACCTGGGTTACAAATTCATTTAAATTGCTTTAACACTATTTATATTTTGTGGACTTGCTGAGCAACTTTTGGCTCACCCCTTTTGTTATTCACCTTATTGTTTTCAGTTAAGAAGGAATATGAAACCCATCAGGACTCGAGTGGTAAAGTAGCAGGTCAAGCCTCGGGATCCTCTCATACCCAAGGTGTTGATCCCAATCCAGGAAGAAAGCTTTGAGTTGCCCGAATAGGTGGGGTGTTGATAGATAGTGTGTGTGTTTGAATAAAAGCTGAACTTAGTTTAAAATGAATTAGACAATGATTTGTAATAAAGAGAGTTTGTGAGATTTTAAACTTGGTTTTGTAATAAAGTAGTTAGTGGTTCTTGTTTTCATACTTCAACCTAAAAAGATCCTGGTTAATATTAAAGGGGTTTAGTTTCATTTCTTTGTTATTTGTTAATCAGATTGTAAAGAGTTTGGAGATTAGCTAGTAACCCCCAGACTTATACCCCGGGTCTGGAGGGCGTTACAGATGGTTTTATTGCCTTGGATTTATCTGGCATCTCAAAACTCTCAAAATTATGAAAAGATCTTCGATAAGTAGAAAGTACATTTAGTTCCATGATACATTCAGCAATCTCCTCAAAACTCTCATCCCTTGCTTCTTGTAAAGATAACTCTAGAGTATTAGTAGTGTGATGAGCTAACAACTACATGCCATCTTCACCTATGATAGCATTCAAAGAAAAACAACCTTCCTCGTCATTAGAAAACTTCATAGCAGAGAAAATATTAAAGGTATAATTGGAATTGATGTTTGGGTGTTTATATGTGACATTATTTGAGTGCTTAAATTTTTTATATGTCCAGAATAAAATTTAGATAATTGTGATATTTTTCTGGTAATTTTTGGACTGTTAGATGATTTTATAATGATTCATGGATTTATTAATTATTTTCTGAGTAATTACAAAATTATTTTATAAAGCCAGGAATCGCCCGACTTCGACTGTTTTTACGTTTTTATAACCCGAAACTCTTCCGAAAACTCCTTCCTAACCTAATCTGGTATTTCCGGACATTTTCCGTGTTTTGACTTTTTCGATCCGGATTACGGTTTGACAATTTTGGTATTAAATTGTATCGTTTTTATAGTTACTTAGCGGCTAAGTAATCTATTTTCGGATCGTTTTGCAGTTACTTAGCGGCTAAGCAACAAATTTATCGATCCAATATGATCCAATGCGTATCAATATCCAATATGATCCAGTTTCCGGTGAGGAGTTCTTGTTGACCCGGTTTTTCCCCCAAACCCGACCCGTTTCTATCTTTGCTGACCCGGTTTCAATTCTTAATTTCCCATAACCAATTCTTAAAATCTGTTTGTACATATTTTATTTTGTAAAAATTCAAAATTCTTTATTTTAAATTCCTAAAATCTTTTTCTTAATTTCCAAATTTAATTTGGTTAATTATTTAATAATTAACTGAATTATTTTAATTCCAAAATTTTATTTCCTTTTTTTTATTTCAAAAATCCAATTTGAGTTAGTTATTTGTAATTTATTTTAGTTAATTATTAATGGATTTAATTAATTGATTAAATCATTTAATCAATTAATTTTATTTATAAAAGTGAAATAAAATGTAAATTATTTAATTAATTCAAATAATTCCTAAAAATTATTTTTGAGCTTTTCAAAATTATATTTTGGTATTTAAAAATAAATTAATATTATTATTAATTGATTTATTCCTAATTATTCATATTTTATTCATAATAAATCAATCATTCGTCCGTTTAATACGAAACGAACGCCTCTAGACTCAGAAAAATATTTCGCTTTCAATAAAAATACATTCAAGACCCAAATCCTTTTGTTTTGAAAGGTCGATTGTTTTACAAGTCATTCTGAGTCGATTGTTGACACCCGATTTCAGTTTTAAACATACCGTGTCGAACCTTTTGACGAACCGAGGGATGTGCGTTATAATTATGTGATACATGAGTTATGTGCTTACGTGCTTTGTTAATTATGTGCGTATATAGGTCAAGAGTCTTGTGTTTGACTGTTTCCTTTATGTGTGGGCTATCGTATGGGCAGACATTAGGGTTTTGACGCGCAGTTCGTCGAGTTATTATCGTTTAGACGATTAAAGCTATATCTTTTAATTATAGATGCGGATCTCTCGAGTTGATCGGGACAAGACGTTGGATAAAGAATGAGATGGAATGGTGTTGGATATCTGGCTTCTAGCAATCGCAGGAGCAGCATCTCAGTAAAGTGTTGAAAAGGAAGACGGTGATATTTTAAGACAAAATGTCAGAATAGATGCGTCTTTGCGAGTGTGACTAACTGCTAAATCCCAAAGGAAAGTATCCCTATCATCACTTATTATTCATGTGATATTTATTTTGATACTCATTATGCAAATGTTACTTTCCTATTCTCAATTTAGAATAGATAAATGTTTTACATATCGCTGAATTAAAATGCTTATCATGCAAGTACCCTCTCATATTCTATGTTCAAAATAGTTAAATGATTTACTTATCAAATAATTAGATTTATAAATGTTTTGGATATTGAGAAAGATGACGTTGTTTTGGTTTTGCTACCCAAGTTAATGGGCGAATAAAAGTTTATAAGGGTGTCGAGTATTATGACTCCTTTCAATAAAATGTTTTAAGATTGGATGGTTGCGTAAGAGGCCGTGGCTACGGTCCAGCGGAGAGTTAGGTATTATACAGGATATAATACCATTAGGACGTTATGTGCCTTGGGTGCCCCATTTGTTTAGTTGGATATGCTTCGGCATACCGGTGTTGCTCCGCGGCTGATCACTGGCGGCAACACACCGTCGTTCGAGGATTCCAATCTAAATTATTATATTGTTTTTGATAATCTTATAAGGAATGTTTTATCAACTGTTTTGGTTTTGAATAAAGGTGGAATACAGTTTGGATTCGGTTACTGATTGATGTTGATATTTAAGTTGTTGTTAAATATCAAAGGTGGTATTAATGTTGATGATTGATGTTGACTTCCATATTTTAGCGCGGGTAGGTTGTTAGCATCAAAGTTCGGATTGATATCTAATTTGATATGACATCAAAATGAATATTAATATCAAGAGTTGAGTTTTGAATAAAGTTTATGATTTATTCTATAATCATTGTTTCATGTTATTGTTGTTTATGATATTTCCGTAAACACTGTTTTACGAGATTTATTATCGTCAAGATTCAAAGTATTGCTGAAGCATTTAGCTCAAAAATATCAAAATGGTTCTGAATACAATTAAGGAATCAATTATGGGGTTCCTCAACTAAAATTTTATAATTCAGCAATTATGATTTTTAAATGTTCTGCTCTGATGCAGATGTCGGGTTTATATCAAAACGATCTTATATATATTACAATGATCTTGTTGAGCATTTCTTCCGCTCATACTTGCCTGTTTTTTTAAATTTAACCTCCAGTGAGGATAAGCTTGCGTTGTTCAACTGCGTAATTCAAGGAAGCAAAGAAGAAGCTCTTAGAAGGTGGCTGGTCCAGGGTTTGCAGGCTAGTGTAAGTTTTATTGTATAAAGTTGTTTAGATTATATTATATTATAGTTATGTATTTAATTTGGACCAAGTATACATCATTTCAAAGTTATACTAGTGGGTTTAGTTTTGAGTTGAAATTTGTTGAAAAGAGTTTTAAAAGAAAGTAAAAAATTTATTTGTGGAATTTGGATATCTTGTTACTAGAACTGTAACCTTAAAAGATCTTGGATTAGTTTGGGGTCATTTATGCTAAATATCTTCTGCTGGCATTTGTTTATTGATTAAACAGGTTAAATGGATTGAGGTTTCATAGTGACGACCAAATCTCTTGACCCCGGATATGGGGGCGTTACAGGTTGGTATCAGAGCTGAGGTTATGCTAAACTAGAAACGAGAGTGTGTAGGAGTGTGTATAGCTATGTGAGGACGATTGAGCTCATATCGAGTTCCTGTTGGACTATTGGATATAGTACCAACGAGTAAGTTAAGATAGGCGCATTCGTTCGAGATGGTTGTGTTCATTTTGATGGAACTCCGGGAAGCTGCAAACTTCTATTGTGAAATCATTCGAGGCTACTATGATTCGACGACGATGGAGATTATCGATATCCCAGGAACATGAGGAAGTGTCTAGAAGCGGATAACGAGTCAACAGAAGAGTTCAAATAGAAGATAAGTATAAAGACTTTGGCAATACCTTCTCTTTTATAATTCCTTTTGACATCTCTAAAAAAAAGAAGTAATTGTTAGAGGATATATCCCCTAACACTCATTTTCAATCATATCTGTGTTTTAAATGTGTCAGAGGCTGTCATGAAGCCTATTTTTCAGGTTTTGATAGCTCTACCAAGTTATGATAATTTAACTTCCACTTTTCTTATATGGTGGATAGTTTATTGGTGTTGTGACACCGCTTGCTCATTTGGTGTCAGAATTTTGTTCTCTAGATTTCATTTCCTTCAAAAATATCAGCTTTGAAATTTTTTCAGTTTTATTCATTTGATTTTGAATTCCTTTGATATTCTTTCATTCTGACTGAGATGAACAACCCTAATTATAGGGGACACAAGGTATACCTGTCTGTGTGATAGGAATTGGATGGGATGCCATCACTTGTGTGTATTGTGAATACATGAAGGTTAACAACCTTTAGTAGTGTCTTAATTTAGACACGCAATACCAAGTTCGTTTGATCATATTGATCTCTCAGTTATTCTTTTATTTCAACAATACTTTTTCTCAAATTCAGATTTTGGTCCCGTTATGGCATCAAATTCTTTTCTTTTTGAAATTCCATGATTTTATCATTCCAAATATTTGAAGGTATGCCAATCAAGTTAAGCTAAGTATCTTGGTCAAGTCAAAGTAAGGCGGTGTGATGGAATTACGGAGGACGACAGTGGAGTGCAATGCGATTAAACTATCACTGGTATATAGCGAAGTCAATCTGTTTCTTTATTTCTCTCTTTATCTCTCTTTCTTTTCTTCTCTCTATCTTTCTCTTTATTCTTCTTTCTCGAAATCAGTAAAAGTGATTCTATTGAGGAATTGGTCAAATGGTATGTGGAAGAAACAATTGTACGGAGTGAAGCTTCCGTGATAACTGTGTGGCACAAGGAATCCAAGTTTATCTGAAATTTTGAGAAAAGTTGCGTATGCAAGATTTGGAAAGTTGGTTAGAAGACCCTTAGTGTTCTCTTATGCTGATTCCGAGGACGGAATCCTTATAAGGGGGGTAGATTGTAATATCCCATATTTTCAAATATTATTATTATTATTATTTGGAATTATTTATGTGATTTTATGTGAATTTTGATGAATTATCTGATAATTGGAATTGATGTTTGGGTGTTTATATGTGACATTATTTGAGTACTTAAATTTTTTATATGTCCAGAATAAAATTTAGATAATTGTGATATTTTTCTGGTAATTTTTGGACTGTTATGATTTTATAATGATTTATGGATTTATTAATTATTTTCTGAGTAATTACAAAATTATTTTATAAAGCCAGGACTCGCCCGACTTCAACTGCTTTTACGTTTTTATAACCCGAAACTCTTCGGAAAACTCCTTCCTAACCTAATCTGGTAATTCCGGACATTTTTCGTGTTTTGACTTTTTTGATCCGGATTACGGTTTGACCCGTGCGCGGCCCGGCGCAATATTTTCGGTACAATAACTATTTCGGTAAATCAACAAAACCTGTATTCTCGAGAGACGGGATATTTTTACATTATTTTCGTATATGGTGTTTTATGAAAATCTCGGTTTTGATAATTATCCAATTTTGGTATTAAATTGTATCGTTTTTATAGTTACTTAGCGGCTAAGTAATCTATTTTCGGATCGTTTTGCAGTTACTTAGCGGCTAAGCAACAAATTTATCGATCCAATATAATCAAATGCTTATCAATATCCTACAAGTATAAATAGCTTTTTATTTATTATTAATTATTATTAAAAATCAGATTTTTACTTTATTTTTCAGAAAAATCATAAATCCTTTAATTTGTTCTTGGTTGTTCTTGAGTTTTCTGAGGATTAAAGCTCAATTTGACAATGATAGCGAACTCAGATTTTGATGCTCTAGTCACCGTTTTGAAGCCCTCGATCTTCTCTTTGTTAATCTGCCATCAAATCGTTTCAACGATGGGTAAAAATTCAATCTCGAATTTTAGGGTTCTTGGTCAAAAATTGGTGGTTTGATTTCTGGATTGTTTTGGATGTTTTTAATGATGTTAATAGCTTTGCCATGATGTTAAAAATTGGTGTTTTTAATGATGTTAACTGCTAAATCCCAAAGGAAAGTATCCCTATTATCGCTTATTATTCATGTGATATTTATTTTGAATCTCATTATGCAAATGTTGCTTTCCTATTCTCAGTTTAGAATAGATAAATGTTTTACATATCGCTGAATTAAAATGCTTATCATGCAAGTACCCTCTGATATTCTACATTCAGAATAGTTAAATGTTTTACTTATCAAATTATTGGATTTATAAATGTTTTGGATATTGAGAAAGATGACGTTGTTTTGGTTTTGCTACCCAAGTTAATGGGCGAATAAAAGTTTATAAAGGTGTCGAGTATTATGACTCCTTTCAATAAAATGTTTTAAGATTGGATGGTTGCGTAAGAGGCCGTGGCTACGGTCCAGCGGAGAGTTAGGTATTATACAGGATATAATACCATTAGGCCGACATGTGCCTGGGTGCCCCATTTATTTAGTTGGATATGCTTCGGCATACCGGTGTTGCTCCGCGGCTGATCACTGGCGGCAACACACCGTCGTTCGAGGATTCCAATCTAAATTATTATATTGTTTTTGATAATCTTATAAGGAATGTTTTATCAACTGTTTTGGTTTTCAATAAAGGTGGAATACAGTTTTGGATTCGGTTACTGATTGATGTTGATATTTAAGTTGTTGTTAAATATCAAAGGTGGTATTAATGCAGATGATTGATGTTGACTTCCATATTTTAGCGCGGGTAGGTTGTTAGCATCAAAGTTCGGATTGATATCTAATTTGATATGACATCAAAATGAATATTAATATCAAGAGTTGAGTTTTGAATAAAGTCTATGATTCATTCTATAATCATTGTTTCATGTTATTGTTATTTACGATATTCCCGTAAACAATGTTTTACGAGATTTATTCTCGTCAAGATTCAAAGTATTGCTGAAGCATTTCGCTCAAAAATATCAAAATGGTTCTGAATACAATTAAGGAATCAATTATGGGGTTCCTCAACTAAAATTTTATGATTCAGCAATTATGATTTTTAAATGTTCTGCTCTGATGCAGATGTTGGGTTTATATCAAAACGACCTTATATATATTACAATGATCTTGCTGAGCATTTCTTCCACTCATACTTGCCTGTTTTTTTAAATTTAACCTCCAGTGAGGATTAGCTTGTGTTGTTCAACTGCGTAATTCAAGGAAGCAAAGAAGAAGCTGTTGGAAGGTGGCTGGTCCAGGGTTTGCGGGCTAGTGTAAGTTTTATTATATAAAGTTGTTTATATTATATTATATTATAGTTGTGTATTTCATTTGGGCCTAGTATACTTCATTTCGAAGTTATACTAGTGGGTTTAGTTTTGAGTTGAAATTTGTTGAAAGGAGTTTTAAAAGAAAGTGAAAAAATTATTTGTGGGATTTGGATATCTTGTTTCTAGAACTGTAACCTTAAAAGATCTTGGATTAGTTTGGGGTCATTTATGTTAAATATCTTCCGCTGGCATTTGTTTATTGATTAAACAGGTTAATTGGATTTAGGTTTCATAGTGACGACCCAATCCCTTGACCCCGGATATGGGGGCTGTTAGATATATTTGATAATGTCATGGCTAATATGATTTATGTTTAGATTTCAGATCTTACTTTACAGGACAATTCAGTACTTAACCATTAATCAGTACTTATACTGGAAGTCAGGACTTAAGGATATCAGTACTTATATTATCAGGAGATAATCATCAGAAGTTAGATATCAGAACTTAAGTGCTGAAGGACGTTCAGATAAGGACAGTAGCTGATTAAAGGAAAGAAGATCGAGATAAACATAAGAAGAGATATGCATGAAGAAGGAGTTCCGTGAAGAATGGAATACTTGGAAGAAAAGATATCTGATTGATATATTTTAGGAAGAAGAATTATATTCCATATCAATTAGCGATTATCTTGTAACTGTGTAGTATATAAACACAGACATAGGGTTTACACTATAAGTGTTATCATATTCAAGAAGATTATTCATTGTAACCCTAGCAGCTCTCGTGATATTTGTTCATCACTGAGAGGTAACAGTTCCATACTGTAACAGAGTTTATTGTTTCAATAAAGTTTGTTTTCTGTTACTTAAGATATTAAAGTTCGATTTGATTGTATTATACACTGTATTCACCCCCCTCTACAGTGTGTGTGACCTAACAAGTGGTATCAGAGCTAATCTGTTAACACACATACAGTTAAAGATCCAAACACAATCATGTCTGACACAGAAACTCCAACTAAGCCTACAAAAACTGAAGAACCTCCAAAGACACAAATCCAAAGTCGGTATGAGACTATCAGAGTTCCCATACTGAGACCATCTGAATATCCCATATGGAAGGTAAGGATGACCATGTTCCTGGAAGCAACAGATCCAGAATACCTTGATAGAATCAAGGAAGGGCCTCACAAACCAACCAAGCTCGATGTTGCAGTTGCAGGTGAAGCAGCAAAGACCGTACCAAAGGAGAAGAGTGATTATACTACTGAAGAATTTGATAATGGAAGAGTTCTGCAAAAACTATGGAATAAAGCGGGAATTTTCTGCTCCTGGAACTCCACAGCAAAATGGAGTTGTTGAAAGGAAGAATAGAACTCTCATTGAAGCTGCACGTACAATGCTTGAAGAAGCAAAGCTTCCAACCTATTTCTGGGCTGAAGCTGTGCAGACTGCTTGTTTTACTCAAAATGCAACACTCATTAACAAGCATGGAAAAACACCATATGAGATGGTGAAGAAAAAGAAGCCAAATCTGAAGTACTTTCATGTATTTGGATGCAAGTGTTTTGTTCTCAAGACTCATCCTGAACAGCTATCCAAGTTTGATCTAAAAGCTGATGAAGGAATCTTTGTTGGATATCCACTTTCCACAAAAGCCTTCAGAGTCTATAATTTGAGAACAAAAGTGGTCATGGAATCTATCAATGTCTCTTTTGATGACAAGAAGATTACTGGTCTTGAAGATTTCATTGACCATGATCAGCTGAGATTTGAAAATGAAGACTCAAATTCTGATACTGAAAATCCTGACAGTCTAAGTCCTGATACTGTAAACTCTGATGGATTAAACTCTGATGTTATTGAAACTATGGTGACTACGTCAAAGGAAGATGCACCTATGCAGGGGGAGCATACTCAAGATCTTACCACATCTCAAGAAACATCAGAACATACATCTGGCTCTTCAAGTTCTGATTCGTCAAGTTCTGATAAGCCAAGTTCTGCTAGTGCTGAAAATCTAAATTCTGAAGAATCCAACTCAGAGAGCATAGTTTCAGGGGGAGCATCAGAAAATGAAATTGAAGACAGCATGGATCATGGGGGAGCATCCAGTTCTAGAGAAAACCTTCCATCTGCAAGGAAGTGGACAAAATCACATACACCTGATTTGATAATTGGAAATCCTGATGCAGGTGTCAGAACTAGAACATGTACTTCAAATGAATGTCTTTACAATTCTTTTCTCTCTCAGACTGAGCCAAAGAAAGTGGAATAAGCTCTTCAAGATGCTGATTGGGTGCAAGCAATGCAGGAAGAGTTGAATGAATTTGAAAGAAACAAAGTCTGGACCCTAGTGCCAAGACCAAAGAATAGATCTGTTGTTGGTACAAAGTGGGTATTCAGAAACAAAACTGACAGTGATGGCATAATTACAAGGAATAAGGCAAGGCTGGTTGCAAAAGGATATTCTCAACAGGAGGGAATTGATTATGATGAAACATTTGCACCAGTTGCTAGGTTAGAAGCCATAAGGATATTTTTGGCTTATGCTGCTCACAAAAAGTTTACTGTCTTTCAAATGGATGTGAAAAGTGCTTTTCTCAATGGAGAATTGGAGGAGGAAGTATATGTTGAACAACCTCCAGGATTTATAGATTCCAAACATCCAGATTATGTCTACAGGCTTGATAAAGCACTTTATGGACTTAAGCAAGCTCCTAGAGCATGGTATGAGACTTTAGCTCAGTTTCTTCTGGAAAGTGGATTCAACAGAGGAATAATAGAAAAAACACTGTTCTACCTCAACCATGGAAAGGACTTACTTCTGGTCCAGATTTATGTTGATGATATCATTTTTGGGTCTACAAATGACAGACTTTGCAAGAAGTTTGCCAAACTGATGCAGTCAAGATATCAGATGAGTATGATGGGGGAACTTAGCTATTTTCTGGGCCTTCAAGTCAAGCAGAATGAAGAAGGCACTTTTATTTGTCAAACTAAGTACACCAGAAACTTGCTGAAGAAATTTGGAATGCAAGATTGTTCAAGTGCATCCACTCCCATGGCCACTGCAACAAAACTGGATAAGGATACTGGTAAAGCAATAGATATTACTGATTACAGAGGTATGATTGGCTTTCTACTCTATCTAACTGCTAGTAGACCTGATATCATGTATGCTACCTGTCTTTGTGCAAGATTTCAAGCAGATCCAAGAGAACCTCACTTAACAGCTGTGAAAAGAATTTTTAAGTATCTTAAAGGAACAGCTGATCTGGGATTGTGGTATCCTAGAGAATCAGATTTTAAACTAATAGGTTACTCAGATGCAGATTTTGCAGGTTGCAAAATTGACAGGAAAAACACAAGTGGAAGCTGCCAATTCCTTGGAGGCAGATTGATTTCTTGGTTCAGCAAGAAACAAAAGTCAATTTCCACATCAACTACAGAAGCAGAGTATATTGCACCAGGAAGCTGTTGTGCACAGATTCTTTGGATGAAGAATCAGTTACTGGATTATGGGTTAACATATTTCAAAATCCCTATTTACTGTGATAATCAAAGTGTTATTGCTATGACTGGTAATCCAGTTCAACACTCTATGACAAAGCACATCAGCATCAGGTACCACTTCATAAGGGAACATGTGGATGAAGGTACAATGGAATTGCACTTTGTTCCAACAGATCAACAACTAGCAGATATCTTCACAAAACCATTGTGTGAAGCCACTTTTACAAGATTGGTAAATGAACTTGGAATGGTTTCAGGTTCTTTTTCTAAATCTACCTAGTTTTGTTCTGATTCATCAGACTTTATGATCAGTATTTACAGAATGTAATCTCTTTGTGTATTCTGTGATTAATTGAAATATGCATTTAAGTACTGATTGTTGTCTGATATATGTTTTTAAACTCTGATACGTGATATGTATGTTTAAGTAAATATTCAATTCTATGAGGATAACTGTGCTAGATACTGACCTAGTAGTCTTCAATAAACAAATGATCCCATATAAGAAGTAATTATTTCTGTAGAAATTTTATGACACAAGCAAATTCTGATAATTGAGCTTAGTTGAATTTACTTTGTTTATCTTATTACTAAGTCACAAATTAGAATAATGCTACTCATCTGTTAAGTTCTGATACTAGTAAAACTGTTGAATGTACTAAGTGCTGATAAACCTCACTTATCAAAAGAAAAACCAAAAGGATCAAAGAATAAAATCAGGTACTCCTTTGAGATCTAGAGTAAAAATGTGGAAGGGACGACCCAAGTGCATTACTGGTATTAAGTAAATATGCATTAGAAAAGCAAAATATTTTCTTGGTGACTTTTCACACTCTATGATTACTGGAGAAATACTCTGATAATAGCATAAATTCTGATAAACAGTCGTGACTCACTTACACTGAGAAGCCACTGTAAAATAGAATTTAAAAAGATGCATAAAATTAGCACAAAATAGTTGAGGTGGACTCAAGCATGAACTCATTCATCAGTAGGTTTCAGGATAATGACAGCTCTTTAGCAAAATTTTAGTTATGCCTTATTTCTAAGATGTACTGAAGTGAATCAGACTTTACTCTTTGTCTGCTATTTAGCTTGATGCACACACTAATCACTCCATCTGAATGATGAAAATTACTATGGTGGTCTATGTTGTTTTAGATAAACAGTCATTGTGTCACCTTGCACTAATTCTGAGGACAAGTTCTGGTTGCATATTCTGAAGATTAAGTTCTAAAGAGTATAACTCAGAACTTGTATGAAGATTTACTCAGATAAGCATTCTTTTTTTTCGAGTTAAGAAATTATGTTCTGATGACTGTTAAGTTCTGATATAAGTCTAAGTTCTGATATTACAGTCTAAATTCTTTACTTGACTTATCTGTGGATAAAATTTGATAACAGTCTTGGTTCAAACTAGAATATGTTGACGTGGAAGATTAATAGTCACTATGGTTAGGGTTAATGGTATTCGTACTTGAACAGTCTACTTTTACTTGTTACTTGTGCACATTAAACCATGTTTTCTCTTTCCAATGAATGTTATTCTTTTTCCAAGTCTGGAGAGACGAAGTAGAATTAATTCTACCTGTCAGCATTAAATTCATTTGCGTCTCCTGGAATTCACTTGCCTATATAAGCAACCACTTCACATCAGCCTTCTCATCAAATTCTTTCTCACAAACTTACCTTCATACTTTTTCTTTCAAAAACACAATGGTCAGATACAACATGTTTTTGAATTACCAAACATTTAATATGGAGCTAAGCTGTGCTGATTGGCAGCAGGAATGGCACATCACGGCCATTCCTGAGGAGATATGGGACTCTGTCCCACAGGAGGTACTGACCCACCTCCTGTTCTTCTATATGGATTACCATCGCCATCTGGAGCGATTGGAGGAGGAAAGGCTGGAAGCTTTCCGCCAGCAAGAGCGAATCATCCGACTCGCCATTCTGTTTGTCGAGAGTAGGAAGAAGAAATGATTTATTTTCTTCTTCCTGTTTTTCTTTATCATCAGCCTTGCCCTGCTTCTTGAGCTAGGACTAAGGCTGTTGATGTTAGGTTTAGTAGCTTAGGGAAATCTTGTATAAGTACTGATGTAATTTCAATTTCATGAATGTATTCTCTTGATATATTAATGAAATTTGTTTTTGTTTCAAGATTTTGTCTTAAGTTATTTTGTAATGCATTGATAAATCCTGATAATTATTCATATTCTGATGACCATATAAATTCTGTTTTAATTTAAGTTCTGATTTTTCTTTATCAGCACTTACTCATCTGATTTATCTTGGTCATTTTCACTTGATTATTTTCAGAATATTAATGATGCAGTGAAAAATAATTAAATCAGTGGGAACGGTTTCAATTTTGAATTAAAACTATTTCACCTTGATTAATGGAATATCTGGGTAAGTGGAACGGTTTTTCCTTGAAAACAGGCAAGTGGGCAAGTAATGATTACTGTTTTCTCGCGCGCAGTAACTATCCGTTATTACTGCATGTCTGACAGGTGTCCAACGGTAACATTTTTTTTCCAGAGTATAAGTACGACAGAGAGAGGATTTCTTTAATCTTTTATTTCCTTCATACTTTTTCTCTCTACTTGCTTTTACTCTCCCTTTCTCTCTTCTTCTCGCGTTGGTTTTTCATACAGACATTTTATCAAACACCTAACAGACACTTTTAAATCTCAATTTTTCACATGGCACCTAAGGATTTAATCATTGATGGAGCTAAGTTTGTTCCAAACAACTATGCTACAATTCTTGATCATGCTGAAGCTCCATCTGAATTGCATTTTGTGCAAGATCTTCTTGCACACAGTGAGATTGGGTATGCATTAACCCAGCCTTCAGTCTTTTCGAGCCAACAAGTTCTGACGTTTTGGCGGACTGGGCACTTTGATGATGGTGGTAGACATGGCATTCCTAGTATTGTTTTCGAAGTGGGTGATTCTTCTTATGCAGTCACTCCTGGTACAATACGCAAGGCTCTACATCTCCCATAAGGTTGTACCTTTTCAATTCCAGAAGAATCAGCTCTTCAGGAGTTAATGGCAAATTTGGGGTATGAAAAGAGTTTGGAAAAACTTGGGCAGTTGAAACGGGCTCATATCAGAAGAGAATGGAACTTCTTCTTCGACTGCATCACTAAAGCTTTTGGGAACAAATGTTTGAATTTTGATGCTATCCCAATTCTGAGTTAGCACATCGCGTATGCTATTATAAATCAAACTCATTTTGATTTTGTAACTGGTATAATTGTTTTTATTGGGGATAGGATGATAGAGGATAGGAATGTTGTCTATTTTGCTAGATTCTGTTAACTTATTTATACTTTTTGTACTGATGAACCTCAATTAGTCAGTTCCTCAACCCCACCTTTTAAAGTTGCAAAACACTACTTTAATGACCTGGTAAATGCTGACACTAAGAAATCAGTGGTTAGACCATTACAGATTCCTCAGTCTGTAAAACAGATCCTAGTAAATGCTGATCCTAATACTTATAGATCTGTTTACTCTGATGTCCAACCAACAACAAACACTTAAAAACCATCATCCTCAGCACCTACCACTCATTCTACTCAACCTACCCTCAGGAAATATCTCAAATCCTATCTCTCCACTTCACAGACTGTTCAAACCTCATCCTCAGCACCTACTGTGAAGCCTTCATCCTCCAAGCCAAAGAGGACAAAGACTGTTCCTCAAACACCTCAAAAGAGAAGAAGGATTGTCTTGAGAGATGAATTTGATACTGAGGACCAGGTTCCTTCTTCAGAACCTGTTGTAGGTGAAGCTGAGAAAGAGACTTCTCAGAAGGATTCTGGAATTGGGGGATCTAGGCTTCTCAAAAGGCTTAGAAGAATGACAGTTCTTGAAACTTCTAAGGAATCCAAATCAACAAAGAGATACAAGAAACAGAGGGCAAAAAGGCCAGTTTCAGATGATGAAGAGGAAGCAGCTAAGGAAGGGGATCAGGAATCTCTGATCTCACAAGACAAGGAATTTGCTACAGTCATTTCTTCTCCATCAACTCCATCTAAGGAAGCTGTTTCTGAAGAGGCCTACACATCATCTGTGTCTCCTGTTGATCCAGGCACAAGTGCTGATATTGATGTTCAAAACTTGGTTGTGCCTGAAGTAATTCTCTTAGAAGCTCCAACAGCAACTAATCCTTCAACAACACCTGTTACTGATGCTGTTCAAACTCCAGAGTTATCTACAACACCTTCTCTGCATCATGATGCTGATGATCAGACTTTAGGTGGCATCAGGATATGGCTGTTGATCAGAACTTAGAACCAGATCAGCAATTAGAGGATGTTGAAGCCTCCATTGCTACACACACTGTTGTCTTATCAGAAGATACTGATTCTTTAAGTTCTGATGCTGCAAATGCTGGAGATACTGGTGATGCTGCTCCAACTGCAGATGCTGATGCAGCAGGTCCTTCAGGACATGCTCCTCAACAAACTATTCTTAAGTCTGAACTTATTAAGAAGTTTGTTACCCGAGAAGCACCAGTACCTTGGAGTGAAACTCCTGCAGGACGGGAGTGGACTAAGGAATGGAACTCAGTTTCATGTGTTCCAAAAAATATTCATCTTGCTGAGCACTTGACTAAAGCTGATGAAATGTTAAATTCTGATGATTTCAAAACCCAGCTTAGAGTCACTGCATTGGGTACTAAACATCTACAAGGTCTGCATTCAACTACTCGTGCAGAGCTTCACAAGATTCAGGAAGAATTTATTAAGCAAGGAGAAGTTTGGAAAATTGATAAGAAAAAGTTCTTCCAACCTACCTTTGACAGGATTGCTTCTATTGAGAAGACTCAAGACCATCAACAAGCTCAGATTGGTGATATTCTGAAAAATCAAGCTTCTCAGCAATCACAACTTAATGACATCCAATCTTCAGTGGAATTGCTTGTCTCTCTTCTATTACCTGCTGATGCCAAAAAGGGGGAGAAAGTAATTAAGTCCAAATGCAAGACTGACAAGACACTGAAAGGTAAGGATAATGGAAAAGATGATCGAGGAAGCTCTGGAATGGGTAGAGGTCATAGTCAAGGTAGAGGATTCACATCAAGACAAGCTAGTTACAGGACAATTTCTGATACTGGGAAAAGAATAAGTCCTGCTACTGGTAAAAGGATAAGTTCTGATGAACTTTTAGATCTTGATGAGGAAATGTCAAGACAGTTATTTCTTCAGGAAAATCCAGGAATGGACTTGGAGAGTTTAATGGAAGAAGAAGCCAGACTTAAATCAGAGAAAGTTGCATCTAAATCTGAAGCTTCTGATAAAAAGCCACTTCCAAAACTCAAAGGCATTGTGATCAAAGAAAGGACACATACTGAAGCAATATTGGCTAAATCACAACCGCAGATAGATCCAAGATCCAAGGGTAAATAAAAGGTTGGTGAACCTATAAAGGTTTATGTGCCTCCTGAGAATGAAGAAATTACTGATGAAAAGGATGATCTTGCTCTGACTTCAAGAAAATTTCATAAAACAACCTCTGACATGGCTCAAGTTGTTCAGAGTCAAGAAGCTGTAAGTTCTGATATTTTGAAGAAGCAAGTAACCTCTGACGCAGCTCAAGTTAACTTGGTATCAGAAGTTAGACCAAAGACACTCCTACCAGGATTCACTAAAGCAAAACAGACTCAATCTTTAAAGACTGCTACAAGTGGTTTTGAAGCAAGAGTAGTTACTGGAAAGGAAGCAAGAGATAAAACTGGATTGGGAAGTGCTGATGAAAGAAGAATACAGAACACTACCAATGATCCAACTTCCTTGAGTGAACCAGGTATTGGAGCAACTCCTGAGAGATTGAATCAACTGGAATCTGTACAAATGGTTTACCATACCTACTTGAAAGAATACATCTTGTTGTATTTCATGACAGATGGTAGGGTTTATCATATAAGACAAAATGCCATTCCGTTGAAGTATTTTGAAGAATTGGAGCATGTACTATTCTTACTTCAAGTGGATGACAGATTGACAGGGACTGCTGCAAACTATTTGAAGGATCAGATTCAGAGATAGAAAAGGCTTTATTCTGTTAAGTTTGACAGCATATACGTTCCAAAGTACAGAGATCACAAGGGTGATATAGTTGAAATGAAGCCCAATTCTGCTCAAATTGTAACTACCTTTCTAGGTTACAGGGCTGTGGAATTCAATCTTGAGTCTGATAAAGCTTATTTGATCAGACTGGATCAGGATATAAGAAAAGCAAAGATCAATGATCTCAGAGCTGCAATCTTTCAAATTGGTGAAGATACTGCAGAGCTTAAAGATGCCAAAAGGAGAATGATTGATGAACTTAGATATGCTGAGAGATGTTTGTTGAAGAACTATCTCAGAACAACTCCTGACATCAGAGAGATCAGATAATGAAGCCAAGTCAAAGATCTACAACTGCTTAAATTATGATATTTGAACAGACTGAAGTTGTTATCAGAAGTTAAATATTGATAAAAGCTTTAAGGACTGTAAGTTGTAGTTATCTAGTCTAATTCTCATACATTTGTACTTAATTTTTTTGACATCATCAAATATCTGTTAAACTTGTATATTATGCTAATTTACAAGTTGGGAGAGATTGTTAGATATATTTGATAATGTCATGGCTAATATGATTTATGTTTAGATTTCAGATCTTACTTAACAGGACAAGTCAGTACTTAACCATTAATCAGTACTTATACTGGAAGTCAGGACTTAAGGATATCAGTACTTATATTATCAGGAGATAATCATCAGAAGTTAGATATCAGAACTTAAGTGCTGAAGGACGTTCAGATAAGGACAGTAGCTGATTAAAGGAAAGAAGATCGAGATAAACATAAGAAAAGATATGCATGAAGAAGGAGTTCCGTGAAGAATGGAATACTTGGAAGAAAAGATATCTGATTGATATATTTTAGGAAGAAGAATTATATTCCATATCAATTAGCGATTATCTTGTAACTGCGTAGTATATAAACACAGACATAGGGTTTACACTATAAGTGTTATCATATTCAAGAAGATTATTCATTGTAACCCTAGCAGCTCTCGTGATATTTGTTCATCACTGAGAGGTAACAGTTCCATACTGTAACAGGGTTTATTGTTTCAATAAAGTTTGTTTTCTGTTACTTAAGATATTAAAGTTCAATTTGATTGTATTATACACTGTATTCACCCCCCTCTACAGTGTGTGTGACCTAATAGGGGCGTTACACTTCAACAAAAGGAATATTTATAGAAAGCTTCTTGAAGACATCCATAAATTTCAGAAACTGCTTCTCTTGTTTCTGCTTCCGCAATCTCTGAGGGAATGAAGGAGGAGGATATACTGGTTTCTTTTATGTTGATGCATCAGTCTGAGAATTGTGTAGTGCAATGAGTTCTTTATTCACCATTTTATTAGGCTCTTCACTAGATTCAGCCTCAATGTTTGCATCTGTTGGAACAATATGACCTCGGCCCTGCGTCTTATTATATGAATAATTAATGAGTGCGAACTGAACATTAACCTTAATCGCTAAAGCGTAAGCGATTCAAATCCACGTCTTCTATTGTATTCCTTGATTCTCCTTGGATGAAGTGTGAGCTTCAATCTCCTAAGGTTTACCTCTCCTTAAAGCTCCAAAAATTTAAAACCCTAGCTGGCTCCTTGAGAAAAGCGGCTTCCTCTCTCAAACCCTAGGATTTTATTTCGTTTTTGTGTTCTCTTGTTCTCACGTTCACGTGTTTTCACGTTCTCATTCTTTTCTAGCTTCAGGAGAATTAGAATATTTATAGGCTACAGTAGGAATCATGGACAATTAGGTCGGGCCTCCCAATGACATTCTGGGCTATGCCCAATGTCATTAAATATTAATTCAATCCACTAAAGAATTAATATTTGCACTACCTTTCCTAATTTCCGTAAATTAGTTTTTAATTCGGCTCCAATATTATTTGCTTATTAAATTCCCCATGTTTAAGATATCGCATGTCCATTAATTAAATTAATTTCTGACAATTAATTTAATCAATGTCTTTTATCCTTGATCATCCACTCAACCTTATAATTGTGCAAGAACAAATCTACCTGCAGGACTAAAGCACAATTATCTTTATGAGCTTTCAAGAGGACATCATCACCCAAATATATTTTTCGGACACGGTTTCCTTTTATAGTCAATATCCCACTCTGTATATAATGTCATTGCCTAATACATAAATTCACAATTTAAAATAAATTACTTAATGTATGAATCAAGGCATGTGCATTAAATACAAGTGTCAAATACTATATCCGGATTAAGAACCTAAGCAATAATAATATCATAGAACCTTCGTTCTTCTTTATTTTCAGAATAAAAGAAATAATTGTTCTACCATGTTGATCCCGTTTAATATACACAAAATATACAAGTATTATTCAATAGTAAAGATATACTATTTTTAAATAATACTTCAGCCCTTCCAGTGGTTTGTCTAACACCACTTAGACTGTGAGCCTTTATTATATTATATAAGGAACTTGACAATCTAATCTTCGGCTATCCCATTTGATACTAGATTGTCTACAATATATAATATACATATAATGTGAAAACTTGCATTTAAGATTCTCAAATGATTATTATAATAGTATATACTTCAAACGAATAGTTCGGTATAAATCCTAACAATCTCCCACTTATACTCAAGCTATTCTTTGAGTATATTAGTGTTTATTACAATCAATCTACTACCAACTATATACCTATGTGATCAAGTGTCTGACTCCTATTGCTTCCATGTGCTCCTGAAAAGCCTTAGCTGGTAAGCTTTTCGTGAAACGATCTATCCGGTTATCCTTTGAAACTATATCAACCACAATAATATCTCCTCGCTTAACGAACTGCCGTATGAGGTGATACTTACGCTCTATGTATTTTGCTGCTTTATGGGCCCGTGTGTAATAACCATGACTTTTGTAATTATATGTATATACACTTTTCCTATTTTAATTATTTGGTTAGATAAAAAAAATATTTTATTATATAGATTTGTTATTAAATATAAAGACGCGTATTTTTATATTAAAAATAAACATTTTTAGTTATCCAAAATATTTAAGTAAGGTTAAAAAAACTGTTTTAATTTATATGTGCATAATTTTAATTTAATATATATTTATTTTATGACTAGAATTTAAAAATAGGTGTAGTTATGTTGTGTATATTTATTAGTACGTGTTATGTATATTTGAAAAACTCAGTCAAACACTACATGTTAACAAAGAGATAATGTTTTTTTAAATTTGTGATCACTTACCTACTAACCCATTAAATCTGAGTATTAGTTGAACCAACTTGTGTATAAATAGACTATTACTAAGGAAAGTTGTCTTGACATCCATTTTCCAAATCTAATAATCGAGATGAGCTGCTATAGATAAAAGAATACGGATTGACTTAAGCATGACCACTGGCAAAAATGTTTCCTCATAATCGATACCTTCTTTCGGAGTATACCCTTTCACAACAAGTCTTGTTTTCCAGGTTTTTACCATTTTATCTGATCCCCTATTTTTCTTGTAGATCCACTTACATCTAATAGGCTTTATACCTTTGGGTGGTTTCACGAGCTCCCGGACCTGATTAGATTACATCGATTCCATCTCATATTCCATTTCCTTTTGCCAAAGATCTGCATCTTTGTCTTGAAGTGCATCTTCGTATGTCCGGGGATCATAATCATGTTCACCAGAGACCAAGTCTGAAGAATCTCCCAAAAATATGAATCTATCAGGCTGTCGAACAACCCTCTCACTACGACGAGGCACTGGTGCGATATTAGTGACAGGTTGTGCATTTTGTTGTGGTTGTTCTACCTGTACTATAGGTTTTTGGTTATAATCCGTCCCTTTCACTAGTTCCTCTAAAACGATATTGAAAGAGATATGTCCTAAGTCCAATCACGTATGAGGATTTAGGAATAACTTTTATGTAATCTGTTTTGATTTCATTGATATTAATAAAAGACTTGTTTTGTTTTTATTACGGGCTCTATCTATTTAAGTGTTTAAATAAGATATACCATAGTTTAGAGTAAAGCTTTTTATGGATTATGATGAGATCATAATAGTGAGACCTAAAAGATGATAACTCTAAACTTAAATAGTTCCTGGTCATAGGATTACTAACTGGTAATTAATAATCCGCAAAGATTGGTACATATTATGCTTGCTCCCTTCAGGAGGATGTCTGTTCTCATAGGCATTTGTGTGGTGACACTATAGCTAGTATGTAGGTGCTTATTAGGGAATAAGTTCACTGAACATGACTCGATAAGTTGAACAACTAATGGAGATTACTCACGTGTCAATAGTTATTCACTGAGTGATAGTTGTACAAGTGTCCTTAGACTTGAGATCGTTAAAGGTATCTTATATATAATGAACTGTGCTTTGGTTTAGTCCTTAGTCTCAAGGACATCCATTAGGTCTATTCTAGGCATAGGGATTTGTGTATAGAGATAGTTAACATCAATAGAGGATCTACCCCTTCCAGTATAGGAAGAGAATATCCTATGTTATTCTTAGTATGCGAGTTCTAGAATCTCTGGCCAGAGTGTATGAAATTAGAAAGGAGTTTCTAATTTGCATTAATATGAACTTTGCATTATGAATAAGAAATCATATGATTAAATTTGATAGGCTTGACACGAGATCCATGCCTTGTATTTATTCGGGATATTATAAGGGTAGAAGGAATTCATTGTACGGTAACTAGTCACTGACAGGTTCTTGATATTCTAAGCATTCATATTATCCGGATAGTCACGGTATGTTGAGAAGCATCACTCACGATGTAGAATAAATATAATTAATCAGTTAATTATATTTAGTGAATTTTAGTATTCATGTAAATAATTAATAAAAGTTTATTATTATTTATTTCTACTACCGGCATAATATTGAACCTACAGGGTCACACCATAAAAGAATATTTTCTTTGATGAAATAATGAGAGAGAGAATTATTTTCTAAATAGTTAAGAAAAAGAAATAATGATTAAAAATAGTTTTAATTATTATTAAAGCATTTTATGAAGATAAAATGTGGGGGTTAATATATATAAAGATATATTATAAAACCCTAGGAGAGCCCTATAAATAGAATGAGATGGATGGCTCATTCCATTTACACACAATTTTGGTTTTGTGAAAACCCTAGCCTCCATCTTCTTCCTCTCTCTCTCTCTCAAAACTCCATTTTATAAAAGCTCAGTTTTATAAAAAGATTCATCGAAGAGGATCGTTCTTGGTGGATATCGGTAGAGTGCTTCACACATTGAGGAGCAACTGCTAGCATTCCATTTTTATAAAGCTTCGATTCACAAGGTATGGTTACGATTCCTCAGTTTTTTCCTTTTATATGTTTTTCTATATGTGCGGTATATGGTTTTTACGGAATAAATGTTATTTCATGCTTCCGCTCATCCGTAAATTCCTTCAGATATTACTCTTGGGTTTGTGATTAATTATATAGTCTTGCTATAAGGATCTACCATTGGTGCAAACAATGACATCCCGGTTCTTCGGACTATAAAATAAATAACCTTTTGTTCCCATGGGGTAGCCTAAAAACAGCCTTACTTTTCTACGAGATTCTAACTTAGTCGCGTTCTTGTTCAGCACATGTGCTGGACAACCCCATATCCGAATGTGTCTTAGGCTCGGTTTATCCCCGGTTCACAATTCTAAGGGGGTTTTAGGAACTAATTTAGAAGGTACTAGGTTCAGAAGATAAGCTGTTATTTCTAAGGCATGTCCCCAAAACGATTCAGGTAAATCCGAATAACTCATCATCCATCTAACACCCTCTAAAAGAGTCTGGTTCCTTCTCTCTACTATACCGTTCTTTTGGGGTGTGCCTGGTGTAGTTAATTGGGATTCTATCCCATTCTCTGATAAATATGCCCTAAATTCTCCAAAAAAGTATTCACCACCATAATCTGATCGTAGTGACTCGATACTTTTATTAAGTCGCTTCTCCATTTTAGATTTGTTCTCTTTGAACTTCTCAAAGCACTCAGACTTAAGGCGCAACAAATAGACGTACCCATATCTAGAATAATCGTCAATAAATGTGATGAAATACTCATAACCACCTCTTGCTTGGATATTCAATGTTCCACATAAATCAGTGTGAACCAATTCTAACACTTCTTTGGCTCTATTCCCATTTGCCTTGAAATCCCTATTAGTCATTTTACCTTCCAAGAAGGATTCACAAACTGGAAATGGC
Source organism: Apium graveolens (assembly GCF_009905375.1). Lineage (NCBI taxonomy): Eukaryota > Viridiplantae > Streptophyta > Magnoliopsida > Apiales > Apiaceae > Apium > Apium graveolens. The sequence continues at coordinate 103,463,199 of NC_133653.1, read as the reverse complement.
TCAACTGCCAATGAGCTTAAAGGCCCATCTATTACCAGTCTTTGAATCCTTCTTAAGTTAATATGACTTAGTCTCAAGTGCCAAAGATATGTTTGGTTCAAACTAGAAGGTTCCTTTTTTTTAGTAGAGGTAGAAGACGTGTTGTTCAATTCCCTATTTTGTAGTTGCAGTGCAGGTTGACTAGGATATACAAATTGTCTTGCAATGTACCAGAACATATAATTCATTTATTCATCATAATAGAAACATTACGATCCAAACAAACATTATAACCATCCATAGCAAGCTTAGAAATCGAAATCAAATTTCTTCTAAAAGAAGGTACATAAAGACAATTGTTCAAAACCAAAATCCTATCAGAACCAAAAGATAAATAAATAACTCCTTTTGCAACTACTGCTACGTTCGTAGCTTCTCCCATGAACATGTATATATTACCATCTCAAAGCATTCTGGATAGCTGTAATCCCTGCACAGAATTACAAATATGATCAGTGGCTCCTGTATTTACACACTAAGTGCTCGTAGATATAGCCACTACATATGATTCTGTAACTAGAGAAAGAGACATACCAGTATTTTTTGTCTTCCTAGGAAGAGGACAATCCCGTTTCCAGTGACCTGACTGCTTGCACCTGAAGTACTTTCCATCAGGCTTTTTTACACCACCTTGAACTCCCACTGCCTTCACACCTTTCTATGTCTGAGCCTTTTTCTTCTTCTTCATACCTTTCAGCTTAGAGGAAGAACCTTTTTCAGCCACATTCATTTGAACACTTTGCTGAAATAATCCTTCAGTTGCCTGAAGTTCTTTCAGGAGTTCCGCGAGACTATACAACCTTTTGTTCATGTTGTAATTCAAGCGAAACTGCTCAAAACTCTTGGACAAGCTTATAAGGATAATGTTTATCTGGGTTTCCCCGTCAAGTTCAGCACCAAGGATCTCTATCTCATTCAGATGCGACATCATCTTGAGAACATGATCCCTTACAGGCGTTCCTTCAGCCATATGAGTTTTCATTAAAGCCTTCATGGCTACTTGCCTAGCAGCCATATTCTGATCTCCAAAATGTTCCATGAGATTAAAGAGCATATCCACAATAGTGGCCATAGACTGATGATGATGATGCAAAACACTCGACATTACTGCCAGAATGTAACAACGCGACATCTCATCAGCCTTAATCCACCGCTTATAATACTCTTTCTCATCTTCAGGAGCATCAATGGTAGGCTGATCTGGGTTGGGTTTATAAGTGCAAAACTTGTAATCCTCTTCAGTCAACATAATGTCCAAATTTCGTTTGCATTTAATATAGTTAGGTCTGGTAAGTTTGTTATTCTTAAGTATGGTGAACAATGGATTAAAGCCCATTGTATCCTGAGAATCATGCATTAAAACATCACATAACACATAAAGGGTGCATTAAATATTAAGACCTATTGGTTCCTCTCACAATTATTAAAATTATTGCACTAATATTTAAACACCTTACGTTTCCGGTACACCACGATGTGTGACATGTATACCACATAAATTTGTTTAAATGTTACTTTGGCCTTATTACTAAACAATATGCCACGTTTGAGTGGTCTATATTATTTTTCATAGCTGAGTGTATACCATCATCAAATCTTAAATTTAACATTATCATACCAGATGCCATCAAATGATACCTTATAATTATCCAAAATCTATGAAACTTGGTATGCCACGATGGGTGACATGTATACCTTCCAATATTCGTTATTAATTTATAAAGTTTGTTCTAGCAATTTCTTTAACATTCTAGACACCATAAATTATATGCCATGATGGGTGACGTATATATAATTATATTTGTCTTTATGTTAAACTACATACAAACAATAATGGAGACCATGGGATTTAATATCATATTAATTCTCTCTCCTACTTAGAATTTACTTTGAGGATTTAATCTAGATGCATCGTCCTATGTTATTTCTTCGAATTCCACATGTATTATATCAACAACAAAGAATACATAGCATAGAAGCATACTCTCATGTTTAAAGCATTAATTAATACATTCCTATGTCCATGTCATTCTAGCATCCTAATGGTTAGTATCACATGGCATAATAACACAGACAAGAAACATATAGTAGCAATAATCAAGATCAACAGAAATTATGTAAAATATAATAAAGCACATTCACTATTATGGCCCCATATAAGCTGATCAACGGATGCCTTTAATCATCAACGAATGACTTGATTAACGGATGTCTTGATCAACAGATAACTTGATCATCAACAGATGACTTGATCAACAGATGTCTTGATCAACAGATGTCTTGATCAACGGATATCTTGATCAACGGATAACTTGATCATCAACGGATGACTTGATCAACGGATAACTTGATCATCAACAGATGACTTGATCAACGGATGTCGTATGCAAAATCTACAGCCACAACAGTGAAGCTCCCCGAAAACAGAATGCAGTAGCGGAAAATCTCTATTTCTTACAGCTTAATCACTCAAACAATTATATACAACTTAATATAGCTGAACAAGCCAAATCTATTACATCAGAAAAACCAGAATATAAAAAACTATCACGATCAACCCTCGTAATTTACAAAAAAACCACGATAAATCACGTGGGATCTTAATCATAACAAAATAACCACGATTAAACCACGTGGGATCCAAACACATAACTAAAACATGGTCATAATAGTGAATACCAACCTACATCACAAAATCAATACAAGCATACCACTATATATATGCATATATAATTATGACATGGACTTCATATCATAAAATACAGAACCTAGAACTAGGCTCTGATGCCAATTGTTGGAACAATATGACCTCGGCCCTGCATTTTATGAAATGAATAATTAATGAGTGCGAACAGAACATTAACCTTAATCGCTACGGCGTAAGTGATTCAAATCCACGTCTTCTACTGTATTTCCTGATTCTTCTTGGACGAAGTGTGGGCTTCGATCTCCCAAGGTTTACCTCCCCTTAAAGCTCCGAAAATCCAAAACCCTTGCTGGCTCTTTGAGAAAAACGTCTGCCTCTCTCAAACCCTAGGATTTTATTTTGTTCTTGTGTTCTTGTGTTCTCACGTTCACGTGTTTTCACGTTTTCGTTCTTTTCTAGCTTCAGGAGAATTAGAATATTTATAGGCTACAGTAGGGATCATGTACAATTAGGTCGGGCCTACCAATGACATTCTGAGCTATACCCAATGTCATCAAATATTAATTCAATCCACTAAAGAATTAATATTTGCACTACCTTTCCTAATTCTATAAATTAATTATTTAATTCGGTTCCCATATTATTTGCTTATTAAATTCCCCATGTTTAAGATATCGCATGTCCATTAATTAAATTAATTTCTGACAATTAATTTAATTAATATCTTTTATCCTTGATCATCCACTCAACCTTATAATTGTGCAAGAACAAATCTGCCTGCAGGACTAAAGCATAATTATATTTTTGAGCTTTCAAGTGGACATCATCACCCGAATATATTTTTCGGACACGGTTTCCTTTTATAGTCAATATCCCAGTCTGTATATAATGTCATTGCCCAATACATAAATTGACAATTTAAAATAAATTACTTAATGTATAAATCAAGGCATGTGCATTAAATACAAGTGTCAATCACTATATTCGGATTAAGAACCTAAGCAATAATAATATCATAGAATCTTAGTTCTTCCTTATTGTCAGAATAAAATAAAGAATTATTCTACTATTTTGATCCTGTTCAATATACATAAAGTATACAAGCATTATTCAATTGTAAAGAAATACTATTTTTAAAGAATACTTCAGCCCTTCCATTGGTTTATCTAACACCACTTAGATTGTGAACCTTTATTATATTATATTAGGAACTTTACAATCTAATATTCTGTTATCCCATTTGATACTAGATTGTATACTATATATAATATACATACAATGTGAAAATATGCATTCAAGATTCTCAAATGGTTATTATAATATTACATACTTCAAACGAATAGTTTAGTATAAACCCTAACAGCATCAGCATCAATCTTCTTTGTATTTCCTTCGATTCCCTTTCCACTTCTCAAAGTAATTTCCTTGCAATGCTCCCTCCTATCATTTTTTGTGTTTGGCTCAGTGCCACTAGGCAAAGAACCTTGAGGATGATTATTCAGGGCACTAGATAACTGACCCATCTGCATCTCTAAAGCTCTCATCGATGCATTTTGGCTTTGAATCACAACATCTATTTTCTGCATATATTGAAGAAGAAGATCTTCAGTGGTTGGCTTCTTTTAAATCTCTTGTGACCTTTATTGCTATTAAAAACCTGCAGGTGCATTCGACTTTTATGGCATGTTTGGTCTAGCATTGTTATTCCATGAAAAATTAGGATGATTCCTCCATCCAGGATTAGTATTGGAATAATTATTATTTTGTTGGTTACTTGAATTCCCCATATAGTTCACCGTACTTGACTGTGATGCACCATGATACATCAATGGACATTGTTGAGTTGGATTTCCTTCTCCACACATATCATAGAATATTGGAGAATTCTGAACTTGTGAACCTGTTGCACTGGTTGATGCCTATCCACTGATAATGACTCAAGCTTTTTGTTTAAGGCTTCAAATTGTGATACCATTTTAGCTGAGAAATATGTAAAGGGATCAACTTCATACACCCCTGCCACTTTCTTTGAACTTGCTCGATCATACACCCTATAATTGTTAAAAGTGATGTCCTCCAGAATCTCGAACTCATCTTCTGGATACTAGTCAATCAACGAACCCCTCACAACTCCATCAACTTAAGCAACACATTGCAAATGTCAACCCATTATAGAATGTATGAATCTTCTACTGATCAGATAGCCCATGATGTGGACACTTCCTCAAGAGATCTTTAAACCTCTCATAAACTTCATAAAAAAATTCTATATCGAATTGCTGAAAATTCTGAATTTCTTTGATCAGACGCTCTGTCTTTGCTGGAGAGAAGTACTTGATTAGAAATTTCTCAACAAGTTGATTCAATGTAGTGATAGAGTTGACTGGTAGATAGTCCAACCATTCCTTTGCTCTTCCATCAAGTGACCGGATGAATAGTCTCAGCCTTATAGTCTCCTCAGTAACACCATGAACCTTGAAATTGTCAACAATCTCAAGAAAATTCCTCAAGTGAGCATTAAGATCTTCAACAGAAAGACCATGAAATTTGTTATCCCTGATAGCCTGCATTGTAGCCGAATCAACATGAAAATTATTTGGAGTGTTATTCCCTAACAATACAACAAGAATTACAGAGGGGGGTTGAATGTAATTCTGGCTACTTTTTGAGATTTAAAAATTGTTCTAACTAAATATATATATTAGTGTTTGATTTGCAATAGTGCGGAATGAAAGAGTAATAGAAATTAAAACACTAAGTAATAAAATAAAGTTTTTAAAACTTTCTGTGGATTTGAAAGTATCCACCATATATATATATATATATATATATCAGATTGAGAACTCTGTAAAGCTTTGAATAGCTTACAGCTGCTTTACAAGTTGAACAAACAAAACTACAGAGAAATTCTTAAAGAATACACCTTGATATGTTTCTCTGAAAAATAAGCTTGCTTAGTTAAATGTTCTACTTGCTACACTTGGTTTATATATCACCAAGTTACATGACAGTAAGACAAGATAATAAAACAAAACTATATCTAGTCTAAACCATGTTGCTTCATTACTCTATTCCAGCATCGTTGAATATCTTCACATTAGCATGGAAATGGTAATGCTTCTTTGTTCTCAAAATCCTACTTAACATGCTGCCACATTCCTTTTGCAAACACCCGGCGCATGTGACTGTGTTGTCACTATCAACAACTATTTTGAATATGATCATCTGTCGGGAGTAAGTTGAACATCCGTCGGGAATATGTTGATCATCCATCGGGAGCCTTGTAGATCATCCATCGGGAGCCTTGTAGATCATCCGTCGGGAGCCTTGTAGATCATCCGTCGGGAGCCTTGTAGATCATCTGTTGGGAGTCTATCTGTCACTTGACTCTATTTCACTTATACATAATTACAAGAAATCTCATATTTACAATTAGTCAACCTATTCTGCATATCAATCTAGTAGTCAACATGATTTAGAGAACCCTATACAATCTACTAGACTAAAACATGATGTTTACAGAAATGTGCTACATTACTTATTTGTTACATAAGCTACACTCTCGATGGATGTCAAATTGTCATCCGTCGGGACTATAAAGTTCATCCGTCGGGACTATATTAGATAATCCATCGACAGCTACAAATTCACTAAGTCAAATCTACTAAGGTATTTTGTCTAACTTATCATCAAGTTCACAACATATTTCTAACAATCTCCCCCAATTTATGTCTACTGGAATTGTAGCCATAAATTAAGAGAAACTTGATGATAACAAAACACCCTAAATATAATAATTAAAAGATAGTAGATAAAACTGACAAGTGCTACAAGTTTATTGCAATTTGAACAAAGCAAAGTGTACAAAGAGTTTTCACAACCATTATCAAGGTGCTCCTCTAGTCTGAGCAGATGATTTCTATTTCCTTGATTGTCTGGATTTCTTTCCAAGCTTCCTGTCATACTCTTCTATTTGATTCTGAAGTTTTCTGTGGAATTCAAGTTCATCAGCTTCAGATAGATCCAGCTTTTCTTGTAATTCCAATATAGTCTCATTGCTAAAGATACTCAATTGGTCATCCAGTCTGAAGAATCTTCTAACACCCTTGTTGTCCATGAATTCCATTAGCCAATAAGGCCTTAAATGCACTCTTCTTCTTGTAAAGGGAATTGTTAGAGTTCTTGGAAGTGCATTCTTGGCTTTATCACTCCTTAGATCTTCTATCTTCTTTAGGACCAATTTCCTTGCAGTTACATTGAAACCAAAAATTTTCTTGAAGGATGAGAAGACCTTTATTAGTACAGATTGGCTTTCTTGAAGAAGAGTGTAAAGTGGCTATGTGATTTCTTTCCCTCCCTTGTACTTAAATACCAGCCTTTCAGGAAGATATCATAAGCATCAATCCCTCTTACTTCTTCCAATTCATCCAAGTAGAGGTTTATATCTGAAAACTCCTTGATGTCACAAATATATAAAAGATCTCCCTTGTTGACTGTAGGTTGAGATTTGGTTAGGGTCTTGGTTCTGAGAGTCACAGGCTTGACCTTCTTGGTTGCTCTTATCTTTGTTTTTTTTGGATTGTTGAAGATAAGTAAATTGAACTTAGGAATTGGCAAACTTTCCCAGTCTATTGGCTCACCCTTAGGAATTATAGGTTCACCATGAAAATTCTTTGTTGGATCTGCCTTGAATTCCTCATGTACCACTGAGGGCTTGGATGTTTGAGTTGAAGTTGTAGATTGTTTGGGAATGTAGTCTTCCATTTCCTCATCACTGAAGTCCAATTTCCTTTTGAAATGAAGTTTGTATCTGAATTTTCTTTTCTATGGAGGTTCATTTTGCATTTGATGATCCTGAGCTTCAGTAATCACAGGTGGTTTTTCAGAGATTTCAGTTGTAGATTTGACAGCTTGAAGTTTGGCCAAGATAGCAGCTTGCTTCTTCTTTTATTTGAGCTTCTTAGCATCTAAAGCAACCTGCTTCTTTTCTTGCTTGATCCTTTCTTTTTCTTCCTTCTTAACTTCTACAAACTGAGGGTGTCCAGCCACCACACAGATTTCCTTACCATTCCTGTAAATCTTGGCAATTCTCTTCTTTTACACTGAATCAGATAGATCTTTGTAAATGCCATGGACCTTGCCAACAGCTTCTTTCCATCTGGTTTTGGAGTCTCAAATATGAGATCCAAGGGATTCTTGTCTGGTGACTTTGGATAGTTCTTTTTTGGCTTCAAAATCAGATTACCTTTTGGAGACTTGATGCATGAAGTTTGCCCTTTTTCCAAGCTACCTAGACTCATTCCATTCACTGAGATTTGCTTGACTTGAGAATGGTGATGAAAAGTCTTGTCTGGTTTCTATAGTTGACCAAATTTCTTCTGAATATCTGCATCAATCTTCTTCCATTTTTCATCTAGTTCCTTCTCAACAGCTGCAACATCTAGCATCTTGGGATTTGTCTTTGAATCAAGTTTAGCAGCTGCTATTTGGATCAGATCAATGCTGTTCAATACTTGTGGCTTTGGAAAAGTAATTTCTGGAACTATTACTTGACTGATTTGAACAATGATCACATGCTCCCCCTCACTGGTTGGCTCTCCTTGATTAACTGGGATGTTTGGATCTTTCCCCCCTTTTTGTTATCATCAAGTAGAGTGGAGGTGGAAATTTGTGCAGCCACCAGCTTTTGTAGCAACTAAGTTTGTTGTGCTTGATGAAGATGAATAGCTGTTAGAGAGGCTTTTACTGCTCACAGTCTTGTGTCCAATGAATCCACTTTAGTTGCAAGATTAGAATTCTTCCTCAACTATCTATTGATGTTAAGCACTGTTGTATCTGGAAATTTAGCATCCAATCGATTAGAGACATCCTTCTTGACTGGTCAATCTCTATTTTAATTGAAGTGACATCTTGGTTGTGTTAAAGTGCTTGGATTTGATGTAGTTGTAGAGAATTGAGGTGTGCCTGTGGAAGCTGCTTGGTGCTAGCATTGGTAGTGGCTTGAAGAGTATTGTATGTATGTTGAATGATATAGAAAAAAGTTGTTTTGAAATGTTGCTCATCACACTCTTTAGAAAACACCCAAGGAGGAATGTTTGATCTAGAGTTAGGGCCTGCTTCTCCCCCTATATCCATGAACTCTTCTCCATCACCATCCTCATCTCCAAAGAAGTCTTCAGACTCACCAGTACCATAGTCAACATCATCACCAGCTTTAGGTGGCATGGCTGTGATGGAATCTTTAGCTCCACATTACTAAAGATTTTGGTTGTGACTCCATATTTATTGGAGCCACATCAAATTGACTTTGAGATGGTGCAGTGACTGAGTCTTTAGCTTCGTTTTGCACTGTGTGTTCCCTGTGCATCCCCAATAGTTTTAGATCTCTTCTTTCCGGCATAGGTTTGGGGTGAGCTTGTGTCCCTTCCCCTCTTAGCCTGTGCTCCTGGTTGGGAGCCTGTTTCAATAGTGACATCCTTTTGGGAGGATGAAACTAGAAGTGAGCTGATTTCCTTATTAATCACCACAGTTTGTTGAGAAACTGTGGTGTGGCTTGGTTTAGGTACACTTGCCTCTCCTTCCTTATCCTTGGGGTTTCTTTGATGTTAACCCCTTCCCTCACTTATCTCACTACCCTTCACACTCCCCTCTTTAGTTTTGGTAAATTTTGCAACTGGTTGCTTTTGAGAGAAACCAGAGGGGGTTTTATTTGTTTTGGATTTTGAAGATTTTTTTTTGGTAGCTTGGATAGGCATCTTTTGGGTCATTGACACAGATACCACTGCTACACTCAAAGACAAAGAAATTTGTGAGGTTGGAATAGTAGAGACAGTGGTGCTTACCTCTCTTACCTAAGGGCCCTCCATGATTGGAAAATAAACCAAGAGCACCTCCTTGTGGTGATCAGCTCTATTCAAGTCTGCAATTACCCTTCTTTCTTGAACCCAACAATCTAATTTGTTGGTTGGGTTCTCAATTACAAGATCTTCACAGATATGGTTAGCAATAATCATAAGGAATCTAGCATAATAGATATGTTTAGATCTCTTATTAACCTCTCCTAACTTATATCCTAACTCAAACATAATAGCATCACTGAAATTGAAGTACTTATCAGTAGGAAACATGTAAAGCATATTAGGCATAGTAGTATTGATATAATCAAAGTTACTTATCTTACCAGAAAACACTTTGGTAACTACATCACACAAGAAACTCCATTCTTTCCTCAGACCTAGCCTCCTAATCTCATTTAATTTAGTAGTAGGAAGTGCATAGCCCATGGAGTTAAGCAAATTAACTATATCGGCAACTGTGTGTGGATTAGTAGTGGTGTTATCAGGAATTTTAAAGCATGCTTTGATAATGTCACAGTTAATCCAGTGTTCCTTACCTTTGATGGAGCTAGTGATGGTTTTGTCAGTGGCCTGATAGACAGCAGTTGTCCACATCTCCTCCACAACTTTGCAGTAGATTGTGGGTGATTCCAGAATAGCATAATTAAGCTTGCATCCCTTCACAAAATCCATCATTTTGTGATAATCTCCAGATGCTGGAATCCCTTTGTTCACAAGTGCCACAAAATTGTTCTTCTCATAGATAAATCCTGACTGAGACATGATTTTTACTACTGGTGCCATTGTTAGAGTAAGATAACTTTTAGAAAGAGAGAGGGTTTTGCTTTGAAGAAAAAGAGAGTAGTTAATTGTAGTAGAGAAAGATAAAAGAAAAGAATGAAAATGAATTTAGCTTTTATACTATCTCAGAAATAAACTGTTAAAAGTAATAAAGTAAAATAAAGTAACCAATCAAAATTGCCTAAAATAGCCATTTAAAATAAAATAAATTGTTCTTCAAAAAAAATTGTCAAAATTCTGTCAATTATCCGTCGTGACATACTTATAGACTGTAAGTATATCCGATGGATAATGTTCAGTATTTTTAACGGCTAGGATGAAGGCAATTCGACGTATGAGGATAAAACAGTTACTCGTCGGGTATAAAATAATCCAGAGTAGTAATTGACTTTTATTAAGAAATTCTATTCCGACGAATGATCAAACTCGATGGATAATGAGCATCAGTCGAGATGTAAATTTTGACTTAGCCAAAATTTTATCTAAAACAGAAAAATCAATTAAGTTTCTGGCTACATTTTAACTTGCAAAAATATCTGAAAATATTTAAGAATAATTAAGCATACCTAACTCACTTACCAACCTAGAGAAGGTGGATTCATCAAGTGGCTTGGTAAAGATATCTGCAAACTGCTTTTCACTTGGAACAAAATGAAGTTCCACAGTACCATTCATCACATGTTCCCTAATGAAGTGGTACTTGATGTCTATGTGCTTTGTTCTGGAATGTTGTACTGGATTTTCAGTGATGGAAATTGCACTTATGTTATCACAAAAAATAGGAATTCTGTCCACTTGTAGACCATAGTCCAACAGTTGGTTTTTCATCCATAAAATCTGTGCACAGCAACTACCAGCAGCAATATATTCAGCTTCAGCTATAGAAGTAGAAACTGAATTTTGCTTTTTACTGAACCAAGACACAAGCTTGTTTCCTAGAAATTGATAGGTTCCTGTTGTAGTTTTACTAACTATTTTACAACCTGCATAATCTGCATCTGAATAACCAGTTAGATCAAAACCAGAATCTCTAGGGTACCAAATGCCAAGTTTTGGTGTTCCCTTGAGATATCTGAAAATTCTCTTAATAGCTACTAAGTGAGATTCTCTAGGATCAGCCTGAAATCTAGCACAGAGACAAGTAGCAAATATTATATCTGGCCTACTAGCTATTAAGTACATAAGTGAGCCAACCATGCCTCTATAGCTTGAAATATCCACAGACTTTTCAGTAGTGTTTAATTCAAGCTTAGTTGCAGTGGTTATGGGAGTTTTTGCAGATGTGCAATCTATTAGATCAAACTTCTTTAAAAGATCAAAAATGTATTTGGTTTGCCTAATGAATATTCCATCACTAACTTGCTTAACTTGTAAACCAAGAAAGTAAGTTAGTTATCCCATCATGCTCATTTCATACTTACTTTGCATCAGTTTGGCAAACTTTTTGTAAAGTTTTTCATCTGTAGAGCCAAATTTAATATCATCTACATAAATTTGAACAAGTATACTAGAGCCATTAACATTTCTAAAGAATAAAGTTTTATCAACAGTACCTCTTGTGAAGTGATTTTCTAAGAGGAACTTTGATAAAGTGTCATACCAGTCTCTAGGTGCTTGCTTTAATCCATAAAGTGCTTTAAAAAGATAGTAGACATATTCTGGAAAATTTGGATCTTCAAAACCAGGAGGCTGATTAACATAGACTTCCTCCTCCAAATCTCCATTCAGAAAGGCACTGTTTACATCAATTTGATAGACTTTAAAATTGGCATAGGCTGCATAGGCTAGGAAAATTATGATGGCTTCAAGTCTTGCAACAGGAGCAAAAGTTTGATCAAAATCTATTCCTTCTTGTTGACAGTAGCCCTTAGCAACCAATCTAGCTTTGTTCCTGACAACTATGCCATTTTCATCCATCTTGTTTCTGAATACCCACTTGGTGTCAATTGGATTTTTTCCCTTAGGCTTGGGTACCAGCTTCCATACCTTATTCCTTTCAAATTGGTTTAGCTCTTCCTGCATAGCTAAAACCCAATCAGGATCCAACAGAGCTTCTTCTACCTTATTTGGTTCTTCCTTAGAGAGAAAGCTGTTATACAGACATTCTTCTTGAGTTGCTTTCCTTGTTTAAACTCTAAAAGATGCATCACCAATAATGAGTTCAAAAGGGTGATCTCTAGTCCATTTTCTCTGTTATGGTAGATTAGCTCTTGATGAAGAGGCCTCATTATTGTCTTGATGTGTGACTGAGTTTTGATTAAAAGAAACTCCCCCTAAGTTTGTGGATCTTTGACTTAAAGATGGGGTTCTTTCTGTAAGTGATCTGTTTTGACTCTCAGCTTCTCTTATTGTTCCGATGAATGATGCACTTTGTATCTCAACGGATGAGGCTGATTGTCTATCGACGGATGAAACATTTTATAACTCGACGGATGGTGAGTTATTTGCTTCATTGGGTGTAGATTTTTCTGTGTTGTCCTTAGCCACAGTTTCTTGATCGCTTTCATCATCACTTTCATCACTAACCATCTCAACATTATCGAATTTGAAGCTTTCATGGAAATCTCCATCTTGCAGTCCTTCAATCTTTTTATCATCAAACACAACATGTACTGATTCCATAACAATGTTGGTTCTTAGATTGTATACTCTATATGCTTTTCCAACAGCATATCCAACAAAGATTCCTTCATCTGCTTAGGCATCAAACTTTCCATGTTGATCAGTTTGATTTCTTAGAATGTAGCTTTTATAGCCAAAGACATGTAAGAAATTTAGAGTTGGCTTCCTAATCTTGAACAATTGGTAGGGTGTCATGCATTTTGCTTGATTAACCAAAGAAATATTCTGAGTGTAGCATGCAGTATTCACAGCTTCAGCCCAAAAGTATGTTAGTAACTTTGATTCTTCAAGCATTGTCCTTGCAGCTTCAATAAGAGATCTATTTTTTCCTTTCCACCACTTCATTTCGTTTTGGAGTTTTAGCTGCAGAAAACTCATGCATAATCCCATTCTCTTTACAAAATGATCTCATCACAGAATTCTTGAAGGTCACTCCTGATTCTTCTTACTTTAAGGTCAGGATGATTATTGACTTGCCTTATGTGATTGATGATGATTTTACTAGCTTTATCTTTGGACTTTGGAAAATATGTCCAAGAGAACTTTGAGAAATCATCTGCAATTACTAGGCAATATCTTTTCCTTGAGATGGACAACACATTGACTGTGAAAGGAATATGTCCTAAGTCCAATCATGTATTAGGATTTAGGAATAACTTCCTGTGTAATCTGTTTTGATTTTATTGATATTAATAAAAGACTTGTTTTGTTTTTATTACGGGCTCTATCTATTTAAATGTTTAAATATGATATACCATAGTTTAGAGTAAAGCTTTTTATGGATTATGATGAGATCATAATAGTGAGACCTAAAAGATGATAACTCTAAACTTAAATAGTTCCTGGTCATAGAATTACTAACTGATAATTAATAATCCGCAGAGATCGGTACATACTATGCTTGCTTCATTATGAAGTATGTATGTTCTCATAGACATTTGTGTGGTGACACTATAGCTAGTATGTAGGTGCTTATTATGGAATAAGTTCACTGAACATGACTCGCACAGCTGAACAACTGATGGAGTTCACTCACGTGTCAGCAGTTGTTCACATAGTGATAGTTGTACAAGTACCCTTAGACTTGAGGTCATCATAGTCATCTTGTGTACACTGAACTATACTTTGGTTTAGTTCTTAGTCTCCAGGGACAATTATTAGGGCTCTACTGGGTATAGAAATTTGTACACGAAGATAGTATATGATCAATAAAGGATCTACCCCTTCCAGTGAAGGAAGTGAATGTTCAAGGCTGATCCACTTATGCTAGTTCAGGAATCTTTGGCCAGAGTGAATGAAATTAGAAAGGAGTTTCTAATTTGCATAGAACTACGCATAGTAAATGGTAAGCAAGTGATTGAATTAGATAGGCTTGACACGAGATCCATGCCTTGTATTTAATTGGGACATTGTAGGGTAGAAGGAGTTTATTGTACGGTAACTATTCACTGAATAGGTTCTTGGTATTCTAAGCAGTGAATTCATATTATCCGGATAGTCGCGATATGCTGAGAAGTATCCCTCACGATGTAGAATAAATGTGATTAATTAATTAATCATATTTAATAAATTAGAGAATTTATATAAATAATGATAAAATAGTTTTATTATTATTTATTTCTACTACCGGCTTAATATTGAACCTACAGGGTCACACCATAAAAAGAGAATGATTTAATGGTGGAGGAATTAATTAATAATGGCTAATAATTATTTATTTATGAAATAAATAATTAATTGGCAAATTTAATAATTGATTAAATGAGATTTAATTGATTGTAAATTAATTAAGAAAAGTTCTTAATATTATTAATTAAAGGATTTAATTTTTGGAAATTAAATCAAGAGAGAGAATTATTTCTAAAGTGTTTAGAAAAAGGATTAATAATTAAAAGGTGTTTTAATTATTAATGAGAATAATAAATGGGATAATAATAATAATATTTATGGGAAAATTTTAGCTGAAAATTTTGCCTATAAATATACTATTATAGACCCTATTTTTATTCGAACTCAAAAACCCAAAAGTTTTAGAAAACCAAATTCTCTCCACCTCCTCCTCCTCCTTAACGTCGTTTTCTTGGTGTATACCGGTGGAGTGCTTCACGTTTGAGGAGCAGCTGCTAAGGATCTCCGAACGTTGCTTTTGGATCGCATATTAAAGGTTAGTAATCGATCCCTACATTTTTAACACGATTTATATGCTTTAATTTGGATTTTATGTGGGTAAAAGTGTTTTACCTTGCCCCGCTGCGATTAAAATCCAACAATGGTATCAGAGCATAGGTTGTATGCATATAGATTTGTGGTAAAAATTTCAGAATTTTATATGCTTGTATGAATTAATTATGATTTTTACAAGTTATATCATGGATTAATTTTGTCTGATGAGAAATCGTTTCTCAGAATAATTTTGAATGTTGATCTGGGTTCTACAAGTGTTGTAGATCGTCTGGGTATTTTTTTCATAATTTTAGGATGTATAGATTTTTTATTATGAATTTTTGAAGTTGTTGCAATTAAATTCGTAATTAAATAATCATATATATATAAATTGTTAGTATGTATGTATATATCTGTATCATCTGTTTTCTGCATCTGTGTGTGCTGTGTTGATTGCACGGAAAGAAAAGAAGGCAGACAAAGGTACAGGGTTTGTCAGACACGGCAGAAGCAGGCGGCGGCAGTGCTGGCGCGTGCAGCGCACGCGGGGAAGAGGGTGTCGCGCATTCCGGGAATGCGTTACACCCTGTGGCGCATTCACGGAATGCGTTACACCATTTAATGGCTTAAAAGGGTTGTAACGCATCACCAGAATGCGTTACAGGGCTTGTAACACGTTCCTGTAATGCGTTACATCCCGACTGTCCACATTAAAATTGATTTTCTGGGAGTTTCGTAACTCCGTTTTAGGCGTGCAATATATCGTTGGATTCATTTTTCCGAGACGGATCTAATGGAATGATCAATTTTAGTTTATATAAATGTTTTGAACTGTTTATATTTCCGAAAGTGTTTTAAAGCTGTTTTTAACTGTTTTTAATTGCTTTTAAATACTTCATGTGATACATAGAGATGTATAATGCTTAGACTAATATGCTAGATGATGTAACATGCCTACCTTGATGTTTATTCATGTTTATATATGTGATATATGCTTAGTTTATCATGCGATGATAGATTTAGGTGAACTTAAATGAACATAAGGCGTTTGTTAGACAACCTAGTATAGTGAAATTGTTTCATAACCTTAATAACAATATTATGAATACAATCATGAGATTCTTGTGTTTGTGAAACACGTAATTGAATATGAATTTTCAATATGAGAGAAAGGATGATTCTGTCAACAACAGATTTATATCTGTAAGAAAGGGTTATTAAGTGACGCTTCTTGACAATGCTCCACCCGATCTGGGAATCATCTGATTATTGATTATTGATTTGAAATATTTAATTTAAAAGGAAGAATCTCTTTATAATATGATTATGATTGTAACGTAATATAATCCCTCTAAAATTAAATAATATCAAGTAGTAATTGGCCAATGATACAACGGGCTTGTGTCGGTCATAGCCTTCCAACATGATAGAAAGTAGTTCTTATTTTTGAATCATTGTCGGTTCGTGCTACGGCCGAGGGCTTTGATTTCGAAATAAGAAATACTTGTCTATTACATAGAGATGTGTACATTGAATAAGAATCTAAAGGTCGGTACGTGCCACAGCCGTGGGCCTTTGGGGACTGATTCAACTGTACGGAATGTTGGGTTAGACTTGACTTAGAATATTGAGTTTGTCGTGCCACAGCCGAGACTCAATTATTCAAGAGGCTAAAGTTTGATTAGGGAATAACATAAGATGTAATTGACAAGAGTTGTCTGCCTATTGAACATTACATGGCGGTTCGTGCTACAGCTAGGGTTGTGTAATGGAATGTAGGATCCCTATTCCCACTAGCATTATGAATGCTTAATTTTTCACGTAGGGGGTTGAATAAATTAGGTAAACTAGTGGGAGCCACTTATGAATAAAGACCCGATTCATATAGTGTTTTAAAATGAAATCGAATATTTGTTAAGTGTTGTTATGTGTTTATCATTTACAGATTTACAATATACATTATGTCTTCTGCACTATCACTCAGGAGCATACTAGATGCTCACAAATTGACTGGTCCTAATTATGCTGACTGGCTTCGAAACTTGAGAATTGTTCTCAGGATTGAGAAGCTGGAATACGTGATTGACTCACCTAAGCCTACTGAACCTGCTAGTGATGCACATAATAATGAACATGTTGTGTATCGTAAGTGGATAGATGATGCAAATGTTGCTCAATGCATCATGCTAGCTTCCATGAACATTGAGCTACAGAAGCAACATGAGCATATGGATGCTCACACTATCCTAATGCATCTATAAGAGTTGTATGATGTGGCGGGGAGGACAGCTCGATATGAGATATCGAAGGAGCTGTTCGGTTGTAGGATATCTGAGGGGTCATCTGTGAATGACCATGTACTTAAGATGATCAATTTGATTGAACGTCTTGGACAACTTGGTTTTGCCATGGATGGGGAGCTGAGCCAAGACTTGGTCTTGCAATCGCTTCTGAGTTCGTTCTCGCAGTTTGTTGTGAACTTTCACATGAATAAGTTGGATGTCAGCCTGCCTGAACTCCACAACATGTTGAAGACTGCGGAATCGAATTTTCCCCTAAGAAGAGTTCTGTTCTTCTAATTGGTGAAGGTTCCAATCCTAAGAAAAGGAAGAGGAACTCTTCCAAGAAGAAGAAAGTAGGTGAAGAAAAGTCGGTTCCACCAAAAGCTGAAGACCCCAAGAGCAAAGTTGTTTGCTTTCACTGTAACAAGGTGGGGCACTGGAAGAGGAACTGCAAGGTTTACCTTGCAGAATTGAAGAAGAAGAAGGGTAGTGAGACTACCGCTTCTGATTCAGGTATGTTCATGATAGAAGTGAATATGTCATTAAATCAAATTTCTACTTGGGTATTAGATACTGCCTGTGGTTCTCAAATCTGCAATTTGTTGCAGGGACCAAGGAGAAGTAGGATTCTTGAGGAAGAGGAGGTGATTCTACTGATGGGAAATGGAGCAAGAGTTGCTGCTGAAGACGTAGAATCATTTCATTTACATATGCCTATGGGCAAGACTATTGTTTTAAATAATTGTTATTTTGTTCCCTCGATTGTGAGAAATATTATTCCCATGTTAGACTTGGCTGGATTTTCATTTATTATTGAGAATAATGAATGTTCTATTCTTAGAGATAATATTCTTTATGGACGTGGTGCTTTAAATAATGGTCTGTATATATGTGACATAATTTACTTCAGATTGAACAAACTAATAAAAGAAAAGGGATGATGAAAATCTCACTTCATTGTGGCACTGCAGTCTCCATTTAGTAGACATGGAGAGAGGGCTGCAAATTTGCTAGGAATGGTACACACAGATGTATGTGGACCAATGTCTACGCAAGCCATGGGTGGATTTTCATACTTCATTACTTTCATAGATGATAGATCTAGATTCGGATATGTGTTTGATGAAACACAAGTCTGAAGCCTTTGAAAAGTTCAAAGAATATAATTATGAAGTGGAGAAACAACCAAACATAGTATTATAACTCTTCGATCAGATCGAGGTGGTGAATACTTTAATGGAGTGTTTCTAGATTATCTTAAAGTAAATGGTATAGTCTCCCAGTGGACTCCTCCAGATTGGTATTGAAAGGAGGAATCGAACTTTGTTAGACATAGTTCGGTCCATGATGAGCTATGCAAATCTTCCAGTATTCCTATGGGGTTATGCATTGGAAACCTCAGCATATTTACTGAATATGGTGCCTTCCAAAATCTGTTCCTCAAACTTTGTATGAGATATGGAAAGAAAGGAAACCGAGTCTTAAACACGTTAAGATTTGGGGATGTCCAGCTTATGTCAAGAAAGTTGACCCAGATAAGCTAGATTATCGATCCGTAAAATGTAGTTTTGTGGGATATCCTAAAGAGACTTTAGGGTATTACTTTTACACCGATCATCGGGTGTTTGTCTTCAGACATGCTACCTTCTTGGAAAAGGAGTTTATCCTTGAAGGAAACAGTGGGAGCAAAATTGAACTTGATGAAGTTCAAGAAGCACAAACTACTACAGATCGAGTGGAAACACCTGTTCTGACTGAACAACCTTTTGTGGACCAGCCCATTCATAGATCAGGGAGAGTGTCTCGCCAACCTGAGAGGTAATATGGCCTTGTCATTGAGAATGACAATGAGTTGTCGATCATTGATGATGACGACCCTGTGACCTATAATGAGGCTATGAGTAGTGTTGACTCAGAGAAATTGCATAGTGCCATGAAATCCGGAATGGAATCTATGTATACGGTATACGAAAGATAGATTATAGCAGATGGCCAGGTGGAGACCTATAAGGCCAGGCTTGTGGCAAAAGGATTCAAACAAAGGCAATGGATTGACTTTGATGAAACCTTTTACCTGTAGCCCTGTTAAAATCAGTTCGGATTTTGCTTGCGATTGTTGCTTACTACGACTATGAGATCTGGCAATTAGCCAGATGGTTTTCTTTCCAAGAGAAATGAAAACCTAGTGTGTAAGCTACTGCGAACCATATGTGGTTTAAAGCAAGCTTCTCGAAAGATGGAACATTTGTTTTGATGAGACAATCAAAGAGTTTGATTTTATAAAAAACATAGATGAACCATGTGTTTACAAAAGGGTTAGTGGGAGTGCGGTAACATTTCTTGTATTGTATTGAAATAGAGTTGACACACATAACAACATAGCAGACCCACTCACAAAGCTACTTTCTGAAAGTCACTTTGATCGTCATAAAGATAAGATGGGTATTAGATACCAGAGTGATTGGCTTTAGTACAAGTGGGATATTGAAAGGAATATGTCCTAAGTCCAATCATGTATTAGGATTTAGGAATAATTTCCTGTGTAATCTGTTTTGATTTCATTGATATTAATAAAAGACTTGTTTTGTTTTTATTACGGGCTCTATCTATTTAAGTGTTTAAATATGATATACCAAAGTTTAGAGTAAAGCTTTTTATGGATTATGATGAGATCATAATAGTGAGACCTAAAAGATGATAACTCTAAACTTAAATAGTTCCTGGTCGTAGGATTACTAACTGGTAATTAATAATCTGCAGAGATCGGTACATACTATGCTTGCTTCATTATGAAGGATGTCTGTTCTCATAGACATTTGTGTGGTGACACTATAGCTAGTATGTAGGTGCTTATTATGGAATAAGTTCACTGAACATGACTCGCACAGCTGAACAACTGATGGAGTTCACTCACGTGTCAGCAGTTGTTCACATAGTGATAGTTGTACAAGTATCCTTAGACTTGAGGTCATCATAGTCATCTTGTGTACACTAAACTATGCTTTGGTTTAGTTCTTAGTCTCCAGGGACAATTATTAGGGCTCTACTGGGTATAGGAATTTGTACACGAAGATAGTGTATGATCAATAAAGGATCTGCCCCTTCCAGTGAAGGAAGCGAATGTTCAAGGCTGATCCACTTATGCTAGTTCAGGAATCTCTGGCCAAAGTAAATGAAATTAGAAAGGAGTTTCTAATTTGCATAGAACTACGCATAGTAAATGGTAAGCAAGTGATTGAATTAGATAGGCTTGACACGAGATCCATGCCTTGTATTTAATCGGGACATTGTAGGGTAGAATGAGTTTATTGTACGGTAACTATTCACTGAATAGGTTCTTGGTATTCTAAGCAGTGAGTTCATATTATCCGGATAGTCGCGATATGCTGAGAAGTATCCCTCACGATGTAGAATAAATGTGATTAATTAATTAATCATATTTAATAAATTAGAGAATTTATATAAATAATGATAAAATAGTTTTATTATTATTTATTTCTACTACCGGCTTAATATTGAACCTACAGGGTCACACCATAAAAAGAGAATGATTTAATGGTGGAGGAATTAATTAATAATGGCTAATAATTATTTATTTTTGAAATAAATAATTAATTGGCAAATTTAATAATTGATTAAATGAGATTTAATTGACTATAAACTAATTAAGAAAAGTTCTTAATATTATTAATTAAAGGATTTAATTTTTGGAAATTAAATCAAGAGAGAGAATTATTTCTAAAGTGTTTAGAAAAAGGATTAATAATTAAAAGGTGTTTTAATTATTAATGAGAATAATAAATGGGATAATAATAATAATATTTATGGGAAAATTTCAGCTGAAAATTTTGCCTATAAATATACTATTATAGACCCTATTTTTATTCGAACCCAAAAACCCAAAAGTTTTAGAAAACCAAATTCTCTCCACCTCCTCCTCCTCCTTAACGTCGTTTTCTTGGTGGATATCGGTGGAGTGCTTCACGTTTGAGGAGCAGCTGCTAAGGATCTCCGAACGTTGCTTTTGGATCGCATATTAAAGGTTAGTAATCGATCCCTATATTTTTACCACGATTTATATGCTTTTATTTGGATTTCATGTGTGTAAAAGTGTTTTACCTTGCCCCGCTGCGATTAAAATGCAACAGACTGGTCCAAACAAATCCATATGCAACAGTTGCAAAGGTTCTTCAATTGTTGAATCAAGCTTCTTTCTGAATGATGCTTTAATCTGTTTTCCTTTCTGGAAGGCATCACACAATCCATCCTTAGTAAACTCCACTTGAGGGATACCTCTGACCAACTATTTCTTGACTAGCTCATTCATGGTCTTGAAGTTTAGATGGGACAGCTTCTTGTGCCATAACCAACTTTCATCTTGACTTGCTTTACTGAGGAGACAAGTTATTGAGTCTGTATTTGATAAGTTGAAATCAGCTAGGTACACATTTCCTTTTCTCACTCCAGTGAGAACCACTTTGTTGCTCTTTTTATTGGTCACAACACAGGCTTCTGAATTAAAAGTAACTGAATTGCTCTTATCACATAGTTGGCTGATACTCAACAAATTGTTCTTGAGTCCATCCACTAAGGCAACCTCTTCAATGATGGCATTATCCTTTAAAATCAAGTCATATCCCATAGTATAACCCTTGCTGTCATCTCCAAAAGTAATACTTGGGCCAGCTCTTTCCTTGAACTCATTGAGCAGGGTAGAATCTCCAGTCATATGCCTTGAGCAACCACTGTCTAGATACCAAAGATTCTTTCTGTTTCCCTGCACATATCAAAACCAAATCAAGTTGATTTTGGTACCCAAGTTTCCTTGGGTCCTGCCTTGTTAACCTTTTTCTTTGGTTTCTTAGGTTTGATCTCATTTGACTTGGGGATCTTAAATTCATCCTTAGTCATTTGAGTTGGACCTTTGAAGGTAGTCACTGAAACAGAATTATCATGCACATTTTGGTTTACATGAAAAGGCATGTTATTTGCAAACATGTTATTCCAGTAAGGCATGTTAAATGACATTTGTGGCATACTCAGCATAATAAGGATTAGGTGCCAATGGCATATTAGCAAATTGTGCATTCATATTCTGAGCAAGCATATCATTCATAGGCATTGCAGGCATGGCAGTCATGTTGGGAAAAGAAGAAGGTGCAGTCATGGGAGTTGGCATAGCAATCTTGCAATTAACAGACAAGTGATTAGCACTACCACACTTAACACATATTTTTCTTGGAGCATATTTATCAGGTGTATAGTTGTTATGTTTGTTAATCCCTACCTTCCCATTCCTATTGTTTTTCCTTTTAGCTTTTGTTTTAACCTCAATCTTTTCAAGTATGTCATTCAATTGCTTGATAGATATATGACCAACATTAACTTTCTTTTCTTTTCTAACTTGACTTGATTCTCCTGGAACAAAGTTTTTAGAAACTGATCCATATTTCTCATTCAATTTAACTAACTTAGCTTTGCTAACTGGTTTACTCACAACCGACAGATGTGGCTCCTTGTCTCTCGATGAATAATCCTTTTGATTATCCGACGGATTATTTTCATCATCCATCGAGTCCACATCTGTAAAGAGTCCTTCAACCATATTAGAATTAAGCTTCTCTTTGCTCTTTTTCCAGGCTGTATCACAAAAGGATTCTATACCTTGAACTTTAGTAATTTGAGCATGAACATCTCTAGATGATTTCCATACTTTAATTACTTCTTGTTCTCTCTCAAGCTGTTTTCTTAAAATCTCTTCTTTCTTCAAGGACTCAGTTAATTCATCCTTAGCAGTTTTACACTCAATTCTCAATTTTTCAAATTCAATAAATTGAGACTCTAGCACATTATTCCTCTCACTTAAAAACAAATTATTTTCTTTAATTTTAGCATTTTCCTTAGTGAGAGACTTGAGTGTAACACGCAGGTGATATAATTCTGTAGACATGTCATTTATTGCATCATTACACTCATCTTTAGATAAATGTGCTAAGCTAGTGGTGATTACCTGATTGCTTGAAGAACTGGTCTCTGTTTCATCTGATTTGGCCATTAGGGCTAGATTGACATAGTTTGTTTCTTCATCTTCATCCAATCCATATGCAGCCCACTCATTTTCTTGTGTAATAAAATCCCTTTCCTTTTGCTTGAGCAACTCAAAGTATTTCTGCTTATAATCAATAGGCTCAAACTTCTTTTTGTTGGAATCAGACTTTCTACACTCACTAGCAAAATGACCTGCCAAGCCACATTTGAAACACTTGAATTTTGATTTATCAACCATGTTTCTGTTTGGCTTGGCTGCTCCAAAATTCTTCTTGAATTTGAGCTTGGAAAATCTTCTGGATAAAAATGCTAGATGCTCATCAATATCATCCATGTCATCTTGTCTCAACTAATCTTCACTTTCAGCTACCAGCCCTTTACCCTTGCTTTCACAGACCTTTGATGTAGACTCAACAGCTTTCACCTTCATCTCTTTCTCCTTCTCTAACTCAGCAACCAGTGCTATGGACCCTCCTTTCTTCCTTCCTTTCTCCATCCTTTCATCTTGATCTATTTCAAGCTCATAGTTTTTCAGGATGCCATATAGTCTCTCCAAGGTAAACTCCTTGTAATCTTGTGAATTTCTCAATGAGACTGTCATTGGCTTGCATTCCTTTGGGAGAGAACTAAGGAACTTGAGGTTAAAATCTTTTGTTTGATAGACTCTTTCATGTAGCTTCAGAGCATTTAGTATATTTTGAAATCTACTAAATATATCAGTGAGTTACTCACTTTCTTCATAGTGGAAATGCTCATATTGCTGAATCAGGAGCTGCATCTTGTTTTCCCTGACTTGCTCAGTACCATCACAAATAATCTGTATAGTGTCCCAAACCTCTTTGGCTATTTTAAAGTTAATGATGTTATCAAACATATCACCATCAACACCATTGAATAATATGTTCATGGCCTTCTTATCCTTCCTGACTTGTTCAATATCCGGATCTGACCATTCATGCTTAGGTTTTGGAACAGATGGTTCATTGCCATTTGCAGCTCTCATAGGTACATGAGGACCTCTCTCTATGCAGTCCACATAGGCCTCATCTTGGGAAAAAAGATGTAGGTGCATCTTCACCTTCCAGTGGTGATAGTTGTCTTTGTCCAGAAATGGAATTTTAACTCCAACATCCTTCTTGTTCATCTTGTTGTTTGTTGTGATCTTTATGCTCTTTGTTCTTCAAGAGCTTCCTCTGATACCAATTTTTATTCCCTAACATACAACAAGAATTACAGAAGGGGGGGTTGAATGTAATTCTGGCTACTTTTTGAGATTTAAAAATTGTTCTAACTAAATATATATAACAGTGTTTGATTTGCAATAGTGTGGAATGAAAGAGTAATAGAAATCAAAACACTAAGTAATAAAACACAGGCTTTAAAACTTTTTGGTGGATTTGAAAGTATCTACCAGATATATATATATATATATATATATATATATATATATATATCAGATTGAGACCTCTGTAAGGCTTTGAATAGCTCACAGCTGCTTTACAAGTTGAACAAACAAAACGACAGAGAAATTCTTACAGAATATAGCTTCATATGTTTCTCTGAAAATAAGCTTGCTTAGTTAAATGTTCTACTTGATACACTTGGTTTATATATCACTAAGTTACATGACAGTAAGACAAGATAATAAAACAAAATTATATCTAGTCTAACACCATGCTGCTTCATTACTCTATTCCAGCATCTTTGAATATCTTCACATTAGCATGGAAATGGTAATGCTTCTTTGTTCTCAAAATCCTGCTTAACAGGCTGCCACATTCCTTTTGAAAACACCTGACACATGTGACTGTGTTGTCACTATCAACAGCTATTTTGAATATGATCATCCGTCGGGAGTAAGTTGAACATCCGTCGGGAATATGTTGATCATCCGTCGGGAGCCTTGTAGATCATCCATTGGGAGCCTTGTAGATCATCCGTCGGGAGCCTTGTAGATCATCTGTCGGGAGTCTATCTGTCACTTGACTCTATTTCACTTGTACATAATTACAAGACATCTCATATTTATAATTAGTCAACCTATTCTGCATATCAATCTAGTAGTCAACATGACTTAGAGAACCCTACACAATCTACTAGACTAAAACATGTTATTTGCAGAAATGTGCTACATTACTTATTTGTTATATTTGACATCCATCGGGATTATAAAATTCATCCGTCGGGACTATATTAGATCATCCGTCGAGAGCGACAAATTCACTAAGTCAAATCTCTAAGGTGTTTTGTTTAACTTATCATCAACTTCACAACATATTTCTAACATGGAGCAATGGCGGGTCTCGAAATACTAGAGTGAATGCCATCGAAAGAAGGCACTATGTACTCCTTAACCCGCAAGCGCCTTTCAGGTTGAACTCCTTCCCAAAAACTTGTTGTCGGTTTTACATCCTTAACACAAGAGAACGTATCGCAACAAGTAGTATAATAATTTATTTCCACGAAGACTATTAATAAGCTGTTAAATACCAATTACTACTTTTATTTTAATTCGAGTTTAATTAAAATCAATTGGAGTGTACTAAATTATCACTAAATAATTAATCTAGCACAAAAAATGAATAATAAATTCCAAAAGAATGAAAACTAGGCCTTTAATTTCATCTAATGTTCTTCAATAAGCTTCTCTATTAACCTCTATTCGTGTGGTCTAATTGCTAGTCTAAGACAAATATGTATTCACAAGGACCTTCTGAATCGCAAGTGACTCTAATTTATGCAATAACCCCCATATTCCTATGTAGAATTTAAAAGTATAAATAGCATTAAGTTTCATCTTATTTGGACTTCTTAGGGTGTTTAGATATATTCCTACCATAAATTAATATAAATATTAATTCTAAGATATATTAATTGGGTCTTAACTTAGGTTTTCTTTTCCAAGTCCACCTAAATTACGAAATCAATCTTAAGGGTGATCAATCTTTGAGAAATATTAAACACAAATCAACATAAACAATTAATACGACCACAATAACAGAGAGAAAAGAATACAACTTATATATTAACAAAAGAATCCATCAAAGGCCTAGAGAGAAAATTAGTTCATCACCTCAAAAGAAAACAATACACAAGAGTATGTAAACATGATGGATAAGTAAGGAGAAAAGATGAAAACTGTATATGGAACAATCTCTTCTTCTTGAGCTTTATCCCTCTTGAGTGTGGCCTCCTTTTTCTTCTCCAGGAACTTCATACCTAATAATAATATCTTATATATCTAATGTATCTAACTAATCTATTTTAATATTTTAAGGAAAATACAAATAAGTTTCCCAATCTGATTCTGTTTTCTAGGTAAAATTCGTAGTTGACTTTTCTTCAGAAAGTCTGGGCCGATCCAGATGGATATTGATCTCTGGATCACCTTATAATGAAATAAAATATCCTTATCTTCGCGTGGGCTGTTGAATCATCCAATTTGGACTTCTGAAACTCAAGATATGGCCCAAATAATGTAACATGTATGTACAGTCCAACAAATTCGAATTATCTTCTAATAATTCTCCAAAATCATCTTTTTATTCTCCAATCCTTCCAAGTTCAGGATTACTTGCTTCCTACAATAAAACACTAAAATTTATTTAATAAAAATCCAATTAAATGCAAAATATAATAAGTATGAGGAATAAAATCATATAAAATATATATAAATATATACTCTATCAAATAACGACATCGATTGTCTCAGTTACGACCCCGACCACGCTTTCTGTTGCGACAGAAGAGCGACGACCAAGTTCTAAGGCAACCCTTCTCGCGACTTTGGCACATGAATTGTCCCTCTTGAAGTCAGCGACATAGTACAAAGTCTCCACATCAAAGGAGCTAAAGTCATAGGCAGGATTGTTGGCCAAGAAGGTAGTGAGAAGCATATAAAAGCCTTTCTCAATACCTGTATCATAGATTTCTTCCTTCTCCTTCTTCCATATGTTCTGCTGATCCTCTCGGAGTTATAGACCTGACCTTGAAGCTTACCTCTCTCAATAAGGGAGGCATCCCAAGTATCATACAAATCATAAATAATATGACCCTGCAGTTTCAATTTTTGCGCATGTTCGGCGATGGTAACATCCTTATCCTTGCTCATTTTCCTCAGCACTTCGTCAGCATTAGTAAAATGAGAAATTGGTTTTTCCTACTCCGTGTCAAGACTATCAAGATGATCCATATCCTTAGGAGCTCTGGAAACATCCTCCAAATAAAGGAATAGAAATTACGCAGCAGCCGTGACTCTTATACAATCTCTTTTAGTCGATAACAAATTCTTTCAAGAATTTTAACTCCTTAGCTCCGAGAAAATATGCAACCAAAGGACCCAAGTGAGATTCCACTTGGGAAAGAGAAAAAAAAGCCTTCACCTTCTTCGAAGTACAAAATTTCACGCTAGTTCTAGTACGCTTCGGTGAAGGGACTGGAAGCGTATGAACAACTTCCATAGGAGAAGAACTAGGGCACGCATCGTGCTGTAAAGAGGGTTTAGCAACATCCCTCCCGGGTACTGTCTTCTCAAAAGCAAGACAAGACTTGAAACACTTAGGAATCCGAGGAGCCATACTTGAAAGAACCACGCTAAACAAATTAACATGATTCACACAAGAAAAATGACACATATGAAAGGAAATAAGGTCACGACTTACGCGTTGGATAGACTCTGGGCGAACCCCGTACAACGAAGGCCACAAAGGCTTCGGGCGCGCCCCATGAAGGGAAAACAGGGAGGCGCAATCCGAAGACCCCATGACGAGTCTTGAGCATGCCCCGTGAGTAGTAATGGGTGAAGGACTTGTCGTACTTTTTAAATGCAAAGTACTTACAAATACAATTGGTGACTAAATTGAAGACTTAACAAGATCAAAGGGTGACGTATGCAACCTATACATACATTTTAACGCAAAAAAATATGGCAAGAATGAGTTCAAGAAGCTTGCATTTTATGGACCTAACAATATACATGGTGGAAATTAAGAAAAAGAACATTAGGAAATACCTTAGAACAAGAGAAACGAAGGAATTAGAGCAAAAGTGAAGAGAAAGCCGATAACAAGCCAAATCCGAGCTTCTTGAAGATCTTGAGTAAGGAAAAGTTTTATTCTTGAAAGGTAGAAGATAAAGATAAAATGAAGAGAAAGGGGAGCTTATAAGAGAAAAATTCAGATTTCTTAAAATTTGAACCCCCGGAATAGACTTGGGGGTAAGGCGCGCCCCACGCATATCCGGAAGAGGGAATGAAGTAAAATTTTATAAAAAATAATTACTGAGGGTATTTGCGGAAAATATTTACGGAGGATACTTGCGAAAAATATTTACAGAGGATATTTACGGAATATATTGGTTAGAGATTTTGTGAAATAAATATTGAAACACTTGTCATGAAGATTCGGAAGAAAAATTTGCGATGAAGATTATCAACCAAAGCATTTTTCTACGGAAGAAAGAATTTACGCATATGGAAGGAAGTTTATTAAAAAAGGATGAAGTGAAGATATTGTGGAAGATAAAGGTGGAATTATTTATGGAAAATCGAAGGAAGTAGAAGAAGATTTTCCACTTTATTTTTAACAAACTAGAATATCTGGGGTAGTTGTTATACAATAAAATCATCATGGGTATTTTATCGGATCTTTAAGAAAATGGTTCAAGTCATCACCTAGGATGAAAATGTAAGAGCTCTGGAGAACGCGTCTCCGGAGCCTAGGGCGCCCCTATAGGGCTCACCCTATATGGGAGTCGCTTACGACGACTATTGAGGACGAGAAGTTATAACAATGACTGGTGATTTTTTATATATGAAGGTTTACGAAGACCATCAAAATGGGAAATTACAATAACCATAGCGAAAGAAGTATGCAATGACCACTACGACGATGATACCATGACGGTCGTTATAGTAGATGATGACAATGAAGAACAAGTGTTGATGAGGAGTCAATAAAGGATGATTTTAAGTCAAGGAAGAAAGAGTGAAATGATCAACAAATGAAGAACGACCCAGGCTCCGGGGAAATATCCCCGGACCCTCCTAGGGGCCGGCTCGTGCTATATAGCCGCACAAGGTGGTCGCTTCGTAACGCAAGTGAGATGACTAAGAAGAATTAGCTAGGATTTTGCTTCCACAACTAAACTGGGAAGTGAAAAAAGTATAAGAATCATACAAAATAAAAATAAGAGCCCTCGGGGGACCTCTCCATGCCTAGGGTGCGCCCTAGGCTTGGGGGATGACTCCAACCCTTCACAGGGCGCACTCCATGAAGAAAAAGGGCCCTCTAGGAGCCCATCATCCTGAAAAATATATCAAAGGCATTGTTCTGTGGTCTTTTGGGTTATCCTCGTAGAGGAACAGTCGTAAACATCTAGTGTGTGCTTTGGGAGCCCTATCTCCGTATTCGAAGGGTTGTCCTAGACGGGAGACTCTAGGGTTATCTCGTACTTTGCCCTTCTACACTTGGGATCACTTGTCCAGTATTCTGGTGGGTTATCCTTATCAAAAGCAAGGATGCACTTTGACATTGGCGGTAAGTCATGGCTATACCTGCGGTTATAATCGACGGAAGTAGCAGTAGTGGATGAGGATATCTACCGTCTGGGGAGTTTCCTTGTCCGTGAAGTCCTGAAGTCGGAACCGAGCCTTGGGACTTTGTGACTAGGCCGCTTCGTCGGGCACTCCTAAATAAAATCAATGTCCGAGTTATAATAGGAAGTTGGTTCGATAACTCCTATTGGGCCGCAAAATGAGAAGCCAAGTCCATCTAAGTTTCTTGTTCCCCAAGAACTACGTCCGTCTTGATCCTCTATAAAAGGATGTACGTAGGCACATTGTGAGGGCACCTGTTTGAGAGCTATGAGAAGGCAAACACAAACCCTATCAATCTCAGCCGTTTCTTAAGCATAAATTAACGTACTTTGGTGATTTCTCTGATCACCGACCACCACTGTAGATTTAGCTTACGACCGCGAACCTCAAATCTTCTTAACCATATTCCTTCATTAACACTATATATATGGAACTCTTTCATATATATCTTTGATAAAATAATGTCTTTCTGCAAGAAATCTATAAGAGCAAGTCCAAGAATGTCAAAGAACTTTGATATTTATCGATGCACGATAATCAGGCCTTGATATCTGTTATGTTACATTCTCTAATGGTCTAACAGTTGATGGCCCGAAGAATTTTGATGCAATGGATTCGCAATTGTTGGACAATGTTCAAAGTCCATGTTTCTACTTCCTTGATCATTACACCTTGGACCATTTATAAAGAGTGAGTCTCTCACATGATTGGCAA
Source organism: Apium graveolens (assembly GCF_009905375.1). Taxonomy (NCBI): domain Eukaryota; kingdom Viridiplantae; phylum Streptophyta; class Magnoliopsida; order Apiales; family Apiaceae; genus Apium; species Apium graveolens. The sequence goes on along the minus strand of NC_133653.1, from coordinate 103,432,452 downwards.
TTTTAGAGTAAATTCATTAATTTAATTGTTATAGTTCGAATATGGGATTTAAGGATTCATGATAAATATAATGTTATACACGAGGATGAGTGATTGGTATTTATAAAATTATACACGAGGATGACTGATTGGTATTTATCATGACTGGTATGAGTTCTTAAATATAATATTGACATCTATCAGTTCTTAAATATAATATTTTTTCCTAGAAGGTCATATTCTCTTCCAACCTGGATTGTTGAGATATCCCTGACATTTTTAGAGTTACGGTATGGGCAATCCTTACTTATTATGTCATTGGATTTGATCCAAATATTGGAAGGCGAGCAATTTAACTAAGACACCTAAAGTCATTTTGCTATAAAATTATAACATTTAAAACATTTATGATTCTTGAAAATACATTTAGAGGATTTGCATTGGTTATACTTTTCCTGTTATGTCGTTTTGTTTTAGCTTGAGGTACTAAAATGTCAGTTGAATGTCAATTTTGTTCTCCACTCATTTTTCTAATGTTGAGTTAAATTGTTGTTTATATGTGTTATTCTTTACGGGATATACCAGATTGGTGGCTATGGGGTTATTATAGCTCCTCATTCTTCAATGATGTATGGAATGAATGCCTTATTCTGAATGAATTTCTTGGTCATCACTCATCAGTGGAGCATAGTAAGCTTAGTTGTATTAATCCTATTTATTCTTTTTTTTGCATTGTCTAAAAAAATGATTTGAAATCTTTTTTCTTGAAACAGTTAAATACAGATGAACCTGAGACCATTGGAGTTGCAACTAAGAAGTCTGCAGGTTTCTTTCCTTATTCATATATGTGTTAAATAGGGGCAGAGGCATACATTTGATTTATTCTCATACTTAACATCGACTACACGTTCACACTTTTACATCTCAATTGTGAGTGTTTTAATTTTATGATTTTAATTTAAATTCTTGATGTGAGTAGTTAATTATTTTGATGAATTATCACTTTACCCTGTATCTCTCTCTGGGGAAGCCTCAAGCTATTGTACCAGCGAGAAATGATGCTTCTGAGGTTGAAAAATCCACGGTTGAGAATAATCAGAAGAAGAAAGGATTGAATCTTCCATTTGAAATGTATTCTTATATATTTGATGATATAAAATATTTTGTTGACATGCCGCAATTATTTAATGAATTAAAAAGTAGAAGTTGTGGTTCTATGCATCCAGTTAAATTTTTTGGCCAAGTTAATATTGTTTTTCATAAGTTACGAAATATCGTTTGCTGCTTATTTTTCAGTAGTCGGGGGATATTGGTTTTTCCTTTGCGACGTGTAAATGCATATTATTTTATAACAATTTTGCAGAATATCTCTTTTCCAGAATTAACAATCCAATTAACTTTTTCCGATTTTCTTGGAACATGTGACGAGACTGATGAAGTTAAAGGAGATGACACAATAAAAGGTGAGTTGGCGGATTTCAAAGGTGTACCCCCTTTGGTGAGAGCACTGGTTATATTTTGTTGGTCAAGTAATTATATAGATCCAAAATGTGACTTCTAATAGTATATATATATATATAGATGAACCTATAAGTACCATTTTGGTACTTAAAAATTGTTCAGGTTGTATCTTGTTCCCATTTGAAATGACTATAGTATAATGCATGATGAGTTGTAATGTTTGAACTGTATGTTTTCAGTTGTACAAACTAGTAGCTAAAGTGTCAAACTATACAAAGTCTAAAATTATTTAAATATGATACTATTACTTTATGGGTTAGGCTTCCGATGGTCTAATCGTGCCCCTTTGTTTGCAAGTACTATAGTATATATGGGAAGTGAGCCATGTCTTATTTTATAAACAAGCAAATAGAGAATATTAACAAATTTTTGTAACATTTTTTACTTTTGAATTCTAAAAAAATATACGTGGTTACGTTCTTTTTTAACCAAATGAAGGAAGTGAAATTGTAAATATCCCTGGCATGGTGCTAGAGTGGTATGCACATTTTAAAAAATGAATATTCACTGGATGTCTGCTCCAAATGGCATAATAAAGCTCAATGTTCATGGGATGATATTTGATAATCCCGGGGTATTTATCTAAATATGGTGTTTGTTTATCATATTTGTAGTTTTATTGATCTGAATATTCGGTATTCTGCAGCTCCCGAGTTTTTTCAGCAAGGTGTCCTAGAGGAAGTGGTGGACATTTTTCATTTATTCTTAACCGAAAAAGCTGTTCAGAGGTAGAGCTTCAAAATCAGGTATCAGGTATGGCTTGCATTGGCTATGGAGTTGATCTTAACTAACTTCTGGTTTGCGTATAATATTATCGTGTGATAAGAAGCAAAAGGTGAAAGGAACTAACAAGATGGTACCGACCATTAACGTATTTTTAGAACTCAATTATCACTTTATCTATTAACACGATCAATTAGGAAAAATAAAGGCAAGGCCTAATTATAATCAAAGCTGTTCTTTTTTCTTTGACATGGATTATGTAAAATTTAATCAAATTTGGTTGGGTGAGTACACCAAATCAGGATATTTTAGTGTGAAGATCCCTATACAATTTCTGAATTATTACTTGGAAGTCGGTGCTTGATTGCTAGATGCAATCAGTGAGTCTGAAATGCATCCACCATTTTGCAGGTGTAAAAAAGATATTGAGTTTAGACCAGCAATTTTCGTAAGGGCTAGATTGGTATGTGTTGCTGCTTTTACAAAGAGTGGAGATACCATGAAAGTTGTCAGAGGTGAAGAATGGGCCTAGCAGCAATAGTCCTAGCAACTGCGTCCTCTACAACAATTAGCTCAAAGAAAATCATAAACATGCTTTTAAGTAGTGGAAAAACTATTAAGGTAATCATCATTAGCATATAATAGTTAAAATTTTCAATAATTGTAAATTCAGTATACATTTTAATTATTATATATTTACCTCAGATGTTACAAAATTCCAGCAAAAAGGTCTGCTAAATTTTAGAGCTATACAGACATTATAAAAGAAAATCAAGAAGCTGAGCCACAATATTTTGGTGACAATTCAGTTATAGGTTTATAATTTTGCTTTTATGCTGCTTTGGTTATAATTAATACTGTTTGAGCACATTTTTTTGTCTTAATTATTCAGTTACATGATCATCATTTCTTATAAATCATTATCATCTTGCTATCGCCATCATTTCTGCATGTTGGGTGTCAACTGATATATGCTATCAGATAATTACATGCTTTAAGGAACTGTGCTTCAGCTTTCATAATTAGATGCTTGGAGGCTACAATTACCTAATGTAGAGGGTTCCATTGAAAAGGAAAGTATAAGTAGATTGAAATTAACAAAAAATCTACCTCAGGTTATGATGTGAATTAAGTGCAATTGTACTTATTTGAAATTTATGAAATTCTTGGTGTCTAATCGTCTATGAACTTGAAGCTATGAGCTTGGTGTTTTCCTTAAGACTTAATGTCATTTACTAGGCCTAATTACTTTGTTATTACCCAGTTAATTGTTGACTTATATATGTATTGCATTAGCAACAACTCATTGATCAATTTGAATTTGTTTTAACACCGTGGGTTGTCTATCTTACTAGGGATAGTATTTCTTACATCATGGAGATAGATAATGGGTGACTTTTATTACTGGTGATATATTCTTCATTTTTGAATCTACTCAACAGAATGGGTAAGGTTTTTACATATTTTATTCAATTTATTCTCTCAACTTTATGCACTCTAAGTGTTTGATTATACATTCAATGAAATTTTGATTGTTAGTTCTATATTTATGGAACTCTTTCATATATATCTTTGATAAAATAGTGTATTTTTGCAAGAAATCTATAAGTGCAAATCCAAGAGTGTCAGAGAATTTTGATATCTGTTGATGCACGACAATCATGCCTTGATATCTATTATGTTACATTCTCTGATGGTCTAACATTTAATGGTCCAGAGAACTTTGATGCAATGGGTTCGCAATTGTTGGACAATTTTCAGAGTCCAATGTCATGTTTCTACTTCCTAGATCATTACACCTAGGACCAGTTATGAAGAGAGAGTCTCTCACATTACCGACAATTTTAGAGAAAATTTATTAATTTGATTACTATAGCCCGAATACGGGATTTAAGGATTCAAGATAACATAGCACGGATAAGGTATGCAGCCTTAAATTGTTTGTTTGAAAGTCTCTCAAAATGTTTTTATTTGAATGTTAGGCTGGTAGGCTGCTGCGGCATTGGAGTCTTGGTGTTACACATGAGGATGACAGATTGGTATTTATCATGACTGCTATGAGTTCCTAAATATTATATTTATCCTGTATTTTGAAATATCTAATAAATTAATTTTTACTTTAATGCAATACTTATTTAAGCATTGTTAAAATAATATGTTTCGAATTTGGGGACTAACTTTCGTCTGTAGACCAAATTTGAATTATTTATAGATAATTGCGGCATATATAACCTTTCTGTTAAATTTTAAGACTTAAGTTGGATTGCAAATTTATAAAGCAAATTTATACATTTGTCTAAAGCCATAGAGACAAACTGTACCTCAAGTAGGTCGATGAATAACTAGAAGATGAACTTTTAAACCTGTGAATTTCTCTTCTGAATGAAATGTAAATATTATGGTAGTTTTCTTTATACTTTGTCAATTATCATTTAAAAAGGTAATTTGGAACTTTCTTTCAGACATAAGAAGTAACAGTCTATTTATTTATTTTGGTTATGTTCAAGTTATTTCACACTGCCAACAACTTTATATATATTATAATCTTGCATTCTCTCACAATTTATTGGCATTTTTCTTTGATTGATCTTGATCTCTAATATAAGGTATATTGATAAAAATCTTTGTGTGCTTTGGGTGTGAAACTTTCTCAACTTACTTAAGGACTTATGACCTTCAGATTAGTCGATCACCACTCACTCTACCGTGAAGGACACAAGCAAATACAGGTATGTGCTATATGCACTCAGTATTCAACTCTCATGGATCTCATTGATTTTCACTTTTAGCCACTCAATAAATTTTTTTAAGAGGAGGCAGTCAAACTAAAAGAACACAAAGTTTTTTATATTACTTTGGTGCTCATTTTTTTTAAAATATTTAAACGGTTGTTAAGTTGCATATTATATTTGAAGTTTGTTAGGATCAGTAAAAAGCAGATACCACAATTTAAGAATGACTTATATGTCTCTTATAATTCTTAAACTAGAAGAAATAATCAATCATACACCATGTCCTGCTTTTGGTAAGTTGTTTTCTTGATATTAATGAGCTTGCACCAGGTCCTACTTTTTACAATATACTTCTACAGTATGTGTAGTTAAATTTTGGTTTCCATTTATATTTAAGTTTAGAATATTTAAGTTTACAGTGTTTCAGTTTCCAGGCTTGAAGGATTTGTTTCAAATGGGAAGCAAGCTTTTGAAGATGTCATTGAGGAGTAAGTTCTGACCTATATCATTTCTTTGAGTTGCATTGCAGATTAGACACAAAAAAAATTATTTTTGACAGCTTTTATTTGGAGTTTGGGGTGTCACACTTACATAAAGATTCTATCTGAATGTATAATCATTTATTTATATGTTATTCTATCAATGTTAAAGACTTAATTTAGTATCCAGTTGCTTTCTAACTTGAATGTATATTTTATTTTATTTAGGATGTTTATAGAAATAATGTAACTTGGGAAAATTTTTATTAAATGATAAAGCCTCTGCTGAAAATCTTACAATAATCTATTTTCTTCAGGTGGTACTTCAATATTTCATTTAAGCATCATGCAGCCTGCATCTCCTTCATAGTGTATGATTAGTACTCTCAAAATTAGAAATTCTGATAACTTTACATTCATTATTACAAGAGACATATCAGATCAGAAAAATTACTTAGTGAATGAAGGTTGAAGATCATATTTAATAGTGATGGAGAACTTGAAGCTCGCAAGGAAGAGGAGACCCAAAGTGAGAGAATTGATGTAACTCTAGCAGCTACTATTGTCGTTGTTGAACATGTTGGCCCATCATATAAACTTTTATAGATTAGTCAAATGTGTGATTTGTAACAATTTTACGAACTAATATAACTCTATTATTCTATTAGTCACATCAAATTCAAACAAGGCTAAGAAAAGAAGGAGATAGAGGTTGATGTCTGAGGGTGGAATAATTTATAGGTAGTTTTTTAAAAAATATAATGTCTTCACTTTGAAAAGATTTAAGTCACTTTTAAAATTTGTTCAGATGAGGGTACAAAGGTGTTATTGTAACCAAATGATTATTTCATATTACAGATGAAAAGATTATGGAGTGGATGTTGAGCTTCCTTGAAAAGATATAAAATGAGGTTAACAGTTAAGAAAAGCAACAAGAAGCTTTTAGAGATACTAAAAAGTATCGGAGAGTCCAATAGTTGTTTGGGTGAACACCATATACATTAGCTCTCCGATATTGCCGGCAAAAAGTCCATTTTCTACAGGTTATTATCGGAAGGAACGAGAGTTTCTGACCAATGACATGTGACCTTACGGATACAAGACTCTAAAGAAGCTGCTCTTATGGAGCTTCTAAAGTGAAGGTACATATATATATCATTGGCTTTTACTCAAAGTAGTTAAGTTGATTTTCCATTTTTCATGTTCATGAAACAATTACAGTGTTTTATCTTTTAATTTAAATAGTATATTAGAATATATCAATGATATTGATTGAAATAAGAGATAAAAGGTAGTGCCTTGATAAACACTTTCCTTTTAATGATTCACCTTCATTTGACATAAAACGATGTCAGTATTTGGTTTGACTAGAGTTATATATTTGCTAGTACTTGGTTTGACCCCTGAAATAATTTAATGTTTTGGTTTTTTTGTTTTGACAAAATTGTTCACCCTCTTTCATTCTAAAGATCTTTATTTGACAAGAGTACTATCATCTACCTACTATTTATATATGAATTTGGTTAAGTCTCGAGTTAGTATTTTGAAGTTTTAAATGAGCTGAGGAGGTGTGGATAAGACAGAAATTTGATGGAAAAAAATTCAATCCCGAGGCTTTTAAAATTTGTGGACATTGAATGTTAGTCAAGTTTCTAGAGTGATTGACATCGATACGCTTGGCTACCAAATGTAAATCCATTTGTATTATGTGATATGTGCAAAACTTCTCACCAATTTTAAATCTTATGTGTGTACCTATGGAGCGTTCAAAGCTTTGAGTATACTTCAATTTTACTTCCGGGACAGCGCATGAGCTATATATATTATAAATTTCATCCTATGTAGTGATTTCTAAGTAGTGTTAAATATTTTAAGTTTATGGTCTTTTGTATTTTACAGAGAATGATATGCCTACTCTGATTTTTGCAGTAATTATTTAAAATGCAACTACCTTTCCGAGCCTGATATTCTTTAGTCCATGTGTATTTTGCAGTCACCTATAATGTATACCGGGACTAACCTGTAAACTGAAGTGCCAAACAATACAAATTATAAACGCGTTTAAAATTCAAATTTTAAGATGTTACTATTACAAATCTGTACGTTCTTATAATATTCTTCGTACGCTCATGTTCCAATTTTGCATAACACAAATCTGTTATCAAATTTTTATCATATGATTAACTGTGCTTTGCGGATAATAAATATATGATAACTTTTTTACAAGCTTTGTATCCAATTAATGAAAAATAAAGAAGATTCTATACTCAGTCCATAGCTAAGGTAGGTGTGTGGACCTACAAACAATTAACATATATGTGTTTTTAATTTGTTGTGTACTTCTCAAAGTTACAATAATTTTTATTTAAGTTTTTCTTTGAAATTTAATCTGATCATTTGGTTGTTTCAGTTAAACATTGCAGGAGGATTTCCAACCAAACAGCTGTTCATATTTAGCAAGACTCCCACCAAGCAACTGTAAATACTCTGGTTTGTGTGCAACCATGAGTAATGTATTTTGCAATTTCTTCACTCATTATCCCTTACACTACACCATATATGACTTTTACCAACACTTTTTTTGGTGTTACAAGCTAAAGTGTTGCCTTACAGTACTAAAATTTGATCTGAGGCAACATCTTTTTTTGTGTTACCGTAGGCATGATTGAATTTCTACTATAACACGAAATATAATGTTGCAACTGATAATTAAAAATGTGTTACAAAAACTAAAAATTTAGGCGGTATATGCCGAATGTTTGTTTGGCGGGTCAAATTTTAACCCAAATATTGGGCCGCCAAAAGTTAAAATCCAGCCCGGTTAATTATTTGTCTAAAATTAGTTAACTAAAAATAATAAAAATCAGTCTAATCTCTCCCATGCTTATTTTCACTCGATCTGTACCCCTTCCTCTCTCTCTCTCTCTATCTCTCTCTCTCCGCCTCAGACATACACAAAAATCATGCTCAACAAATCGGATATGGCAATAGATTGCAATATATACGTGGCTTCAATAGGATAGTTTAAGGTTATACTGATTAGGGTTTGAATTGGGGATTTAGGGTTTTATAGCAGTTTTAGAAATAGGTTATAGCATTCCGTTTTTTTCTGTTAGATATATTTGATAATGTCATGTGTAATATGATTTGTGTTAGTTTTCAGATCTTACCTAATAGGACAAATCAGTACTTAACTGGAAATCAGCACTTATACTGAAGACAGAACTTAAAATATCAGAACTTAAGTTATCAGAAGATATTTATCAGAAGATAATATCAGGACTTAAGATGACTTTCAGATAAGGCAGGCGGCTGATTGAAATGAAAGAAGATCGAGACTAAGACAGAAAGAAATATATATGAAGAAGGAATTCTATGAAGAATAGAATACTTAGAAGAAAAGATAACTAGTTGATATATTTTAGGAAGCAGAATTATATTCCATATCAATTAGAATATTATCTTATAATTGTGTAGTATATAAACACAGGCATAGGGTTTACACTATAAGTGTTATCATTATCAAAGTTATTATTCATTGTAACCCTAACAGCTCTCGTCATAATTTGTTCATCACTGAGAGAGGACAGTTCCATATTGTAACAGAGTTTATTGTGTTGAATAAAATCCGTATTTTGTTATTTTAGTTCTTATATTTGATTTGATTGTAGTAAATACTGTATTCAACCCCCTTCTACAGTGTGTGTGACCTAACAAGTGGTATCAGAGCAATCTGTTAACACACAAACAGTTTAAGATCCATAAACAATCATGTCTGAAGAAGAAACTCCAACCAAGCCCACCAAAACTGAAGAACCTCCAAAAACCATAACCCATAGTTGATATGAGACTATAAGAGTTCCTATGTTGAAACCTTCTGAGTATTCCATATGGAAAGTGAAGATGGCTATGTTTCTGGAGGCTACAGATCCAGAATATCTCGACAGGATTAATGAAGGACCACATATGCCAACCAAACTCTCTGTGGAAGTTGCAGGTCAGCCAGCAAAGTCTGTACCAAAGGAGAAAAGTGATTACACTGCTGAAGATATCTCATCGATTGCGAAGGATGCAAAGGTAAGACACTTGTTGCATAGTGTCATTGATAATGTCATGTCAAACAGGGTAATTCAATGCAAGACTACAAAAAAGATATGGGATGCTTTGGAAACAAGGTGTCAGGGAACTGATTCAATCAAGAAAAACAGGAAGACTATATTCACTCAAGAGTATGAGCACTTTGACTCAAAGCCAGATGAGTCATTAACTGATTTATATGACAGATTTGTCAAACTCTTGAATGATTTGTCACTAGTTGAAAAATAGTATGATATTGAAGATTCAAATATTAAATTCATGTTAGCTCTTCCTGAAATATGGGATTTGAAGGCCACAATAATAAGAGACAACTATAATCTTGATGAAACAACTCTTGATGAAATTTATGGGATGCTCAAGACTCATGAACTTGAGATGGAACAAAGAAGCAAGAGGAATGGAAGAAAGTCAAGGACAGTTGCCTTTTTGGCTGAGGAGAAAAGTCCCAAAGTTGCTGCCTCAAAGAAAGGCAAGGGAAAGGCTCTTATCACAAAGTCTGACACTGAGTCATCAAGTTCTGATAGTGATGATGACTTAGAAACTGAAAGTATACCTGAGATGGACCCTGATGAGGAGATGATGAAGCTGTGTGCTCTTATGGTGAAAGGGATCACAAAGATTGCATACAAGAAATTCAGGAGAGGAAAGAAGTTTTCCAGGAAAGGTGCAAGTTCTGATAAGAAAGGTTTCAGAAAATCTGAAGGTAGAGGAGGAAAGTCTGACAGAGGAGATTACTCAAATGTTAAATGCTACAACTGTGGAGAGAAAGGCCACATATCTCCTGATTGCAGAAAAGGGAAAAGTGACAAAGGCAAGGCTCTTGTCATAAAGAAGAAAAGCTGGTCAGATGCTTCAGATTCTGAGGATGAGAAAAACTATGCCTTGATGGCAAATGCTGATAGCAGTTCTGATACTGCTGACTTAAAGGTACCTCAAACTACTTATGCCTTTCATACTGATGATATTACTGAGTTGAGAAGATATTTTAAAACCATGTTCATTAGTTATAAAGATCAAACTTTAACATGTGAAAGATTAACTTTTGAAAATCTTGCTTATAAAAAGAGAAATGATTATTTAGAAAAAGAGTTAGTCATGTTCCATCAAACTCAGAAAGATAGAGATGATGCCTTTTATGTTAGGGATGAAGTGCTAAAAATGAATGAATCTCTAAAAACTGAGTTAGAAAAGGAAAGAGAGATTATCAGGACTTGGACTAACTCTGGTAAAGCAACTCAGGATATTCTTAGTAGTGGAAACTGGAAAGAGGGCTTAGGTTATGGAGATGATAAGAACAGTAAGGGAACTGTAGAAACTGAGCCTATAGTTGTTAAACAAAAACCAAAGGTAAATCCTATTAAGTTTGTAACTGCAAAGTCTGATATTGAGAAATCAGAAGTTAAGGAGAAAGTAACTTCTGACAAACCTAAACAGGATAAGCCAACTGAAGTTAACATAGGCTTAATGACCAAGAAGCAGCTTAAGCATAAGCTGAAAGATGTTAAGAATGTAAACAAGGTAAAGCCACCTAGGAAAAATAGTAATGGAAAGGAAGGTGTGAATAAAAGTAACAATTATAAGCCTGTTCCTAATGCTCCTAGAAAAACATGTCATAACTGTGGAAATTCTAACCATCTGGCTTCTTTTTGCAGGAAGAATAAGAATATAAACTCCTTACCTTCAAAATCAGGAGTTAAGAGTCAGTCTGTTAGATATAAGCCATAAAATCCTTGTTTTCATTGTGGTAGTTTATGGCATTCCATTTATACTTGTAAGGAATATCATAGTTTGTACTATGATTATTATCAAATAAAACCTTCTTTAAAGAAAGTTAGCATTATTCCTTCTAGTGTAAGTTCTGATACAATGTCTGATATTGCAAATTCTGATAAGAAAATTGTTAACATAAACTCTGATGCTAAATCCGCTGCAAATGTTAACAAACTTAATAAGGCCAAAGGATCCAAGCAAGTTTGGGTCCTTAAAACTAATCATTAGTGGTCTTTGTGATTGCAGGGCAACAGGAAGAACATCCTAGTTCTGGACAATGGGTGTTCAGGACATATGACTGGAAATAAAGCCCTGCTATCAGACTTTGTGGAGAAAGCTGGCCCATGTGTTTTTATGGAGATGGCAACATTGGAAAAACTCTGGGATATGGTAATATCAATCTTGGGAATGTCATCATTGAAAAAGTAGCTCTGGTCTCAGGACTTAAACACAATCTGCTGAGTTTGAGTCAAATCTGTGACAGAGGTAATCATGTGGATTTCTTTGAAGAACACTGTGAAGTTGTAAGCAAATCTTCAGGCAAAGTTGTTCTGAATGGATATAGGCATGGTAACATTTATGAAGCCAAGTTTTCAACAAGTACTGATGGTTCTGCAATCTGTCTGTTAAGTAGAGCATCAATTGAAGAAAGCTGAGATTGGCACAAGAAACTCTCTCATTTAAATTTTAATAATATAAATGAACTAGTCAAGATAGATCTTGTGAGAGGACTGCCAAAATCAGTATTTTCTCCTGATGGCCTTTGTGATTCTTGTCAGAAGGCAAAATAAAGAAAATCTTCATTCAAGAGCAAGACTGAATCATCAATTCTTGAGCCTTATCACCTACTACATGTCGATCTATTTGGTCCAGTGAATGTCATGTCTATTACAAAGAAGAAATATGTTATGGTCATAGTGGATGAGTTCACCAGATACACATGGGTGTATTTCTTGTACATAAAAAGTGAAATTGCATCTGTATTGATTGATCATGTCAAGCAACTGGATAAATTGGTCAAAGACTCTGTGAAAATCATAAGAAGTGATAATGGCACTGAGTTCAAGAATTTGATCATGGAAGAGTTCTGCTATGACTATGGAATAAAGCAGGAATTTTCTGCTCCTGGAACTCCAAAGCAAAATGGAGTTGTTGAAAGAAAGAATATAACTCTTATTGAAGCTGCACGAACTATGCTTGATGAAGCAAAGTTGCCAACCTACTTTTGGGCTGAAGCTGTGCAGACTGCTTATTTTACTCAGAATGCAACACTTATCAACAAGCATGGAAAAATATCATATGAGTTGGTGAAGAAAAAGAAGCCAAATCTGAAGTATTTTCATGTATTTGGATGTAAGTGTTTTGTTCTTAAGACTCATCCGGAACAGCTATCCAAATTTGATCTAAAAACTGATGAAGGAATTTTCGTTGGATATCCACTTTCCATAAAAGCCTTTAGAGTCTACAATTTAAGAACAAGGGTTGTCATGGAATCTATCAATGTCTCTTTTGATGATAAGAAGATTACTGGACTTGAAGATTTCATGATCAGCTGAGATTCGAAAATGAAGTTTTAAATTCTGATTCTGTAAATCCTGACAGTCTAAATCCTAATACTGCAAACTCTGATGGATTAAACTCTGATGTTATTGAAACTGTGGTGACTATGCCTAAGGAAAATTCACCTGTGCAGGGGGAGCATAATGAAGATCCAACCACATCTCAAGAAGCATCAGAATCTACAACAGGCTCTTCAAGTTCTGATTCGTCAAGTTCTGATGGGCCAAGTTCTGATAATTCTGGAAACTCGTGTTCTGATATTTCTGGAAACTCAAATTCTGAAGGATCCAACTCAGAGAACATAATTTAAGGGGGAGCATCATAAAATGTTGATGGAGACAACATGGATCATGGGGGAGCATCCAGTTCTAGAGATAACCTTCCATCTGAAAGGAAGTGGACTAAAGCACATACACCTGACTTAATTATTGGAAATCCTGATGCAGGTGTCAGAACTAGAACAACTACATCAAATGAATGTCTCTATCATTTTTTTCTTTCTCAAACTGAACCAAAGAAAGTGGAAGAAGCTCTTCAAGATCCTGATTGGGTGCAAGCAATGTAGGAAGAGTTAAATGAATTTGAAAGAAATAAAGTCTGGACCCTAGTGTCAAGACCAAAGAACAGGTATGTTGTTGGTACAAAGTGGGTGTTCAGAAACAAAACTGACAGTGATGGCATAATTACAAGGAATAAAGCAAGGCTGGTTGGAAAAGGATACTCTCAACATGAGGGAATTGATTATGATGAAACATTTGCACCAGTTGCTAGATTGAAAGCCATAAGGATATTTTTGGCTTATGCTGCTCACAAGAAGTTTAAAGTTTTTCAAATGGATGTGAAAAGTGCTTTTCTTAATGGAGAATTGGAAGAGGAAGTATATGTTGAACAACCTCCAGGCTTTGTAGATTCTAAATTTCCAATTCATGTCTACAGGATTAATAAAGCACTTTATGGCCTTAAGCAAGCTCCAAGAGCATGGTATGAGACATTAGCTCAGTTTCTTCTGGAAAGTGGATTTAACAGAGGGCCTATTGACAAAACACTGTTCTACCTCAACCATGGAAAGGACTTACTTTTGGTGCAAATATATGTTGATGATATCATTTTTGGTTCTACAAATGACAGACTTTGTAAGAAGTTTGCCAAGCTGATGCAGTCAAGATATCAAATGAGTATGATGGGAGAACTTAACTATTTTCTAGGCCTTCAATTCAAGCAGAATAAAGAAGGAACTTTTATTTGTCAATCTAAGTAAACCAGAAATTTGTTGAAAAAGTTTGGAATGCAAGATTGTTCAAGTGCATCCACTCCTATGGGCACTGCAACAAAGTTAAATAAGGATACTGGTAAATCAGTAGATATTACTGATTATAGAGGTATGATTGGTTCACTACTCTATCAAACTGCAAGTAGACCTGATATCATGTATGCTACATGTCTTTGTGCAAGATTTCAAGCAGATCCAAGAGAACCTCACTTAACAGCTGTGAAAAGAATTTTCAAGTACCTTAAGGGTACAGCTGATCTGGGATTGTGGTATCCCAGAGAATCAGACTTTAAGCTAATAGGTTACTCAGATGCAGATTTTGCAGGATGCAAAATTGACAGGAAAAACACAAGTGGAAGCTGCCAATTTCTTGGATGCGGATTGGTTTCTTGATTTAGCAAGAAACAGAAGTCAATTTCCATATCAACTGCAGAAGTAGAATACATTGCTGCAGGAAGCTGTTGTGTACAGATTCTTTGGATGAGGAATCAATTACTAGATTATGGGTTAGAATTTTCGAAAATCCCTATTTACTGTGATAATCAAAGTGCTATTGCTATGACAGGTAATCCAGTTCAACACTCAATGATAAAACACATCAGCATTAGGTACCACTTCATAAGGGAACATGTGGATGAAGGTACAGTGGAATTGCATTTTGTTCCAATAGATCAACAACTAGCAGATATCTTCACAAAACCACTGTGTGAAGCTACTTTTACAAGATTGGTAAATGAACTTGAAATGGTTTCTGGTTCTTTCTCTAAATCTGCTTAATTTATGTTCTGATACATCAGACTTTATGATCAGTATTTACAGATATTACTATCTTTGTGTATTCTTTGCTTAAATTGAAATTTGTTTAAGTGCTGATTGTTGTCTGATATGAATTTTAAACTCTGATAGTGATATGAATGTTTCTATGACTATTCAATCCAATGAGGATAACTGTGCTAGATGCTGACCTAGTAGTCTTTAATATACTAAAGATCCCATGTTTGAAGTAATTGTTTATGTGGAAATCTTTTAACACAAGCAAATTCTGATATTGAAGTTAGTTAAGTTTACTTTGTGTATCTTATTACTAAGTCAAAAACTAGAATAATGCTTCTTATCTATTAAGTTTTAATGTTAGTAAATCTGATGAATGTACTAAGTGCTGATAAGCCTCACTTATCAAAAGAAAAAGAAAAGAAAAGAAATAAATATCAGGTACTTCTTTGAGATCTAGAGTAAAAATGTGGAAGGGAAGACCCAAGTGCATTGCTGGTATTAAATAATATGCATTAGAAAAGCAAAATAAAATTTTCTTGGTGACTTTTCACACTCTATGATTACTGAAGAAATACTCTGATAACAGGATAAATTCTGATAAGTAGTCGTGACTCACTTACACTGAGAAGCCACTGTAAAATGGAATTTCAAAAGATGCATAAAATGAGCATAAAACAGTTGAGGTGGACTCGTGCATGAACTCATTCAATAGTAGGCTTCAGAATAATAACAGATTTTGAGTAAAGTTCTTAGTTATTCCTTATTTCTAAGATGTACTGAAGTGAATCAGACTTTACTCTTTTTCTGATATTTAGCTTAATGCACAGACTTACAGTCCGTATGAATGATGAAAATTACTCTGGTGATAAATGTTATTTTAGATGAACAGTTTATGTGTCAGATTGCATAAATTCTGAGGACAAGTTCTGATGGAAGTTCTGATGATTGAGTTCTGATGAATCCATATCAGTATTTGTGTGAAGAATTACAGGAATACACATTCACTTTTCGAGTTAAGGAGCCATATTCTGATGACTTTTAAATCCTGATAATAATCAAGTTTTGATGCTAACGAGGCGGTATTTATTTACTTGGTTTATTTTTGGTCATTACTTGAACGATAATATTTTTACAAAATATTGGTTTATGTGAGAGAAAATAGTCATAATCATTATGGGTTAGTGGTTAACGTGTATGTCCTGAAAAACTGCATGTGCACGGTAATTATTGCTTATTTTACGTGCCCATTAACTCTTGTTCTAACCGTTTACTGACTGTTCACATGGTGCCAGGTGTAAAGTGTATCCCATGCTTCAAAAATACGACTGTTGATTGGAGAGAGTATATATATGAGAGATAAAAGATTTTCTAATCTTTTACTTACTTTTCTATTCTAAATCTCTTTTACTTTCTCTCTCTCTCTTTTATTTTCTGAAGTTGTTTTTCTCTCAGGACTTTTTACAAACACTTTGCAAACATACTCTTACTCACTTAATTTCTTACAGAAATGGCACCAAAAGACGTAATTTTTGATGGAGCTAAGTTTGTTCCTAATAACTTCTCCGCTATTCTTAGCAAGTCGGAAGCCCCATCAGAACTTCACTTCATTCAGGACTTTCTTGCTAGTTTTGATATTGGGTACGCTCTGACCGAACCTGATGCAGTCTCTGGTACTCAAGTGCTGGAGTTCTGGAGAAGCGGAGTATATGATGATGGTGGTGCTCAAGGGTCCCCAAGTATTATTTTTTCAACAGGGGAGGATGAGCATGTCGTGACATTGGCTACGGTTCGACAAGCACTGTAGCTGCCTGAGAACTGTGTTTATTCTACTGTTGAAGAGCCAGTTCTTCAAAACATGATGGCCAGTCTGGGGTATGAGAGGACATTGGCAAAGCTGGGTCAGTTGAAGAGATCTTACATAAGGAGGGAATGGAGTTTCTTCTTTGACTGCATAACCAAGGCTTTTGCAAACAAATGTTCTAATTTCGATGCAATCCCCATATTCAGCCAACAAATCGGAACCTCAACCATCAGCACCTACCACCTCTACACGAACACCTCAAACTTCACAACCTCAACCTTCAGATCCTACAGTGAAACCTTCATCTTCCAAACCCAAGAGGACTAAGAAAGTACCTCAGACTAAATAGAAGAGAAGGAGAATTATTCTGCGAGATGAATCAGATACTGAGGAAAAGGTTCCAATATCAGAACCTGTTGTTGTAGAAGCTGAGAAGGTTTCTTCTCAGAAAGATACTGTAACTGGGAGTTCTAGGCCCCTCAAAAGGCTTAGAAAGTTAAATTCTGATGATAAAACTCCTACAGTGTCTCCACCTTTGAAGAAGTTAAAGAAATAGAGAGCTCACAGGGACATAGTTGAGTCAGATTCAGAGGATGTTGTGGAAGCAGCTAAGGAAGGGGATCAGGAATCTCTGATTTCAACAGAACCAATTGTTATTGAATCACTTCCTTCTGCACAACCAGAAACTGTTCAAGAAAGAATACCTACACTTCCTCTGTCACCTATAGTTGATCCAGTACATATGGAAGAACCAGGTATAAGTGCTGAAATTGATATTCATAACTTGATTGTGCCTGAGGTTTTGTACTTGGAAGCTCCACCAATTCAACTCACTCCACCAACAACATCAATTTTGGATGTTGATCAGAACCTGGCTGCAGATCAGAATTTAGAGGATGATGTTGAAGCCTCTATAGCCTCATATACTGCTATTTTATTAGAGGATGCTGATCCTGCAGGATCTACAAGTTCTGATGCTGCCAATGAAGAAACTACTGGTGAAGCTGCTGCTAATTTAGATGTTGATGCAGCTGGTCCATCAGGACATGCACCTCAACAAACAGTTAATAAAGCTGATCTAATCAAGAAGTTTGTTAAGGAAGTACCAGTACCTTGGAGTGAAACTTCTAGAGGAAAGTAGTGGACTAAGGAATGGAACATAGTTAGATTTGTTCCTTCTAAAAAGATTATTGCTGAGCATCTGGCAAAAGCTGATGAAATGCTGATAAATGATGATTTCAAGGCATAGCTGAGAGTTACTGCATTGAGTACTAGGCACCTTCAAGGTCAACACTCGACAACTCATGCCAAGGTGAATAATATTCAAGAAATTTTGATCCAGCAAGATATGAATGTGAAACTTGAAAAGAACAGATTTTTCAAGCCAGTCTTTGACAGAATTTCCTACATTGAGAAAACTCAGGAGAAGCAACAAACTCAAATTGATGAAATTTTGAAGAATCAAGCTTCTCACCAAAATCAACTCAATGAGATCCAATCCTCAGTGGAATTGTTTGTCTCTCTTCTTTTACCTGCTGATGCCAAAAAGGGGGAGAAAGTGATTAAGTCCAAATGCAAATCTATTCAGACACTAAAGGGAAAGGATGACGGAAATGATGACCAGGGAAACTCTAACAAGGGTAGAGGTCAAGGTCAAGGCAAAGTATCTTCATCAAGTAAAGCTAGAATTACAAGTCAAGGAACAAGTTCTGATACTGGGAGAAGAATAAGTGCTGATACTGGTAAAAGGATAAGTTCTACTGAATATCTGGAACTTGATGAAGAAATTTCAAAGGAGTTATTTCTTAAAGAAAATCCAGGAATGGACTTTGAGAGTCTAAAGGAAGAAGAAGCTAGACTCAAAGCAGAAGGTGTCAAGACAAAATCTAAAGCTTCTGTTGTTGAAAAGAAATTTCCAAAGCCTAAAGGTATTGTGATAAAGGAAAGAACAAATTTTGAGGCAATCAAAGCCAAATCACAAGTGGAAATTGATCCAAGGTCCAAGGGAAAAGAAAAAGTTGATGAACCTGTAAAGGTTTATATGCCAGTCATGGATGAAGAAATAACTGATGATGAAGAAGATGTTAATCTTACTCTGATACATAAGTAGATTTTTCAAACAACCTCTGACATGGCTCATGTTGTTCAGAGTCAAGATATAGTAAGTTCTGATATGACAGAGAAGCAAGCAACCTCTGACATAGCTCAAGTTGGCTTGATATCAGAAGATAAGGAAAAGGAAACCTCTGACATTGCTCATGTTAAACCTTCAAAGATACTCTTACCAGGATTCACCAAAGCTAAACAGGCTCAATCTTTGAAGACTACACGTGGTTTTGAAGCAAGAGTTATTACGGGAAAGGAAGCAAGAGATAATCTGGATTGGGTAGTTTTGATGAAAGAAGAGTACATAACACTACCAATGATCCAACTTCCTTAAGTGAACCAGGTGTTGGAGCAACTCCTGAAAGATTGAATCGACTTGAATCTGTACAAATGGTTTACCATACCTTTTTAAAAGAACATATCTTGTTATATTTTATGACAGATGGAAGGGTATACCATATTAGGCAGAATGCTATACCACTGAAGTATTTTGAGGAACTG
Source organism: Apium graveolens (assembly GCF_009905375.1). Classification (NCBI taxonomy): domain Eukaryota; kingdom Viridiplantae; phylum Streptophyta; class Magnoliopsida; order Apiales; family Apiaceae; genus Apium; species Apium graveolens. Next base: position 103,413,138 of record NC_133653.1, on the reverse strand, counting down.
GAACATGTTCAATTCCTACTTCAAGTGAAAGACAGATTAACAGATAGTGCAGCAGGTTATTTAAAGTCTCAAATTCAAAGACAGAAGAAGCTTTATTAGCTTTATTCTGTAAAGTCTGACAGCACATACTGTCCCAAGTACAGAGATCACAAAGGTGATATTGTCGAAATGAAGCCTAACTCTGCTAAGATCATAACTACTTTTCTAGGTTATAAGGCTGTGGAATTCAATTTAGAGTCTGACAAGGCATATCTGATCAGACTAGATCAGGAGATAAGAAAAGCTAAGATAAATGATCTCAGAGCAGCTATTTTTCAAACTGGTGAAGATACAGCTGAATTGATAAATGCTAAAAGGAGGATGGTCAATGAACTTGAATATACTGAGAGATGTTTGTTGAAGAACTATCTCAGAACAACTCCTGATATCAAAGAGATCAGAAATTGAAGCCAAGTCAAAGATCTACAACGGCTTAAATTCTGAAGTGTATACAGACTGAAGCTGTTATCAGAAGTTAAAGATGGTAAAGCTGAAAGGACTGTAAGTTGTAGTTATCTAGTCAAATTCTCATGCATTTGTACTTAATGTTTTTGACATCATCAAATATCTGTTAAACTTATATATTATGCTAATTTACAAGTTGGGGGAGATTGTTAGATATATTTGATAATGTCATGTGTAATATGATTTGTGTTTAGTTTTCGAATCTTACCTAACAGGACAAATCAGTACTTAACTGGAAATCAGCACTTATACTGAAGACATAACTTAAGATATCAGAACTTAAGTTATCAGAACTTAAGTTATCAGAAGATATTTATCAGGAGATAATATCAGGACTTAAGATGACTTTCAGATAAGGCAGGCGGCTGATTGAAAGGAAAGAAGATCGAGACTAAGACAGAAAGAAATATGCATGAAGAAGGAATTCTATGAAGAATAGAATACTTGGAAGAAAAGAAAACTAGTTGATATATTTTAGGAAGCAGAATTATATTCCATATCAATTAGAACATTATCTTGTAATTGTGTAGTATATAAACACAGGCATAGGTTTTACACTATAAGTGTTATTAATATCGAAGTTATTATTCATTGTAACCCTAGTAGCTCTCGTGATAATTTGTTCATCACTGAGAGATGACAGTTCCATATTGTAACAGTGTTTATTGTGTTGAATAAAATCTGTTTTTTGTTATTTGAGTTCTTATATTCGATTTGATTGTAGTAAACACTGTATTCAACCCCCTTCTACAGTGTGTGTGACCTAACATTCTCAATTGGGTTTCTTCTCAATCGGGTTTCTTCTCAATCGGGTTATAGTATTTCAATTAGGGATTTCAACATTTAGCCAAGTATACTTCTTATTTTCTGCTTATATTTGTGTGTATATCTTTTTGTGTGCTCATATTTATATTAGAAGGTGAAAAAATATATATTCGGGAAGTGAAGAAATTGATGAAGTGGATGGCTTCCAGGCCTAGTTTCTTATTTGGTTTCATATTGGGTATCTTTATCTCCATGTCTTGTACATATTTTTTTGTCATGCCTATTTTGTATACATATTTTTCTATCTGTTCATCTCATTCTTCTTCTCAATCCAACGGCCCAGATTCGATCATCATGTCCAAGGCCCGTGTTTACATCGATATCAGTGTCGCCCGCCCCAGAGAATATTGGGATTATGAATCTCTCGTTGTTCAGTGGGGGTAATCTCAATCTCTTACACACATACATTATACATTATTTATTTGCTTTTTATTTTTTAGCTTTCTTGATTTGATTTATTTGTGTTGATTTTGTTTCGATTCTTTGATTTGAATATGTTTTTTGTTCGTTCGAGTGATTGAATTTGATATAATTAGTTAAGAACACTTTGTTTTTACTCAATATTTTATTAATTTTATGTCTGATTAACTATAAGTGTTGATGGGTATTATATTACAAAGGGGTTATTTTACGTTATTAGATTTAACCCAATTTTTGAGCTGTATTGTAGATTCTGTAAGTTAATTACAGTAATTAAGATGGATCACCGAATATAGTTTTCATCTTTTTGCCTTTTCAATTAATCAGGACTACTACTCTCAGTCCGGTCTCTAATTGTGTTTCTACATTGCAATTGAGTATGTAATTAGGGTTTCTGAATTGGAGCTTATTGAAAATGCTTTCAAGATGATAAAGGTATGGCTTATTCTTTTATTTATTTAGTCCTCTTTGAAACTTGTTGGTTTCTGATTTTTTTTAACGGAACGTTTCTTGTAGAAAGTAAATATTTCAAGGAATTGATTTGGTAAAGAACTATAAGTACCGCCTTCTAATTTGTAAGCATGTTCTTAGAGTTTAAAAATTTTATTTGTCATCTGTATTAATGTTATGAGTAGGTTATGTTTATGGAATTAATGTAGTAGTGTGTAAAAGTTTGTGGTCTCTTATCGGTTGATGGAAGGGGGCTAGGTTTGTAATGATTGACCTCAACCAGTATACTTAACCGATGACTGAGACTTGAGGATTGAAGGTTAATTTGATGTCATGCTAAATGTTGTAAAGGTTTACATATTCAGTTAGCCTGTGTTAATGAATTTGTATTTCACACCATACATCTCTCTGTATAGACTAAGTGAATGTATAACTTTATCTTTGGCCCTCGATTACTTGTTAAGGTTGTTTAACAATAGACTACTTTGTTATGGCAATGTGTACTTGTCTGTTGGTGTTTGGAATTTAGGATGATGAGAGCTCGAGGAGATAGAAAAAACAACTTCTTGGAAGTTTGGATATAAATTCCGTTGCAGGTATGTCAATTGGTAAGCTATGATAATTCTTAGTTTTTTTCACAGAGTTCTTCGGAAATTTTCTTTTCGTTCTTGGATTTTTTGTAGACACTGTACATTCTTGTTAATGGCAACTGCTTGTCGAGTGTGAAAAAGTTTGAAATAGTATAGTTAATCACAGCAAAGTTTAGTTGTATTATATAATATATTTATAATAAAATGATCGAAAAAAATTTAGCTAAGCTAAGACAATGGTGATTATATCTGCGGTGGCTTGGGTTGTTTTCGCATCTCTACACTAATGGCTCACATTTACAAGGCATTGTAATGAATATAAGATGAGATCTTCAGGCATTAGTACATGCAAGCTTTCGTTTTGCATTTTGATTAAATCCTGCAAAAAAATATCGAAAATAATTAGTACAAAAATATACCAAGCTGTAGAAATTTTTTGGTTCTTTTTTTATGACTTCACTCTCATGTGCAGGTTGATTGTGAATTATGATGAACATATATTAAGGGAATATACTTAACGTTATTAAACATCTTTTCCCAAAGGAATGTTACTTAACGTTATAACCTTGTTGTTTAATACTTATGTATAGATCACCGAGTAGTATCAGGATAATAGGACATCCTTTTTTTCATTAGTTACAATAACATGCAGCTGTACTAGACTTTTACAATCTAAATGAAATAATATTTTGCTACACAGTTTGAGCTGCATATGCTGCATTCTCATATGGGATCTATAGAATATAACATCAAGCAAGGAGTCTTAAGGATAGAATTGCAAGGATGGAAGCTAACCTCAAATCAGTTGAGCCCCTCACATTGCAGCTACAGAAAGCACAAGCAGAAGCACATGAATTATTTTTGACAAGGCAGGAACTTGTTGGAAGATAAATTTGATGTTAGAAATTGAGATTACTTTTGTTTAATTAGAAATATGGTCAAAAGTTGTGGCTTTTGGATGAATTTGCAAACTTTATTTAATTTAGTTGACTGAAAACTTTGTATTGTTGTGTTGTATTTGAACTTTGGATTTGAGTTCTTAAGTTAAATATGTATTAAGTTCTTAGTGTTACAAGTGTAATTAGTAGATAATTTTATTTTGGTAAAAACATGAAAAAATATTACAATAAATACAGAAGTATTAAAAAATAAATGTTACAATAAGATATAAAGATGTTACCAAAAGATTGAATTGTTTTATCATTCGGTGTTACAATAGCAAATATGATGTTGCTAAAGAGTTTATTGCAACATCTTTTTTAATGTTACTAGATCTTTATGGGTGTTACAATAGAACTACGGTTACACTTGCCTTATGTAACCATAGATACTGAAAGTGTAACTATTGGGGGTCTATTGTTACATTTTCATCTATGTTACCAAAAGATCAAAATCTATTACAATAGACCCCTATTGTAGCACGAGCAAATCCAACACCACGAAATTTTCAAAAAGTGTAACTATAGCCCAATTTTTTGCTTTAGGTAACATTTTTTGGCCATTTTTACACTTTTTTTGGGGTGTTGTTAGAGGTCATATATGGTGTAGTGTTACTCTTGATTTGGCCAAATAATAAAAGACCTAAATCGGTTTAATTGAGGTTACTTAGGGTTGGAAATCTTATAAAAAAAATATAAACCATATATTCTTTTTAAGGAAAAAAAATTATGATTGTGTGAGATTTTTAGTATTTATCTCTTTTTATTATAAAATCTCAATACTATTATCTTATATATATGTTAGGAGTAATTGATGATATCAAACAGAAACTATCAGAAGCATCTATAGATGGTAATTACTAACATCGACGGATGATGGTAATAAGCATCAATGGATGATGATTACAAGCATCGACAGATGATGATGATATCGACGGATAATGATATCAACGGTTGATGATGTCAACGGATGATGAAATTAGTATTTGTCACATCAGTTGATCTTTGAAGAGGAAAAGGAAACAGGAACTCAAGTCGGTGTAGGACTTTATCTCAGAAGCAATTGTACAAGTTTCCTCATTGTTAATAGAATAGGATTCCTTATACATTGGTAGTTGTGCTCTATATAAAGCACATATTAGGTTCATGCTATAAACATTGCGACATTGTTAGATCTTTCACATAACCTAGCATCTCTCAAGGATATTTGTTCATCCTTTCGAGAGAGTACTTGTGTAATAAGTTTTTATAAGATTGATATAAAAACTGTTGATTCTGTTGAAACTTTGTCTACTTGATTATATTAACTGTATTCCCCCCCCCTCTACAGTTGATTAAGGGCCTAAAAATTGGTATCGGAGCTTGCTGTTAACGTACAAACAGTTTAAGGTCTGGAGATTGATCAACCATGTCAGACAAAGGAGAAGAAGAAACACAAAATCCGGATCAGAAGCCACAACCCCCAGCCACATAATAGATAAGTAGCAACATGAGTAGGTATGAAGCAATCAAGGTACCCATCCTGAAAGTGTATGAATATCCAATCTGGAAAGTCAGGATGGCCATGTGTTTGGAAGCCACAGATCCTGAATACTTAAGCAGGATCTATGATGGTCCTTATAAACCAATGAAGGTAGATGTTTCGGTTGCAGGAGAACCAAAGAAGATGATAGACAAAGACAAGAAGGACTATACTACTGAAGATATCTCATTTATCATGAAGGATGCTAAGGTTAGACATATCCTACACAATAGTCTTGATAGTGTTATGTACAATAGATTCATTGGATGTAAAACATCAAAAGAGATATGTGACGCTTTAGAATTAAAGTGTTAAGGTACAACTGCTATCAAGAAGAACAGGAGGACAGTACTTACTCAAGAATATGAGCACTTTGACTCAAGGGACAATGAATCCGTAACTGAGATCTATGATAGATTTCAGAAGTTGCTGAATGACTTATCCCTTGTCAACAAAGAATATGATTTGGAGGACTCAAACTTGAAGTTCCTACTTGCTCTTCCTGAAAAGTGGGACTTTAAAGTCATATCAATCAGTGATAAATATCAACTTGACATCACACCTCTAGATGAGATCTATGGAGTTCTGAAAACTCATGAACTAGAGATGGAGCAAAGGAGCAAGAGGAAAGGATCAAAAGCTAGACCAGTTGCACTCAAAGTTGAAGAGAAGCCAAAGGAGAAAGCTAGAAGGAAAAGCTACTCCAAAGGGAAAGCCATGATTCCTAAGTCAGATACTGAATCATCAAATTATGATGATGACTCAAATCCTGATACTGAATCAGATACTGATAGTGATCATAACAACAATGAAGATATGGATCAAATGGCTGCCCTACTGGTTAAAAGTTTTAAGAAGATGGTCTACAGAAAATTCAAAAAAAAAGAAGATTTTCCAAAAGAGGTTCCACTTCCTTGAACTATGATAAGAACAACAACATATGATATACTGATTAGAAGGAAGCTAGATCTGGAAAACCTGAAAAGTCAAAAGAGAGATGTTATAACTGTGATGGACTTGGACACTTTGCAGCTGACTGCAGAAAACCCATAGCTGAGAAGAAACAAGCTTTGATCTCAAAGAAGAAAAACTGGGATGATTCATCAGACTCAGATGATGGGATCAGTTATGCTCTCATGGAAATGCTGATGTTGAGACCAACACTGCTGAATTAAAGGTACCCCAGTCTACTCTTGCATTTGATACTGATTATATCTATGAAGTAATATTATTTCTTAAGACTCTGCATGTTAGTTTTAGGGATCAAACCTTAGAGAACATTAGAATCAAGAGTGAAAACTCGGTGCTTAAGGAAAGGAATGATTAGCTAGAAACTGAGTTGCTTTCCACGCTAAAAATTCAAAAAGAAAGAGATAATGATGTTTATGTTAAAGAAAAATTGTTAGAAAAATATGCTTATTTAGAAAAGGAGTTAGTTAAAGAGAGAGAAGTCATTAAACTTTGGACTAACTCAGGAAAGACAACTTAGGATATCTTAGAAAAGGATTGTTGGGGATCAATATTAGGATATTCACCTAGATCTAATTCTGATAAGAAAAGTGAAAACGAAACTGAGAAAATAGAACCAATAAAAACTGATAGCGAGGTCAAATTGAACAAGGTTCAAATAAAGACCATTAAGTTTAATCCTAGTGCTAATTCTGTTAAGTCAATTCATGAGAAAGGTACTACCTCAGCACCTAGATCAAACTTAATTACTGAAAAGAGTGAACAAGTTCACACAAACTCAGTAAATATTGGTTCAATGACTCAGAAACAGCTTAAGCAAAAGCTGAAGGATTTACACATGAAAGACAAGAGGAAAAGGTCTAGGAAAAATAGGAATGGAAAGGTAGGTGTTAATAAGAATGGAAACTATGTAACCCCACATAATGCACCTAGAAAGACCTGTTCAGACTGTGGTAGCACTAATCATCTTGCTAATTCTTACAGGAAGAATAAAGAGATAAAAGATGTTCCTTCTAAATCAGAGTTTAGGAATAAAACAACTAGATATATACCACAAAATCCTTGTTTTCATTTTGGCAGTGTTTGACACTCTATTTATACATGTAAAGAGTATCACAGTTTGTATTATGATTTTTATAAACTGAAACCTTCTTTAATTAAAGCAAAGTCTATTTCTTCATGTATAAATACTGATAGTAAGAATGTTAACATAAACTCTGATATGAAGTCTTATGCTGCATATGTTAACAAACTTAAAAAGGCCAAAGGATCCAAGAAGTCTGAGTCCTTAAAACACTAACTGATTTAAATTACTGATTGCAAGGTGACAGGAGGAATGCTCTAGTCTTGGACAATGGATGCTCAAGACATATGACTAGTTATAAATCCATGCTATCAGAATTTGAGGAGAAGGCTGGCCCAAGCGTTTCTTATGGAGATGGCAACTTAAGAAAAATCTTGGGATATGGCAAAATCAAAGATGGAAATGTCATCATTGAAAATGTAGCTCTAGTTGCAGGACTCAAGCATAATCTGATCAATATGAGTCAAATCTGTGACAGAGGTTACCATGTCAAATTTTTTAGGGATCATTGTGAAATTGTCAGTAAGTCTGATGGCAAGATCACATTGACTAGTATGAGACATGGTAGTTTGTATGAAGCCAGGGTCTCCACAAGAACTGATAATTCAGAAGTTTGTCAACTAAGTAGAGCATCTGTGAAAGACAGCTGGAACTGGCATAAAAGACTTTCTCACCTTAACTTCAACAATATCAATGAACTTGTGAGGAAAGATCTTTTAAGAGGATTTTCCAATGCAGTATTTACTCCTGATGGCTTATGTGATTCATGCCAGAAAGCCAAACAAAGGAGGACATCTTTCAAGAGTAAAACTGAATCCTCAATTCTTGAACCATATCATGTACTTCATGTTGATCTCTTTGGTCCAGTGAATGTTATGTCTATTTCCATGAAGGGTATGCACTTGTGATTGTTGATGAATATACAAGATACAAATGGGTGTATTTTCTGCACACCAAGGATGAATCTCCATCCATTCTTCTTGATCATGTGAGGGAGATGGAGAAAGGATCAACATATAAAGTGAAGATCATCAAAAGTGATAATGGAACTGAATTCAAGAATAGCTTTATAGAAGAGTTCTGTAAACTCAAGGGGATAAAATAAGAGTTTTTTGCTCCTGAAACTCCACAACAAAATGGAGTTGTTGAAAGAAAGAATAGATATCTGATAGAAGCTGCAAGAACCATGCTAGAAGAAGCAAAATTGCCTACCTATTTTTTGGGCTGAGGTTGTGCAAACTGCTTGCTTTTCACAATATGCAACATTGATCAACAAGCATGGAAAGACACCATTTGAGATGGTGAAAGGAAAGAAGCCAAATTTGAAATACTTTTATATATTTGGTTGTAAATGTTTTATTCTCAAAACTCATACGGAGCAGCTTACCTAGTTTGATCTGAAAGCTGATGAAGGAATATTTGTAGGATATCCGTTGACTACAAAAGCCTTCATAGTTTATAATCTGAGAACAAGAACAGTCATGCAGTTTATACATGTATCTTTTGATGACAAGAAGATAATAGGTCTAGAAGATGCAGATGATCATGACAAGTTGAGATTTGAAAATGAAGTACCTTACGCTGAACTTTTAAATCCTGACTATGATACAATAAGTCCTGATATTCACTCAAAGCTCTGAGGTTCCACGGAATAGTGGAAATTTTTCCGACACTGAAGCATATGTTGAGGGGGAGCAACTTGACACAAATCCAGAGACTACTGCAAGTGATTCAACTCAAAAGACAACAGTAGAAAGATCATTAGACTCATCTTCCTCAAACTCTGATGAGTCAAATACTGATAACAATGGGAACACTGATTCATGGGGAGCATCAGGAAATAATAGTGGTATTACTCAAAGGAATAACAGAGAATTCATGGATCAAGGGGGAGGTTCATCTTCTAGGAGTCAACTTCCTTCAACAAGAAAATGGTCTAAGTCACACACACCTAACTTGATCATTGGAAAGCCACTCAGAATGAATGTTTCTACCATTCTTTTCTATCTCAAATTGAAACTAAGAAGGTTGAAGAAACTCTGCAAGATTCTGACTGGGTCATAGAAATGCAAGAGGAACTCAATGAGTTTGAAAGGAACAAAGTCTAGCCTCTTGTGCCAAGACCAAATAACAGATCTGTAGTTGGCATGAAGTGGGTGTTCAGAAACAAAACTAACAGTGAGGGCATTATTACAAGGAACAAAGCAAGACTGGTTGCAAAGGGTTACTCACAACAAGACGACATTGATTATGATGAGACATTTGTTCCAGTTGCAAGGCTAGAGGAAATAAGAATCTTTCTTGCCTATGCTGCCCACAAGAAATTTAAGGTGTTCCAAATGGATGTGAAAAGTGTATTATTAAATGGAGAACTCGAAGAGGAAGTTTATGCTGAACAACCTCTAGGGTTCATTGATTCAAAGTATCCAGATCATGTCTACTTACTAGATAAAACACTCTATGAAGTAAGCTCCAAGGGCCTGGTATGAAACACTTGCTCTATTTTTGCTAGAGAGCAGTTTCACAAGAGGTACAATTGATAAAATTCTCTTTTATAAATACCATGGTAAGGACTTGTTATTAGTACAGTTATATGTTGATGATATCATTTTTGGATCTACTAATGACAAACTCTGTGAGAGATTTGCAAAGCTAATGCAGTCCAGGTATCAAATGAGTATGATGGGAGAATTGAGTTACTTTCTGGGGTTTCAAGTCAAACAGACTAATGAAGGAATCTTCATAAATTAATCCAAATACACTAGAAACTTACTCAAAATATTTGGAATGCAAGATTGCTCAACTGCATCAACTCCTATGGTCACTGCAACCAAGTTAGATTTAAATACTGGTTCTTCAGTAGATATAACTAACTACAGAGGTATGATTGGCTCACTCCTATATCTGACTGCTAGTAGACCTGATACCATGTATGCTACATGTCTCTGTGCAAGGTTCCAAGCTGACCCTATAGAACCTCATCTATTAGCAGTAAAAAGAATTTTCAAGTATCTCAAAGGCATCATGAATCTGGGATTATGGTATCTTAGAGATTCATAATTTAAGCTAATCGAATATTCAGATGCTGATTTTGCAGGATGCAAAATAGACAGGAAAAGTACTTCTGGAAGCTGCCAATTTCTTGGAGGCAGATTGGTTTCTTGGTACAATAAGAAAAAAAAGTCAATTTTCACTTCAATTGCAGAAGCAGAATACATTGTTGCAGGAAGCTGTTGTGCTATGAAGAATCAATTACTGGATTATGGGTTAGACTATTCTTTGATTCCTATATATTGTGATAATCAAAGTGCTATTGCAATGATATATCACGAGCTACAAAAATCACTCATTGTTGTTTTCCTAAAATATCAAAAAAATAAATTGATTAAATTAAGATTGAAACAAATCTGAAACAATATATTAACTAAATAGGTAATCAATAACGATTTAAGAAAATACATGGCTTCTATACATATACATAAAAATACTTACCCATTTTGTCGAGTAAATTCAAAAATGAAGAATATATCACCAGCAACAAAAATCACCCTTTGTTTGTTTTCCTGAAACATCAAAAAAATAAATCAATTAAATCAAGATTGAAACAAATTCGCAACAACATACTAACTAAATGAGTAATCATTAACGATTTAAGAAAATACATGACTTCTATACATATACATATAATAATGAAAAAGAATATTACAATGAAATTATAGATTCAATTTTGAAATAAATGCTAGTTATTCGATAGCTGGTGTTGAAGGAGTGATTGATTCCGATTTTTGAATTTGATACCTTATAATTGATAGATAAAGGAAAGTAGTAAGCTATTAGCATATAATATGTATTTGTAATTGATTAATGTAAAATAAGAAAAAGATGTAATTGAATTTGTATGCTATTTTAAATAGATTTAGTTAATTTATAACCCGTTTTAGTATTAGATAGTCCATGGATCGAGGATAATTTGTATAGTAATTAGTATATATAGGAAAATGGGTGGATCCATGGGTCAAATTTTAAAAATATGAGTTTTATGTATATTTACCATAGTACCCTTTTTGGTATAAATTTAAGGGAGCCTATGCTAGTGCTCATTAACATATAATAGATAATAGATAATAGGTTTGGATAAAAAATTAAATTACAACCATATATTGTAAAATATGTATTATTTTTATATCATTTTATCACATTTTAATTTTTGAATAGTACTAGAACAACTAATGTAATATTTTTTATATTTATGATTAGTTAAATCTATAATCATATTTTATTTAATATTGTATAGTAATTGGGGTTTAAATACTATTAGAATAATATAATCGTTTTCTATTTATAATTGTATTACAAATAATCTGATCTTTTCCATTGAAATGATATTTACAAATTACTAGTAACATTTAACAAGTCACCTCAATATAGGTTGTTGTGCACAAGATCAGGCACTAAAGAATAACACATAATCACAATACGGTTTTAGTCACGAAGAAGAAAAGATTTTACACGGTCGTTTCAGAAAGCTTTGAGAATAAGTTTACTGGATTTGTGAGCCCCCATTGCAGCAAGTCTCATTACAGCAGGAGTATTGTACAACCTGCAAAATTCCCAAACTATTGTTAGCTTCTCGCCTATCCAAGTACTGGATTTGCTAGCAGCAATTTCTGGCTTGAAAGTTACAAATTGTATATAGAATGCAAGACCCAGGTGAGATTGGAAAGCCCAAGTTGGAAAAAATTTGTGCCCAACAATAAATGGAAATAATTATAAAAAAACAAGATGTCAATAGTGTTTAGGTTGATTTGACTAAACGATAAAGATATCTTGTTTTTTTGGTGATCTTTTAAAATAAAAAATATGGTTAATAACTTTTAAAGTTTCCCGGAAAGTTTACTAGTATGGTAACCCTCGTGGTTTTGTTCAGTTTGTTCAATTGCTGTGCAAAGCCACATCAATCCACAAGTTGTGTCTATCCACAACAAACTTGTATTATGCTCTTCTAAATTAAGTCTATCCACAAGTACAGGGCACAACCAATGGTTTTTTTTATAGTTCCTTGGGAAGTTTTTCTCTTAGTTCCGAGGAACACCCCTAGACCATCACAAGTTCACAACTATAGTTGCTGATTTGTAATAGTAAAGTTGCAAACTACAACAGAACTTCTAACCGTGCCATTTCATCAATTAAGTATTTACTTTATATTACTATAACCATGAAAAGCATGGCAATGTCTAAATTACATTATATCAAGTATCATTGATGGTAAACACATATATCAGAAAATTTTAGAAGTGATGGATCTTTCTTATACTATCCACACTCTCGTTGCACGATCTGAAAGATTTTGTAGGTAGAAACTCACCCTATAAGAGCAAGTCCCCAGGTAGAGAGTGTATAGAACATTGCCCCGGCATGCCAGATATCTAACATTGCCTCGACCTTACTCATACCATTGCCACACAATGCTTTTGTTAGAGCTGCAATTTCAAAATTGAATGTCATAATCGCTCAATTACTTTAATAAAAAATAAGTTAGTGGATCATAAAAAAGAAATTCAGTACGAGATTTTAAGCAAAAGCACAATATTTCAATTCAAGCATTGACTACTAATAGTGTAGATGAAATATAAGGTTCACTAGAAAGACAAGTTCATAACAACTGTGAACTTACTCTTTTGGAGCTCTTCAGGTGTCAACTTCTGTAATACATAAAGAATTATACTGTGAGAAGCATTACAACTTTTTTGAAGAGTGAAGCAAAGATAACATGTTTTGGGCACATACCTGAGAATTTGGATTCGACAAAACACAGTTGGCCATGAAGTTGGCCACCCCATCCACCACACTGTCTTCATTAACAACCACATAATTCTCATTGTCAATGATACTCCATTCTTCGACATTACAGGGAACCATCTCATCATTGACCCACACCCACCAACTTGGTTCTATGGAATTCAGGTTAATTAGGCTCTCCACTGTCTGTAGATCAGTTCCTAATAAAACGCAAACCAACTAAGAAATCACATTTCATTCAATAAAATTCACAGATATAAAAGAAAACTTTATTGAAGGGATAAAAACCAGAAGCCTCTTTTGAAGGGAACTTGCAGCCAGATTCGCAAACTGATTCGTCAGTAAGGGATTTGAGCTGATTCAGAAACTTTTCAGAGTCTATAGAAGCCACTAGATGAGCATGTAACTGCAAAGGGAAGTAAAAGTCATCTTGAGCATATCGTTAGGTAGCCAATTACAAGGAGAAAAACAAGTCATCAATCATTAGGTTAAGGATCCTCCAACAGAAACATGCGACTCCAATAAATATATGTTTAATTTATAAAATAGGGCAAAGTCTAATGTTCTATACAGTTGTGGACAGAATGGTCTGTAGACTCTGTACTGTTAAGGAACCAGTTACTCTAAAATCTCGAGGTGTTAGAGAATGGCTCTTTCTAGGATCTTATATTATTCTAACACTCCCCCTCACTCGAAAGCCCATTTATGGGTCAAATAGTGGATCACGGACGCCCATCTTTGGGGCATAAATTTGTCTTTCGTGTCCCTCATAAATTGTGAGAAATATTGGGGGTGGCAGGGATCGAACCTGAGTCCTCTGTCAGCTCTGATACCATGTTAATATTAAGTAACCAGCTCATCTAATAAACAGTCTCAAACTTTGTACTGTGTGGAGCATCAGAAAAAGTAGTAAAAGAACCATAAAAGATCACAGCTATAACAAGCCATAATATATTACATGAACAATTCCATCTCTCCTGTGATCCACATTTGAGAGAGAACCTGCGCATCAGCTTCAACATAAACAATACTCAAAGCTAGCTTGTTGATAGCTTATTTTTTCCTAGCCAAGTTGCTGGCGGCTTGCCTTCCATCAAAAGCGCTCAACTTTAAACTATTTAATTTAACTTTCACCGCATATCGCAGAATTTACAATCAAGCATCAGAAAACACATTGTATTTTTATAGATAAATTTATATGTAATATATTCTTACATCAGGCGGGCAATCTGGAAGCACAGGTGGACATTTGGAGAGATGAGGCAGCAGCTCAAGATTCTGTCGTAGCAAATTCTTCAGACGTAGATTCTCCGATTGCAATAACTTGATTTCCTCCATGGAAGGCAGGGGATGATCACCTTGGCGGAGTTGATGTTGCATGTGACAGCATTCCAAGGCAGTGAAAGCAACTTCTGCTACCTCCATTACTGTCTTGGCCATTTCGATCGTGCCCCGGTTCATCATATCTAACGCACTTGATTAAACCAAATGGAGATTATTAAGTTGTTGAGCTGGGGCAATTCTTACAAGCCTGCAAACTTGAAGAATTAGTTGTTTCTTTCACGTCTCTTGACTCTATTATTGTTATCTTAATTTCCTACCAATGGATAATAGTACAGGGGACTTTCTTTCCACTAAAATTTTAAATTTAACATATCACACAGCCAAGGCTTGGTTACTTGGTGATTTGGCTCTTTTACAAATTTGTACATTCCATGCTATAAGTGGTGTCAATTCTATAATTTGAAACCAAATTTCAAAAATTTTAACTCCAAAAAATTCTATTGGAATGCAAATATGTATATATGCATTTTTTGTTCTAAATCTGAAATAAAGATGTAGAAACTACTACAAATGTGCTTTAAATGAAACTTAAGGAAAATGACAAAATTTATGTAAATTAGGAAATATTTGGTTTCAAAATACATATAACATTGGATTTGAAGTTTTATTTTAACATAAAAAACACTTTTTGGTACCAAATTATAGTAATAGTTATAGTTATTTTGTATCTTGAATTGGACTTGCTATTACAGATTTATCATACTATACATTTTATTTTTATTTTTTTAACTTGCAAATTTTGAAAAAAAAACAAGTAAAAGTTTTGGCTAATTAACAATTCATTTAAACTTACATATCACATGTAACTCTCTATGGAGATTATTTTTTCAGAGGACAATAAAAAAATAAAATTTTGTTCACCTCTTTTTTCGGACATCATTTTTTTATCTTTTCTCTTTCGTCCAATTATTTTTAAATATATCATTCTTAATTAAATTATTTTTTTAATAATAAGTCGCAAAATAAGACACAAAAATATTATTTTAAATTAGTAAAACAATTTTTTTATTACCGTAACATTATTGAATTTGCTCTATTCTTCAGAGATGGTTGTGTAACCGGCCCAGTAACTATCCCACAAGCCCAATCCACTTTACCGGCACAAAAAATCAGCCCACGAAATTTAGCGGGAACCCGGTTCTCCACACCCACATAATTTGGCGCCAAAAATGTAGCAGTACATAAACACATGTCAACACTAAAATCACAAAAACACACTCGATTAGCAGCAGCAAAGAAGAAGAAAGTTGAAGAAATGGATTCATTCGGCGGCGGATACTACGTTGATGAGAAAGCGGCCCGTGTCGAAAACATCTTCCTTGAATTTCTCAAAAGGTACTACATTTTGTGCCCTAATTTCACCCCTCTTTTTCTAAAATTGAATCTTGATTTGTGTTTATCTTTGTATAGTTTTCGATTGAATCCTGATTCTCGAGAACCCCATTACGAGTCGGAGATCGAGGCGATGAAACCCAATGAATCAAACACCATGTTCATTGATTTTTCCCATGTTATGCGCTTTAATGATGTGCTTCAAAAGGCTATTTCTGATGAGTTCTTGAGGTATTTTCTTGAAATGCCCTTTTTTAAAATTTGATGGTTTTGTTGATTTTGTGTTTGTGGATTTAAATTTGTGGATTTGGGTTGGTGGGGTTGTGAAAAATTGTAGATTTGAGGCTTCTTTGAAGAGTGCTTGCAAGCGATTTGTGATGGAACAGAAACCCACTTTTATTACGGATGATAACCCGAATAAGGATATCAATGTTGCTTTTTATAATCTACCCATGCTGAAGAGGTAATTTTTTTAGTCTTGTTGAATTTTAGAGCTTTGTACATATATTTGAATTGTTATATATGTTATTTGGATGAGGGTCGTGATAGGGAGATTGTGTTTGTGTTGTTGGGTTGATTGAATTGCAGATTGAGGGAATTAAGTACTTCTGAAATTGGGAAATTGGTAGCGGTGAGGGGGGTGGTGACTCGGACTAGTGAGGTTAGGCCAGAGCTTTTACAGGGAACTTTTAAGTGTTTGGAGTGCGCGACTATTATGAAGAATGTTGAGCAGCAGTTCAAGTACACTGAGGTTTGTTGTTAGTTGGTGAATTTGTGATTTACTAGATGGTTTTGTGTATATGAAGGATAAATAACTGTACTTGTGATCTTTATGTTTAATTGTGGTAACAGCCTGCCATCTGCTTGAATCCTATGTGCTCAAAGAGTAAAAGCTTTGCACTGCTTCGACAAGACAGCAAATTTGCAGATTGGCAAAGAGTTCGAATGCAGGAAACGTCAAAAGAAATACCCGCAGGCTCCCTTCCCAGAACATTGGATGTCATCCTTCGCCATGATATTGTTGAACAGGCCAGGGCTGGTGACACGTAGGATATTCTTTCCATGATGATATTTTTGTTTATAAGGGGTTCTTTACTTTTTGGAATATTAAAAATCATTCTTTTTTACATTTTGCTAATTCAATCACAGGGTCATATTTACTGGCACTGTAGTCGTGATACCAGACATAATGGCATTGGCCTCTCCCGGGGAACGAGCTGAGACACGCCGAGAAGCTTCTCAAAAGAAGAATCCTGGAGGGCAAGAAGGTGTCAAAGGCCTCAGAGCCTTGGGAGTCAGAGATCTCTGTTACCGACTTGCTTTCATTGCAAATTCTGTACAGGTTAGTGTTTATTTGTTTTGTTCCCTGCTTCCCTGTCACTTGTCTACTTCTAGAAAGTTTTAGATAACTTTTATCTGTTTTTAAATATTGGTTCTTTATCCAGATATGCGATGACAGAAAGGACTCTGACATCAGAAATAAAAAGAGAGATGCTGAAGATGATGACAGTCAGGAGTTCACGGTTCATTCTCATCACTTCTTTTTAACTTTCCCATTTCAATGTGATAATGTGATTGGTTAGGTGCAACATCAAGTCTACCTTCCACATCATCAAAGCTACATTATACAGTAATTTTGAACAAGTATTCATCTATATCATTTAGAGAATGAGATTGAGTCTGCAATGTTAAACGTATATGAAAAGTTTAATGGAACCTCATATCCAATGAAGCATGAAAGATTTAATGGAACCTAATATGCAAAGATCAACTCTCCTCCTAGTACCTCCCACTTGTTAGCAATTTCATCTACTACTAACCTCAGCTATCAATTTACATAGCAATCGTATGTTTTTTAAACAAACATCTTTCTAGAAGTAGAAATAAATTTTTCATATCAGTGTGGAGCTATGTGATACGAAACGAAAGGCAGTTTCCTCCTTTAAAAAACTGTAACTGCATCTTCTTGATTCAAGGCTGACCTCAAAGAGAATCAAAAATTCTTTCCTGTTTAGAGTGAATTTTTTCTAGACTTGTCAAAATTCATTTGATCCTTTGAACTTTTTACACCAATAATTCATTCAATGTCCATACTAGCTGAGATCATGGTTTCATTCTTGATCCGTCGTGTTATCTTACATTTATATTACTTTTGTTTATTTCCTTACCCCTCATTTTATCTTATATTATGCTCTGAAGCTGATGTGGCATGTTTATCATGATTTTGTAGACAGAAGAGCTAAATGAAGTCCAACAGATGAGAAACACCCCCGACTTCTTCAATAAACTGGTTGACAGCATTGCCCCAACTATATTTGGCCATCAAGATATCAAGAGAGCAATATTGCTTATGCTTCTGGGTGGTGTCCATAAGTTTACTCACGAAGGAATTAACTTGAGAGGAGATATTAATGTCTGTATTGTTGGAGATCCTAGCTGTGCTAAGTCTCAGTTTCTTAAGTAAGCCTGACTTTTGTATTATACAATTTATTGGCTCTCTCCATCTAAACCAAAATAATAGTATATTTCTTGTCTTCTCACTTACAGGTATACTACAACTTTAGTTGCCCGATCTGTGTATACATCTGGAAAATCCTCGTCTGCTGCTGGATTGACCGCAACGGTTGCTAAAGAGCCAGAAACTGGAGAGTTCTGTATCGAGGTATATAGATTTACGAATCACATAGGACATGAGGGTATCAACTACTCAATTTCATCTAGTTGGTTCAGACCACTAAAATAATGGCTGTCAATTCCACTACATTACTTTTGGGTGCCTTGTCTTTTAGAATAAAACTAAACTAGATGCCCCAGATAAAACTGATCCCTTTTACCTTCTTGATTATTATATTACTACAGTTGGTGGTTTTTGGTGATAGTTCGTTACTTTACCTTCTTAATTACAATGTTACCACAGGTGGTGTGTGGCTTTAGCTTATTTCATGTTATATTGTGCCTAGTTTCCAAGTCAAAAATGCATGATTCCAAGTGTTTGAATTTAGTTCCCATTAGACGAAAGTCACTAACATGGAATGATGATTACGAAGCAGATGTAAAGTTTGACATCTTCCTTGCTCTTGCACATGTAGAAAACTTATAATCTTAAATTTACGAGATTATTATTATTAACAATGAATACCTTTAAGATTACCAAGTTAATGATCTTACAATCACCCACAGTAGGATTTACTGTTTGGAGTGTAATACGATGTCAGGACAGTTCATTTCAATAAATCAAATTTCTTTCCGGAGATTGGAATTTTATGTGTCATTGATCATATATGTTTCCGTATAATTTAATTTTGATTGTTACAGGCTGGAGCACTGATGCTGGCTGATAATGGGGTTTGTTGCATTGATGAATTTGATAAGATGGATGTTAGAGATCAGGTAACTAAATATATAAGTAAACCTTTTTCGATTATTTGTAATTCCTTATTCAATATCCGCTCAGCTTGCATGTACACATAGCACAATCTATAATGTGGAAATTGATGTATAGGTTGCAATTCATGAAGCAATGGAACAGCAAACGATAAGCATAACAAAAGCAGGTATACAAGCAACCTTAAATGCACGAACGTCCATTTTGGCTGCAGCCAATCCTACTGGAGGGCGCTATGACAAGTCTAAACCACTAAAGGTTAGAATCAGCTATTGTATCATGCATAATTAGGGTGACATTTAGAATATACTTAGGCACCGTGCATTTTTCAAACTATTTATCATTTTATCTTAATGGATCTTGTGTGCTGTTTGTTAAAGTTCTATCACTTTTATACAGTACAATGTAGCTCTTCCTCCGGCTATCCTGTCAAGGTTTGATCTTGTGTACGTCATGATCGATGACCCTGATGATCAAACAGATTACCACATTGCTCACCACATTGTTAGAGTTCATCAAAAGCGCGAGGCAGCAATTTCTCCAACGTTCTCTACTGCACAACTGAAACGTTACATTGCTTATGCCAAGACCCTCAAACCAAAAGTAAGTATTCTAGCAAACCTCATATTTTTTAAAGATGTGTGAACTAAGTCTTATTTAGTATCACTAACAATTTCCAATCACTCAGCTTAGTGCAGAAGCCAGACAGTTGTTGGTGGAATCCTATGTTACTTTACGCAGAGGTGATACAGCTCCTGGCAGTAGAGTTGCATACAGAATGACTGTTAGACAGCTGGAGGCATTGGTCAGACTCTCAGAAGCTATAGCTCGAAGCCATCTGGAAGTTCAGGTGATTCAAGTCATATATTTAAAAATTGACACTGGCTTAAAGAAATTTAGTCTTAACTTAAGTGTGATTAATTTATAGGTGGCTACTCGTCATGTGCGTCTTGCAGTGAGGCTACTAAAAACATCAATAATCAGGCAAGCAACAATCAGATCTAAAGTAGTTGGTTATCTGTTGCATGTAGAATTAATCCTGATAATACTATATATGTATTGGGTGCCGTCCATATTCTTACAGTGTGGAGTCGAGTGAAATTGATCTATCTGAGTTTCAAGATGGAGATTTTGAAGTTGAAGGTGCTGACCCTGCAGAAGCTGAAGCTCGTGAAAGTGGCGCTGACCCTGAATCAACTTCTAACAATGCAGGTTAGACGATATCACCACTAGTAGTTATATGTATGTTTATTTTTTGGGCCGTTTTAAGTTGGTGAACACATTGTAATGAGATTGCATGTCATGCAGAAAATGGCGATGATGCTACAGGACAGCAGAGAAAAAAACTTGTGATAACTGATGAATATTTCCAGAGGGTCACCCAAGCCCTTGTCATGTGTCTTAGACAGCATGAGGAGACTGTAACGCAAGAAGGTAAAGATTGACCTTAATTCCGATGCAATTTATGTCTCATCCTGAGGCATCTAGTACTCATGACAATTTGAAGTATAAGATAGCTCTTAGATGCCAATAACTTTCATTCTAAGCCACTAACTTGTCATTATTCCGTATTTGTAGGGTCTGTACTAGCTGGAATGAGGCAGAGGGAACTGATACAGTGGTATGTAGATCAGCAGAACGAGAAAAACAACTACAGTTCCGTGGAAGAAGCAGCAGCTGAAATTTCTAAAATCAAAGCTATCATAGAGGTAAGAATATACCAGGACCTATATAGCATATATATACATAAACAGATAGATACAGGCATACAGCTATAGTTCATTTGCATCTAAAATCTTGACCTGATATCAATCTCAATGGTGCTTTATGTGCAGAGTTTGGTACGGAGGGAGGGCCATTTGATAGTTCTGGATGATGGTAGACAAGCAGCAGAAGAGGGTGATAATGCTAGGCAGACTTCATCTAGAAATGACAGAATTCTTGCAGTGGCACCTAATTATGTCATAGATTGATTAGATGCTTCTTCCAACATTGGAATATTATATCTGTGGAAAATGCATATCCTCGTGCTTTCACAAATGAATGATGGTAACCTAATGAACCAATCCACTGGCCGAGGCTCAGTACTCCTACATTCAAAATACTGTAGGGCAGGCTGTTATCGCTACAACTATAAGGTTTGCGAACAGCTCACCTTTTTCGGAGTGGAACATGTGATGTTCAATTCCAGAGCAGGACATACCATGTTAACTTCCGAGTGGACAAACTATGTTTAATTTATATATTCGATTGACATTACTTTTATTGTTGTTATCGAAGAGATATGGAGTCATGAAGAATGGTTCTAAGGAGACACTGTTTGATTGCTATATTATTATCTACTGTATCTGTATGGGCGCATTATTATCAAGTCTTTTTGTTCATTTTGGTTGAAAGTTATATGTTCATTTTTCTGAAATATAAGTTGGGGGCTTGGTGCTTATTTGCAATAGCTTCAGCTAGATCACCTTGAATCTTTTGTGGTGCACCTGCACCCCCGAGTCCAAAATGCTTGGGCTCAATTTTATTATCATATAGGCATCCTTTGTTTCGTTGTAACTGGGTATGTAACTTGAGATTTCTTGGAAATAAAATAAAACTTGTGTTTGGTTTAAAAATTTAAAAATTAAAGAGTGTATTTTATGCTTCCCATGTCTTTCAAGTTCCCCCAAAACACGGTAACTAAGTTACGCCCTCTAGGCGTGGTCACTTTATATTCGCAGTTTCTCAATCACTCCGATAAAATTGGGTGCTAACTATTGTGTGTATTGCTGTCAATTCTCTATCACTTCTTTTATATATTTTTACCTAGAATTATCTTTTCTTTGAGCCTTCCTAAACACAGCTGAATCGACGGTTTGAAGAAGCAATCTCTCTAGCTATTAACATGTATCTGAAAGTAATTGATCAGAATTAATATAAGTATATCATATCATTTTGCAATTGTCATTTCATTCATTTTTCGTCGGTTCTTTGTACTAAAACTTTATCACTTCCACTTTATGTTTCTTGAATGTAGTACAGACAATAATTCACTATCAAATTGTGAAGATTTATATTTGGATTTTATTTTCTTCTAGTTTCTTTGTGGCTGGTCATCAGAAATGGCTAGAATGTCATTATCTAAGAAGAAACAAATTGTTGCAATGTGTGTTACAATATATAATGAGATGATTAAAATGATTACAGGGATTTTAATTGAAATTATGTATAGTTATGTTCAGTTAAATTTTAAAATACCCAGACCAATTAATTTTCTTTTTGATGACTCCATTGAAAATAAACTTCAAGCAAGATTTTTGAACATTAAATCACTTATTCAAATTAGTGACCAGATGTGTATAAATAATATTAGAATAGACAGAAGGTGCTTTGACAATTTGTGCGGGATGCTTAGAGATATTGGAGGGTTAAAAAGCAATCGGAATATGGATACAAGTGAAATTGACGCTTTGTTTCTATACATACTTGCGCATATTAAAAAAACTGAACAATTCAAGTTTTCTTTAGAAGAAGTGCGGAAACGGTATCACGTCACTTTACTTGCATTCTTCATGTTGTCCTTAATGCTACAATCATCTTCTTAAGAAGGTAGAACCAATCACTGAAAATTGCACGGATGCAAATTGGAGGAGTTTCAAGGTAAATAATTGTTATTAGGATACTTTTACTCACTACAAGAAACTGCTCTTTCAGCGACTGACTATTAGCGACCGAAAATTGTCGCAAAAGCCTATCGGCGACCGACCGGCGTCGCCAACTTTTGTCGCACAAAAACTGGTAGCTAATTTGCCTTTCTGCTTCAGCGACCAACACTATAGCGACGGCATTTAGCGACCGACGCCGTAGCAAATCCATGTCAGCACTAATTTAATACAACCTGACGTGGAGTCGACTAAATCAGCGACGACAAACTATCACTGTTGGCTACGGCTTTTAGCGACAGTACGTCGTCGACAACATCTGCGACCAACATCTGCTAAGTCTTTCTGTCGCTAAAAAAACAACAACCATGTTAGCGACATAATTTGGGTCGCCATTGTTTGCGACGATATCAGCGACCGACACTATAGGTTTTAGCGACTAATTTTTGCTACCGTTTTCGGTCGCTACTTTAGGCGACTACTATTCCCTACCAAATTTAGTCACAAAATGTAGTATTTTTCGACAGTCTATAGCTACTGAAAGTCGTCGATAATGATTGTTACAAACCTTTAGCTACCATTTTCGGTTGCTAATGGTGAGCTGAATTTCAACAAAACATTTGCAACAGAAATTGGTCGCTAAAAATCATTTCTATAATTTAAATATTTTCCTGTTTCACGAATTTTCAACCTGTTTTGCAATAAAACAACAAGTTTACCTTGGCAAAACATATTAATAACACGAATCCAGATATCCAAACTAGTTTAATAAAAAATTCAAATACTTTTACACCATCTTGGAAAAATGAAAAAAATAAACTAAAGTTCAAGTATCAGCCAACGAAAGTACAGTTCAAGCAAGTTCGAGTACAAAATAAACGTAAATGCAACTGAAACAAACTAAGAAGATCCACCAAACTCATTTTCATGATCATCCTGATGTGCTCCCTGTATATAACAAAACAATAAATAAATATTACATTACAGGATATCCATTGCGTATACCAAACTTACTCAGCCACTCATGCAAGAACATAAAAATAGAAATTCAAGTAGCTTCAATAAATAAATTACCTCAGAGTCGTCACCCTGCTGTGATGCATTCACCTCTGCCACTACACGCGCCAGCTCCTCGGGATCCAAAGCTCTCAAATGGGCTCCTAGTACACGAAGAAGCTAAGGATCTCGACATATAGCCCTCACACAGTCAGCATGAGTATGAGCAGATGGCTAGCTAGACGACTGTGAAAACTGTGTGCTGAATGAGGAGCCACTGATGGATGGGCATCGTTGATAAGTGAAATTTATATCCATTTAGAACGCTTTTTATCGGCTTAAGTTGATGTTTTGGACTCAAGTATTTGGTAGTTTTGATGTGTTTTGTGTTTAGTTGTTTCAGGGCACTAGTTAGGAGGTGGAAAAGAGTTTTACAATGATTTTATGCTAATAAGAGGTCAGGAATGGAGTTGCGGAAGATCACACAAAGAATGGAGTGACAAAACAAGAAACTGCAGAAAATTCCATAGAGCAGGCGCGCCCGCCACTACCAGATAAATGGTCTTTACCAACATCCAAAAATGGTGTTGGCACAAAAAATGTTGCCTTATGTGACAAAAATTCGTATAAGAAGATATATGGCAACATCGTATTAGAATACTGGAATGCATGTTGCCTTAGTAAAGCTCTGCTCCAGTCAATCACGCCGCTCTCTTTCCCCTCCGCCTCATTCAATTTTGTCGTAGCTTCAGCCCGTTCATTCTCTTTGTCACAGCCTGGCTCCTCTCCGCTCTCTTTTCGTAGCTTCATTCATCTAATTAAAGGCATGTTTCCTAATTAAAGGCACATTATAGTCATTAACTACCGGGTTTTATAATCTTTAATTTTTAGGGGTTTTAATATGTTAATTTCTTGAGGTTTTACAAACCCTAATTTTTGGGATTTCATAATCCCTAAGTTAAAGGTATTGGTGTAACTTTTGGGGATTTGAATGCATATGTGTATATAAAATCTTGACCATATTTTTATCCACCTTTTGGGGTGAATGGTGTTTACATATTTTGCTTTGATTGATTACGCCTTTTCATGAAGCTGATGATACAGAAGCTGATGAACTGGAAGAGAACTTTTTTAAGTTCAAAAATAATATATTTGTGCTAATGGTAACACTCTGTTAATCTCTAGAATTTCTTGGTAATAATCTTATGATTTGAGCATTCACAAATTATATTAGTTTTATTGATTTATTTGTTTATCTGATTGATTTAGTTATGATGATGACACTAGTTGTGATGATAACAAAAAGGCACTGTAACTATTTGTGGTGTTTGTAATTTAACAATGCATTAATTTTTGATTTAATGGTGATTGGCTGGGAGAGCAGCTAAAATGAAAAAATATAATAGAGTGTAAATGAATCACTAGGTCCTATTTGCTCTACGAGTAAGGCTTCTAATTGAACCTTTGTCATTATCCAAGATTGGCAGGGTGCATTTAATCATTTCATAGTGGTACCATTTATTTTAGCTTTAGAAATATAGTATGTATGCAGTTTCTTCTTGTAGAATCTCATTTAAGTATATTAATCTAGTTGGTTTGTTCTTTTTTAGTTTCTATATGTTTTAAAGTCCGATAGTCGTATATTATCTTGGTTTTCTTGCAACTAGCATTCTTAATGGAGTTAGGCTCTTAGTCTAGAAGTACTGTAACTAACCGGTAACCTTGTCGGCTAAATAAACGGATATAATTTATAATTTATAATTTATAATCATATATGTTGACACTTTAAAATGAAAAAAATACAAAATATTATGAAGATCCATCTTGTTTCTTAATGTAACTAACATGCCAATGTAAGCTTTTGGATTTTGGAAGAGGGCAGTAAATTCTTTTGTATGCGTATAGATAGTCCTGATTTTCTTTAGATTTTTTCATCTTAGGTAAGAATTTCATGTTTATTTATTCTTTCATTACTCCTATATATATATATTTTATATTTTTCAACTCTCTTTGAATTGACATATACTTTTACCTGCTATATATAACTCCAATCCAGATACTTCTTTTCTTCAACTTCTTCCTACAAGTGGGCCATATCATGTTTCATGTCAAGTTAAGATTTCTCCTTTCCAGGTCTTTTACACATCTTGGTATTTTTCAATTTTGGTTAAACTGTATGAAATTCTAGGCTTCTAGCCATATATTAGTTTATATGTTTGTTCATGATTTTATTTGTTTTTTGAAATCTATTTGGTTTGTGTAACACATGCAATTAAAACTTATATATACTTTCTCAGAACCTTTTTGGTTTCATGATACTTTGTAATTGCCTGGTGCTGGTATTTTCATTTCTTGACCACATATTTTTATTCATTATATATTGTTTATACCATAAGAGGACGTTAATGTCTGAGCATTATTAACAGTAAATGGTTCTCTGCAGCTTTGTACCATGGATTCCTGTTTCGCTATTTTGAGTTTAATCTACTTTTATTATTAACTTCTTAAATGTTTGCAGAGACCAAAAGAATGGTCTGATTAAATGATCCTAAGTTTCAATGCAATAAGGTTCTTGACTTCTTCTGTTTGCGTCTAATATGAAATATTCAAACTGTCTCTAATCTGTTAGTTATAAGCATTTGCGTCCTGGTCTAGGCAATTTGAAAAATCTCAGCATATTGTATGTATGCATCCACTTTACATACTAAAATACCAGATTGATGTTTTATGTCGGTCTAGTTATCTCCCATTTTCGTTTAAACTGTCTTATGTCCTACTAAGTGTAAGCCACATATCCTATTATCATGAACAATGGGTCATTATTTCTAAAACCTTGTGTTGTGCAATATAATCCTATAGCCATTTCAACAAAAATCATCTTACAGGTTCATTATCAAAAGAACTTTTCAACACAGACATGGTACTTATACACATGTAAGTTGAGACATAATTGAGGATCATTATTTTGTTATTTTGTAAAATTATCACAATAATGCTTCTTGTTTATGATCGCACAATGACAGGCTGTTTGATTGAAACTAATTAAGTGTCGCAAGAGGTAAATTTTATAGTCTTCTATGTTCTTTTTCCCCTTTTTTAGTGAGTCCAACTCTCCCAGAATTAGAAGTTAAATTTTCAGGTAATAGGAAGCATGAAGGTATTTGATGACTGAAGATGCAGACAATTTTTATTTGGTCATGGAATATCTTAATAGAGGTCATTTTTTAGGTTCTTTTTTTTTCATCATCTAAATTAATTTTTGATCCTCGTGGCCCTGTTTTAACATCTACTGGAACATAATAGATAGTTGTTAAAGTTATTTTCTTGACTTGTTAAATGTAATTAAGGTAGGTTACTTTGGTGAAACTTTCAAGACCATCGTTGAGCCACAACATAAGGAATTTTGTAATTGGTTGGTTGATGGTAAATACTAATTTTTGTAAAATTAGAGATTTGATTGTTAATAATATCATAGTTATAATAACGAAAATGATGATTATCATTCTTTTGGTAATTTTGTTTAATTAGTCCTTTAATTTGAAGATTTTTGTGTGAATTAATATTTTGGTTTGGGTTTTGGGAAGGGCTGCTTTTGAGAAAGAGATTGAAGAAATGTCGTAAACTCGTTTAGGTGGTGATCGATCTTCTTACAG
The DNA here is from genome assembly GCF_009905375.1 of Apium graveolens. Lineage (NCBI taxonomy): Eukaryota > Viridiplantae > Streptophyta > Magnoliopsida > Apiales > Apiaceae > Apium > Apium graveolens. The sequence continues at coordinate 103,385,683 of NC_133653.1, read as the reverse complement.
AACTTTATTGCCCTTTTTAGCAGTTGAAGATCAATTGTAAAAGCTAGTTTATGAAGCATGTAATTTTATTTAAGTAGAAAGTTTAGATCGGAGTAGTTGGAATTGATATGTCATGAAAGTTTATGTTGGTATGACTTAAAATTTCTTTATTAAGGATTTATCTTGAAAGTTCTTTAAATTGGTTGAATTGTAAATGGCTTGTGTATTGTCTGGATTAATTTAATTAATTTTATATGGCCTGTGTATTTTATGGATTAATTGTATACAAGCTGCTCAAAAAATTGCCACTAAAGATGTTGCCTTAGCATGATAAGGTGTTGGGAGAAATTAATTAACCAGTATTTCTATAACATGATAAGGTGTTGGCAAAAATGAAAAACGTTATTCTGCCGGTGTTGCTATATGTTATGGATTAAAAACTAGGGTATATTAATTGTTGTATTACTACTAGGGTTCGTGAGTTTCGAGGCTCGATTTGACTGCTCTTGTGTCTCGTGACTCGGTATGCCTTAACAAGATGCCTATGTACCTTGCTGATTGCCAAGGATCAAGTCAAAAAACGTAATTCTGATTGGTGGGGGTGAGACCCCTTATATAGGTGTTGGGAGTCCTTGAATTGGACTAGATCTAGGAGACTTAGTGGGTAAGTCTCAGAATTAGAATGGAATTTGGGGTCCTAGGAAGTAGGAACTGATTCCTTATCCTATTAGGTCCCTTGGAGGCTAATCTACAAGGATTTATATCCTCATCAGGACTCATCTTAACAACTGATTTCTCCCTTATTTAATTAATTATGAAATTAATTAATATACAGGGTTTTGGGCCCCTTTCTGACGGTCTTAGCTGTCAGCCCAATTATGGTATAATTAATGTGATTTTAATTACGCAATCATGGTTTATTTTATTCCCTATCATTTTCCCCCAACTTCTGGGAGATCGTAGAAGACCTCGCAGAAGTTAAGTTCACTCGTTCCCTTATAGGGTATCATTTTTGCGCAAAATGTGGAGCGACCTACACATTTACAACGATTTGCCTGGGGTATCTTGGAATTTTTCTATCACTTTTTCTTTACCTTTATTCCTATTATTTAGGGATTATAAGGTATTTTCCCCTTAATTTCTGGATTTTATAGGAATTTTTTTCTAATTTTCAGAACACACCCATAATTTTTAGGAATTTTTCCTTAATTCTGGGATTTCTTCCTTAATTTTTAGGAATTTTCCCTTATTTTTAGGAGTTTTCCCTTAATTCTGGAATTTTTCTTATTTTTCAGGAATTTTCCCTTAATTCTGGGATTTTTTTCCTTAATTTTCAGGATTTTTCCCTTAATTCTGGGATTTTTCCATATTTTTCAGGAATTTTCAAGTAATTTACAGGATTTTCCAGAAAATATTCATAATTTATGGAATTTTCCAAGGTATTTCATATTTTTCCTGAAAATATTTTTAATTTTCCTGAAAAAATATATATACATATATATTTTTGTATATAAATTCGACCAGGAATCCTTTTCGGCCAGGATCCTGGTCGAATTAACCTCCATTTTTTTCTGGTCGAAATTCGGTCAGGATTTTCACTGTTCTTGACTGAATTAAACCTTGTTCTAACCCTGATCGACAGTTATTTTGATCAAAAATTTTCAACCAGGATTCCTGACCTCTTTCAGCCAGGATTTTGTCCTTGGTCTCGAATTCTGACCGAATAAACCCCACCTTTCTCTTGGTCGTGGTATATTTCGACTAGAACTCTTCGATCAGGAATCCTGATCGAATTTCGGTCAGGATTCTGAGTTGATGTAATGTTTCTGACCGAATAATGGGCCTTAATTTCCTAATCGTGGTGTTATTCGATCTGGAATGTTCGACAAAAAACTTGTCCAGAATTTTGTTCGAAGTTTAATATCAACTTTTAATTTATTTATATGTTTTATTGCGGACTTGGGCCTTATTGGGCCTTCATTCTTTTGGGTCCTTTGTTTTCATTCTTTTGGGCCCTTTGCTGGGCTTTCCAATTTTTTTTTATCTTGGGCCCATAGCTTGGGTTGGGCCTTTGTTTTCAAAACCAAATTCCAGAACTTTCTGGAATTCTGAAGCATCTTCCATATCTATCAATTTAGTTTCCAGATTTTTCTATATTTTTCCAGAATTCCCTCAAATACATATATTTTAGATCATTTTTTTTCCAAAAATCCTCTAGACTCTTCTAGATCCTTATGATTTGGGCCCAATTGGGCTTTTTTAGGCCCAATAGCTGGCTGGGGAGTCTATATAAGAGTGGAAGGGGAGTGTGATATCACTCACACTTCTCATTTTACAATCCCTCACCTCTCAAACACTCCTCTCCTCTCAAACACTGCTCTTTTCTGGCAATCCTCCAACCTTTTCTGGCCTTCTTCCTCTCCTTTCAGGGTTTCAAGTTCTTCTTTTCTATCAATGGCAGACAAGAGTTCTGAGAGCGGCTAAGATCGCTTCTGCTTCAAAACGAGGTAATGATATCAAAATCCGCTCTTATTATATGTCATTGCTAGACATGATTAACACTAGGGGGGATGAATACCCGTCCAATGCTCATCTAGATTCATTCGATTATTGTAACACATGGCACAATATAGATTTTGATAAAATGAACGCACTTTATATTGTTTGTCCCCCTCTTAGGCTAGTTCGCGCTGATGGTGGTGATCGTACTTGCCACTGGAAGCCCGATACCCTATTCATTTATACAGACGCCCTTAATGCTGGGCTCAGGTATCCTTTCCATGATTTCATTCATGTCCTACTAGCAGACTTACAAATTAATCCCTGTTAGCTTTCTCCTAATGCTTGGAGAAATATTCTTTGTTTCATGGTCTCTTGTCTTAGGGGAGGTTTCCCTTTGTCAGTAGCAGTCTTTAGGAAAATCTTTCAGTGTTATAATAGTTCTCAAAACACTTGTGGGTGGGTCTATATTAGACAAAGGCCCAAATGTAAACATATATTTAACAGTGCTTCCATTCCCGAAAATAACCAACACTGGAGGAGTAATTTTGTCGGGCTAAGGTGGGAGAATGGGGACTGGGGCACCCTCTTCAGATCTTCCTTTGGGAAGGTCAGCGATGGTAGCCTCAAATCCATTCACCTAACCCCCGAGGAGACTATCATCTATAACGAGCTCATTCGGGATGATGGTGCCACTCCCAGCTGGACTCTATTAGAGGAGTTTTCCCTTATCCAAGTGGGGCTCTCCTCAGTTTCTGCACAAGATATTTTTCTTCCTTTCTTGTTTTTACTTTCTTTCATGCATTATTGATACCACTTATTTTTGTTTCTCTTTTATCTTTGCAGCTGCTAAGGAAATCAAAGAGGATAACATGCCTGTCGTTGAAGAAACTACGAGGATGAAGAAGGCTCAGCTCGCAGGATTGGACACACGGGGAAAGGCTTTGGAGCCTAGCTTCTTAAGGAAGCACAAAGAGCCTATGGTGGAGGCTTCTTCTAGGGGAACTGAAGCCCCAAATGTCCCTGTTTCTGTTGTTGCTCCCACTTTCGTTGCCACTGGTGCCTTCCAGCCTCTTTGGGGGTTCCGTCATGGGGATACTGTGGTTGGATCCACGAAACATGCATGGGATTGGTCCTACCACGGTGTGACCCTTAAGGACTTTACTGACATTGTGGCTGGCCCGGACTTGGAGAGGATAAAGCTCATGAGTGCTCAGTCCTTGGCTTCGGTATGATCCTTTATTAAAATCCTACTTCTTTTTTTATATACTCGTAGCATTCGCTTGCCTTACATCTTTGTTTATTATTTCGTTTCAGTCTAATGCTTACTTCCAAGCTGTTGTGAGGCAAGCTGAATCGTGGAAGAAGGCCTCAGATAACGCTGATAATGCTCTTCGGAGGCAGCAGAGGAAGTACACTTCTTTGGAGAGGAAGTTGAAGCGTAAGGAGGAGGAGCTTGGAAAATCAAATGCCGAGCTGGTCGTGCTGAGGGCTGAGAAGGACAGGGCGATCGATAATTATTTGGACTCAGGGGAGTTCACTCAGTCTATGAGGGTGAGGGACGACTCGGTGTTCCCTGGGTTTTTTAGGACTGGCCTGTCCTGATATTAACCCAGCGGACTATGTGTGCCCTGACGACGAGGCTTTACTACAGAGTTTTCGCACTCAAGTGGTTGTTTCGGATCGTACTCCTCAGGACCCACTTCTTCCTCCTCCCTGGTCATCTTCTCGGCCTTCAGCGGATGATCATAGCTCTTCTTCCTCCGAGACCACTGAACATCCAGCGAGAGTGGCGGAGATGATGATATGGACGCCGAGGGGACCCCCGCTCCTTAGAGTTTTATTAGCCATGCGTGGCTTATTTATCTTATTTTGTTCTTGATAATCTTATTTATCGAACTTTGTATTGCTTATTCGGATCTAGCTTATTTATCAAACTTTATGCTTTTATCTCATACACTTATTTTACGTGTCATGTCATAAGGATTTTAAATACATTTTGGAAACTTTATAAATTTCATAAAACTTTTGGGACTCATCCCTTACCCAAGTCATAATAAACTCCAAACTAGAAAAAGTAGCCTTATAAAACTTAAAACATGAAATCCTAAGCAAATAAAGCTTCAAGGTGCTTTTGAACCTACTTGTCATCTTGACAAGTGAGAATCGTGTGCAACCATTTTACACATAGTAAATCTTCAGGTTCTGCGCGTGCCAGGTTCTTGGGACTTCAAAACCATCCATAGTCTCCAGTTTGTAGGTTCCTCTTCCTTGAACACTTTTGACCTTGTATGGCCCTTCCCAATTTGGGAAAAGTTTTCCCTTCTGCCCAACATCGGAAGCTTCCACCTTCCTCAGAACCAAGTCACCCTGCTTGAAGAACCTTTCTTTCACCCTTAGGTTGTAGTAGAATGAAGCCTTTTTCTGATATTCCACTATCTTCGCATGTGCCTCATCTCGTACTTTATCAATTAGATCCAAGGCTAATCTTTGGCCCTCCTCATTTTCCTCAGCATTAAAAGCTTGGATCCTAGGAGACGAATGAGATATCTCCACAGGAACAAGCACTTCTGCCCCATATGCTAACATGAAGGGAGTCGCTCCAGTCGTGACTCTACAAGTAGTTCTATAAGCCCATAGTATTGGGAGTATTCCATTCACCCAGTTATTCCTTGATTTCTCGATTCTCTTCTTCAGTCCATCCAGGATTATTCGATTCGCCATTCAGCTTGCCCATTGGGTTGCGGGTGAGCTACGGAGGTAAACCGCAACTCAATCTTATTTTTCTCGCAATACTTCTTGAAATTCCTCATTGTTGAATTATGTTCCATTGTCGGTAACCAGGATACGGGGAATTCCACATCGGCACACGATATTTTCCTACAGGAATTGTGCAACCTGCTTAGTTGTGATCTTGGCTAAAGGTTTAGCTTCAATCCACTTAGTAAAATAATCAATAGCTACAATCTGGAACTTCCTTTGTGTCGTGGGCATGGGGAAAGGCCCAATTATATCCATTCCCCACATGGAAAAGGGAATGGGAGAGTTGATGGAAGTCAACATCTCGGGGGGTTGTCGAATAACCGGTGCATGTTTCTGACAACGATCACATTTCTTCACATATTCTTTGGCATCGACCATCATCTCTGGCCAATAAAAGCGTAAACGGGTTATCTTATGAGCCAGTGCTTTGCCCCCCAGGTGTTGCCCACAGATACCTTCATGTACTTCTTCAAGAGCCAAGCGTGCCTCATCGGGCCTGAGACATCTTAAGTAAGAAACCACATAAGATCTTTTGTACAAAATCCCATCGATCAAGGAGTATCTCAGTGCTCGAACAGCCAACTTTCGTGCTTCAGTCACATCATTTGGCAGCCAACCAGTTTGAATATGGGCCTTAATGGGATCTATCCATGACGTCCCCAGCCCTATAGGAGCTACAAGCTTAACATCAATGCGCCGTGTTTTCAAAACGTAGAAGTTTACACTTCCTGAACTTTCCTCTATCTCTAATGAAGCAAACTTTGACAATGTATCCGCCTTCGCATTTTACTCCCTTGGGATGTGCTCAACATGGCATTCATCGAATTGAGTCATCGCAACCCTTACTAGGCGGACATACTTAACCATTGTATCATCCCTTGCCTCAAACTCTCCCTTGACTTGGGATATGACCAACTTCGAGTCTCCACAATCTTTTAAATTCTTGACTCTCACTATCCCTGTTAGGCCGAGGCCAGCTATCAGAGCTTCATATTCTGCTTCATTATTTGTAGTTGGGAAGACTAGCTGCATAGCATATTTAATCAAGAACCTATCGGGGCTTTGTAAAACTAGCCCTGCTCCACTTGAGTTTGTTTTTGATGCTCCATCAAAATAGAGAACCCAATATTCCTTATCCTCAACGCCCTTTTCTTTGTCTCTTTTATCACCTTCTGTGTTTTGAGGTATAGTATCTTCCTGCCCCCCGACTTCTTGGTTGGGTATGGTATATTCCACCACGAAGTCAGCCAATGCTTGGGCTTTTATTGTTGTTCATGGCTTGTACTTGATGTCAAATTCTCCCAATTCTATTTCCCACTTAATCAGCCTCCCACTAGCTTTGGGACTATGAATAATATTTCTCAAGGTCTGATTTGTTAGCACTTCAATTTTATGAGTCTGGAAATAAGGGCGCAACTTCCTTGAGGCCAATACCAAGGCTAAAGCAAACTTCTCAATAGTCGAATAATTTAACTCAGCTCCATGCAAAATCTTGCTAACATAGTGTATGGGTTTCTGTACTTTAAGTTCCTCCTTGACCAATACAACGCTCAAGGCATTTTCTGAAACGGCCAAGTACAAGTATAAAGTTTCATTCCGAACTGGCTTGGCCAACAACAGGGCCTGAGCCATATATTTCTTTAATTCTTCAAATGCCTTCTGGATTTCCTCAGTCCATACAAAATCTTTCACTTTCTTCAAGGATTTGAAGAATGACAAGCACTTGTCTCCAGATTTGGAGATGAAACGCCCTAGAGCTGCAACTCTTTCGGTGAGTTTTTGAACGTCCTTTATGGAACGTGGTGATTCCATGTCTAGGATAGCCTTTTTTTATCAGGATTGGCCTCGATCCCTCTCTTGGAGACCATCAGTCCCAAAAACTTTCCAGACTCCACTACGAAAGCACACTTTGCAGGATTTAGCATCATTTTGTAATATCTCAGGACCTCAAAAGCTTCCCTCAAATGGGTTATGTGATCAGTCTTCACTAGACTCTTGACTAACATGTCATCGACATAAACTTCCATGGTCTTGCCAATAAGATCCTTAAAAATCTTATTTACCAACCTTTGATAGGTGTCACCTGCATTCTTGAGACCAAACGCCATAACAAGATAACAAAAAATACCAAAGTCAGTAATGAATGATACCTTTGGGATGTCATCATTGTGCATCTTGATCTGATTGTACCCACTGAATCCATCCATGAAGCTCAGCATCTCATGACCAGCAGTAGCATCTATCAATGTATCTATCCTTGGCAATGGGAAACAGTCCTTGGGACATACGTCATTCAAATCGGTGAAATCCACACACATCCTCCATTTTCCAGTAGCCTTCTTTACCATCACAGGGTTCGCTAACCATTCCAGAAACGGTATCTCCCTGTTAGGGCGAAAATATGCACTAATATTCACGCAAGTATACGCGTTCGCAAGTAATATAGAATACTTTCTAGTTCGTTCCCTCAGAGACTCAGACTAAGTTATTGTCTAATTAAACTCACTCACCAATGTATGACTACTTCTCAATGTTAAGATAATAACATTTAAAATTGTTGATTAAATATTAACTATAATTAACTACTTAATTAACCACTTAACTAACACTTCAATTTATCAATAATAAAATACTCATGAGATCACAATTTCATTATTACTTCCTTCTATAGCCATTGTTATTACCTTTAGCATGTGACAGTGATGACATTAATCGAATAACACGAAACTGATAAAAGCCAACTTTCATTGTACTAATACCATTCTACCAAGCATCCACAATTAAGATAGAAGTTGAATAGTCATCAATCATGTTGAGTTCCTATATGTCTACAGAAATTGACAACACAACGATTTAAGCACAAGTTATCCCTTTTGATTACATAGGGCAAATAAAACTGTTAGAGTTACCCACTAATCATGCACAACGTACATGAACCTATGCTAGCATGGCAAGTTCTAAATCTCAAGATCCACCGTCGCTTCACAAGAGATTAACACCCTATCTTATATGTTCGCGATGCACATAAGACGAATACGCACAACCAATACTAGATATCATGCAATCATCACACACTAAAGTATTAAACAATTAACTAAAGAATTCCATAATAAATCCGTTGCAACCCCATGATCACGATTAGCCCATAATAGAACTTATCGCCATCATGGGTTCATATGAAATCATGATAAACAACACAAGAAAATAATAACTAAACTAATTATATTAAAACAGAGTACGTCACAAGAGTAAATAAGTCAAAGCAAGAAAACTAGCATCCAATGTTACAACGAAACAAGAATCACAAGAAAATATGCTTCCTCTTCGCTGCAGTCTGCTAAATCGGTCTTCTTCCTTATCTCCTTCGCTTCTTGCGCCAAACACAATCTAAAACATAATCTCCTTCATCTTCTCTATGAAAACGTCTCAAATCTACTTATATAATAGTCCCATAAAACTCAGATTACATAGAAGTTGGAAGCCAAACAGAAGTAGAAGTCTAAAATAATTCAGCTTTTTCCTCGACCCTGCGCGGCCGCTCAGCATTTCTGCGCGAGCGCGCAAGGCTGCTGCGCGGCCGCTCAGCATTGCTGCGCGGGCGCGCAGGACCCTACTGGAAAAATTCCAGGTTTGCTCCGTTTCTTCGCCGTAATCTGCCCGTTCTTTTCCTCTCGCAATGGTGAACACATGCCAAGGCTTATTCTTGATGATTCCTCCTCCGAAATGCAACTAATACCCTGAAATGCATAAACATTAGAAAAACGCATCAAATACACAAAATACTTGATTTCAAGACACCAATTTAAGCCATTTTAAGACGTTCTAAGTGGTATAAAATGCCACTTATCACACCCCCAAACTTAAATCGATGCTTGTCCTCAAGCATCACAGACTCAAAACAAATAAAAATATGCATGAATGCAATCTATATGAAAATGCAACGATCCCCCTTACTACAATTAACCAACCAAATTGTCACGTCTCAACAAATGCAGTTAGACACTAAAGATCAATAAACTCATGCAAACGGACATACAGCCAGAAACGTGGTGTGTGCAAATGCTTAACAGATATGCTTCGGAACTAGACCAATTACTATGACTAGACTATCCTCAAGGCAATCCTACGATTATACAAAGAATAAAAATTCTAGGCACAAAGTGATATACAACACTACAAGAACTCTGGAGCTTACTACGGAATCGGGCTTTTTATTTACACTTAAATGCTTATTTGACCGTGCAATGAGTGAGGTCCACAAAAGACTTATATAATGGTATCCATGTAACGAGCGTTAGGTTAGCGGATCCCAGACTCTAAAAGCCTTAGGTCACTAGGCACAAAGTCCCCTAAGAACTTAATAACTCGAATACCAAAGAGCCCACTCTTGATCAATTATGCAAATTTTTTTTTTCTTTTCTGAGTAAGTGCGTTTCGCTCCATCTTGCTCAACCCTAGACTACTCGCATAACATGCGAGCCGACTACTAGCCATTTGACGCCTAGCCACAACTAGCAACAAATTCCATTTTTACTCCATTTTTTTTCTTTTTCATGCCTTTACCACTAAGAACCTATTATCAAATTCTAAGCATAATAAATAGATTATCCTCGAAAATAATTAGATCATAACAACAATCTAGCCCTTAAGCATTCTCTAAGACTTAGTGAAAATACAAGTGCTTCTAGCATGCATATCAACCTACACAACTTAATATCACTTTAATGCTATCACTACACTCGCATCAATATCACAATTCAGTCGATAAATCATTGCAAAAGGGATCATGGTATATGCATGAGCTTTATGATATGACAAACAAATAAAGCTATATAAAAAAAACTATATGGCAAAAATTATGCAACTATATGAACTAACTATCATGAATATGCAGCAATATGACACACACAAAATATTCCTTAACTACCACCCCCAAACTTAAAATCTTCACTGTCCCCAGTGAAGGTAGTAGAAAGGAACACAGGGTATACCTACTCGGAGTCATCATCATCATCACCCTCAGTGGGTGGAGTATCAGGCGGCGGGTATGCAGAGTCCTCACCAAAAACTGGCCACTGGATATCAGCTCCAAGGCCTCGAAAAGCAGTCCCTAACGCAAGAGTGAGCTCCTGAGCAAACCTGCTCTGCGTCTCATACATGGCATCCATCCGCCGTGAAAGCCTCCTGATGCCCATCCCAGCACCCTCCTGAGCTCTCGAAGAACTAGCCTCACCACGCCCTAGCCTAGCCATAGTAGCACCTCGTGCTGGACGTCCTCCTGGAAGACGATAACCCAGCCCATGCTCCTCAGGCTCACCACCGGTCCACTCCTGCATCCCATTCAGAGTGCCAGAATCTATCGGAGCTGCTGGAAACTGCAACTGCTCATGAGCCGGCCAGTTCACTCCTACTGATCGGCATAGCTTCGTAACCGTGGATGCATAAGGGATGTTCATATGATTTGCTCCCCTCAAAAACTTCAGAATTCCTTGGTAGATAAACTCACCAAGGTCCACATAGTATTCCTCATTCAGAATTCCCCACAACAACTGTGCTCTCTCAATTGTGACCTCGTGTGCATGTGAAGAAGGCAAAATATTAGCACATATAAATGCATTCCATGCACGGGCATACCTGTTCATGACGATCGCCGGAAAGTGATGATACTCATTATTGGCTGGACTGCGGTTCCAAACTGTGCCCGGTCGACAGAGAGTCGCACAAATCAAATCCAAGTCAAAATCCTCAGCAGTCTTTTCATTCCAGTTCTCCTCCTCGGGCTTCCTCTCTCGCTGTCCAATCACACGGCGAATCGCCGCAGGATGATAATCAACCGTCAGCCCACGAACTACAGAAAACCCATTCTTTTCAGCCTTCGCGTTCGCGTAGAACTCGCGAACAACACTCATCGGTACTGCTTCGGGTGACTCACAAAAAGCTATCCACCCCTTCTCTGCAATCATGGGCAACAAATCACCATCCCTCCCTGATGGTAAAAACCCCCTCTCCTTCAGAATCGGCTTCCCCAACAGCCTAGTGTACTCCTCCTCCGCAGCTCTGTCAGTTAACCGAGGCCTTGCAGCAGTACCCCTTGATGAATCAGCAGTAGGAACTCTGCTGCTGTTGTCAATAGTGCGTGCTCTCTTGGGTGGCATTGATTTGTGAATAAAAGTGTGTAAGAACTGATTTTTGATGTTTATGAGAGGGTTTAAGTGTAGGAAGTTTGTGGGAGATATGTGGGATAGGTGTATGTATATATAGGGTGTGGAGTAGGTTAAATTAGATTAGGAGTGGGGTTGAGGGATAAAATCATGGGGTAATGGGAAAAGAATTCGTGGGTTTATGGGCTGTGATGGGTTTTTGTGTTTTGTTTTTTTTTTTCTGAACTGTAAAAAATTTTCTGGAACTCGACCCCTGCGCGGCCGCTCAGCATTTCTGCGCGGGCGCGCAGAGGGTCTCTGGAATTTTTTTTTCCAGCCCCTGTTTTCTGATTTTTTTTGTGTTTTTGGATAGGTTATTAACTTCTAAGGGTTCCTGTAATAACAATTCATGGGTTGCCTCCCACGCAGCGCTTCTTTTTGTCATTAGCTTGACGTTCCGTACCTTTCTCAAGTAGTCAACAAAATGGCACTAACCACCTCTCGGTTTGCCATATCCCCATAGTAGTGCTTCAACCGCTGACCGTTAACCTTGAATGCTTGGTCCGAATCATTCTCAAAAATTTCCACCGCTCCATGTGGAAACACAGTTTTGACAATAAAAGGTCCAAACCACCTTGATTTCAACTTCCCAGGAAAAAGTCGGAGCCGAGAGTTGAATAACAGAACTTGTTGCCCTGGCACAAATAACTTAGGATGTAGCTTCCTATCGTGCCACCTCTTCACCTTTTCCTTATACATTTTGTTATTCTCGTATGCTTGAAGTCGAAATTCATCAAGTTCATTAAGCTGAAGCATTCTTTTCTTACCAGCTGCATCTAAATCCAGGTTCAATTTCTTCAATGCCCAGTAGGCCTTATGCTCAAGCTCCGCCGGTAGATGACATCCCTTACCGTACACCAACTGAAATGGTGACATCTCAAGTGGAGTTTTGTATGCTGTTCTGTAAGCCCAAACAGCTTCATCGAGCTTTAAAGACCAATCCTTCCTTGACGGACAAACGACCTTCTCTAGAATGCGCTTTATCTCTCTGTTAGACACTTCCGCTTGACCATTTGTTTGCGGATGATAGGCAGTAGCTACTCGATGATTCACATTATTACGCTGCATCATAGAAGTGAACTTACGGTTGCAAAAATGCGATCCTTCATCACTTATGATTACCCGAGGCACTCCAAACCTTGTGAAAATTTGCTTATGAAGAAAATTTAGTACTACCTTTGCATCATTTGTCGGTAAAGCTTTAACTTCGACCCATTTTAAGACATAATCGACTGCCAGCAAGATGTACTGATTATTGCAAGACGAGATAAAAGGCCCCATGAAATCGATTCCCCATACATCAAAGACCTCGACTTCAAGCATCACATTTAATGGCATCTCATCCTTCCTTGACAAATTTCCCACTCTTTGGCAACGATCACACCTTAAAACAAACTGATGAGCATCCTTGAACAAAGTAGGCCAGAAAAAACCTGCTTGCAGAATACGAGCTGCCGTCTTCTCACCTCCATAGTGTCCACCATAAACCGTGGAATGGTAGTCTCGTAATATCCCCTCCGTCTCACAGAACGGGATACATCTCCTGATGATCTGATCAGCTCCCTGTCTAAACAAATATGGTTCATCCCACATATACCACTTCACCTCATACAGAAACTTCTTCTTTTGAGCGGGTGTCAAATTAAGCGGCATTATATTGCTGACAAGATAGTTTACAATATCTGCAAACCATGGTTTTTCCTCCTGAATTGCAAACAACTGCTCATCCAGAAAAGATTCATTGATTAACGTCCTATCTTGTGAAGTAGAATCGGGATTCTCCAACCTAGAGAGATGGTCAGCTACTTGATTCTCAGTACCTTTTCTATCTTTGATCTCTAACTCAAATTCTTAAAGTAAAAGCACCCAACGAATGAGTCTCGGCTTTGAATCCTTCTTAGAAACCAGATAGCGAATAGCTGCATGATCAGTGAATACTGTCACTTTCGTACCAAGCAGATAAGATCGAAATTTCTCAAAGCCAAAGACTATTACCAAAAGCTCCTTCTCAGTAGTGGTGTAGTTCAATTGGGCCCCATTTAAAGTCTTACTCGCATAGTAGACCACATGGAAGAGATTTTTCTTGTGCTGTCCCAGAACTGCACCTACCGCATAGTCACTCGCATCACACATCATCTCAAACGGTTCTGTCCAATCTGGTGCTGTAATAACTGGTGTCGTGATCAAATTCTCCTTGAGAGTCTCGAATGCTGCCAAACATTCATCATCAAATTTGAAAGGCACATCTTTCTCAAGTAAATTGCACAACGGCTTAGATATCTTTGAAAAGTCCTTGATGAATCGCCGATAAAAACCCGCATGACCGAGAAAACTACGGATTCCTTTCACCGAATTAGGTGGGGGAAGATTTTCAATAACTCCCACCTTGGCCTTGTCCACCTCCAGACCTTTGCTAGAGACCTTATGCCCAAGGATAATGCCTTCACGCACCATAAAATGACATTTCTCCCAATTAAGCACCAAATTAGTTTCCACGCATCTTTTGAGTACGGCGCACAGATTATTCAAACATTAATCATATGAGTGTCCAAAGACGGAGAAGTCATCCATGAACACTTCGACGTTATTTCCAATCATGTCAGAGAATATAGCCATCATACATCTCTGAAAGGTGGCCGGGGCGCCACATAACCCAAACGAAACTCTACGAAAAGCAAATGTGCCAAATGGACAAGTAAAGGTAGTCTTTTCCTGATCCTCTGGTGCAATACAAATCTGATTATACCCGGAATAACCATCCAGAAGACAAAAATACTCATGTCCCGCCAATCTGTCAAGCATTTGATCAATGAATGGGAGAGGGAAGTGATCCTTCCTTGTGGCTTTGTTCAATTTTCTATAATTTATGCATACTCTCCATCCTGTAACTGTTCGAGTAGGGATGAGCTCATTCTTTTCATTTGCGACCACAGTGATACCTCCTTTCTTAGGTACACATTGCACGGGGCTCACCCACGAGCTGTCAGAAATAGGATAAATGATGCCTGCATCTAGCCATTTCAGAATTTCTTTCTTCACCACCTCCTTCATGATCGGGTTCAGTCTTCGCTGCTGTTCCACAGTTGGCTTACTACCTTCCTCTAACAGAATTTTATGCATACAATATGAAGGACTTATCCCCTTGATGTCTGCTATGGTCCATCCTATAGCCGATTTGAATTCTCTCAAAATCCTTAAGAGCTTGTCTTCCTCACTACCTGAAAGGTCAGCTGAAATAATAACAGGTAACGTAGATGAATCACCTAAAAAAGCATACCTCAAGTGTTCAGGTAATGGTTTGAGCTCCAAGGTAGGTGCTTCCTCTATTGATGGTTTGAGCTTCCCTTCAGCATTCTTAAGGTCAGAAGTACCAAGAAATTCAAATGGTATGTCGAGCTTTCGCTTCCATGGAGAAGCGTTCAGATATTGTAATTGCTCGTTGCTATCTTCATCATCGCTGTCAAAATCCCCCACTAAGGCCTTTTCTAATGCATCAGACATTAGCATATGATCGAGTTCCGAAGTAACCGCAGAATCAATCACATCCACTTTTAAGCACTCCTCATCTTCTGTAGGGAATTTCATTGCCTTGAATACGTTAAAGGTCACATCCTGATCTTGGACCCGCATAGTAAGTTCCCTTTTTTACACATCTATCAAGGTACGACCAGTAGCCAAGAAAGGCCTCCCCAAGATTATGGGAATCTTCTTATCTTCCTCAAAATCCAGAATAACAAAATCAGCAGGAAAGAAGAGCTTATCCACCTTGACGAGCACATCCTCAACTATGCCCCTTGGGTAAGTAATGGAACGGTCCCCCAATTGTAGCGACATGTATGTGGGTTTTGGATCAGGCAGATCCAGCTTTTTAAAGATCGACAACGACATCAGATTAATGCTTGCTCCCAAATCACAGAGGCACTTGTCAAAAGTTAGATTGCCAATGGTGCAAGGAATGGTGAAGCTTCCTGGATCTTTCAGTTTTGGTGGTAACTTTTGTTGCAGAACCGCGCTGCATTCTTCCGTGAGAGCAACGGTTTCAAGGTCATCCAGTTTCACCTTCCTTGAAAGAATAGTCTTCATAAACTTCGCATAACTAGGCATTTGTTCCAGCGCCTCAGCGAAAGGTATATTGATGTGAAGTTTCTTGAACACCTCCAGAAACTTCCCGAACTGTCTATCCAGCTTTTGTTGCTGCAATCTCTTAGGAAAAGGTGGTGGAGGATAGAGTTGTTTCTCCCCTGTATTAGCCTCAGGCAGAGTGTGTTCAACAGTAGTCTTCTTTGGTTCCGCCACTTTCTCCTTTTGCTTAGATTCTTCATCTCTAACTTCAGCTTCGACTTCTTTTGCCTTTTCAGCATCAGCTACTTTTCCAGACCTTAAGGTAATAGCCTTGACTTGCTCTTTAGCTTCCTTCCTGCCTGGTACTTCCGTGTCACTGGGAAGAGTGCCAGGTTGACGATTGAGCACTGCATTGGCTAATTGACCGATTTGATTTTCCAAGGTCTTGATAGAAACCGCCTGACTCTTGCACAACAGCTTAAGTTCCTCAAAATCAGCACTAGTAGGTGCAGCTGCACTTCCCTGTTGAGGATATGATTGCCTTGTAGCATACTGCTGTGGTTGCTGGAATCCAGGTGGGTTAAACTGTTTACTTACTCCTTGCTGATATGTTGGCTGAATAGCATTCTGATAATTCCCCCAGCTAAAATTTGGATGATTTCTGTTGTTAGGATGATAGGTCGCTGGCACAGGCTGCTGTTGTCGCTGATAATTATTCACATACTGAACAGATTCGTTGACAAGAGAACACTGATCCGTAGCATGAGAACCTGCACAAAGCTCACAAACCATAGCTATTTGATTAACTCCATACGTAGCCAAACAATCAACCTTCATTGATAGCGCTTGGAGCTGGGCTGCAATAGCGGTGGCTGCATCAACTTCCAGAATACCTGCTACCTTGCCTGACGTCATCCTCTGAGTTGGGTTTTGATGCTCATTTGCAACCATCGTCTCGATAAGATTATACGCCTCAGTATAGCTTTTAGCCCATAAGGCGCCTCCAGCTGCTGCATCGAGCATGGGCCCCCAAACCATTATAAAAAACAGTGATTACCATCCAATCCGGCATTCCATGATGTGGACATTTTCTCAACATTTCCTTGTAGCATTCCCAAGCCTCGCACATAGATTCTGTAGGTTGCTGCGCAAACTGAGTAAGAGCACTCCTCATAGCAGCAGTCTTTGCCATTGGATAAAACTTCACCAGAAACTTTTGCGCAAGATCTTGCCACGTAGTGATGGACCCAGCTGGTTCAGAATGTAACCAGTCTTTAGCTTTATCCCTCAGTGAGAATGGGAAAAGCCTCAACTTGATAGCCTCATCAGTCACGCCATTATACTTAAAAGTGCTGCAGATCTCGACAAAATTCCTTATGTGCATGTTGGGGTCTTCAGTTACCGCTCCTCCAAAAGAAACAGAATTCTGCACCATCTGAATAGTGCCCGGCTTGATTTCAAAGGTGTTAGCTTGAATAGCCGGATGAAGGATGCTTGACTGAATGTCATCAATTTTAGGCCGAGAAAAATCCATAAGAGCTGGACCAGCTTGAACAATACGATCTCCCATGTTTACTGGTTCTTTCTGCTCAGTTCCTGAATCCGAATCCTCAAAATCTAACTTCTCCGGAGTATCAAGAACTTCGTCTTTCTCCTCAGCTGTATTTAAGGTCCTCTTGCGATCACGAGAATGAGTTTGCATAAACGCTTGCTAAAGTACCTGAAACACAACCGAAAAGAGTAATTAACTACTACGTCCTAATCACTGAGTCCTAATGACCAATGATGGTAAGTACATAAACTAAACAAATACGCCGAGTCCCCGGCAGCGGCGCCAAAAACTTGTTGGGGCGAAAACATGCACTAATATTCACGTAAGTATACGCGTTCGCAAGTAATATAGAATACTTTCTAGTTCGTTCCCTCAGAGACTCAGACTAAGTTATTGTCTAATTAAACTCACTCACCAATGTATGACTACTTCTCAATGTTAAGATAATAACACTTAAAATTGTTGATTAAATATTAACTATAATTAACTACTTAATTAACCACTTAACTAACACTTCAATTTATCAATAATAAAATACTCATGAGATCACAACTTCATTATTACTTCCTT
This sequence comes from Apium graveolens, assembly GCF_009905375.1. NCBI lineage: Eukaryota > Viridiplantae > Streptophyta > Magnoliopsida > Apiales > Apiaceae > Apium > Apium graveolens. Next base: position 103,368,058 of record NC_133653.1, on the reverse strand, counting down.
CTATAGCCATTGTTATTACCTTTAGCATGTGACAGTGATGACATTAATCGAATAACACGAAACTGATAAAAGCCAACTTTCATTGTACTAATACCATTATACCAAGCATCCACAATTAAGATAGAAGTTGAATAGTCATCAATCATGTTGAGTTCCTATATGTCTACAGAAATTGACAACACAACGATTTAAGCACAAGTTATCCCTTTTGATTACATAGGTCAAATAAAACTGTTAGAGTTACCCACTAATCATGCACAACGTACATGAACCTATGCTAGCATGGCAAGTTCTAAATCTCAAGATCCACCGTCGCTTCACAAGAGATTAACACCCTATCTTATATGTTCGCGACGCACATAAGACGAATATGCACAACCAATACTAGATATCATGCAATCATCACACACTAAATTATTAAACAATTAACTAAAGAATTCCATAATAAATCCGTTGCAACCCTAATGATCACGATTAGCCCATAATAGAACTTATCGCCATCATGGGTTCATATGAAATCATGATAAACAACACAAGAAAATAATAACTAAACTAATTATATTAAAATAGAGTACGTCACAAGAGTAAATAAGTTAAAGCAAGAAAACTAGCATCCAACGTTACAACGAAACAAGAATCACAAGAAAATATGCTTCCTCTTCGCTGCAGTGTGCTAAATCGGTCTTCTTCCTTATCTCCTTCGCTTCTTGCGCCAAACACAATCTAAAACATAATCTCCTTCATCTTCTCTATGAAAACGTCTCAAATCTACTTATATAATAGTCCCATAAAACTCAGATTACATAGAAGTTGGAAGCCAAACAGAAGTAGAAGTCTAAAATAATTCAGCTTTTTCCCCGACCCTGCGCGGCCGCTCAGCATTTCTGCGCGGGCGCGCAAGGCTGCTACGCGGCCGCTCAGCATTGCTGCGCGGGCGCGCAGGACCCTACTGGAAAAATTCCAGGTTTGCTCCGTTTCTTCGCCGTAATCTGCCCGTTCTTTTCCTCTCACAATGGTGAACACATGCCAAGGCTTATTCTTGATGATTCCTCTTCCGAAATGCAACTAATACCCTGAAATGCATAAACACTAGAAAAACGCATCAAATACACAAAATACTTGATTTTAAGACACCAATTTAAGCCATTTTAAGACGTTTTAAGTGGTATAAAATGCCACTTATCACTCCCCAATGAAACCAGCCATCAAGAGCTTCTCTACTTCTTGTTTAATAACTTCTTGCCTCTCAGGAGCAAAGCTTCTTTTCTTTTACTTCACAGTCTTTCGATTTGGATCCTTATTCAGCTTGTGAGTGATCGGTTCCGGGTCTATGCCTGGCATGTCAGCCGCCGACCATGCAAATACATCACTATTCTCCGGTGAAAACTTCACCAACTTCCCTCTAAGGGGCTCCTCTAGTGATGCTCCAATGAAAGTTACTTTCTCAGGATCCTCGGGAGCCAAAGGAATCGGAACCAAATCTTCAGCTGGCTTCCCTCTTTTCTCATCGTTCTCACGGATATCCGGATCTTCAATAGGCAGAACCCGCCCCCCAACTCCATCTTCCGTAAGAGAGGCCACATAACAACTCCTTGCCATCTTTTGATCTCCTCTCTCTTTTCCAATCCCATTCCGGGTGGGAAACTACATCACTGAATGGTAGAAAAAAGGAACTGCCTTAAAGGCATGTATTCCTGTTCTTTCCATGATTGCGTTGTAAGTTGAACTAGCCTTCACCATGACAAAGTCCAAAATCTGTGTTACTTGTCTTGGTTCCTAACCTATGGTCGTTGGTAACTTAATTATCCCTTCCACGGGACACTCCACTCCTGCAAATCCATATATCGGCATATCGGTCGAGGTTAATTTAGAATCATTGTAACCCATCATTAAAAAGGTATCATGGAGCAAGTTGTCCACCGAGGCACCATTATCTACAAGGACCCTCTTCACCGGGTTGTTCCCTATTATCGGTGTTATGACCAGCGGGTCATCATGAGGAAATTTCACACCCTCCAAGTCAGAATCATCAAATGCCATTATCACTCCTGTCTTAGCCCTCTTTCGGGCTTCCCCAATAATATACATAACTTCTCTAGTATATGCTTTCCTTGAGTTCTTGGATAATCCAGCAGCAGTTGGTCCTCCAAAGATTGTATTTATCACAAGCCCTCAGGGTCGTGATCCTCCAAAGATTGCATTTATCACTGGTCCCCTAGGCTGGGGATTTCGCCCCTGATCGTCTTGGTCCCTCCTACGATCGTTAAAGTTCTTTCTCCCATTGTTATTCCTATCACCTCCATCTCCAATGTACTTGCTCAACCTTCCTTTTTGAATGAGGAACTCTATTTCATCTTTCAATTGTCTACACTCATCGGTGTCATGACCAGCATCCTTGTGAAATCTGCAATATTTACTCTTATCTAGCTTGGTAGGATCAGCCTTCATGGGTTTAGGCCAACAAATATCTCTATCTTTCTCAATTTCCATCAGGATCTGGCTTCCAAGAGGATTCAACTTAGCATATTAAGTGAACTTTTGCCCAGGTCCTCCCTTCTTCGGGGTCGAATCAGTGTTTTGCTCAGTTCTGGGATACTTGTCCTTAGCAATATATTCCAAATTAGTCTTTCGCTTCTTGCCACTAGCGGGCTCGTTATTCATTACAATCTTCCTCATGCTCTCCTCCACTTTGATGTATTTCCCGGCCCTATCTTGGAGCTGTAATATACTTTCAGGGGGGTACTTGGCCAATGACATCTTGAAGAATTCGTTCCTAGTTCCCTGTTACAGTGCTATCATAGCTTCCTTTTCATCAAGGTCAGGGACTTTTAAAGCTTCCTTGGTGAAATGATTCAGATAGTCCCTCAAGGACTCTTTTGCTCCCTGCACAATGCTCATGAGGGATGCTGAACTTTTCTCATGCACTCTCCCACTGATGAATTGCTTAATAAAATCCTGACTTAGTTCTCTGAAGGACCCAATAGAATTCGGAGGCAAACGACTATACCATCTTTGAGCCAGTCCCGATAGGGTTTGAGGATAGGCCCGACACTTAATAGCGTCGTTCACAGGTTGCAGCAATAGTGCATTAGAGAATGTCCTGACATGATTAGCGGGATCTCTAGTGCCATCATAAGCTTTGATGGTGGGCATCTTAAACTTCCTTGAGATATGGGCGTTCATTATCTCTTCAGTGAATGGTGGAGTAGGATCATCAGGATCTCCCAGGGGAAGAAGAATACTTGGATCAGCCCTAGGGACAACAGCCCTTCTCTGTAGCGGACCATCCAGGTCTATGATTGAAGGAGGATTTCTCCCCCTTGGAGATAACGGGGGTCTGGAGATCTGGTGCGCTTCTAAGTCGCGCTTCAGCCTTTGAATCTCAGCCTCGTGAGCCCTGATTCTCTCCTGCACTTCTTGGGGATTCGTCCCTCGGGTGGTCCTAGGACGCTGGTTACCATCAGGCATCGGCTCTTTACCAGCACGCCTCCTTCTTGGGGCCACATCATCATCCGAAGATTCGGAGTCTCTCTCAGTGTAAGGACCGGAGAATTCTTGATCCTTTGGGATAGGAGCTAAACCACGTATATATTGGGGCGTCTGCCCTTGTGCTTCACTCCGATTAGCATGTCCACTCCCTCCAACCTCGGGGTAAAGGGGCATCCCATAAGGGGGGTTAGTGGTCACAACAGTTGAATACTCACACCCAACGGGTCGAGAATTGACAGTTGTATGTAGCTATTGAAGTTGGGAATTCGTCCCTTGAGGAGCCGGTGAAATCATCCCTTGTGGTTGAAGTTCAGTTGCCCTACCTAGGCTCCTCCTTGGGGGCAGCATAGGTCGAATACGGAGGTATCTCCACCGTTGATGAAATCGTTTGGGTCGTTCCAGCTGGCGTACCTCCAGGGGCGCTGTTTCCACTCCGTGTTCTCGCCATGGTTGTTGTTAAGTTTCCCACAGATGGCGCCAAATGTTATGGATTAAAAAGTAGGGTATTTTAATTATTATACTTACTACTAGGGTTCGTGAGCTTCAAAGCTCGATTTGAATGCTCTTGTGTCTCGTGACTCGATCTGCCTTAACAAGATGCCTACGTACCTTATTGATTGCCAAGGATCAAGTCAAAAAATGTAGTTCTGATTGGTGGGGGTGAGACCTCTTATATAGGTGTTGGGAGTCCTTGAATTGGACTAGATCTAGGAGACTTGGTGGGCATGTCTCAGAATTAGAATGGACTTTGGAGTCCTAGGAAGTAGGAAACTGATTCATTATCCTATTAGGTCCATTGGAGGCTAATCTACAAAGATTTATATCCTCATCAGAACTTATCTTAACAACTGTTTTCTACCTTATTTAATTAATTATGAAATTAATTAATATTCAGGGTTTTGGGCCCCTTTCTAGTGGGCTTAGCTGTCAGCCCAATTATGGTACAATTAATGCGATTTTAATTACGCAATCAGGTTTTATTTTATTCCCTATCACTATAGATGGAGAAAGATGTTGCAATAAGAATTATGACAACATCAAGATTTTGTTGCTATTGAATAGAGGGTGTTGCCATAAGGTTAAAGCCAACACCAGTGCTAGTGTTGCTACTGAGTAAAAAATATAGCTATAGAGCCCTAAGACAATATATTATGGATGTTGGCATAGTTTTTAAAAATGTGTTAGTATAACATCAAGGCCACATGCAAATTTCCAACACCCTCAAATTTGATCATAGTGTTGCCTTCCGCCTTATGGCTACATTTTTCAGCATTTTTAACAATTTTTTTGGATATTGCTAAAGACCATTTATATGGTAGTGCGCGCCTGAAGGAGCGCGCCCACACCCGAAGGAGCGCGCCCGCGCCCATACTGAGAAAGAGAGAGAGAGAGAGAGAGAGAGAGAGAGAGAGCCCGCGCTAGAAAGGAGCGCGCCCGCGCCTGACACTTGTTACACAATCCTGATTTGAGTCTGATTGGGTGATATGAAGAGTCCAGGTCAACCGGGGGCTTATATATAATGAAAAGAAGACATTTTTAATAACAACGAAGCCAGTGAGAACTTTGAGAAGACCTAGAGCACACGAGACAGTTAAGGAGAAGAATATTTAGTTTCATACTTTTGTATTCTTCGATTTAGGCAATACTTTTGGATGCTTATTTTTTGATTTATTCTAAACCCTAGTTCTTTTATCTTATCTCGTAGTATTCTGAACTTATTTAGAATCATATTTTCATTGGAACATATGGTGATGATGCATTCGATCATGAACTAATCATTGTCATGGGGTTCTATCAGATTTATTTATGGATTTCAATAGTTGATTGTTCTAAATCTTAGTGTGTGGTGATTTATGATTTCCTAGTATAGTTGTGCTTATTCGTCTTTGATGCGTAGCTAACATCTATGATTTTTTGTTAATCTTTATTAAAGCGAAAGTGAATATAGAGGTTTAGAACTTGCCATGTTAGCATAAGTTTATGTATGAATTGACATGCATAATTTGTAATGTAATTTTAACCATCTTACACACCCTATGTAATCACAATAGATAACTTGTTCTTAAACCGTTATGTTTTCAAATTCTATAGACATATAGGGTCTAAGAATAATTGGTGTCTATTTGGCTTCTATCTTGATTGTGGATGCTTAGTAATAGGGTATACGTATATCGAAATATGGCGTATACTAATTTCGTGTTATTTGATTAGTTATCATCACCATCACATGCTATTGATAAAGGCATAAACTTTGAATGAAGTATTCAATAAAGTTAGAATCCCGTATTTTATTCTCATTTAAGTAATTCACTTTTAATCTCTTAGTTAATGCATGCTAGTATAATCTCTTAAGCAGTTAATAAACTCAAATTTGTTACTTATGTTAGTTGTGAACGATAATCATACATTGTTGCCTAGGTGCATAATCTGAACTTAACCTAAACCAGTCTTTGTGGGAACGAACTCGACTTAAATCTTATACTAATTGTGATCGCGTATGCTTGCGTGTATTTTCGCGTGTGTTTTCCGGCGAACAAGTTTTTGGCGCCGCTTCCAGGGATCGGTGTTAATTTTTAGTTTATGTGCTTGACATCAGTGGTCGCTAAAGTTCACTGACTTGGAATTTTTTCTTACAAGGTTTACTTTTTTCGTGTATTTCTGGTACTCTAGAGAGCGTGGATGCGAACACGTTCTCAATCTCGGAAGGAAACACTAGACGAAGTTGAAGAAGAGGAGAAAGAAGTTTATAAAGAAGTTGAAAAGGTTGAAGAAGAAGTAATCATTACAATGGGAGAACCAGCAGCAACAACGAAAGCGTTGATGGATTATTCCCAACCGAAGATCAATGAAATTCAATCTAGCATTGTCAGGCCAACTATCGCAACTAATACCTTTGAAAACAAGCCTGGCATGATTCAGATGGTACAGAATTCAGTCCAGTTTGGGGGTTCTCCAACGGAAGACCCCAATATGCACATTAGGGATTTTTTCGAGATCTGCGACACCTTCAAGTTCAATAATGTTTCTGAAGATGCTGTGAAACTGAGACATTTCCCATTTTCTCTGAGGGATAAAGCTAAGAGCTGGTTGCACTCTATACCACCAGGTTCTATTGCGATATGGGAGGATCTTGCTCTGAAATTCCTTACTAAATTCTTCCTAATGGCAAAAACAGATGCAATCAAGAATGCTCTTACTCAATTCGCGCAACAATCGGGTGAATCTTTATGTGAAGCTTGGGAGCGCTATAAGGAGATGCTTAGGAAGTGTCCTCATCATGGAATGCCTGACTGGATGGTGATCAATTTCTTTTATAATGGTTTAGGAGCACAGTCAAGACCTATGCTCGATGCAGCATCAGGTGGAGTCTTATGGGACAAGAGCTATGAGGAAGCTTATGAGCTAATTGAGATGATGGCTGTGAATGAATATCAGAATCCAACTCAAATGCTACCACAAGGCAAGGTATCAGGAATTCGGGAGGTGGATAGAGCTACGGCTATCAGTGCGCAACTAAAAGCGTTGACTATGAAGGTCGATTCTCTGACCAACTATAGTGTTCATCAGATAACTAGTATTTATGAGCTTTGTGCATGTTCGCATGCGACGGAGCAATGTGCTATATCTAGTGAATCGGCTCAGTTTATGAGCAACTTTCAGAGGTCGGAACAACCTGTTCCTGCTACTTATCATCCTAACAACAGAAACCATCCTAACTTCAGCTGGAGCAATAATCAAGGTGGTATGCAACAGCCACAACAGCCATACCAGCAGTTTGGAAACAAGCAATTCATTCCTCCTGGGTTTCAACAACAGTTTGCACCAAGGCAGCAATTTCAGCCACAGGGAATGCAACAGCAATCTCACGGAGGTGTCGGTCCATCTTCGAATGAAAAATATGAATTGGAGGAGTTGAGGCTTATGTGCAAAAGCCAAGAAATTTCTATCAAAACTCTGGAGAATCAAATAGGGCAGATTACTAATGCCCTATTAGACCGACCATAAAGAACTCTTCCAAGTGACACAGAGGCTAATCCGGGCAATAGAAAGGTCAAAGAACAACTTAAGGCAATCACCCTGAGGTCTGAAAAGGTCGCGAGCCCCAAAATCATCAAAATATAAAGTTTGAAAATTTCTTCCAGAAGGCAGGCGCGCCCATGCCCGCGCCCTGCCCTTTTTCAGAAAGTGAGAATTCTGCGGAAATGGCATCGTAAAAGGATGGCGAGGTGGAACCGAAGAAAAATGTTGTTGAAAACACTCCTCCTGAGCATAATACAGGAGACAAACAAGTATATCCGCCTCCTCCATATCCTAAAAGACTTCGGAAACAGAAGTTCGACAAGTAGTTTGCCAAGTTCTTAGAGGTTTTCAAGAAGTTGCACATTAACATACCTTTTACAAAAGCTCTAGAACAAATACCGAGCTATGCTAAATTCATGAAGGGTATTATATCTCGGAAGCTAAAACTTGAGGAGTTGGAAACCGTTGCTCTAATGGAAGAGTGCAGTGCTGTGCTATAGCGGAAACTACCTCCTAAACTTAAAGATCCAGGAAGCTTCACGATACCTTGTACCATTGGCAATCTGTCTTTCGACAAGTGTTTGTGTGACTTAGGAGCTAGCACAAATCTGATGCCCTTGTCCATTGTCAAGAAACTTTGTCTGCCTGATCCAAAACCGGTAAACATGTCCTTATAACTTGCTGATCGTTCCATCACTTATCCGCGAGGGGTAGTGGAGGATGTCTTGGTTAAAGTGGATAAACTCATCTTCCCTACTGATTATTTCATTCTGGACTTCGAGGAAGATAATAAAATTCCCATTATCTTGGGGAGACCATTCTTAGATACAGGCCGAACTCTGATCGATGTGCAGAAGGGTGACATTACAATGCGGGTTTAGGATCAGGACGTTACCTTTAATATTTTCAATGCCATGAAATTCCCTACTGATGAAGAGGAGTGCTTTAAATTAGAGTTGGTCGACTCTGTAGTGACTTTGGAGCTTGATCAAATGCTAAGGACTGATGCCTTAGAGAGAGCCTTAATAGGGGAATCTGATAGTGAAGATGAAGAAGGGGAAGAACAACTGCAGTATTTGAATGCTTCTCCATGGAAAAGGAGATTAGATTTACCATTCGAGTCTCTTAGATTAGCAGAGCTGAAGAATTTTAAGGAGCGTCTCAAACCATCTATTGAGGAAGCTCCCACACTTGAGCTCAAACCACTGCCTGATCACTTGAGGTATGCTTTTTTAGGTGAGGCATCTACTTTGCCTGTTATTATTGCATCTGACCTTTCAGGTAGTGATGAAAACAAGCTCTTGAGAATTCTAAGAGAGTTTAAATCAACAATTGGATGGACTATAGCAGATATTAAGGGAATCAGCCCTTCTTACTTCATGCATAAAATTCCGTGTGAGGAATGAAGTAAGCCCACTGTTGAGCAACAGAGAAGACTCAATCTTATCATGAAAGAGGATGTGAAGAAAGAAATTCTTAAATGGCTGGATGCAGGGATCATCTATCATATTTCTAATAGTTCATGGGTGAGCCCAGTGTAGTGTGTGCCTAAGAAAGGAGGCATTACAGTTGTTGCTAATGAAAAGAATGAGCTCATTCATACTCGGACAGTCACAGGATGGAGAGTATGCATGGATTATCGGAAGCTGAATAAAGACACCAGGTAGGATCACTTCTCTCTTCCATTCATTGATCAAATGCTTGACAGGTTGGCTGGCCATGAGTATTATTGTCTTTTGAATGGGTATTCGGGTTATAATCAGATTTGCATTGCTCTGAACATCAAGAGAAGACCACTTTTACTTGTCCTTTTGGCACTTTCGCTTTCCGTCGAGTTTCTTTCGGACTTTGTGGTGCACCCGCTACTTTTCAGAGATGCATGATGGCCATATTCTCATACATGATTGGTACAAATGTGGAGGTGTTCATGGATGACTTTTCTATATTCGGGACTTCCTATGATGAGTGTTTGCATAAACTTGGCTTGGTACTGAAAAGATATGTTGAGACCAATCTGGTGCTCAACTGGGAAAAATGTCACGTCATGGTGCAACATGGGCACAAGGAATCTAGAAAAGGTCTTGAAGTGGATAAGGCCACGGTGGGGGTTATTGAAAATCTTCCTCCACCAATCTCAGCTAAAGGAATTCGCAGTTTTCTTGGTCATGCGGGTTTTTATCGGCGATTCATCAAAGATTTCTCCAAAATCTCTAAACCCTTGTAACACCCCCAAATCCGGGGTCGGGGATCCGGGTTGTCACGAGTTCCATTTCCCTTAAAACATCCAATCTTAATAAATAATCAACTACTCTGTACTGTGACCCCACAATAAACACACACACCGCAAGTTATAGTCTCAGAGATGAATACCCAAAAATAATCACAAGTCATTTTATTCCACAATTATCTGCCAATACACCTTAAAAGGTTTTCTAAATAAATTTACATTTTCTTTGCCATTATTACAATTCATAAATATACATAAATCTGGTACATCAAAAGTTGAAAGCCTAGCCTATTGGTAGCTCCTACCTCAGCTACGGCAGCATCAACGCTTCCAGAAAACTGCGAAAAGTTTCCTAACCGCTTGCGAATTGGAAGCTTGGTCTTGTTCATCTTTTCTATCTGTTGTTGTGTGATGAAAGAAGAAAGCAAGGGTGAGCAGCAAGCCCACCAAAATAATATGTATAATGATTAACAATATATGAGCCTTCTCATAGTACTCATGAAAGTCTTGGTCAAAAGAAATGAACCAAGTTTGATATCTTAATGCGATGAAGTCGCAAAATATTCAGTATACATACATATATACTTTTCAAAATCTTGGAAGTCCTCTTCCATGCATAATATACTCAGAGTTCCAGTTTATAACTGTATAAAAATAAATATCGTTGCAAGGTGATCTCATATATCTAACCTTGTCTCAACATTTTTCTGAAAGTCTTTGATATGCATAAGATAATCATTTACTAGGTATAAGTTTAAAAGATGAAGTTACAAGATACTCCAATATACTTATATCTTTTCCGAATACTACTTGAACTACCACCGTTCAAGTTATAATTAGTTTCAAAAGTTCATCACACTGATGAGACTACAAGATAAGACTTGAATAGATTCAATCTTTGAAATATTTTGAAGGAAATGAAGTTATGATATACTTCATTAAGTTCTGATATATATATATATCCACATATACATCTTCTTCATACATTTCCTGAAAACCTCTGTCATGTAAGGTATGAACAGAGTTTGTAACATCCAATGAATTTTTGGAAAGGAAAAAGAATTGTGGCATAAACCCGATATCTTGCTGATCAGGCAAAGATACCAATAAGTAACCTTTTCTACTAGTAGATGGACGAATTCCCTACTAGTCATCACCCTGGCCGCAATAGGACCTTATGCTGGACTGCCACTCAGCCACTTATGCATTTGATGGACTCCCACTGAGCCACTTACACTATCATGGACGCCCACTGAGCCCATGTTGCTTATGCCGACTCGATAGATGGACTTACTTCCCGAATGTTGGGTAAGTAATCAATTCATTTACCAAAACTGCAACCTTGTTGCGAATATAAAATACACCATAGAGCCGGATCCCTCAGGTTTTGAGCGAGTATTTAAATCCCCTTTAAAAGGAAGATCTTAAATATAAAAAAAATGAGTTTTGGGATCCGCTCTAACTTTTAAAAATCATTTTGAAGACTCGAAAACACTTTAAAGAGTGTTTGGAGTAATGCTGATTTAATAAAATAAATCAGTCCCAATATATTTAGAAAATATCTGAATATTATTATTTAAATAATATTCCCATAAAGAATAATTGAGGTAGAAGTTGGAAAACTTATACTTGAAATGAATAGTAAATAATCAAAGATATCCTTATACGAAAGTAATATCTTTGTTTGAATAATCAAAAGTAAGTTTGATTATCGAACATTATTCTTTAATAAAATAAAGAATATTATTAAATAATAAGCGGAGTCATAATACCTCGAATGAATATTATAAATAATATTCATTAAATAAAATAAAGGAGTCATACATTCCTCAAATGAATATCCAATTAATAATCATTAAATAATATAAACTGAGTCATAAGCCCTCGAATGAATATTTGAAATAATATTCAATTAATACAATAAAAGGAGTCATAAGTCCTCGGATGAATATTCAAAATAATATTCAATAAATAAAATAAAGTTAAAGTTATCGAATAAACCTTATTCGATTAATAGTTTTGAAAACTATAACCATATATATATAAAATATATATATTATACTCGCGAACATCGACTCCCGGTTTAGGAATATGTTCACCTTTGGGTCCCCTATACTAAGGGTATACGCAACTACTGCTTATCTCTAGCATAGGTATTATGCAACTATAAGCATTTGAATCAACAATTAGATATCAAGATTACGAAACAAGCATGCATATATACCATATCAACATGCTCCAATATATCGCAAGATTTGCTAATAACAATCATGCACTTATCACAAGATAATGCATATACATATATACATCACAACAACAGTATAACGGGTAGAAAACTTGCCTGAGCAACTGAGGGTTATTAATGGCTTGGGACGAGTCTGGTAACCTATAAACAACATGTGAGTTGGAATTAAACCAAAGTCACTTGTAAATCTATACTTTAACCAAATTAGACTCTAACGCTCGCTTTGCGCTTACTGATTCTCTTAAGTCACTCGAGTACCCTCGGCTCCACCATTTTTAATAATTTAACCATTACGAGTTTTAAGGCGATTCCTTCCCGAGTGTCTTACCAACTGCCTAACACACTTAACATAATTGTTTCATACACTAATTAACCCTTTTTAGGTCTTTAACCTATGTTTCAAAGTAAGGCGAGGGGTAATGTTTCGTTCGCGAAACGTCGTTACTTAAAACGGCCGTTTCTCCTAAACCGTACATCGGAATCAAACGGACCACATATCAAAACGAAGCTCATAACATGAAATATCTAAACATGGCAATGGTCAAAACCTAGCAGGGAGTTATCGGGTCCTAATGTTATGAACAAAAGCAGTCTAAAGTAAATCAGACATTACGACGGCTATGTTTACGCGATTTCCCAATTTTATACCATTCCAAATCCACCACAATTCAACCCCAATTCACAACCCAATCAAAACTCCATCCAAACTACATCATAACAGCCCCAACACTCAACATTAACAATTTATACTTATTCTTAAACTTGAATTTAGCTATACTTAAATCCTTTAACCAAACCATAAAATTTCAACATTCAATTCACCACCATTCCAACCCATACTTTAAACCAACAAGCATTAAGCTACTTTATTACCATAACAACCAAAATCATTCTAATATACAATGTAAAGCTAGGGTTTGGAGATGATATACCTTCCTTGAAGTGATGTGAGTAGCTAGGAAGCCTAAAGAAGCCTTGATCTATGCTTAAGCTACCTTGAACTTTCATAAAAAAATCAAGAAAACCAAAGTTATTTCTTGAAGGTTACTATTCACCATCTTCTTTCTTGATTTATTGGAAGAGATTGTGAAGGAATTAGAAGCTTAAACTTATAGGATATCCATATCTATGTACAAGGAACCTTAGATAATTACCTTGTGATTTAACAATGCTTGGAACTTGATTTTTGATTTTTCTTCCTTTGAAAAAGAAGAAAAGCCGAGAGCAAGATGATGAGAATGAAATGATTTTGTGTTTTTTGATTTGTTTGGCTTAGCTTGGTTGTTTTTTGTTTTGTTTTTGGTTAATTACCTTAATAACCTTATATTTGTGTGGTTATAAACCAACCACACCTCCTCCTTCCCTATGTCATGCTTGCATCACCTTATTGTGTCATCATCCCTTACTTGTCCTCTCCTTATTGGTTGGATGACCTCATCATCCCTAACCTCCTTGATTAACTTCCTAATTGTTTTCCTAATGACCGCTGATCTGTTATACGGTTCGCTTAACTTTCGTTTTCGTTTATCGTTTGAGGGATCATACCCGGGATCTTATTACCTGGGTTTCCTTAACCTTTCTCAATACGTTATATTCCTTTTCTGATCCTCTCTTATAATACTTTAATTTAAATCCTTTTTATCCTGTTACCTTATACTCAATTCTTTCCGTATCTAGTGGATTTCCGGGAAAAATCAAAGTGTTCGGAATTGGATTCTGACGATCTTTACATACACTTATATACCACATAGAGTACTAATAATATCCCAGAAGATCAATAACAGAACCCCTACATAGTGTGGCATGAAAAGTTTTCTCATTCAGCATAATCTGCAAAATCACTATTCATAAGGGTTTCAAAAATTTCCAAAAATTGGGGTTATTACAGTCTCCCCTCCTTAAAAGGATTCCGTCCCGGAATCAGATAGAAAATGAATAGGGATACTCTCTTAGCATTGCACTTTCTAGCTCTCGAGTAAATTTTCCCACATTGTGGTCCTACCACCAAACTCTGCCTAGTTTGATAACCCTTCTCCTAAGCACTTGTTCCTTTTCACTCTATAACCCTTCCTGGTTGCTCCATATAGGTTACGTCGGGTTGCATGTCTATGCGCTCATATGCCCCTATTTATCTGGCATCCGAATTACACTTCCTTAACATTGATACGTGGAACACGTTATGAACTTGCTACAGGTTCGGGGGTAGGGCTAGCTCGTATGCTAACTTCCCAATATATTTTAGTATATCCAAGGGTCCGACAAATTGTGGACTTAGCTTTCCTTTCTTTCCGAATTTCATCAATCCTTTCCAAGGGTTTCCAAGGGAATACCTTTAAAAATACTAGGTCCCCTACTTCCTATTCTTTGTCCTTTCGTGTCAAATCAACGTACTTCTTATGTCCATCTTGGGCTACTACCATGCGTTCCTAATATTATACTGGTTATACTTTTGCTCGTTAGCGTTCTATAACCTTTTAATAACCACGTCAACCTTAGTATCATGAATGTGTTTCCATTCCGAATACTACCACAACTTTACTACTCCTTTTTCAGCTGTTTCTATTTTTGAAAGCTTGATCCATCATATATAAGTAAAAAAATTCATTGAGAGATCACTATGATCATGAACACTTGTTATATTGCATAGTTAGTACAGAAGGTGGCCAGCCTTTAGTACTTGACAAGCAATTAAACAATAGCTGGTATCCTACTCGGCTTCTATCACACAGATAGATAGTCATTCGGCAATACCTCCCCTTCTGGAAGGGTTGTTCTTCTCCGTTTATATGAAATGAAAAGAAGAGAAAAGAACGAATTGAAGAGAATTGTAAATATAAAAAAAATATACTGCCACAAAATATCTGGCTTGGAACCTACCTCTGAACTATAGAGGTTTGTCATAGGAGAACAAAACATATATGTATTTATATCAACATCAAGTATTATAGCATCGTATTTCACATGCCTAAATATTTTTGCTATTCCGTCCATCATTCTATGGACCCATGCTCTTCCTCGAGCTTATACATAATCACCTTTGAAACTCCCTCAATATCGAAAATCGAATCTGGGATCTCATTCTAGACATCATCGTTACTAGAATTCTATGCTTGCACCGCAACCTTCCTCATATAGTAATACGACTCTCTTTTCATAAGAAGGAATAAATATTCAATAGGTAGATACTTTACTTAATTAGTCTATCAATGATAACTTATACATTACCACGACCCGATTAGTGGTACTCAATCTCAACATCCATTCCAATACAACTCTCACGGTTGTAATCAGCTCATTACTCGCAGAATCATTGCTGCATTACTATGGTCCACCACTGACCTACTGTCGTCATTCACTTTCCATGAAATCTTAATATCTAACCATACGGAGTCCATACATGTCGTATCAAATCCTTCTAAGGAGGTAACATAATCACCATTCATGATTCATGAAGAACACTCCTGATCCTGCCATACATACATGACATGAAGCAGATAAAATTGTAGAAGAGTTTCAATCAAAGCAACGATAGCAGGTTAATACCATTCTTAATCATATGCCTTCGATAGAAGACTTAACTCAAAGGTTCGTTTAGTCCTTTTGAAACATGGTCCAGGCTCATTTTCAAGATAGTACCTTCTAAGATAGATAGCCCGCTCATGGCGATTACACCAATTAAACCTTTACCAACTACTATTACGGTTGGGTATTTTACAGTCATCAGAAGGAATGTCAATCTTCCAAACCATAATACAACCTTCAGCTTTAACCATCATCACTGTATTCCTTTGGCACAAGTGCCTATAATTATCCTCTTACCTTTAAAGTGTCGGCCACCTCTTTGGCCCTTCCTGATAGTAAAATTTCCTTACAGTCAATGTCATTTTAACCACCTCCAAATAAATTTTCTACCTCATTTCAATCACAGCTTATGTGAAGATGTTTTCCTTAAAATCTGATGAGTAAAAAAAATCACCATTTTTCCATAAGTTATTGCCTCAGTCTTTAGAGGTTAATCACTGTCACGATTGACTCTCAATCATACTTAGAACATCTTTAATCTTAGGTCCTAATTGCCTGGAACAAATTCGACCTTTACTGGTTCGATCCATACTTTCTCGTAGTTTAACACGTGCCCACCTGGCATTATTATAATTACGCCATATTTCCTTCATCAAAATTTCTATTCTTGAGAACTTTGAATATTACCTTTCTCCTTGTAAAACCTCTTAAGGTTATCCTTAAATCCTTCATCAGGTACACCCTAGGCACAGGGCATATCAAGATACCATTTATTAATACCAGAATCATTGTCTATATACTTCTGAAAAATTTCTCCACTGATCCTTAAAGGTTGTTATTACCTTAATCCTTTCCAATTCATACTGTCAAAACTCATACTATCCCTATTAAGGGTGAAATGCCAACCTTTATGCATTCCCCTAGGATTCATTTTAAGTTACCGATGTTCTATCCTTAATTCCACCTTTAAAAGGTACCTGCATCCTTCCATGGATAATTCAAGTCATATATCCCTGATAAGGGTGTCTTATTCAATCATTCCCACCTCGATAGTATATGTCTAATTTCACACTAACATTTGTATTCAAAATGGGGTCAATCAATATGGCCTCCAAAAGATAGCAACGGTTATCCGCTTGTCTTGCCTAATTTGGTAACGATAACAAGGATGTTCTGGAAGATATTGGTCGTGTTCAACGTGAACCTCTTCGTAATAATTCCTTATTTACTTTTGTTGTTTATCTCAACAGTCACCTCAATGTTGGGATATCTTTCATATCTGGCGTCTCCCTTTCTGGGTATCATGCCACCGGTCTTACACTTCACCTTCTTGAAGGTCACTTCCTTCATCCAATTTTCTTAATTTCTTAATTTCTTATCTCCTCAGTCTATCCACGTCTCATTATTTATCCTTCGAATTATCTCAAGGTTTCCTTGTTATTTCTAGAGAACTAACAATGAGATTTACAGAAGGGGGGTTGAATGTAAATCTCAAAACTTTTTCAAGTTTTGAGCAGTTTATAAAGACTGTGTGTTCAAGATGAACAAGTGTGTGAATTGCTTTAAGCTGATACAGACAGATATATATTCAAACACAAATGTAAAGAACACAATAAACCTTTAAAAACTTTTCCGGTGGATTTGTTGTTCCACCAGAGATGGTATTTCAGAAATTCTGTGATCTAAGAATTTGATCACAGCTGCATCCTAGTACAAACTAGATAATTTTTCTCTCAAGATTTTTCTAAACAGCTCTGGAAAAATTCTTATCTAATTACTAGCTACTACTTGGTTTATATATTACCAAGTTTACAAGTGAAGACAAGGATATAATAAAATAATAAAGTAAGATCTCCACTTGTTTCTTCTCCAGTTCACTCCAGTACTTTGTTGACTTAATGTCTCTTTATACTAGAGTAGAACGGCTGCTTTTTTTGATGTTCCTGAAATTAGGCTGCCACATTTCAGTTATCTCTGTTCACCCACGTGCCTCTGTTTGTAGGTACAACTACTACTTATCAACGGTTAATCAACAGAACATCCGTTGAAGCTTTCATCCGTTGATGCACTCATCCGTTGAAGGATGTTATCCGTTGAAGCTTTAGAGACATCCGTTGAAGCTTAGCTTCTCATCCGTTGAAGGTCTTTAAGTCATCCGTTGATACCACTTCATTTATACAAAATTACAAGGCATGAAATATTTACAATTGGCCTTCCTATCTGCATATCTTCTAGTAGTCAACATGACTCATAGTTTCTCTCAACTTCTAAGAATTACATCTTAAATACAGAGACTGAAATATGCTACAACACTAGACTTATTTCTAAGTAAAGCTACACCATCAACGGATAGCCAAAGTGGTCTTATCCGTTGAGGCTACAAACATTGAATTTCTACTTAAGTGTTTTGTTAAACATATCATCAAACTAATGCACATATATTCCTAACAATCTCCCCCTATTTATGTCTATAAGAATTGTAGGCATAAATTCAGGGTTAACTTGATGATAACAAAACACTTAACAGATATATGAATTGAAACTAAGTAGAAATTTGAAAATGCTGCAAAAATGTATGTACTAGGAGGAAATTGAAGATTTACAGTATTTCCAAGGATACTCCTTTAGCCTGAGCAAATCATCTTTTTCTTCTTTGTTCCCTGGTTTTCTTTCCTAGCCCTTTGTCATTTTCCTCAATTTGGAGTTGGAGTTGTCTGAAGAATTCAGCTTCATCTTCAACACTGATATCCAACTTAGATTGCATTTCCTTGAGAGTTTCATTGCTGGCAATCTTGAGTTGGTCTTCAAGTCTGAAAAATCTTCTGACTCCTTTATCATCTCTAAATTCCATCAACCAATGAGGTGATTTGTGAATTGTAATTCCCCTTTCTTGAATGAGTAAAGTCCTGGGTAAAGCATTGGGCTCCCTCCAAGTTTTCCTTATATTGGCAATCTTGTTGAGAATTTCAGTCTTGGCAGTTCTGGTAAAGCCAGAATCCTTTTGTATAGCTGAAAAGACTCTAATCAAGGTAGAGTAGCCTTCATTCAGAATCCTGTGGAGAGGCCATGTTCTTTCCCCAGCTCCTTTGTATCTGAACACTAATCTCTCTGGTAGCTGTCTGTAAGCAGCTATTCCTTTTACATCCTCCAGCTCATCCAGATAGAGTTCAATGTCTGAAATTTCTTTTATGTCACTGATGTGAACATAATCATCTTTAGAAATGGATGGCTTAGGCTTAGGCTTTTGTTTTTGAGTGAATTTCTTAGAGGTTATGGGAGGTGTAGATTTGGGTTTTCTTTTCTGTTTCTTTGGTAGTGGAAGAGTGGTTAGAAAGGTAGGCAATTTGATGGTGTCCCAATCAATAGGTTCCTCTTTTGGAATGATTGGTTCACCATGGATGTTTATAGTGGGATTAGCAACAAGAGGTTCAGGTATGGAAGGTAGTGGTTTAGATATAGATTTGGTTACTTCAGTATTATCTTCACTCCTTCTATGTGCCTTGGCCTTTCTTCTGTTTCCCTTCTGCCATTCCTCTCTTTCTTCCATACTCTCACCAAATATACTCCCAAAAACCTCATCTAGGTTTGCAATCTTGTCTTCACCCCTGACTTCAATTCCTTTCTCTTCTTCAACTTGACTTGACTTTAGCTGTTGTTCAAGCTTTGCTTGTGCTCTTTTGTCAGCCTTTAGTTGCTTGACTTCTTCCTTCTTGGCTATTGAGAATTTGGGATGTCCTTGCATCACACATATGCTCTTTCCCTCTCTAGAGATAATATCCCTATTTCTCCTTACAGCCTCATCCATGGTCTCTTTGAGATAAGCAATACTCCTACCTAAAAGCTTGTTCTCATCAGCTTTTGGAGGAGGAAAGTCCACTTCTTTTAAAGGATTCTTTGTAGAGTCCTTATTGGATCTTTTATTGGGCTTGAGAATTATAGCTTGTAGTTCTTTGGAAGAAGCTTCTCCATCCTTATGTCTCCCTACTGGCTTGAGCTCCATGTTGATTGGTTCAATCTTTGTGCTATATTTCACAGATGTTGATTTATCTTGTGTAGAGCCAAACAACAGTTGCAACCTTTCATCAATTCTCCTCCTTTGCTCTTTCACTTGAATTTCAGCTGCTGCTAGCTGAATCAAATCAATTCCATCAGGCTTTCCTTTGATTTGAATGATTGGAGAAGTAGTGATGGCAGGAACTAGCACTTTAGATATTTTGATTTTTGTAGATGGCTCTCCTTCCCCTTCCCTTTTACTCTCCCCCTTTTTGTTATCATCAAGGAGAGGGGTCATGCCTTGTGCTTTTGCCAGCTGCATTAGGAGACTGGTTTGAGATTGTTGGTTGTGAAGAATGGTGGCCACAGAATCTTCAATAACTTGAACTCTGTCTTCCAACTTGGCCAGCCTTTTCTCAGTAACTGATTCCTTTTTCAATCTCAAAACCAAGTCCTGCAATGTACCATAGGGCATGACTGAATCCAATTTTTCAGAACTGTAGGATTTCAAGTCAGCAATATCCTTCCTGAGATCATCCATACTCAGATTCTGCTTTACTTGCTGCAACTTCATGAGATGCAGTGAGTCCAGGTGAGCTTGAAGGATAGCCTTGATACTTGCATGTGAAGTGTTCTGAATGGCCTGTTGAATAGTGTTGATTTGTTTGACTAAGGAGACATTGAATTCCCCTGATCTATACTCCTTTGTCAAAGCCCATTCAGGTAGATTTGGAATTGAACTAGGGCCTTCATCTCCCCCTAAGTTCATGCTTCCATCAAAAGAAACAGAGTCATCATCATCAGAATTTACTCCAAATTCCTCAGATGGCTCACCAGCTGTAGAAGGCATCTTGTTAATAGCAGCTTTATCCCTTTGAAGAGATTCTGTTGTGTGTACTAGATGTAGTGTCTTTTCTGCCTCCTCATTGCCCTGAGCAGCCAACATTTGATAGGCTGACACAGGATGAGTAAAAGTGTCAGCATCCAAGGAAATGTTATCAATTACAGCTTTGTAATGTTGCTGAAATTGTCTTTCCTTTTCAGCATCATCCACAATCATTGACTCACTAGCAATGGCTGGTTCCACCCTTATATCTACTGTACCTGCCTTTCTCTCTTTTTCTCTATTTTCTTGCATCAGGGGCTCCCCCTGGCTCCCCCTGGCTCACACAACTCACTCCCTCACCTTCACCTACTAAGGTGGTACTCCTCTCACTTACTTTTGCCATGCTGGAAGAAATAGCATGCATTTTTGAGCTCTCAATCTCTCCTTTTGCCTGGGAGCAACCCAGCCTCTCACTCAAATTTTCACTCCCTTCCCTCAATCCTAAGAGTGATTGCACAGTATTCATGTCTTCTACACTTGGAATTGATTCAGTTATGTGTGGAGAGACTATCAACGGATGTGGAATATCCGTTGAAGGTGAAACTGATGTTATCAACGGATAACTGCTGTTAAGCTTATCCGTTGAAGAGCAACCACTTGTCAACGGATGAGTGATATCCGTTGAAGAAGGAAAAGAAGTTGAAATTGAAAGTGATATAACTGTTGAATCTGTGTAGATTGATTTGAGATGTGGTGACACAGATCCTTCAATTATATCTGAAAGAATTTGCGGGTGATCCAACAAATCATCTAAGAGATGATGATCACCTGTATTTGAGTGGGGCTCCTCCCTGAGTTGTAAAGAGGGAGAATCAGGAATTGATGGGAATAACATATCCACATCCAGAGATGGTGATGAAGTGTTTGGTGATTGATGTGTGATTATTGTGAGAGAATGGGGCTGTGACTCCACATTTATTGGAGCCACATCAAACTGAGTTTGAGAAGGCATAGATACAGATGGATGTATCTGTGCAGTGTGTGCACCCTGTGTAGAAGATTGGGTTCTAGCCTTCTTTCTTCTAATAAAAGCTTTTGTTGGTGAGTGTTTGGCTTCAGTGTCCCTCCCTCGTTTGTTCTGTGTTCCTGGTTGGGAACTATTTTCAATAGTAACATCCTTTTGGGAGGATGCAACTAGGGATGTGCTAGATACCTTTTCAACCACCACAGCTTTTTGAGAAACTGTGGCTTGGCTAGCTTGGGAAGCACTTAACTCTCCTTCCTTATCCTGGGGGTTTCTTTGATGTTCACCCCTCCCCTCACCACTCACACCCTGTTCACTCCCCTCAGGGTTAATGGTTGGTGTTACAACTGTTGTCTTTTGAGAAACAACAGAGGTGGTTTTCTTTGTCTTTGATTTTGAAAGTTTAGTTTTGGTGACCTTGGTAGAAATCTGTTGGGGCATTGTCACAGATTTCATGGCCACACTAGAAGATTAAGAAATAGAGGGGTTGGAAGAAGTAGGAGTTGTAGAAGCAATTACCTTACCTACCTGAGGTGCATTCATGATTGGTAAATATACCAATGGCACACTGCTGTTGAGATCCATTCTCAATAAATCTGCAAGAACTCTTTTCTCTTGTGCCCAGCACTTGAGTTTATTATTCTCATTGATTATGACCAAACCTTCAGCAACATGGTTAGCCAATAACATAAAGAATCTAGCATAATAGATGTTATTAGGTCTATTAGCTTTGTTACCTAATCTAGTACCCAATTCTAGCATCACATAGTTGCTAAGGTTAAAATACCTATCAGAAATAAGCATATAGAGCATATTAACAAGAGATGAAGTTATGGCATCAAAATTACTAATTTTCCCAGAGAAAACCTTTATAAAGGCATCCCCAAGAAAACTCCATTCTTTCCTAAGGCCTTTTCTTCTAATACTCCCTAAACTAGCAGAGTTAAGAGAATAACCTATGGAATCTAACATGCTGGATACATCATTATCAGTGTGTGGTGTCATGGCATTGTTCTCAGGTAATTTAAAACATGCTTGTAAATCATCACAGTTAATACAGTGATTTTTACCTTTGAGAGTGAAGGAGATAGTCATATCTATGGAGTTGAACTCAGCAGTTGTCCAAATCTCCTCAACTACTTCACAGTAAATCGTTGGGGCTTCCAGCATTGCATAGCTAAGTTTACAGTTTTTGATGAAGTCCATCATTTTGTGATAGTCTGAATGGGCTTCATTCTTTTCTACCAAAGCTATGAAATTGTTCTTCTCATAGATGAACCCAGATTGAGACATAATTTTCACGACTGGTGCCACTGTTGTGAGTAGAAATTGCAGAGAATAACTTGAAGGTTTTGCAGAGAGAAAATGGTAAATGCTTGAAATTTTAAGAAAGCGTAAAGTAAAAATGAAAAATCAGAAGGGCTTATATACTTTAAAAAAAAAAAAAAAATTAGTAAAAGATTAATCAATAAGTATATGTTAGTGAATTTCAGCCGTTTAAGAATAAACTGTAAGTATTCTAACAACTACCTTTAAAACCAATACATACAGATGTATGTATGAGTATCAACGGTTAAGAAAATAGAATCAACGGCTGTGAAACACCTGAATCGACTGATGTGACATTTCAACGGATAAGGCAAATTGTCATCCGTTGAAAGGTACTTCAGTTTTATCCGTTGACGGATAAAAATTCCAGAAATGTATTTGTCTTTCAACGGATAATGAATATCCGTTGATAGAGCAATTTTGACTTTCAACGGATAGGAAACATCCGTTGATGGTATAAACTTTGTTAAAAGTCAAATTTGTTCTAGCAACTAATATATTTCAGGCTTCAATTCAAATTGCAATAAGGACATGAATTTTAAGAGTAATTAAGCATACCTAGCTCACTTACTAATCTTGTGAATGTTGATTCATCAAGTGGCTTGGTAAATATGTCTGCAATTTGTTGTTCACTTGGAACAAAATGTAGTTCCACTGTACCATTCATGACATGCTCCCTAATGAAGTGGTACTTGATATCAATGTGCTTGGTTCTTGAGTGCTGTACAGGATTCTCTGCTATGGCTATGGCACTTGTGTTGTCACAAAAGATAGGAATTCTATCAACATGAAGTCCATAGTCAAGGAGTTGATTTCTCATCCATAACACTTGAGAGCAGCAACTTCCAGCAGCAATGTATTCAGCCTCAGCTGTAGAAGTAGAGACTGAATTTTGCTTTTTGCTAAACCATGATACAAGCTTGTTTCCCAGGAATTGGCAGGAGCCTGTTGTACTTTTCCTGTCTATTTTGCAACCTGCATAGTCTGCATCTGAATAACCAATTAGATCAAAGCCAGATTCTCTAGGATACCAAATACCTAAATTTGGTGTACCCTTGAGATATCTGAAAATCCTTTTGATAGCTATTAAGTGAGACTCCCTAGGATCAGCTTGAAATCTAGCACACAGACATGTAGCAAACATTATATCTGGTCTGCTAGCAGTTAAATATAAAAGTGAACCAACCATGCCTCTATAACTTGTAATGTCCACAGACCTTTCAGTCTTATTTAATTCAAGTTTGGTGGCAGTGGCCATGGGAGTTTTTGCAGATGAACATTCCATTAAGTCAAACTTCTTTAAAAGATCATGAATATATTTAGTTTGACTAATGAAAATTCCATTACTAACTTGTTTAATTTGTAAACCAAGAAAATAGGTTAGTTCTCCCATAAGGCTCATTTCATAATTACTTTGCATTAGCTTAGCAAACTTTTTACAAAGTTTATCATCTTTAGAACCAAATATTATGTCGTCTACATAAATTTGAACAAGTATACTAGAGCCATTAACATTCCTAAAGAAGAGAGTTTTATCAACAGTACCTCTAGTGAAGTGATTCTCCAAAAGAAATTTTGATAAGGTTTCATACCAGGCTCTAGGTGCTTGCTTCAGTCCATAGAGTGCTTTCAACAGATAATATACATAGTCTGGAAAATTTGGATCTTCAAATCCTGGAGGTTGACTTACATAGACTTCTTCCTCTAATTTCCCATTTAGAAATGCACTCTTGACATCCATTTGATAGACTTTGAAATTGGCATAAGCTGCATAGGCTAGAAAAATTCTGATGGCTTCAAGTCTTGCAACAGGAGCATATGTCTCATCAAAATCTATTCCCTCTTGCTGAGAATAGCCTTTAGCAACCAATCTGGCTTTATTCCTTATGATAATGCCATTTTCATCCATCTTGTTTCTGAATACCCATTTTGTGTCAATAGGACTCTTGTTCTTTGGTTTGGGTACGAGCTTCCAAACTTGGTTTCTCTCAAATTGGTTTAGCTCTTCCTGCATAGCTAATATCCAATCAGGATCCAATAAGGCTTCTTCCACTTTCTTAGGTTCCTCCTGAGATAGAAAACTACTATACAGACATTCATCTTGAGTAGCTCTTCTTGTTTGCACTTTAGATGATGCATCACCAATGATCAGTTCAAAGGGATGATTCTTGGTCCATTTCCTTTGAAGTGGAAGATGTGCTCTAGATGAGGTGGCCTCAGTATTGTCATGATGTGAGACAGAGTGTTGACTAGTTGAAACTCCCCCTGAGTTGTTGGTCCTTTGCAGGGAACTTGGAGTTCTATCAACTGATGATGTAAATCGATTATCCGTTGATAAACTATGATCAACGGATGCTTCATTTAGTACTTCAACGGATGATACACCATGTCTTTCAACGGATACTGCATTGCCTCTATCAACGGATACAGAATTCTGACTTTCAACGGATGCAGTATTTTGTGCATTATCCAAGGGCATGTTTTGAATCCCTTTTGAAGTGTTATCTCCATCAGTCTCCTCTTCACTATCATCACAATATATCTCAATGTTGTCAAATTTGAGTCTCTCATATTGTCCCTCATCTGTTAGTCCATCAATCTTTTTATCATCAAACACAACATGCACAGATTCCATAATAATGTTGGTTCTTAGATTGTAGACCCTATAAGATTTTCCAGCTGAATAACCAACAAATATCCCTTCATCAGCCTTTGCATCAAACTTCCCTTTATGGTCAGATTGATTCCTTAGTATAAAGCATTTACATCCAAAGACATGAAGAAAGTTTAGAGTTGGTTTTCTTCTCTTGAACAACTGATAAGGAGTCATGCCTTTAGCTTGATTGATCAAAGAGATATTTTGAGTGAAACATGCACAATTAACAGCTTCAGCCCAGAAATATGTTGGTAACTTTGATTCTTCAAGCATTGTTCTGGCAGCCTCAATTAAAGATCTGTTCTTTCTTTCAACTACCCCATTTTGCTGAGGTGTTCTTGGAGCTGAGAACTCATGCATGATTCCATTTTCTTCACAGAACAGCCTCATTGATAAATTCTTGAACTCAGTTCCATTGTCACTCCTGATATTCCTAACCTTCAGGTCAGGATGATTATTAACTTGCCTGATGTGATTGATAATGATTTCACTTGCTTCATTCTTTGATCCAAGAAAATAGACCCATGAAAACTTTGAGAAATCATCTACAATCACTAAGCAATATCTTTTTCTTGCAATTGACAATACATTGACTGGTCCAAACAAATCCATATGTAGCAGCTGTAATGGTTCATCAATTGTTGTTTCAAGCTTCTTTTTGAATGATGCTTTCCTTTGTTTGCCTTTCTGACAAGCATCACACAAACCATCCCTTGAGAATTCAACAAGAGGAATTCATCTTACTAGGTCCTTTTTGACTAGATCATTCATTGTCTTGAAATTCAAATGGGATAGCTTCTTGTGCCATAGCCAACTCTCAACTGAACTTGCTTTGCTGAAGAGACAAGTAATAGATTCTGCATTTGCAGAGTTGAAGTCAGCTAAGTACACATTTCCTTTTCTAACTCCAGTTAGAACCACTTTGTTGTCTTTCTTACTAGTGACAACACAGGCTTCAGAATTGAAGGAAACTGTATTCCCTTTATCACATAGTTGACTGATGCTCAGTAAGTTATGTTTGAGACCATCAACTAATGCAACTTCATCAATGATGACATTCCTTGTTGAAATCAAGCCATATCCCATAGTAAACCCTTTGCTGTCATCTCCAAATGTTATGCTAGGGCCAGCTCTTTCCTTAAACTCTGTGAGCAGGGAGAAATCTCCTGTCATGTGTCTTGAACAGCCACTGTCCAAGTACCATAGATTTCTTCTATTTCCCTGCACACCATAAAATCAATCAATTTGATTTTGGTACCCAAGTTTCCTTGGGTCCATTCTTGTTAGCCTTTCTCCTAGACTTCATTCCTCCTGCATCTCTAGACTTAGGTAACTTTGAGTCAACCTTGGTCTTGGATGTAGTTGGTTGAGGTGTAGGGTTAGTCACAGAATCATTTATCACATTTGGAATATGATAAGGCATGGATTGTGCATACATATTATTCCACATAGGCATATTGTATGGCATTTGAGGCATACTAAATGCAGCAAGATAAGGATTGTTAAAATATGGCATGTTTGCAAAATGTGCATAAGGATTCTGTTGAGACATAGTAGGCATAGCATGTAGAGATGATGCAGACATGTTAGGCATGGAAGAGGGTACAGTTATGGGGGTTTTCTTAATAGATTTGCAATTAGCAGATAGATGATTAACACTACTACAATGCACACAGCTTTTTCTAGGAGCATACCTATCAGGTGTATAATTGTTATGTTTGTTAACACCTACCTTCCCATTTCTGTTAGATTTTCTTTTAGTTTCCTTTTTATCCTCAACCATCTTGAGCCTATTATTTAACTGTTCTAAGGTCATGTGCCCTATATTCACCTTACTGACATCTTTGGATGTGCTTGCTTCTTCTTTAATAAAGTTCTTGGAAGTTGAACCAAACTTTTTGTTGAGTTTCTTTAGATTTTCACTATTAGAAACATCTGCCTGTTTTAATTGAGGAACCTTCAACGGATGCTCATTTTCTTCCTTCAACGGATAACCTTCATCATCCGTTGATTCCACATCCGTTGACAGCCCATCAATTAATTCCAGTTTCTTTTTGTTTTTATCCCAGGCAGTTTCACAGAATGATTCAATTCCTTGGACCTTGGCAATTTGAGCACTAACATCCCTAGATGTTTTCCAGGCTTTAATCACCTCTTGCTCTCTCTTTAATTGATTAGAAAGTATTTCTACTTTCTTAATAGATTCAGCTAGTTCATTCTCAACAGATATACAATGCAGCTTGGTTTTCTCTAGGTCAATCAACTTATCTTCTAACATAGCATTTCTATTACTTAAAAACAGATTGTTCTCTTTAATCCTACTATTTTCTTTAGCAAGAGATTTAAGAGACACACGCAAATGATACAATTCAGTAGACATGTCATTAAAAGCATCATTGCACTCTTCTTTAGTAAGTTGTGTTACATCAGTAGTGATTACCTGAGTTGTTACCTGATTGCTTGATGAACTAACTTCATTTTCCTCAGAATCAGCCATGAGAGCTAAGTTGACATACTCCACATCTTCATTCTCTTCCTCTCCATCAGCTGCCCAATCTTTTTCTTGAGTAATGAAAGCCCTTTCCTTTTGCTTGAGCAGATCAAAATATTTCTTCTTGTAATCTACTTGGTCAAATTTCTTCTTTTCAGAAGTTGGCTTTCTGCACTCACTTGCAAAGTGTCCACTTATACCACAATTGAAACACTTGAACTTTGATTTGTCCACCATGTTCTTATGAGGTTTAGTGGCTCTAGTGTTTTTCTTAAACTTCATCTTTGCAAATCTCCTGGACAGAAATGCAAGATGCTCATCAACACTATCAGAGTCATCTTGACTGGAGTTGTCTTCATTCTCAGCAACTTGCTCTTTTCCTTTGCTTGATTCCTGATATCTTGTACCATCTTTGGAGTTTGATGTAGATCTCACAGTTTCTTGTCTGCATTCCCTCTCATTTTCAGCTACCAATGCAACTGAACTTCCTTTCTTTCTCCCCTTCTCCAATACCTCATCCTGTTCCAACTCTAGTTCATAAGTCTTCAAGATTCCATATAATCTTTCAAGAGTGAAGTCCTTATAATCCTGAGAGTTTCTTAAGGAGACAGTCATGGGTTTCCATTCCTTTGGCAAGGATCTTAAGAATTTAAGATTTGAATCCTTCACCTGGTACACTCTACCATACAGCTTCAATCCATTCAACAGCTTTTGGAATCTGTTAAATGTGTCATTTAAAGATTCATTTTCTTCAAAATGAAAATACTCATACTGTTGAATGAGAAGCTGCATCTTGTTCTCTTTTACTTGTTCTGTACCTTCACACAGCAGCTGAACTGTGTCCCAAACCTCTTTGGCAGTTGAGCAATTTATCACATTATCAAACATATCCTTGTCAAGACCATTAAACAAAATGTTCATAGCCTTCTTATCCTTGTGGACTTCTTCTGTGTCTTCCATTGTCCATTCTGCTCTAGGTTTTGGAATGGATTGACCAACAGCAATTGTGGCCGTAGCAACTGTGGCTACTTTGTGGGGAATGTGAGGACCATTCTCAATACAGTTTACATAACCTTCATCTTGGGAGAGTAGATGAAGGTGCATTTTCACCTTCCAGTGGTGATAACTGTCTCTGTCAAGAACTGGGATTTTTACTCCAATATCCTTCTTACTCATCTTTGTTAGATTCCAAGATCTTTAAACTCTTTGTTTGTCAAGAGCCTGCTCTGATACCAATTGTTATTTCTAGAGAACTAACAATGAGATTTACAGAAGGGGGGTTGAATGTAAATCTCAAAACTTTTTCAAGTTTTGAGCAGTTTATAAAGACTGTGTGTTCAAGATGAACAAGTGTGTGAATTGCTTTAAGCTGATACAGACAGATATATATTCAAACACAAATGTAAAGAACACAATAAACCTTTAAAAACTTTTCTGGTGGATTTGTTGTTCCACCAGAGATGGTATTTCAGAAATTCTGTGATCTAAGAATTTGATCACAGCTGCATCCTAGTACAAACTAGATAATTTTTCTCTCAAGATTTTTCTAAACAGCTCTGGAAAAATTCTTATCTAATTACTAGCTACTACTTGGTTTATATATTACCAAGTTTACAAGTGAAGACAAGGATATAATAAAATAATAAAGTAAGATCTCCACTTGTTTCTTCTCCAGTTCACTCCAGTACTTTGTTGACTTAATGTCTCTTTATACTAGAGTAGAACGGCTGCTTTTTCTGATGTTCCTGAAATTAGGCTGCCACATTTCAGTTATCTCTGTTCACCCACGTGCCTCTGTTTGTAGGTACAACTACCACTTATCAACGGTTAATCAACAGAACATCCGTTGAAGCTTTCATCCGTTGATGCACTCATCCGTTGAAGGATGTTATCCGTTGAAGCTTTAGAGACATCCGTTGAAGCTTAGCTTCTCATCCGTTGAAGGTCTTTAAGTCATCCGTTGATACCACTTCATTTATACAAAATTACAAGGCATGAAATATTTACAATTGGCCTTCCTATCTGTATATCTTCTAGTAGTCAACATGACTCATAGTTTCTCTCAACTTCTAAGAATTACATCTTAAATACAGAGACTGAAATATGCTACAACACTAGACTTATTTCTAAGTAAAGCTACACCATCAACGGATAGCCAAAGTGGTCTTATCCATTGAGGCTACAGACACTGAATTTCTACTTAAGTGTTTTGTTAAACATATCATCAAACTAATGCACATATATTCCTAACATTCCTCGAATCCTCCCAACTTACAGGGGATAAAATATATGTATCTCTTATGCCCTCAACCATCAATTTTAACTCATGGTGAATCACCCTCATCCTGACGAATGCATACTTTTCTATTTCTATTGCTACGAGTCTTTAGGGTTTCCTCATACCCAACTCCCTTATCATACCTCAAACTCTATTACCTTTATATTCCTTTCCACTTCAGTTTCTTTTTATTTTCCTTTCTCTTATCCTTATTTCATGAACCAACACAACATAAGTATTGATTTCAAACATCCCGTCATTCTGGATTCGTGTCCTCAGAACGAATCTTGACAACTTTTATAACTTAGATTCATAATTCATCATACTCATCCGCTTTTGTTCTAGCTCCAAAGCTTTTACACTATCTCCTTATCTTTGGGAATTACTTTCCCGAAAACAATTGACTGAACTTAAATCAGTTTATTATAATCTCTTGCTTCGTGCCTTCCTTGGCCTTTCACCAGTGGGTGGTCTCTCTCTTAGGAGGGTAAGTGACAAAAACACTCTTTTGTGATTCGTCAATCATTCAGAATCTCAAATGATTCCTCTATTTCCTTTAGCCAGGCTCTTGCCTCGACTAGGTCAACCTGTTCCTTGGAACTCTGAGAGCTTAGAGACTTAAAGGCCCTGAAAGAATTTCCTACCGCATTGTTTCCTCAAGGTGGTGGTTGGGGATAATAGTCTAAGTTTTTTCTAGACAGGTCCATAAATTGCCGTATAGGAGTACCGTCTCGGGTCTCCTTTCCTTACTCGACTTTCTGTTTCCTTAGTATGAAATGTTTCAACCTTCTCCCATAATCGGGGTTATCTTATACATTAAAAACCTTGTTTTCCACTCTATTATGTTATGGGTTCTTTCTTTCTTGATGGCAACCTCCCTGACTATCACATTCAGGGTTTGCCCTAAATCTTATTCCTTAAACTATGGCTCTCATCTAAGTTCTCATCCTTAAGCTCTTGAACTTTTGGAACCCAATTTCTGTAGGAACACCTCACTATCCCCTTATCATCTTTCTCGGTATGGATCTCTTCTCCAGTCATTGACTCTCTGCCTTCATTCATCACTTTTTTGGGCACAATATGTTCTTTTCCAAAAATTCGGTCTGTATTGCAATCTCAAACAGCTTTTCGGTACCGGCTCCGGTTACCTTCACTTCTATTTCCATTTTCTAAAAATCTCTTATAAACTCTCCCAAAGACATTATTATCTTGAGTCTCTACTTTTTACTAAGGGCATCAGCCACCACATTGGCTTTCCCTGAATGATAAAGAATCTCCCAATCATAATTCTTGATTAGCTCTAACCACCTCATTTGGCGCATGTTGAGCTCTTTCTGCGTGAAAATGTACTAGAGCACTTATGTCTTGTGTAAATCTCGCACTTTTCTCCATACAAGTAGTGCCTCCAATCTTTAGGGCAAAACTATTGCCACGAGCCCAAGCTCATGGGTGGGGATATCGAATTTTATATTCCCTTAATTGTCTTGACGCGTACGCGATTATCTTGCTGTGCTTTATAAGAAGCACCCTAATTCCTTATCCGAAGCGTCACTACACTTCACAAAATCTCATTTTCCATCCGGCAACGCCAACATAGGGAACGTCACCAACCTTTGCTTCGGTTCTTAAAAGTTGTTCTCGCCTTTCTCTGTCCATTCGAACTTCTCAGTCTTACGAGTAAGCCGCGTTAAAGGGGCTACTATCTTTACAAACTTGAACGAACCTCCGGTAGTGACCGGCCAATCCTACCTCTGGGAGTTTCCCTAACCATGGTCATCAATTCCTCAATGGTCCTTTATTCATTCTTGTTAGGATCTTCCACGAGATCCTCCTCAGCAACAATCCCATCTAGGACAATATCCTCAACCATTACATCCTCAATATGAACATCATCCGGTCCTGCGTTAGGACGCCCTATCGGATCCACAATCCGATCTCCAATTAGTAATAAAACATCATCGCGCTGTCACTTCTCAACCTCAAGGTTCGGAGTCCCGCTACCATATATGATAATGAACTACGCTACTATCACGATATTTATAAGGGTTCCCATAAGGGTTTTAACTGTCAGTACTACGTTAGGTAGTCCGACTATGAACTTGGCAAGAGTTCTTATTATCTTAGTGAACTTATTATCTTAACGTCACATCATCTCTGAGGTTTATAACGCTTAGCTCTGATGCCACTTCTGTAACACCCCCAAATCGGGGGTCGGGGATCCAGGTTGTCACGAGTTCCATTTCCCTTAAAACATCCAATCCTAATAAATAATCAACTACTCTGTACTGTGACCCCACAATAAACACACACACCGCAAGTTATAGTCTCAGATATGAATACCCAAAAATAATCACAAGTCATTTTATTCCACAATTATCTGCCAATACACCTTAAAAGGTTTTCTGAATAAATTTACATTTTCTTTGCCATTATTACAATTCATAAATATACATAAATCTGGTACATCAAAAGTTGAAAGCCTAGCCTAATGGTAGCTCCTACCTCAGCTACGGCGGCATCAACGCTTCCAGAAAACTGCGGAAAGTTTCCTAACCGCTTGCGAATTGGAAGCTTGGTCTTGTTCATCTTTTCTATCTGTTGTTGTGTGATGAAAGAAGAAAGCAAGGGTGAGTAGCAAGCCCACCAAAATAATATGTATAATAATTAACAATATATGAGCCTTCTCATAGTACTCATGAAAGTCTTGGTCAAAAGAAATGAACCAAGTTTGATATCTTAATGCGATGAAGTCGCAAAATATTCAGTATACATACATATATACTTTTCAAAATCTTGGAAGTCCTCTTCCATGCATAATATACTCAGAGTTCCATTTTATAACTGTATAAAAATAAATATCGTTGCAAGGTGATCTCATATATCTAACCTTGTCTCAACGTTTTTCTGAAAGTCTTTGATATGCATAAGATAATCATTTACTAGGTATAAGTTTAAAAGATGAAGTTACAAGATACTCCAATATACTTATATCTTTTCCGAATACTACTTGAACTACCACCGTTCAAGTTATAATTAGTTTCAAAAGTTCATCACACTGATGAGACTACAAGATAAGACTTCAATAGATTCAATCTTTGAAATATTTTGAAGGAAATGAAGTTATGATATACTTCATTAAGTTCTGATATATATATATATATCCACATATACATCTTCTTCATACATTTCCTGAAAACCTCTGTCATGTAAGGTATGAACAGAGTTTGTAACATCCAATGAATTTTTGGAAAGGAAAAAGAATTGTGGCATAAACCCGATATCTGGCTGATCAGGCAAAGATACCAATAAGTAACCTTTTCTACTAGTAGATGGACGAATTCCCCACTGGTCATCACCCTGGCCGCAATAGGACCTTATGCTGGAGTGCCACTCAGCCACTTATGCATTTGATGGACTCCCACTGAGCCACTTACACTATCATGGACGCCCACTGAGCCCATGTAGCTTATGCCGACTCGATAGATGGACTTACTTCCCGAATGTTGGGTAAGTAATCAATTCATTTACCAAAACTGCAACCTTGTTGCGAATATAAAATACACCATAGAGCCGGATCCCTCAGGTTTTGAGCGAGTATTTAAATCCCCTTTAAAAGGAAGATCTTAAATATAAAAAAAATGAGTTTTGGGATCCGCTCTAACTTTTAAAAATCATTTTGAAGACTCGAAAACACTTTAAACAGTGTTTGGAGTAATGCTGATTTAATAAAATAAATCAGTCCCAATATATTTAGAAAATATCTGAATATTATTATTTAAATAATATTCCCATAAAGAATAATTGAGGTAGAAGTTGGAAAACTTATACTTGAAATGAATAGTAAATAATCAAAGATATCCTTATACGAAAGTAATATCTTTGTTGAATAATCAAAAGTAAGTTTGATTATCGAACATTATTCTTTAATAAAATAAAGAATATTATTAAATAATAAGCGGAGTCATAATACCTCGAATGAATATTATAAATAATATTCATTAAATAAAATAAATGAGTCATACATTCCTCAAATGAATATCCAATTAATAATCATTAAATAATATAAACTGAGTCATAAGCCCTCGAATAAATATTCGAAATAATATTCAATTAATACAATAAAAGGAGTCATAAGTCCTCGGATGAATATTCAAAATAATATTCAATAAATAAAATAAAGTTAAAGTTATCGAATAAACCTTATTCGATTAATAGTTTTGAAAACTATAACCATATATATATAAAATATATATATTATACTCGAGAACATCGACTCCCGGTTTAGGAATATGTTCACCTTTGGGTCCCCTATACTAAGGGTATACGCAACTACTGCTTATCTTTAGCATAGGTATTATGCAACTATAAGCATTTGAATCAACAATTAGATATCAAGATTACGAAACAAGCATGCATATATACCATATCAACATGCTCCAATATATCGCAAGATTTGCTAATAACAATCATGCATTTATCACAAGATAATGCATATACATATATACATCACAACAACAGTATAACGGGTAGAAAACTTGCCTGAGCAACTGAGGGTTATTAATGGCTTGGGACGAGTCTGGTAACCTATAAACAACATCTGAGTTGGAATTAAACCAAAGTCACTTGTAAATCTATACTTTAACCAAAATAGACTCTAACGCTCGCTTTGCGCTTACTGATTATCTTAAGTCACTCGAGTCCCCTCGGCTCCACCATTTTTAATAATTTAACCATTACGAGTTTTAAGGCGATTCCTTCGCGAGTGTCTTACCAGATGCCTAATACACTTAACATAATTGTTTCATACACTAATTAACCCTTTTTAGGTCTTTAACCTATGTTTCAAAGTAAGGCGAGGGTTAATGTTTCGTTCGCGAAATGTCGTTGCTTAAAACGGCCGTTTCTCCTAAATCGTACATCGGAATCAAACGGACCACATATCAAAACGAAGCTCATAACATGAAATATCTAAACATGGCAATGGTCAAAACCTAGCAGGGAGTTCTCGGGTCGTAATGTTATGAACAAAAGCAGTCTAAAGTAAATCGGACATTACGACGGCTATGTTTACGCGATTTCCCAATTTTATACCATTCCAAATCCACCACAATTCAACCCCAATTCACAACCCAATAAAAACTCCATCCAAACTACATCATAACAGCCCCAACACTCAACATTAACAATTTATACTTATTCTTAAACTTGAATTTAGCTATACTTAAATCCTTTAACCAAACCATAAGATTTCAACATTCAATTCACCACCATTCCAACCCATACTTTAAACCAACAAGCATTAAGCTACTTTATTACCATAACAACCAAAATCATTCTAATATACAATGTAAAGCTAGGGTTTGGAGATGATATACCTTCCTTGAAGTGATGTGAGTAGCTAGGAAGCCTAAAGAAGCCTTGATCTATGCTTAAGCTACCTTGAACTTTCTTAAAAAAATCAAGAAAACCAAAGTTATTTCTTGAAGTTTACTATTCACCATCTTCTCCCTTGATTTATTGGAAGAGATTGTGAAGGAATTAGAAGCTTAAACTTATAGGATATCCATATCTATGTACAAGGAACCTTAGATAATTACCTTGTGATTTAAAAATGCTTGGAACTTGATTTTTGATTTTTCTTCCTTTGAAAAAGAAGAAAAGCCGAGAGCAAGATGATGAGAATGAAATGATTTTGTGTTTTTTGATTTGTTTGGCTTAGCTTGGTTGTTTTTTGTTTTGTTTTTGGTTAATTACCTTAATAACCTTATATTTGCGTGGTTATAAACCAACCACACCTCCTCCTTCCCTATGTCATGCTTGCATCACCTTATTGTGTCATCATCCCTTACTTGTCCTCTCCTTATTGGTTGGATGACCTCATCATCCCTAACCTCCTTGATTAACTTCCTAATTGTTTGCCTAATGACCGCTGATCTGTTATACGGTTCGCTTAACTTTCGTTTTCGTTTATCGTTTGAGGGATCATACCCAGGATCTTATTACTTGGGTTTCCTTAACCTTTCTCAATACGTTATATTCCTTTTATGATCCTCTCTTATAATCCTTTAATTTAAATCCTTTTTATCCTGTTACCTTATACTCAATTCTTTCCGTATCTAGTGGATTTCCGGGAAAAATCAAAGTGTTCGGAATTGGATTCTGACGATCTTTACATACACTTATATACCACATAGAGTACTAATAATATCCCAGAAGATCATTAACAGAACCCTTACATAGTGTGGCATGAAAAGTTTTCTCATTCAGCATAATCTGCAAAATCACTATTCATAAGGGTTTCAAAAATTTCCAAAAATTGGGGTTATTACAGTCTCCCCTCCTTAAAAGGATTCCGTCCCGGAATCAGATAGAAAATGAATAGGGATACTCTCTTAGCATTGCACTTTCTAGCTCTCGAGTAAATTTTCCCACATTGTGGTCCTACCACCAAACTTTGCCTAGTTTGATAACCCTTCTCCTAAGCACTTGTTCCTTTTCACTCTATAACCCTTCCTGGTTGCTCCATATAGGTTACGTCGGGTTGCATGTCTATGCGATCATATGCCCCTATTCATCTGGCATCCGAATTACACTTCCTTAACATTGATACGTGGAACACGTTATGAACTTGCTACAGGTTCGGGGGTAGGGCTAGCTCATATGCTAACTTCCCAATATGTTTTAGTATATCCAAGGGTCCGACAAATTGTGGACTTAGCTTTCCTTTCTTTCCGAATCTCATCAATCCTTTCTAAGGGTTTCCAAGGGAATACCTTTAAAAACACTAGGTCCCCTACTTCCTATTCTTTGTCCTTTCGTGTCAAATCAACATACTTCTTATGTCCATCTTGGGCTACTACCATCTGTTCCTAATATTATACTGGTTATACTTTTGCTCGTTAGCGTTCTATAACCTTTTAATAACCACGTCAACCTTAGTATCACGAATGTGTTTCCATTCCGAATACTACCACAACTTTACTACTCCTTTTTCAGTTGTTTCTATATTTGAAAGCTTGATCCATCATATAGAAGTAAAAGAATTCATTGAGAGATCACTATGATCATGAACACTTGTTACATTGCATAGTTAGTACAGAAGGTGGCCAGCCTTTAGTACTTGACAAGTAATTAAACAATAGCCGGTATCCTACTCGGCTTCTATCACACAGATAGATAGTCATTCGGCAATACCTCCCCTTCTGGAAGGGTTGTTCTTCTCCGTTTATATGAAATGAAAAGAAGAGAAAAGAACGAATTGAAGAGAATTATAAATATAAAAAAAATATACTGCCAGAAAATATCTGGCTTGGAACCTACCTCTGAACTATAGAGGTTTGTCATAGGAGAACAAAACATATATGTATTTATATCAACATCAAGTATTATAGCATCGTATTTCACATGCCTAAATATTTTTGCTATTCCGTCCATCATTCTATGGACCCATGCTCTTCCTCGAGCTTATACACAATCACCTTTGAAACTCCCTCGATATCGAAAATCGAATCTGGGATCTCATTCTAGACATCATCGTTACTAGAATTCTATGCTTGCACCGCAACCTTCCTCATATAGTAATACGACTCTCTTTTCATAAGAAGGAATAAATATTCAATAGGTAGATACTCTACTTAATTAGTCTATCAATGATAACTTATACATTTCCACGACCCGATTAGTGGTACTCAATCTCAACATCCATTCCAATACAACTCTCACGGTTGTAATCAGCTCATTACTCGCAGAATCATTGCTGCATTACTATGGTCCACCACTGACCTACTGTCGTCATTCACTTTCCATGAAATCTTAATATCTAACCATACGGAGTCCATACATGTCGTATCAAATCCTTCTAAGGAGGTAACATAATCACCATTCATGATTCATGAAGAACACTCCTGATCCTGCCATACATACATGACATGAAGCAGATAAAATTGCAGAAGAGTTTCAATCAAAGCAACGATAGCAGGTTAATACCATTCTTAATCATATGCCTTCGATAGAAGACTTAACTCAAAGGTTCGTTTAGTCCTTTTGAAACATGGTCCAGGCTCATTTTCAAGATAGTACCTTCTAAGATAGATAGCCCGCTTATGGCGATTACACGAATTAAACCTTTACCAACTACTATTACGGTTGGGTATTGCACAGTCATCAGAAGGAATGTCAATCTTCCAAACCATAATACAACCTTCAGCTTTAACCATCATCACTGTATTCCTTTGGCACAAGCGCCTATAATTATCCTCTTACCTTTAAAGTGTCGGCCACCTCTTTGGCCCTTCCTGATAGTAAAATTTCCTTACAGTCAATGTCATTTTAACCACCTCCAAATAAATTTTCTACCTCATTTCAATCACAGCTTATGTGAAGATGTTTTCCTTAAAATCTGATGAGTAAAAAAAATCACCATTTTTCCATAAGTTATTGCCTCTGTCTTTAGAGGTTAATCACTGTCACGACTGTAAGTCATATGTCATAGCCTATTTGTATATTCGAGGATTCAACTCAACTCAAATAAGAATGTAATAAGTAAATAGTGGATCTACCGTCAAAAGAGATCTCACAGAGTAATATCTGTCAAAGGATTCAGAAACAAGGTTCATCTACAGGCTTGAGGAATTAATTCACTGGAAGAAGTTCAAGAAATTGATCATGCCTCAGTGACATAAATCAAGAGTGTGGATTTAATCAAGTGACAGAGATCTCGTCAGAGTATCATTAATTACAAGGATTTAATCTGAAGAAAATCAAAGTATCAAAGTCAAGACATGAAGAAACGTCACGGAAGTTAGTCACTCATGAACCAGACAGTACATCGAGTGTCAACATTGAAGTGGTGGAATTGATTCATATATTTCAATGATTTTCAGAAGATATACAGAAGAATTGATGCTGCTCAAGATTAGTATTAATTCTCTATTAATTAATTAAGTCATATAATTTAATTAAGAAAATAAATTATATCTACAAAAGATTAATTTATTTGATTAATTAAATTAATTGATTAATTAATTCAGAATTAATATTAAGGTTTTTCAGAATTTTTTAATTGGTTAAAATCTGTTTTAATTCCAAAAAGACAACTGATTGTATTAGTATGACAATCGGTATGACAATCAATAGTCATACTGAAAGTCATGCTAATTCAGTTGATTGTCTTACCAGAATTATTATTAGATTAAAATCACTTATTAATTCAGCAAAAACAATCTGTTTGAACTACTATGACAATCGGTATGACAATTGATAGTCATACCGAAAGTCTTGCTAGTTCATTCTGATTGTCTTGCTAGCTCTAAAGATAGTCCTACCGATTGTCTTACTGAGCCAAAGGATTGTCATGCCAGCTCTATTTTCATTCAGCTGAATTGATTAAAAGAAGCAGAAGCATTCATTCTTCATTATCCAATACACAAGTCAAAAACAAGAACACAGCAGCCGCAACAAATATTTCATTTTCATCTGCTTTATTCAAGATCAATTTCTAGATTGTAAAGTTAAATCCAATCAACTAGAAATCTTTATCTTGTTCTTGTGTAACAATCTAGCGGATCAAAATCCCTAGAACTTAATCTCAAATCACGTTTATCATTTGATTCTAATTATTACAAAAATAGAAAAAGTTCACGTCGAATTTATTCTAAATTTGTGATAATTAATTTGAGATTAATTCCTTGTAATCGATACAGTTGTTGTAACACCTTTCAAGTTTAATAATATTTTTATTTAACTTGAATTTTGTTTCACATTTTTTATTCCGTATTTAATTCGATTATTTGGTATTGTTTGTATTCAACCCCCCCTTCTACAAAAACATTGGGACCTAACAATTGGTATCAGAGCCTTCTGATTAACGAACAAATCAAGATCCTAGACTTTTGTGATTTTTCAACTCCTTGAATTTTTATTTATTCAAAAATTCATAATGACTTCACAAAAAGTTGGAACCGTTAAAATTCCACTATTTGATAAAGAAAATTATATCATGTGGAAGAAGAAGATGCTATTATTTTTACAAGTTGCAAATCCCAAATATCTGAACTTGTTAAAGAAGGGTCTAAAAACTCCGATGGTTATTGAACCAGAGGTGATAGTAGATGATGTTGTGATTACCAAAGCT
Source organism: Apium graveolens (assembly GCF_009905375.1). NCBI lineage: Eukaryota > Viridiplantae > Streptophyta > Magnoliopsida > Apiales > Apiaceae > Apium > Apium graveolens. The sequence continues at coordinate 103,327,826 of NC_133653.1, read as the reverse complement.
AGAACATATCCAAAAGAGCCTGAAGATTTTACTCCTGCTGAGAAGGAAGAAGCCTCCTTGGATGCCAGCCTTCAATTAATATTAATTGATTCCCTTGATCCCTTGATGAACAGACATGTGATGAACTGTAAAAATTCCAAACACATGTGGGAAACTATTGAGGTGATTAATGAAGGCACAGAGGAAGTTAGGGAGAACAAGTTGGAGATCCTAACCTCTGAGTATGAATATTTTAAATCAAATCTAGGAGAAGGAATTACTGAAGTGTTTGAGAGGTACAATGCGTTGATCAACAACCTGAACATAAATGGGAAATATTATTCAATCAGAGAGGTCAACAAAAAGTTCCTTTTAACACTACCAACTCATCTTGAACATAGAATCACTGCCATTAGAGAAGCTAGAGATCTGAGTGAGATTTCTTTGGACAGGCTCTATGGAGTGTTAAAAACCTATGAGTTGGAGCAGATTTAACAAAAGGAAGTCTACGGGAAGGATAGAATGGTCAGCACATCTACTGCACTTGTAGCTGAAGGTCAACAACAACAGCAATCTCAACAATTGGAGAGAATGGTACAGTGTTCCAAGGCTGAGGAAAATATGTTAGTAGCAGAATATGATCCTCCTACTACAAATCAATCAAGTGATGATTTTTATTCCTTGGAAGAGCTGGAGCAATTGGAAGACGAGTCAATGGCCCAAATTGTCAAGAGATTCTCCCATGTCAGATTCAAGAGGAATCCCAAGCTTAAGTACAAGTCCAACTACAACAAATTCCAGAAAGGTGGATCTTCATCCTCTAACACCAGCAGTGGTGGATACAAAATAGGGATGGTTGATCGGAGCACCATTAGATGCTATAACTGCAATGAGTTGAGACACTTTGCCACAGAATGTAGGAAGCCAAAGCAAGTAAGAAAGAACACTGAAAGGGCTTATCTGGCAAAGGGAAGAAGCTGGGATGATACTGACAGTGAAGATGAAGATGAAGCAAATCTTGCTCTTATGGCTATTGATGGAAAAGCTTCATCGTCAAGAATAGAGGTAAAACTTTCTGATGCTGAAATGGTTTATCATCTAAGAGGTAACTTAGATTGTGCATGTCGTGATAATGAACTGTTAAGTTTACAGATCACAGACCTTGAGAAAGAGGTCAATGAATTAAGACTTGTGCACATTAATCAAGACAAATTAAAAGAACAAGTATCTTTTCTAGAGAATAGAGTTGACTGTTATAGAAAACTCAAAACTATTCTCAAAGACAAGATCACAGGTCTTGAGACTAAGGTTAGAGCCTACTTCAATTCTTGTTCGAAGGCTAAAGAGTTCTACAGTAAGCAATCTGTTAATCAAACATCTGGAATAGGTTATGATTACAATGTTGCTATTGGAGAATTAGGCATAAACTCCCCTCCTCGTGTCTGTGCTAAAGGGAGGGAAGTACCACATGTGCTTAAGGGTGTTGATGAACCCCTCTATAAACCATCAATTGCTGAACCATTTGATGCGACCTCTTCTGTTATTCAGGAAGAAATACGTGCTGAAGATCATGCTAATGAGAAGGTTGTTTCCAAGTCAAGTGTGTCGAAAGTTCCAGTCAAAGTTGTGAAAGCAACTGAGACTAACTCAGACACACATGAGTTGGATAACAAAAATGCCATGTCTGCCATGCATAAATTGCCTACTATTAATCACTCTCATAAAGCATGTGGTGTTTCTAATTATATGTCTTATGCTTTTAATATGATGTATACTTATTTTAATGGTAAGCATGTTTCCAATGATAAGACTACTCCTCGTCAGCATGTGAATAACAAGAAGCATGATAGGTCTAAGACTGCTAGTCCTTCTAAGGCTAGAAAGGAGACATTTGTGCATAAGCTTAAACAGAAATTTGTTAAGGCTGTTTACAAGGTCAAATGTTCAGTCATTGAGAAAGTTGAGGCAATTAAAATTAAAAATGTTGTTTTGCCTGACAAAGGACAGTTCTACAAGTATGCCGGGCCCAACCAAGTTTGGGTTCCGAAGAAGGTCTAATCCATTTGTAGTGCAGGACATTAAACAGATGTAACCGGTAGTGTGGATTCTTGACAGTGGATCATCAAGACATATGACCGGAGATAGAGCCCTGCTATCAAATGTGGTTGAGAAAGCTGGCCCCATGGTTACCTTTGGAGATAACAACAAAGGTTTATCTGAGGGATATGGCTGTTTGCAAGCTGGATATGTTATCAGTGAAATTTTGTATATTGTGCTAGGTTATTATCAGGAAGCAGTATCTAACATATAGCACCAGTGACGAGACTTGAGAATATTATGACATATCAGGCACCTGCTGCATATTACACTTGGAATTGGACTCTAGTAAGATGTGTACAAGTGTACTCCTGGTTGGTGAGTCAAAAGAGGAAGTCAATGCACCACAGTTCATGGACTTTGCAGCTGCAGATCTATTGGACTATGCAATCTCTTCTTCACAATCTCACTTCAGGTTGGTATGAACTAGTGTACTACTCAAGCAATCGTCAAGAACTTGGTATGGCACTCTAACTGAAGTTATTGTTTAATATGAACTAGTAGAGTCGTCATATTTTTAACTCTCTTATCATTAGGCACAATCATATTGTTTTATATGTGCAGTGATATATTGATAATGCAACATAACAATTAGTATCTAAAGTACTTGACAAGTATCGGTCAATGATATGTTATTAACATTATGTTGCAGATATTTGTAAGCTTTTGACATGAATGAGAATTACTTAGACTTTACCCTAAGTGATCAATGTTTTATCAAAAACTCATTCATATTGAAAAACAAAATCAAACTTCTTTCTACATTAGTGATTTCTTATTTCATGTAAAATCTTTTGAAATCACTATTGTAAATCATTTTCTCTCTATTACCATATGTTCTGTGTTACAGGTTCAGTCTCCAATGACTTTCTTTCATTGACAGTCATGAGGTTGAAAACCCACAATGTCTATCCCAGACTGTAAAGACAAACATAAAAATAGAACCAACCAACACTCTCTTACCACTAAATGTAGTATGAATGAGCGTGAGGGAGATAGTGCCTTAAGTGCACCACATAAGGAAGGTTCTGTAGTCAACCCAGTAGCTCTGTCTCCTACATAGATGAGTAGTATTTAAACCGAGACAACTGCTAACCCCCATACATCTTCTCAAAAAGATGTAATGGTTGAAAAGGCACAAAAACAGTTACTAGATTCATTCTCTCAACAGGGTGCGTCTATTGAAATTTGCCTGTCGGCCAGGGTATCCGATGTAGTGTCACCACTTCAAACATAAACAATTCTTGATGCACAAGGAGAGGTTACACACACAAAGGATGAGTTGACGGAAACAAGAGTTTCGACCATTTTAAGGTTAGATTCGATTGTTTAAGGTTCATTAATGGACCAATTGCCTTTACAGGTGTTAGGAGAGGATACTGATCCAAAAGCCATATGTCAGTGGTCAGTGTCTACCTCCCCAGGCTTAAATCCCCTGGATGCATTTGCGGATAGTGGATCTGACATAGGTGCAGATCGGCAACTTGTTGACAATGATTCAGATATTACCTGATGAGTCACAAGGAAATGTCTTCACAGACATTAGAAGGGAACTTTGATCTTTATGCTAAATTCATTGGATCATTGTTTACCTTCCCAGAATTCAAATCTGGAACCCTAAAAGGGAAACTAGCAACTTGTAAATTATGACTCAGATTCATCTGACGAGTTTAACAAGGATGGGGATTTGCGAACTCCCATTGCACCACCTGTGACCTCCTTAAGGATGGCTAAGGTGATTTTCCTTGCAGGTACAGCTGGATTATGGAGCTATGAGAGAAGAGTGATACACTTGTGAGAATGAGTGTAAACACGAGTGGAGAGAAGAGTGAAACACATGTGAGGTACACTAAACAGAATCACACACTCATAGTGAGGAAGAAAGAGAAACTTCTTGTTATTTCTTTTCCAACCAAGTGAAATATGAGAACTCCTTCAGATGACGGCATACATTCCTTCTTTAAGGGGGAGATAAAAGCTTAAGTAATAGTTTGGAGGATTCCTCAACTAAGGGGGAGAAGTAGCAGGGAGGAAGAAAAAGATCCTACATATGTACACTACACCACACCATGTTGTTTGTAACTACGGATCCTATTGTACGGGAGAGGTGGTAAACACAAGGTGATTTTCTAGTAAGGGAAGAAGCTGTTTTCAAAAGGGGAGTACCATTGGCTTTTATCTGCGGATCCTATTGTACGGGAGAGGTGGTAAACGAAGGTGATCTTCTTTAATCAGTTGATTCTCATAGGGGGAGAAGCAAGAGAGATATGGGCTTCTCAACAGGAAATGTGATTGTACAAATGAAGATGGAACTACTTGAAGATATGTTCAGTCTAGAGGAACATCTACTTGGAATCTGGAAAATGTTAAATCTGGTCCAGAACTTTTCTACTATTTACTTCGCATTTCTTTTTATATCTTTTTCTTATTTGTTAGTTGAGTTATCCTCTAGGTATTTGTGTGTTATTGTCTAACAAACAAATAGGGGGAGATTGTAAGTCATATGTCATAGCCTATTTGTATATTCGAGGATTCAACTCAACTCAAATAAGAATGTAATAAGTAAATAGTGGATCTACCGTCAAAAGAGATCTCACAGAGTAATATCTGTCAAAGGATTCAGAAACAAGGTTCATCTATAGACTTGAGGAATTAATTCACTGGAAGAAGTTCAAGAAATTGATCATGCCTCAGTGACATAAATCAAGAGTGTGGATTTAATCAAGTGACAGAGATCTCGTCAGAGTATCATTAATTACAAGGATTTAATCTGAAGAAAATCAAAGTATCAAAGTCAAGACATGAAGAAATGTCACGGAAGTTAGTCACTCATGAACCAGACAGTACATCGAGTGTCAACATTGAAGTGGTGGAATTGATTCATATATTTCAATGATTTTCAGAAGATATACAGAAGAATTGATGCTGCTCAAGATTAGTATTAATTCTCTATTAATTAATTAAGTCATATAATTTAATTAAGAAAATAAATTATATCTACAAAAGATTAATTTATTTGATTAATTAAATTAATTGATTAATTAATTCAGAATTAATATTAAGGTTTTTCAGAATTTTTTAATTGGTTAAAATCTGTTTTAATTCCAAAAAGACAACTGATTGTATTAGTATGACAATCGGTATGACAATCAATAGTCATACCGAAAGTCATGCTAATTCAGTTGATTGTCTTACCAGAATTATTATTAGATTAAAATCACTTATTAATTCAGCAAAAACAATCTGTTTGAACTACTATGACAATCGGTATGACAATTGATAGTCATACTGAAAGTCTTGCTAGTTCATTCTGATTGTCTTGCTAGCTCTAAAGATAGTCCTACCGATTGTCTTACTGAGCCAAAGGATTGTCATGCCAGCTCTATTTTCATTCAGCTGAATTGATTAAAAGAAGCAGAAGCATTCATTCTTCATTATCCAATACACAAGTCAAAAACAAGAACACAGCAGCCGCAACAAATATTTCATTTTCATCTGCTTTATTCAAGATCAATTTCTAGATTGTAAAGTTAAATCCAATCAACTAGAAATCTTTATCTTGTTCTTGTGTAACAATCTAGCGGATCAAAATCCCTAGAACTTAATCTCAAATCACGTTTAGCATTTGATTCTAATTATTACAAAAATAGAAAAAGTTCATGTCGAATTTATTCTAAATTTGTGATAATTAATTTGAGATTAATTCCTTGTAATCGATACAGTTGTTGTAACACCTTTCAAGTTTAATAATATTTTTATTTAACTTGAATTTTGTTTCACATTTTTTATTCCGCATTTAATTCGATTATTTGGTATTGTTTGTATTCAACCCCCCCCCCTTCTACAAAAACATTGGGACCTAACAACGACTGACTCTCAATCACACTTAGAACATCTTTAATCTTAGGTCCTAATTGCCTGGAACAAATTCGACCTTTACTGGTTCGATCCATACTTTCTCGTAGTTTAACACGTGCCCACCTGGCATTATTATAATTACGCCATATTTCCTTCATCAAAATTTCTATTCTTGAGAACTTTGAATATTACCTTTCTCCTAGTAAAACCTCTTAAGGTTATCCTTAAATCCTTCATCAGGTACACCCTAGGCACAGGGCATATCAAGATACCATTTATTAATACCAGAATCATTGTCTATATACTTCTGAAAAATTTCTCCACTGATCCTTAAAGGTTGTTATTACCTTAATCCTTTCCAATTCATATTGTCAAAACTCATACTATCCCTATTAAGGGTGAAATGCCAACCTTTATGCATTCCCCTAGGATTCATTTTAAGTTACCGATGTTCTATCCTTAATTCCACCTTTAAAAGGTACCTGCATCCTTCCATGGATAATTTAAGTCATATATCCCTGATAAGGGTGTCTTATTCAATCATTCCCACCTCGATAGTATATGTCTAATTTCACAATAACATTTGTATTCAAAATGGGGTCAATCAATATGGCCTCCAAAAGATAGCAACGGTTATCCGCTTGTCTTGCCTAATTTGGTAACGATAACAAGGATGTTCTGGAAGATATTGGTCGTGTTCAACGTGAACCTCTTCGTAATAATTCCTTATTTACTTTTGTTGTTTATCTCAACAGTCACCTCAATGTTGGGATATCTTTCATATCTGGCGTCTCCCTTTCTGGGTATCATGCCACCGGTCTTACACTTCACCTTCTTGAAGGTCACTTCCTTCATACAATTTTCTTAATTTCTTACTTTCTTGTCTCCTCAGTCTATCCGCGTCTCATTATTTATCCTTCGAATTATCTCAAGGTTTCCTCGAATCCTCCCAACTTACAGGGGATAAAATATATGTATCTCTTATGCCCTCAACCATCAATTTTAACTCATGGTGAATCACCCTCATCCTGACGAATGCATACTTTTTTATTTCTATTGCTACGAGTCTTTAGGGTTTCCTCATACCCAACTCCCTTATCATACCTCAAACTCTATTGCCTTTATATTCCTTTCCACTTCAGTTTCTTTTTATTTTCCTTTCTCTTATCCTTATTTCATGAACCAACACAACATAAGTATTGATTTCAAACATCCCGTCATTCTGGATTCGTGTCCTCAGAACGAATCTTGACAACTTTTACAACTTAGATTCATAATTCATCATACTCATCCGCTTTTGTTCTAGCTCCAAAGCTTTTACACTATCTCCTTATCTTTGGGAATTACTTTCCCGAAAACAATTGACTGAACTTAAATCAGTTTATTATAATCTCTTGCTTCGTGCCTTCCTTGGCCTTTCACCAGTGGGTGGTCTCTCTCTTAGGAGGGTAAGTGACAAAAACACTCTTTTATGATTCGTCAATCATTCAGAATCTCAAATGATTCCTCTATTTCCTTTAGCCAGGCTCTTGCCTCGACTAGGTCAACCTGTTCCTTGGAACTCTGAGAGCTTAGAGACTTAAAGGTCCTGAAAGAATTTCCTACCGCATTGTTTCCTCAAGGTGGTGGTTGGGGATAATAGTCTAAGTTCTGTCTAGACAGATCCATAAATTGCCGTATAGGAGTACCGTCTCGGGTCTCCTTTCCTTACTCGACTTTCTGTTTCCTTAGTATGAAATGTTTCAACCTTCTCCCATAATCGGGGTTATCCTATACATTAAAAACCTTGTTTTCCACTCTATTATGTTATGGGTTCTTTCTTTCTTGATGGCAACCTCCCTGACTATCACATTCAGGGTTTGCCCTAAATCTTATTCCTCAAACTATGGCTCTCATCTAAGTTCTCATCCTTAAGCTCTTGAACTTTTGGAACCCAGTTTATGTAGGAACACCTCACTATCCCCTTATCATCTTTCTCGGTATGGATCTCTTCTCCAGTCATTGACTCTCTGCCTTCATTCATCACTTTTTCTGGCACAATATGTTCTTTTCCAAAAATTCGGTCTGTATTGCAATCTCAAACAGCTTTTCGGTACCGGCTCCGGTTACCTTCACTTCTATTTCCATTTTCTCAAAATCTCTTATAAACTCTCCCAAAGACATTATTATCTTGAGTCTCTCCTTTTTACTAAGGGCATCAGCCACCACATTGGCTTTCCCTGAATGATAAAGAATCTCCCAATCATAATTCTTGATTAGCTCTAACCACCTCATTTGGCGCATGTTGAGCTCTTTCTGCGTGAAAATGTACTAGAGCACTTATGGCTTGTGTAAATCTCGCACTTTTCTCCATATAAGTAGTGCCTCCAATCTTTAGCGCAAAACTATTGCCACGAGCCCAAGCTCATCGGTGGGGATATCGAATTTTATATTCCCTTAATTGTCTTGACGCGTACGCGATTACCTTGTTGTGCTGTATAAGAAGCACCCTAATTCCTTATACGAAGCGTCACTACACTTCACAAAATCTCATTTTCCATCCGGCAATGCCAACATAGGGAACGTCACCAACCTTTGCTTCGGTTCTTAAAAGTTGTTCTCGCCTTTCTCTGTCCATTCAAACTTCTCAGTCTTACGAGTAAGCCGCGTTAAAGGGGCTACTATCTTTACAAACTTGAACGAACCTCCGGTAGTGACCGGCCAATCCTACCTCTGGGAGTTTCCCTAACCATGGTCATCAATTCCTCAATGGTCCTTTATTCATTCTTGTTAGGATCTTCCACGAGATCCTCCTCAGCAACAATCCCATCTAGGACAACATCCTCAACCATTACATCCTCAATATGAACATCATCCGGTCCTGCGTTAGGACGCTCTATCGGATCCACAATCCGATCTCCAATTAGTAATAAAACATCATCGCGCTGTCACTTCTCAACTTCAGGGTTCGGAGTCCCGCTACCATATACGATAACGAACTACGCTACTATCACGATATTTATAAGGGTTCCCATAAGGGTTTTAACTGTCAGTACTACGTTAGGTAGTCCAACTATGAACTTGGCAAGAGTTCTTATTATCTTAGTGAACTTATTATCTTAACGTCACATCATCTCTGAGGTTTATAACGCTTAGCTCTGATACCACTTCTGTAACACCCCCAAATCCGGGGTCGGGGATCCGGGTTGTCATGAGTTCCATTTCCCTTAAAACATCCAATCTTAATAAATAATCAACTACTCTATAATGTGACCCCACAATAAACACACACACCGCAAGTTATAGTCTCAGAGATGAATACCCAAAAATAATCACAAGTCATTTTATTCCACAATTATCTGCCAATACACCTTAAAAGGTTTTCTGAATAAATTTACATTTTCTTTGCCATTATTACAATTCATAAATATACATAAATCTGGTACATCAAAAGTTGAAAGCCTAGCCTATTGGTGGCTCCTACCTCAGCTACGGCGACATCAACGCTTCCAGAAAACTGCGGAAAGTTTCTTAACCGCTTGCGAATTGGAAGCTTGGTCTTGTTCATCTTTTCTATCTATTGTTGTGTGATGAAAGAAGAAAGCAAGGGTGAGCAGCAAGCCCACCAAAATAATATGTATAATGATTAACAATATATGAGCCTTCTCATAGTACTCAAGAAAGTCTTGGTCAAAAGAAATGAACCAAGTTTGATATCTTAATGCGATGAAGTCGCAAAATATTCAGTATACATACATATATACTTTTCAAAATCTTGGAAGTCCTCTTCCATGCATAATATACTCAGAGTTCCAGTTTATAACTGTATAAAAATAAATATCATTGCAAGGTGATCTCATATATCTAACCTTGTCTCAACGTTTTTCTGAAAGTCTTTGATATGCATAAGATAATCATTTACTAGGTATAAGTTTAAAAGATGAAGTTACAAGATACTCCAATATACTTATATCTTTTCCGAATACTACTTGAACTACCACCGTTCAAGTTATAATTAGTTTCAAAAGTTCATCACACTGATGAGACTACAAGATAAGACTTGAATAGATTCAATCTTTGAAATATTTTGAAGGAAATGAAGTTATGATATACTTTATTAAGTTCTGATATATATGTATATATCCACATATACATCTTCTTCATATATTTCCTGAAAACCTCTGTCATGTAAGGTAAGAACAGAGTTTGTAACATCCAATGAATTTTTGGAAAGGAAAAAGAATTGTGGCATAAACCCGATATCTTGCTGATCAGGCAAAGATACCAATAAGTAACCTTTTCTACTAGTAGATGGACGAATTCCCCACTGGTCATCACCCTGGCCGCAATAGGACCTTATGCAGGACTGCCACTCAGCCACTTATGCATTTGATGGACTCCCACTGAGCCACTTACACTATCATGGACGCCCACTGAGCCCTTGTTGCTTATGCCGACTCGATAGATGGACTTACTTCCCGAACGTTGGGTAAGTAATCTATTAATTTACCAAAACTGCAACCTTGTTGCGAATATAAAATACACCATAGAGCCGGATCCCTCAGGTTTTAAGCGAGTATTTAAATCCCCTTTAAAAGGAAGATCTTAAATATAAAAAAAATGAGTTTTGGGATCCGCTCTAACTTTTAATAATCATTTTGAAGACTCGAAAACACTTTAAAGAGTGTTTGGAGTAATGCTGATTTAATAAAATAAATCAGTCCCAATATATTTAGAAAATATCTGAATATTATTAATTAAATAATATTCCCATAAAGAATAATTGAAGTAGAAGTTGGAAAACTTATACTTGAAATGAATAGTAAATAATCAAAGATATCCTTATACGAAAGTAATATCTTTGTTGAATAATCAAAAGTAAGTTTGATTATCGAACATTATTCTTTAATAAAATAAAAAATATTATTAAATAATAAGCGGAGTCATAATACCTCGAATGAATATTATAAATAATATTCATTAAATAAAATAAAGGAGTCATACATTCCTCAAATGAATATCCAATTAATAATCATTAAATAATATAAACTGAGTCATAAGCCCTCGAATGAATATTTGAAATAATATTCAATTAATACAATAAAAGGAGTCATAAGTCCTCGGATGAATATTCAAAATAATATTCAATAAATAAAATAAAGTTAAAGTTATCGAATAAACCTTATTCGATTAATAGTTTTGAAAACTATAACCATATATATATAAAATATATATATTATACTCGGGAACATCGACTCCCGGTTTAGGAATATGTTCACATTTGGGTCCCCTATACTAAGGGTATACGCAACTACTGCTTATCTCTAGCATAGGTATTATGCAACTATAAGCATTTGAATCAACAATTAGATATCAAGATTACGAAACAAGCATACATATATACCATATCAACATGCTCCAATATATCGCAAGATTTGCTAATAACAATCATGCACTTATCACAAGATAATGCATATACATATATACATCACAACAACAGTATAACGGGTAGAAAACTTGCATGAGCAACTGAGGGTTATTAATGGCTTGGGACGAGTCTAGTAACCTATAAACAACATCTGAGTTGGAATTAAACCAAAGTCACTTGTAAATCTATACTTTAACCAAAATAGACTCTAACGCTCGCTTTGCGCTTACTGATTATCTTAAGTCACTCGAGTACCCTCGGCTCCACCATTTTTAATAATTTAACCATTACGAGTTTTAAGGCGATTCCTTCGCGAGTGTCTTACCAACTGCCTAACACACTTAACATAATTGTTTCATACACTAATTAACCCTTTTTATGTCTTTAACCTATGTTTCAAAGTAAGGCGAGGGTTAATGTTTCGTTCGCGAAACGTCGTTGCTTAAAACGGCCGTTTCTCCTAAATCGTACATCGGAATCAAACGGACCACATATCAAAACGAAGCTCATAACATGAAATATCTAAACATGGCAATGGTCAAAACCTAGCAGGGAGTTCTCGGGTCCTAATGTTATGAACAAAAGCAGTCTAAAGTAAATCGGATATTACGACGGCTATGTTTACGCGATTTCCCAATTTTATACCATTCCAAATCCACCACAATTCAACCCCAATTCACAACCCAATCAAAACTCCATCCAAACTACATCATAACAGCCCCAACACTCAACATTAACAATTTATACTTATTCTTAAACTTGAATTTAGCTATACTTAAATCTTTTAACCAAACCATAAGATTTCAACATTCAATTCACCACCATTCCAACCCATACTTTAAACCAACAAGCATTAAGCTACTTTATTACCATAACAACCAAAATCATTCTAATATACAATGTAAAGCTAGGGTTTGGAGATGATATACCTTCCTTGAAGTGATGTGAGTAGCTAGGAAGCCTAAAGAAGCCTTGATCTATGCTTAAGCTACCTTGAACTTTCATAAAAAAATCAAGAAAACCAAAGTTATTTCTTGAAGGTTACTATTCACCATCTTCTTCCTTGATTTATTGGAAGAGATTGTGAAGGAATTAGAAGCTTAAACTTATAGGATATCCATATCTATGTACAAGGAACCTTAGATAATTACCTTGTGATTTAACAATGCTTGGAACTTGATTTTTGATTTTTCTTCCTTTGAAAAAGAAGAAAAGCCGAGAGCAAGATGATGAGAATGAAATGATTTTGTGTTTTTTGATTTGTTTGGCTTAGCTTGGTTGTTTTTTGTTTTGTTTTTGGTTAATTACCTTAATAACCTTATATTTGTGTGGTTATAAACCAACCACACCTCCTCCTTCCCTATGTCATGCTTGCATCACCTTATTGTGTCATCATCCCTTACTTGTCCTCTCCTTATTGGTTGGATGACCTCATCATCCCTAACCTCCATGATTAACTTCCTAATTGTTTGCCTAATGACCGCTGATCTGTTATACGGTTCGCTTAACTTTCGTTTTCGTTTATCATTTGAGGGATCATACCCGGGATCTTATTACTTGGGTTTCCTTAACCTTTCTCAATACGTTATATTCCTTTTATGATCCTCTCTTATAATCCTTTAATTTAAATCCTTTTTATCCTGTTACCTTATACTCAATTCTTTCCGTATCTAGTGGATTTTCGGGAAAAATCAAAGTGTTCGGAATTGGATTCTAACGATCTTTACATACACTTATATACCACATAGAGTACTAATAATATCCCAGAAGATCAATAACAGAACCCCTACATAGTGTGGCATGAAAAGTTTTCTCATTCAGCATAATCTGCAAAATCACTATTCATAAGGGTTTCAAAAATTTTCAAAAATTGGGGTTATTACAACCCTTGTGTAATCTGTTAGAGAAGGATGTCCCTTTTAAGTTGGATGAATAATGTCTAGTTGATTTTGAGAACTTGAAGAAGAGTTTGACTAAAGCACCTATTATTACTGCACCTGATTTGAATGAGCCCTTCGAGATGATGTGTGATGCTAGTGATTTTGCAGTAGGATTTGTTCTTGGCAGAGGAAGAAGAACATATTCCATGTGGTTTACTATGCTAGTAAAACCCTTAATGGTGCCCATCTGAATTACACTACTACAGAAAAGGAGCTCTAGGCAATTGTCTATGGTTTCAAGAAATTTTGATCTTACTTACTTGGGACAAAAGTGACAGTTTTTATTGATCATGCTGTTATTTGATATCTGGTCTCGAAGAAAGATTCAAAATCTCGATTGATTCAATGGATTCTCTTGTTATAGGAATTCGAGCTGGAAATCAAAGACATGAAAGATGAGCAACTTTTTGGGGTGCAAGAAGAAGAACCATGGTTTGCAGATATTGTGAACTATCTTGTGAGTAATGTACCTGATTCTCCACCCGATTAGGGTGATCCTACCGACAACTAGGTATGCCTTATCTCCTTATTATTACCTTCAATGAGGACATTAAAAAATTTAAGTTTGGGGGTGATAATGTAAGGATTAGTAGTGTGTGTTGTGTTCATATAGATTCATATTGCATGTTTAGTTGTAGTTCGTTCATTATTTTTGCATTATTGTTCATATAGGTCATATTTATTTGTATATTTATCATGTTATTATGTGAGTCCATGTAGTTGCATTTGCATGCATATAACATGATCCCGTAGGTTGAGCTATTCCTGATTGATTGGTTGATGTTATTTGAGTTTAGTGATGTTGAAAAGAGGGATGATTAAGTCCTAATAAATTGATTTGCATGCCCAGAAACAAAGTTTTTTTCACAAAGTCTTATAGGTTACTTTTGAACTAGATCATGATCACACTTGTTTGTTTGTTGGAATTTAATCACTTGGTTATATTTATGATTTTTTTTTATTCTCGTAATGACGTAGGAACACTGATTTTTACACTAGGGAAAAACATGGATTTCATTTCTAATGGTGAATAAAGCTAGGCATCAAATGGCTAGTAGCCGACTCATATTTTATGAGTAGTCTAGGGTTGAATAGGATAGAGCGAAACACACTCATTCAAAATCATTGAAAAAAAAAGAAGAAGAAAAAAAAAGAAAAAAAAAGCAAAAAATATGTGTTGTTATGTGTTTATGCAGAATTGGCCACGAGTGAGCTCTTTAATACTCGAGTTATTAAGTTCTAAGGGACTTTGTGCCTAGTGACCTGAGGCTTGTATAGTTTGGGATCCGCTAACCTAACGCTCGCTACATGGGTAATATTGTATAAGTCTTTTGGGACCTCATCCATTGCACGGTCAAATAAGAATTTTTTTGTTATGTGTTCTATATTAAAGCATGAGTCATGGTATAACTCTAGTAAAATTGAGGTGTTATGAGTCATTATGTGTTTAACGTTCATTTTATTTATAATCTTGTGATTGTTTTGGCGAAGGATAGGATATGATTATTGATCTAGTGTTGGGAGTATATCTGATAAGCATCTCACACATGCACGTTTCTGGTTTGTAAGTTGGTTTATGGGACTTAGTGAACTATGTTTCAAGTAATTGCATTCTTAGAGACATTTGTTTATTGATTAGTTATGGTTATTCTGAGGGGATCATTGCATTTTCACGTAGTTGCATTCATGCATTAGTTGTGTTTTTATTGTTGATTCTATTTATGCTTGAGGACAAGCATCGATTTAAGTTTGGGGGTGTCATAAGTGGAATTTATATCCACTTAGAACGCTTCTTATTGGCTAAAGTTGGTGTTTTAGACTCAAGTATTTGGAATTTTTGATGTGTTTTGTGTTTAGTTATTTCAGGGCACTAGTCAGGAGGTGGAAATGAGCTTTACAATGATTTTGTGCTAATAAGAGGTCATGAATGGAGTTGCGGAAGATCACACGAAGAATGGAGTGACACAACAAGAAACTGTAGAAAATTTCAGAGAGCAGGCGCGCCCGCGCCCATACTGACAGAGAGAGCGCGCCCGCGCTAGGAATGAGCGCGCCCCGCTTGACACTTGTTGCACAATCCTGATTTGAGTCTGATTGGGTGATTTGAAGAGTCCAGGTCAACCGGGGGCTTATATATAATGAAAAGAAGACGTTTTTAATAACAAGGAAGCCAGGAAAAACTTTGAGAAGACCTAGAGCACACGAGACGGCTAAGGAGACGAAGATTTAGTTTCATACTTTTGTATTCTTCAATTTAGGCGATACTTTTGGATGCTTATTTCTTGATTTGTTCTAAACCCTAGTACTTTTATATTATCTCGTAGTATTCTGAACTTATTTAGTATCATGTTTTCATTGGAACCTATGGTGACGATGCGTTCGATCATGAACTAATCGTTGTCATGGGGTTCTAGCGAATTTATTTATGAATTTCAATAGTTGATTGTTCTAAATCTTAGTGTATGGTGATTTATGATTTCCTAGTATAGTTGTGCTTATTCGTCTTTGATGCGTAGCTAAAATCTAAGATTGTTTGTTAATCTCTATTGAAGCGACAATGAATATAGAGGTTTAGAACTTGCCATGCTAGCATAAGTTTATGTATGAATTGACATGCATAATTTGTAGTGTAATTTTAACCATCTTACACATCCTATATAATCACAATAGATAACATGTTCTTAAACCGTTATGTTTTCAAATTCTATAGACATATAGGGTCTAAGAATAATTGGTGTCTATTTGGCTTCTATCTTGATTGTGGATGCTTAGTAGTAGGGTATACGTATATCGAAAGATGGCGTATACTAATTTCGTGTTATTTGATTAGTTATCATCGCCATCGCATGCTATTGATAAAGGCATAAACTTTGAATGAAGTATTTAATGAAGTTAGAATCCCATATTTTATTGTTATATAAGTAATTCACCTTTAATCTCTTAGTTAATGCATGCTAGTATAATCTATTAAGTAGTTAATCAACTCAAAATTGTTACTTGTCTTAGCTGTGAATGATAATCATACATTGTTGCATAAGTGCATAATCTGAACTTAACTTAAACCAGTCTCTGTGGGAACGAACTCGACTTAAATCTTATACTACTTGTGATCGCGTACGTTTGCGTGTATTTTCGCGTGTGTTTTCATGCGAACAATCGTCGTTGTCCTTGACCTTTGACATAGTTCTTCTTGGCAATAGTTACCGTCTTCCACAATTCCTGATCAAAATATGGACGCTCGGTGCCCTCTGGATAATGCTCATCATATAAGCGACGATAATTCTCTTATCAACATTTAAACAATAAAATTAATTAGTACAATACGAAACAAAATGATGTTAATATTCATATATTATAAATCTGAATTCATATTCTTATATAATTGAACCACTGGTCAAGCCCTGGGCCTCAAATGTATTACATGACTATTAAATACGTTAATAAATAGAATAACTTCAATTTGGATACAATATAAAAAAAATCAATTGAATCTTACCGCGTACTTGGCAGCTTCAGGGAAACCATCACGAGTTTTCACGTACACATCCACCCAGTTGATAGGACCTTGAGACTTAGACTCCTGTACAAGACATATTTTCCATCATTACAAAATAATAAACATGTGATATTCTAGAATTTAAGATTGTAACGTATTAAAATTTTTCATACCCTATTAGCAATATGTTGCAACTGGGAGATACTGCTGCCCTTGTAGGTAACTTTCGCCTTCTCGCCACCTGCAGCTCTGTTACTTCAAGCAATCTTTCTTTTCTTGAACCATTTTTCAGCTCTGATTACATAATTATATATTTACTAGTGTGTAATATTTTTGCAGAATTGTTTGGGTGCTTTAGATGGGACACACGTGAAAGTGCGTGTTCGTGAAAATGACAAAGTAAGATATAGAAATAGAAAAGGAGATATTTCCACTAATGTCCTTGGTGTCTGCTCAAAGGATTTGCAATTTATTTATATATTTCACGGATGGGAGGGATCAACTCATGATAATAGAGTACTTCGAGACGCTTTTTCAAGAAGAAATCCTTTGAAGGTTCCTCAAGGTAATAATATATGCGTTTAGTGTACAAACAATAATAAAAATGTACTCTATTTTTATTTATTTCAGTTTGTGTTCATAACTAATATGTAATTTGGTTATTTCATGATACTATTATTTATGTGATGTTGGATATATGAATTGTGAAGGATTTCTAACCCCTTTTAGAGGTCAAAGATATCATCTGAATGAATGGAAAAATGGTCGAAAACCTACAACACCAGAAGAGTTTTTAATATGGAGCATTCTCGATCAAGAAATGTAATCGAAAGGTGTTTTGAAATGTTAAAAATCAGATTGGATATTTTGAGAGATACAACTTGGTATTCGATAAAAATCAAGTGCAAAATTATCTCGGCGTGGCCTTACTTCATAATTTTATAAGGTCTAATATGAGAATAAGTCCAATAGAGGCCAGATTCGGTGACAATGGAGAAAAAGGAGATGCACTTAATGAAGATTTTGTTCATCATCTTGAGTCAAGTACTGCGTGGAACAGTTTTAGACATCAGTTGGCCAATGAAATGTTTAATGAATGGCAGAATTCTAGGAACCTTTAATTAATTTTTGTTTGAATACTATATTTGTTTTTCCTTGAAACGTATCCTCTCGACTTTGGATTTTTGTATATGAGTTGGTCTGTTTTTTATAACAAAATATAAAATTGGTTACTGATATTTTCATATAGTTCAGTTATAATGCCATGTTTTTGTATTTAATTTATTTTCGAAATTTGACAAAGTGTGCAGGTTAAGCATTATGGGTTCAAATGATCAAGTGAAACAAGTGACTTCAAAAGGCAACAATATTACTGTCAATGTTAGATGGGAAGTAAAGAGGATGTTGCACTTGTAAAGTCGTTGTTAAAGGTTGTAGATGATGGTGGTTGGAGGGCTGAAAATGGGCAACTAAAATCTGGTGCTTATGGCAAACTTAAAAACATTATGGGAGAAATCCTTCCTGGTTGTGGCATGAAAGCTCGTCCGCATATCGAGTCTCGGGTTCGACTGTTGAGGAAATAATTATTTGCAATCGAAAAGATGCGTGGTCCAAATTGTAGCGGATTTGGTTGGAATGAGTTGGAAAAATTTATCACATGCGAGAAGAGTATTTTTGACGATTGGCTAAAGGTAAATTATGTTCCTCGTAATTTATTTTACAGTTTTGCTGCTGGTAGATACACTAGATTTATGCAAGAAGTACATTTTTTATATTCTAGAAAACTTTATGCTAGCTGGTCTTATTATTTTTTTGTATAATTTTTCTGTCCCATGGATAGTTTATTTAACATATGTATTGAAGTGAGAAACATCCTAAAATAGTTGGTTTTTATTTTAAACCAAATTCCAGTTGCTAGCTATAACAATCTAGGTGAGGAAAACGGATGTGATTAAATTGATATTACCCTAACAAGTAATGTTTCACCCTTCACTGGAAAGGCCTTGTAAAATACAACAGTAAGAATATGTTTATAAAGTTAATGATGATTTAAGGCATATCCTGTCTTTCTTCTTATTATATTAATGAATATAGGCAATTAGAACAACATTTGACGACAACAAAGTTATCTGGTGCTTTTGATTCTCTGCCCTGCTACAGAACCAAATGCATGTGACTACAGAACCAAGTGTCTGTGATGCCCAAAAGTATTGTAGGAATAGTACTTAAAATTTTTATTTTATTTTAATATCAATTACTTGACTTGTTTATATTTTATGCATGGTTGTTTTTAATATCAATTTCTCTGGTTAGTGTATAAGCATTAAGAAAAACTCTTTTATCATGTAAGATTTGGATGAAGTCTTGTCATCACATAATGTGTATTTTAATTTTTGGTTAAGCTTAAAGTTTAATTAGTTGAGTAATTGATAGAAAAATTAGTTAATATTCTTGTATTTTTTGTCGAGTCATCCAAACGCTAAGGGGCTGAGATATAAATCTTTCCTATTTTATGACGAGTTAGCTCAAGTTATTGGCAAAGTTAGAGCTAACGGGGAAGGTGTCGAAAGTCCAGCTGATGCAGTGGAAGAAATTGCTAATCACAAGGAGAGTAGTTTGTATCAACAACCTGGACAAGAAAAAGATAATCTTGAAGATGACGTGAGTCCTAAAATAAATGTGCAACCTACTGATGCAAGTGCTCGGGGGAGTAAAAGAATAAAAATAGATTTGTTGGAAATTGTTAAAGAACTAACATATGGACTGCAGAAAATAAGCAATGTGATGGAAACTGGCAATGAAAACATCGCAAGACTAACTAGTTGCTTCCAGCATGAATCAGATGGCGTCAATAAAAGGATGTTTGATAACTCCGAGCTTATGAAGATTGAAGGGTTAAGTCCGGAAGAATTTATCAAGGCAGGGCGAAAAATTGCACTTGATCCTTTAGAAATAGACTATTTTTTTTACTCTATCAAAAGAACATCAATCAACTTATGTTCAGGCTTTGCTACTTCCTGATTCGTAATCATTCGATCTTAACAAAAATTGGTTGTTGCTCAAAATTTTGGTGGACAAAGCAAGGGTGTCTGAAGTTTACCTTTGAAGTTTAATTTTGATGTGCTTTCTTATTTTTATGGATTGTATTTTTTTTCCAATTCTTATTGTTTCACCATCTGGTTTGGACCTTAAAAGCAATTCACTTTGGTTTTTAAATAATTTATATTATTTGTAAGTTCTACTGGTCTTCGAGCCTGTATCTGTTGAGTATGTATCTGGGACTAACTGATAAAGCTGATAGGTGATGATTCTGGGTTCAAGTTCGACTGTTGGTCTGATGAAGATGCATTTTCCATGTGAACAAAGATTATTATTATCAAAAAATCTT
The DNA here is from genome assembly GCF_009905375.1 of Apium graveolens. Taxonomy (NCBI): domain Eukaryota; kingdom Viridiplantae; phylum Streptophyta; class Magnoliopsida; order Apiales; family Apiaceae; genus Apium; species Apium graveolens. The sequence goes on along the minus strand of NC_133653.1, from coordinate 103,307,661 downwards.
TGCATGCTGATGGAGCCTGGAGGCGAATATGATGAATATGTGATCTATCCAGGATATATTCTGAGTGTGTCTGTCAAGATATAACAAGGCAATTTTTTAAATTAAGACTCTGGGAACTAGCACTTTTGAAAAAATTACATGTTAATTTTTATGAACAATATATGTGGAGAATTTCAAGAAAAGAATGCAGAGAATAGGGAAAGTGATGTTAGGAATATGTGTATTAGTTTGATGATAAGTTCAATAAAACACTTAAAGTAGAAATCTGGTGTTTGTAGCCTTAACGGATAAGACCATTCTGGCTATCCGTTGAAGGAGTAGCTTTACTTAGAAATAGGTTTAGTATTGTAGCACATTTCATTCTCTGTATTTAAGTTGTAATTCTTAGATGTTGTGGGAAATTATAAGTCATGTTTACTACTAGTGGATATGCAAATAGGAGTGCTAACTGTAAATGTTTCATGCCTTGTAATTTTGTATAAGTGAAGTAGTATCAACTGATATTAAAGGCCTTCAACGGATGAGAAACAAAGCTTCAACGAGTGTCTCTAAAGCTTCAACGGATAACATCCATCAACGGATGAGTGCATCAACAGATAAAGCTTCAACTGCTAATGCTTCAACGGAAAAAGCCATCAACGAATAAAAGCTTCAACGGATGCTAAGTTCAATAGCAGTTGATTGTGACAATTCATAAGCTGACAGAGGCACATGGGTTGACAGAGACAAACTGGAATGTGGCAGCCTCTAGGAGGAATCAAGAAAAGGCAGTATTTCCATTCTGGTGCAAACAAGGAAGTATTCAAAGATTCACAGCTAAACCTAAATTGCAGTGGATAGAGAAATGAAGAAGAAACATGTGAAGAATCTTTTAATTGTATTCTACAGTTTTGTCTTCACTTGTAAACTTGGTGTTATATAAACCAAGTAGCAGCTAGTAATTAGATGGTGAATTTTTCAGAGCTGTTTAGAAAAATCCAGAGAGAAAATCATTTAGTTTGTACTAGGACGCAGTTGTGATCAATTCTTTGATTCACAGATTTTCTGAAATAACACATCTCTGGTGGAACAACATATCCACCAGAAAAGTTTTTAAGTTCTTTGTGTTCTTTACATTTGTGCTTGAATATATATCTGTCTGTATTAGCTTAAAGCAATTCACACACATTTGTTCATCAAAACACTTAGTCTTAGAAACTGCTCAAAACTTGAAAAAGTTTTGAGATTTACATTCAACCCCCCCCCCTTCTATAAATCTCATTGTTAGTCCACTGGGAATAACAATTTGTATCAGAGCAAGCTCTGAACATACAAAGAGTTTAAACATCTATTCTGCTAACATCATGAGTAAGAAGGATATTGGTGTAAAGATTCCAATCCTGGAAAGAGATAACTATCATCACTGGAAAGTGAAGATGCATTTACATCTTCTCTCTCAAGATGAAAGCTACATCAACTGCATCTAAAATGGTCCTCACATCCCTCACAAGGTGGCCACGGCAAATTTCCTTAACAGTTGCTGTTGGACGGTCTATTCCCAAGCCAAAAGCAGAATGGACTGTTGAAGATATTGAAGAGGTTCACAAGTACAAGAAAGCCATGAACATTATGTTTAATGGCCTAGATCAAGATATGTTTGACAATGTCATTAACAGCCAAAATGCTAAGGAAATTTGGGATACTGTGCAACTTATCTGTGAAGGTACTAAGCAAGTTAGAGAAAACAAAATGCAGCTTCTTATTCAACAGGATGAATATTTTCATTTTGAAGAAGGAGAATCATTGAATGATACCTTCAACAGATTTCAGAAACTGTTGAATGAATTAAAGCTATATGGAAGAGTGTACCAAGTCAAGGACTCCGATTAAAATTTTTGAGGTCTCTACCAAAGGAATGCAATCTTATGACTATTTCTCTAAGAAATTCTCAAGATTATAAGGACTTCACACTTGAAAGATTATATGGAATTTTGAAGACCTATGAACTTGAGATGGAGCAAGATGAGCTGTTGGAAAAGGGAAAAAGAAAAGGTGGATCAGTTGCACTTATAGCTGACAATGAGAAGATTGAAACCAGGAATGAAGAAAAGACAATGCCAAGTCTCAAAACTGGCACAGGCAAATCAGAATCAAGCAAGGGAAAGGAGCAAGTAGCTGAGGTTGAAGATAATTACAGTCAAGATGACTCTGATGATGTTGATGAACATCTGGCTTTTCTGTCCAGGAGGTTTGCAAAGATGAAATTCAGGAAAAATGCAAAATTCACTAAGTCAAACAAGAACATGGTGGATAAATCAAAGTTCAAATATTATAACTGTGGCATAAGTGGACACTTTGCAAATGAGTGCAGAAAGCCATCCTCTGATAAAAAGAAATTTGAGCAAGTTGATTACAAAAAGAAATATTTCGATTTGCTCAAACAAAAGGAAAGAGCTTTTTTGACTCAAGATGATTGGGCAGCAAATGGAGCCAATGAAGATGATGATATGGAATATGTCAACCTAGCCCTGATGGCTAATTCTGATAAAAATGAAACTAGTTCATCAAGAAACCAGGGAAAAAGAAGGAATCTATGGTACTTGGACAGTGGTTGTTCAAGGTACATGACAGGAGATTTCACCATGCTCACAAAGTTCAAGGAGAGAGCTGGCCCTAGTATAACCTTTGGAGATGACAACAAAGGGTTCACCATGGGATATGGCTTGATTTCAAAGGAAAATGTCATCATTGATGAAGTTGCATTAGTTGATGGTCTCAAACACAATCTATTGAGCATCAGTCAACTATGTGACAAAGGGAATATTGTTTCCTTCAATTCTGAAGCCTGTGTTGTCACAAATAAGAAGGACAACAAAGTGGTTCTAACTGGAGTTAGAAAAGGGAATGTGTACTTGGCTGACTTCAACTCTACAAATGCAGAATCAATTACTTGTCTTTTCAGCAAAGCAAATCCAGCTAAAAGTTGGCTATGGCACAAGAAGCTGTCTCATTTGAATTTCAAGACAATGAATGATCTAGTCAAAAAGGACTTAGTTAGAGGAATGCTTCTAGTGGAATTCACAAGGGATGGACTGTGTGATGCTTGTCAAAAAGGAAAGAAAAAGAAAGTATCATTCAGTAAGAAGCTTGAATTAGCAATTGATGAACCATTACAATTGCTACACATGGATCTTTTTGGACCAGTCAATGTATTGTCAATTTCAAGGAAAAGACATTGCCTAGTGATTGTAGATGATTTCTCAAAGTTTTTATGGACTTATTTTCTTGGATCAAAGGATGAAGCTAGTGAAATTATTATCAATCATATCAAGCAAGTCACCAATCATCCAGATTTCAAAGTAAGGAATATCATGAGTGACAATGGAACTGAGTTCAAGAATTCAACCATGAAGTTGTTCTGTGAAGAAAATGGGATCATGCATGAGTTCTCAGCTCCGAGGACTCCACAACAGAATGGTGTGGTGGAAAGGAAGAACAGGTCACTAATTGAAGCTGCAAGAACAATGCTTGAAGAGTCAAAACTCCCAACATACTTTTGGGATGAGGCTGTTAACTGTGCATGTTACACTCAGAATATTTCTCTAATCAATCAAGCAAAAGGCATGACTCCCTATCAATTATTCAAGAGAAGAAAACCAACCTTAAACTTTCTTCATGTCTTTGGTTGCAAATGCTACATTCTAAGGAATCAACCAGATCGCAAAGGAAAGTTTGATGCAAAAGCTGATGAAGGAATATTTGTTGGTTATTCTGCTGGAAAATCATATAGGGTCTACAATCTAAGAACCAACATTGTCATGGAACCTGTGCATGTTGTGTTTGATGATAAAAAGATTGATGGACTAACAGATGAGGGACTTCATGAAGGACTAAAATTTGACAACATTGAGATATATTGTGATGATAGTGAAGATGAGAATGATGGAGAAGGCACCTCAAAAAGAATTCAAAATCTGCCTTTGGACAATGCACAGAATGCTGCATCCGTTGAAAGTCATAATTCAGCTTCCGTTGATAGAAGCAATGCAGCATCCGTTGAAAGACAAAGTGCATCATCCGTTGAAGTTCATAATGAAGCATCCGTTGATCACAGTCTGTCAACTGATAATCATTTCACTTCATCAAGTAATAGAACTCTCAATTCCTTTCAAAGGATCAGCAACTCAGGGGGAGTTTCAACCAATCAACATTCTATCTCACATCATGACAATATCGAGGCAAGCTCATCTAGAGCTAATCTACCACCTCAAAGGAAATGGACCAAGAATCACCCTTTTAAATTGATCATTGGTGATGCTACATCTAAAGTGCAAACTAGAAGGGCTACTTAAGATGAATGTCTATATAGTAGTTTTCTATCATAGGAGGAACCTAAGAGAGTGGAAGAAGCCCTATTGGATCCAGATTAGATTTTAGCAATGCAAGAGGAGCTAAACCAATTTGAGAGGAACAAGGTATGAAAGCTGGTACCCAAGCCAAAGAACAAGAGCTCTATTGACACAAAATGGGTATTCAGAAACAAGATGGATGAAAATGACATTGTCATAAGGAATAAAGCCAGATTGGTTGCTAAAGGCTATTCTCAACAAGAGGGAATAGATTTTGATGAGACATTTGCTCCAGTTACCAGGCTTGAAGCCATCAGAATCTTTCTAGCCTATGCAGCCCATGCCAATTTCAAGGTCTATCAAATGGATGTCAAGAGTGCATTTCTGAATGGAGAATTGGAGGAAGAAGTTTATGTAAGCCAACCTCCAGGATTTGAAGATCCAAATTTTCCAGACTATGTGTATTATCTGTTGAAAGCACTCTATGGACTAAAGCAAGCACCTAGAGCCTGGTATGAGACTTTGTCAAAATTTCTTCTAGATAATTACTTCACAAGAGGTACTGTTGACAAAACTCTTTTCTTTAAAAATATTAATGGCTCTACAATACTTGTTCAAATTTATGTAGATGATATTATATTTGGTTCTACAGATGATAAGCTTTGTAAAAAGTTTGCTAAGTTAATGCAAAGTAAATATGAAATGAGCATGATGGGAGAGCTAACTTATTTTCTTGGTTTACAAGTTAAACAAGTTAGTGGTGGAATTTTCATTAGTCAAACTAAATATATTTATGATCTTTTAAAGAAGTTTGATTTAATGGATTGTTCATCTGCAAAAACTCCCATGACCACTGCCACCAAACTTAAATTAAACAAGGCTGAAAAGTCTGTGGATATTACAAATTATAGAGGCATGGTTGGCTCACTTTTATATATAACTACTAGTAGACCTGACATAATGTTTTCTACATGTCTCTGTGCTAGATTTCAAGCTGACCCTAAAGAATCTCACTTAGTGGCTATTAAAAGAATTTTCAGATATCTCAAAGGGACTCCAAATCTAGGAATTTGGTACCCTAGAGAGTCTGGTTTTGATCTAATTGGCTACTCAGATGCAGATTATGCAGGTTGTAAAATAGACAGGAAAAGTACAACTGACACCTGTCAATTTCTAGGGAATAAGCTTGTGTCATGGTTCAGCAAGAAGCAAAATTCTGTTTCTACATCAACAGCTGAAGCTGAGTACATTGCTCATGGTAGTTGCTGTGCATTGATATTGTGGATGAGGAATCAACTATATGACTATGGGCTAACTGTTGACAAAATTCCTATATTTTGTGATAACACAAGCATCATTGCCATTACTGAAAATCCAGTGCAGCACTCAAGAACCAAGCATATTGACATCAAGTACCACTTCATAAGGGAACATGTGATGAATGGTACAGTGGAACTTTATTTTGTTCCAAGTGAAAAGCAGATTGCAGATATATTTACCAAGCCACTTGATGAATCAACATTCACAAGATTAGTAAGTGAGCTAGGTATGCTTAATTATTCATAAATTCATGTCCTCATTATAATCTGTTTTGTAGCCTGAAATAAATTTGTTGCAAGAACAAAGTTGGCTTTAAGTAAAGTTTATTCTATCAATGGATATTCCCTATCCGTTGAAAGCCAAAATTGTTCTATCAACGGATGATCATTATCCGTTGAAAGACAAATATATTTCTGGTAATTTTATTTTTCAACGGATAAAACTGTGTCAATCTTTAACGGATAACTATTTACCTCATCCGTTGAAGTGTCACATCAGCTGCTTTAAGTGAGTCACAACCGTTGATTCTTATACTTAACTGTTGATACATATATACACAGTTGTATGTATATGTATTAAAAGCAGTTTTCAGAATTTCTACAGTTTTCTTTATTCTCAAACGGCTGTAATTTACTTAAAAATATTAGTTAATCATTATATTTACATTTTAATTCGAGAAAGTATAAAAGCCCCTTGAATTCTTATTTTCACTTTACGCTTTCTTGCTATTTTTCAAAAGCTTTTATTCTCTTTCTCTCCCAAAACTCTCAATCTTTCTCTGCAACCTCTACTCACAACAATGGCACCAATAGTCAATATTTATGTCTCAGTCTGGATTTGTTTATGAAAAGAACAATTTCGTAGCCTTGGTGGAAAAGAATGAAGCCCACTCAGATTATCACAAGATGATGGACTTCATCAAAAACTGCAAACTAAGCTATGCAATGCTGGAAGCCCCACTATCTATTGTGAGGTAATTGAGGAGATTTGGACAACAGCAGAGTTCAACTCCACAGAAATGACCATTGCTTTCTCTCTCAAAGGTAAGGATTACTGTATTAACTGTGATGATATACAGTCTTGCTTTAAGCTACCTGAGAATAATGCCATGACACCACACACTGATAATGATGTATCTGCTATGTTAGATTCAATAGGCTATTCTTTTGATTCTGCTAGCTTAGGGAGCATTAGAAGAAAGGGCCTTAGGAAAAGAATGGAGTTTTTTTGGAGATGCCTTTATCGAGGTTTTCTCTGGGAAGATTAGCAATTTTGATGCCATAACTTCATCTCTTGTTAATATGCTCTATATGCTAGTTTCTGATAGGTACTTTAATTTTAGCAACTATATCATGCTAGAATTAGGTTCCAGGTTAGGTAACAAAGCTAATAGACCTCATAACATCTACTATGCTAGATTCTTTATGTTATTGGCTAACCATATTGCTGAAGGTTTGGTCATAACTAATGAGAGCAATAAACTCAAATGCTGGGCACAAGAGAAAAGGGTCCTTGCAGACCTTTTGAGAATTAACCTCAACAACCAGGTGCCATTGGTATATTTACCAATAATGAATACACCTCAGGTAAGTGAGGTAAATATTTCTGCAACTCCTACTTCTTCCAACCTCATTATTTTTTTGCCTTCTAGTGTGGCAATGGAATCTGTGTCTTTGTCCCAACAGATTCCTACCAAAGCCATCAAAACTAAAATTCCAAAACACAAGTCAAAGAAAACCATCTCTGTTGTTTCTCAAAAGACAACAGTTGTAACAACTACCATAAACCCTGAAGGGAGTGAACAGGGTGTAAGTGGTGAGGGGAGGGGTGAACATCAAGAAACCCCCCAGGATAAGGTGGGAGAGGTGAGTGGTACCCTAGCCAGCCAAGCCACAGTTTCTCAAAAGACTATGGTGGTTCAAAAGGATTCAAACACATCCCTAGTTGCATCCTCCCAAAAGGATGCAGCTATTGAAAATAGTCCCCAACCAGGGACACAGAACAAAAGAGGGAGGGACACTGAAGCTACACATTCACCTATCAAAGCCTTTTCAAGAAGAAAGAAGGCTAAAACCCTAGTTTCAACATAGGGGGCACACACTGCACAGATACATCCACCTGTATCTTTGCCTTCTCAAATTCAGCTTGATGTGGCTCCAGCAAATGTGGAGTCACAGCCCCATTCTCTCATAATAGACACACATCAATCACCAAATTCTCCATCACCATCTCTGGATGTGGATATGATATTCACATCAATTCCTGATTCTCCCTCTTTAAAAATCAGGGAGGAGCCCCACTCAAATCCTGATGATCATCATCTTTTAGATGATTTGTTGGATCATCAGCCAATTCTTTCAGACTTAGTTGAAGAATTTGTGTCACCTCACTTAAAATCAATCCACATAGATTCAATAATTATGTCACTTTCAATATCTACTTCTTTTCCTTCTTCAACAGATATTTCTCATTCGTTGACAAGTGGTTGTTCTTCGACGGATAAGCTTAACAGCAGTTATCCGTTGATACTATCAGTTCCTACTTCAACGGATACTCCCTATCCGTTGATAGTCTCTACACATATATCTGAATCAATTCCAAGTGTAGAAGACATGGTTACTGTACAATCACTTCTAGGATTGAGGGAAGGGAGTGATAATTTGAGTGAGAGGCTGGGTTGCTCCCAGGCAAAAGGAGAGGTTGAGAGTCAAAATATGCATGCTATTTCTTCCAGCATGGCAAAAGTGTGTGAGAGGAGTGCCACCTTAGTAGGTGAGGGTGAGGGTGTGAGGGTGTGTGTGAGCCAGGGGGAGCCCCTGATGCAAGAATATAGAGAAAATGAGAGAAAAGCAGGTACAGAAGCTATAAGGGTGGATCCAGCCATTGCTAGTGAGTCAATGATTGTGGATGATGCTAAAAAGGGAAGACAATTTCAACAACATTACATAGCTGTAATTGATAACATTTCCTTGGATGCTGACACTTTTACTCATCCTGTTTCAGCCTACCAACTGTTGGCTGCTCAGGGCAATATGGAGGCAGAGCAGACTTTGAACATAGTGCACACTTCAGAATCTCTTAAAAGAGATAAAGCTGCTGTTAATAGGATGCCTTCTCAAGCTGGTGAGCCATCTGAAGAATTTGAAGTAAATTCTCATGATGATGACTCTATTTCTTTGGATGAAAGCATGAACTTAGGGGGAGATGAAGGCCGAAGTTCTGTTCCAAATTTACCTGAATGGGCATGGACAAAGAAATCTACACCAGGACAGTTTGGTGTAGCTTTGGTCAAGCAGGTCATGGCTATTCAAAAGACCCTTCAGGAAACTTCAGATGCTGGTACCAAGGCTATTCTTCAAGCTCATCTAGACTCTCTGCATCTCCTGCAATTGCAGCACATCAGACAGAATTTGAGTGTAGATGAACTCAAAAAGGATATTGCTGACTTGAAATCCTACAATTCTGAGAAGTTGGATTCAGTCATGCCTTATGGTACAATGCAAGATTTGTTGTTGAGACTGAGGAGAGAATCTGATGCTAACAAGAGGCTGGCCAAGTTGGAAGACAGAGTTCAAGTCATTGAAAACTCTGTGGTCACCATTCTTCAAAATCAACAATCTCAGACAAGTCTACTATTGCAGCTGGCAAAAGCACAAGGCTTGACCCCTATCCTTGATGATAACAAAAAGGGGGAGAATAAAATGGAAGGGGAAGGAGAGCCATCAACAAAAGTTTAAATATCTAAAGTGCTAGTTCCTGCCATCACCACTTCTCCAACACCTCAAATCAAAGGAAAGCTTGATGGAATTGATCTAATCCAGATAGCAGCAGCTGAGATGAAAGTCAAAGAGCAAAGGAGGAGAATTGATGAAAGGATGCAACAAGTGTTTGGCTCTACAACCTCAAAATCACAATCTGTGAAGCATAGCACAAAGGTGGAGCCAATCATTATGGAGCTCAAGCCAGTAAGGAGGAATAAGGGTGGAGAGACTTCTTCAAAGAATCTGAAACCTATGGTTCTCAAGCCCAACAACAGATCTAACAAGGACTCTACAAAGAACTCTCTAAGCCTTGCTCAGTTGAAAGGAGTGGATTTTCCTCTTCCAAAGCCTGATGAAGACAATGTTTTAGGTTGTAATATCATAAAGCACAAGGAGACCAAGGATGTGGTTGAAAGAATGAACATGGTTATTATCTTCAGAGAGGGAAAGAGTATTTGTGTGATACATGGACATCCCAAATTCTCAATAGCCAAGAGGGAAGAAACCAGAAGGTTGAATGAAGAAGCTAAAAAGCTAAAGGCTGACAAAAGAGCACAAGCAAAGCTTGAAAAACAGCTAAAGTCAAGTCAAGCTGAAGAAAAGAAAGAAATTGAAGACATGGGTGAAGATGTAGGTATGGGGGACATGTTTAGCGATGATGTGGAAGAAAGAAGCGAGGAAAGAAAGGAATGGCAGAAAGGGAACAGAAAGAAGGTCAATGCAAAAAGGAAGATTGTAGATGAAACCAAAGAAACCCAATCAAAATCCAAACCACCACCTTCTATTCCTGAAGCCATTGTGCATGACCCCTTCATAAACATCCATGGTGAAACAATCACTCCTAAGGAGGAACCAATTGATTGGGACACCATCAAATTGCCCACCTTCTTAACCACTTCTCCACCATCAAAGAAACAGAAAAGAAAAATAAAATCAACACCTCCCCTAACCTCAATCAAATTCACTCAGAAACTCAAGCCTAAGCCACAAGCCTCAAAGGATGATTATGTTCACATTTGTGACATAAAGGAATTTACAGACATTGAACTCTATCTGGATGAGCTGGAGGAAGTAAGGGGAATAGATGCCTACAGACAGCTTCCAGAAAGACTAGTGTTCAAATATAAAGGAAGTGGGGAAAGGACTTGGCCTCTTTACAGAATTCTGGATGAAGGCTATTCTACCTTGATTAGAGTCTACTCAGCTATTAAAAGGGATTCTGGTTTTACCAGAACTGCCAAAACTGAGATTCTCAACAAGATTGCCAGCATAAGGAAAACTTGGTGGGAGTCCAATGCCTTGCCTAGAACATTACTCATCCCAGAGCATGGAGTTAAAGTTCATAAATCACCTCATTGGTTGATGGAGTTCAGAGACAATAAAGGAGTCAGAAGATTTTTCAGACTTGAAGATCAGCTCAAGATTTCCAGTAATGAAACTCTCAAGGATATGCAATCTAAGTTGGACATCAATGAAGAAGATGATGCTGAATTCTACAGACAACTCCAACTCCAAATAGAGGAGAATGACAGGAGGCTAGGGAAGAAAACAAGGGATCAAAGGAAAAGGAATTAATCTGCTCAGGCTAAAGGAGCACCCTTGGAAATAATGTAATTCTTCAATTCTATCTCAGTATATACACTTTTGCAGCATTTTTGAATTTCTACTTTATTTCAGTTCATATGTTTATTAAGTGTTTTGTTATCATCAAGTTAAACCCAAATTTATGCCTACAGTTCTACTAGAAATAAATAGGGGGAGATTGTTAGGAATATGTGTATTAGTTTGATGATAAGTTCAACAAAACACTTAAGTAGAAATCTGGTATTTGTAGCCTCAACGGATAAGACCATTCTGGCTATCCGTTGAAGGAGTAGCTTTACTTAGAAATAGGTTTAGTATTGTAGCACATTTCATTCTCTGTATTTAAGTTGTAATTCTTAGATGTTTTGGGAAATTATAAGTCATGTTGACTACTAGTTTATATGCAAATAGGAGGGCTAACTGTAAATGTTTCATGCCTTGTAATTTTGTATAAGTGAAGTAGTATCAACTGATATTAAAGGCCTTCAACGGATGAGAAACAAAGCTTCAACGGATGTCTCTAAAGCTTCAACGGATAATATCCATCAACGGATGAGTGCATTAACGGATAAAGCTTCAACTGCTAATGCTTCAACGGATAAAGCCATCAACGGATAAAAGTTTCAATGGATGCTAAGTTTAATAGCAGTTGATAGTGACAATTCATAAGCTGACAGAGGCACATGGGTTGACAGAGACAAACTGGAATGTGGCAGCCTCTAGGAGGAATCAAGAAAAAGCAGCATTTCCATTCTGGTGCAAACAAGGAAGTATTCAAAGATTCACAGCTAAACCTAAATTACATTGGATAGAGAAATGAAGAAGTAACATGTGAAGAATCTTTTAATTGTATTCTACAGTTTTGTCTTCACTTGTAAACTTGGTGTTATATAAACCAAGTAGCAGCTAGTAATTAGATGGTGAATTTTCCAGAGCTGTTTAGAAAAATCCAGAGAGAAAATCATCTAGTTTGTACTAGGACGCAACTGTGATCAATTCTTTGATTCACAGATTTTCTAGAAATAACACATCTCTGGTGGAACAACATATCTATCAGAAAAGTTTTTAAGTTCTTTGTGTTCTTTACATTTGTGCTTGAATATATATTTGTATGTATTAGCTTAAAGCAATTCACACACATTTATTCATCAAAACACTTAGTCTTAGAAACTGCTCAAAACTTGAAAAAGTTTTGAGATTTACATTCAACCCCCCTTCTGTAAATCTCATTGTTAGTCCACTGGGAATAACAAGTGACACATCCAAAAGTTCTATATGTTCTTGCCTACTATTGTTCCAAGCAGGAGAAGCTCTTGGTTTATGATAACCAGCACTATGGAAGTCTCTTGAGCCTTCTGCAAGGTTATTCACATTCTCACTTCTCAAAACACTCTTTACTATTGTTCTTCACAGATTAAATTAATTATCGTGCACAAACACTCAATTCGATTTATTTCGTTTCAAGATCCCAGAACGGAAAAATACTTGATTGGGGAAGCGGACTCAACATTGTAGCTACCATTGCTGAATCTTTAGTATTCATGCACGACAAGCTTCATGCAGATGGGATTGCTCACGAAAATCTAAAATCCTCTAACATATTGATGAACAACAAAATGGAACCTTGCATCAGTGAATATGTTGAAAACCATAATTTTTCAAATATTATGATTTTTAGTTTCCTGACTAACTACATATGTCCAATGAAAATGAATGACTATGTTGTCTAAATTCATAAACAAGTAGCCTTTGATCATCTTCAATACAGTAACCAATTAGCTTGACAAGGTTATGTTGATGAAGCTTCCCGAGAAAGTCTACTTCTGCCTGACAAAACCAATGTCATATGTTAACCTTCTTATAATTTGTAAGAAATTCCTTGGAAGTTGATAACTGAACCAAATAAGAATAACTATGTAAGTTCTGATTACATACCAGTGAACCAAACGCGGGTTTTCAATTTCCCAGGAACTAAACACTGTAACTTAATTCCAAGGCATTTCAAGTTCCCAAAGGATCTACATAATTAGCGAAACAAACAAGGACATAGTTTACGGAGCATCCTCAACTCCGAAATAAACAAACTTCACTATATATTAAAAAAAGAAAAATTTGCGTTAAATATCTATTATAAAAATTCGTTGTAATCTTACTCAAATACAATTGATACTATGTAAATGTACAATCGGAAAAAAAGGAAAAATGGTTTATTAAAAAATATTTACATTATTCACCAGATTGTTAGAGAGAAACCAAAATTGTTTGTTCGTTCAATCCTCAAAGGTGTTGGAAACCCATTCTTGTAAGCAAACTCTTTCAATTAATTAAAATATACTATGATTCCTGAAATCAAATTCGAAATCTATAACTTGTGGGCGATCCAAACAATAAGCAATAAGTAATTAGGTACGTCCCATGTGAATAACACCAGGGGCTAAGGTTTGTTTTCAATCTTTTTAATTTAAGTGATCAAATTTTTATTTTTCTAAAGTTGGTATTAATTTTTGCGTATATGTTGTATTATTCTTTTCATTTTTTACATTTTTTACAGCCATATATTGTATTATTCTTTTCACTTTTACGTATTTTTACACGCACACATAACCCGGGGGTCTTTCGGAAAATAGTCTCTTATTTTTTCGGAATGAAGATAAGGTCACGTACATCTTATTATTTCCATACCCTGTGCTAAGCAGGATATACTGGTGTTATAGCCAAAATTTGGCATTAGATCCTTTCGGGTCTCGAACAAGTCAAGTAGAATCTAATTGGTGCAGAAGAATGAAGAATTAGGTTTTAGACTGTAAGAAAGGAAGTGTGGACGCGTCCCAGGATGAGGACGCGTTGGTTGAAATGCTTGATATGGACTAATTAGAAGTAAGCTTGCGATATAATAGGAAATAGGTACATTTATGGAGTGAGGACGCGCACAAGAGCCAGGACACGCCTTTGTTGGATGAAATACAGAAGGAGGGTTTCTATGCATGTTTGGGTCACAATTTAAGGGAGAATGTGTGCATTTCACGAGGATAGGAAGTGTCCTATGCATAGAGGATGCATAATCTTGGATTCAATTGGATAGTTGATATTGTCCTCATCTAGGACAAGGCAAACAAGAACATCTTCAGGACAAGGCAAGCATGGAAAGAGAAATGGAAGGTATTTTCACTAACATATTTATTGTATGTACTCTAGTGAAGAATTCCCTCCTTGAGTCGGTCAAGGAGGGGGATGTCCATGAAAATCTAGAAGGCCTCCAGGAGGATTTCTGATGATTGAAATCCTCTTCATGTATTCAATGGATGTCCTCGTTGGGGGTGCGGGGTTAAATATTGGTGTGTCCTTTGGGAGCACTGTTCTTGCATTCAACGGGTGTCCTCGTTGGAGAATTTTGGAGTCATCCTGCACTTTGCATCCAAGAGTTTGGGATCACCTGTCCTCCTATCTATTGGGTTATTCTCATTCGGGGGACAGGGACGTGTCCGGCAGTTGAGGTGAATCGTGGCTATACATGCGTTCGTAAATCAAGGGAGATAGTTGTAGCGGAGTGTTATCCTTGTGCACGGAGATGCACTATACGTGAAGTCCTACGATTACGAATGAGCCTTTGGCTTTCGCGGTTGGGCCTCATAGTTGGACATTCCTAAAGCTAGCAGAAGATGGATTCTGGAAGGATTTCTATCGGGACTAGGAATGGGAAATCTAAGCCCATTAGGTTTTTTGTTATCTAAGAACTACGTCAGGCAATCATATGACTTTATATGTATTTAAAGGCAAAAGTAACGCTGGGAGGAGGTACTAGGCATCTCAAATTTATTTTTCAATTTTTTTTATTAAATGATATATCATACATGTGGCGGAATTTGATTTGAGAACCAACACGTATACGTGCGCAGTTCATATTATTATTATAAAATTTACAAACTTGACATATCAGTATTTGAGAATATTTTTTGGGAAAATATTTGAGATTTGTGCCATTTTTCCATTGAGAATATACAAGAATGTGAATAATTTAACATTTTTGGAGATTATTGAAAAATGAAACATTTTTATTATTATTTTTGAACATCAATCATAAACTAATAAATAATATACATTTTTGTTAAGTTGTGTCATAGCACTCAGTAATGGACATTTTAAGGTAGAATAAACTGAATCATCTAAAAGTTAAGAAATCGAGAAGTGAGAGAGGCCCATGGGAATGGGATATAAATAGGATGATAAATATTTTTTGTCATATAAATTCTAGTTGGATTTTTTCTTAAAAAAGAGGAACCTGTTGGAAAAATAATCTTAAACTTGTTTTAATTATTTTATTTATTTAATTATTAGATATTTTAGATATTTAGCTATAGATTAATTATTAGAGAAAAATATTATTTTAGAATTGTTTAGTATTGGGGTAGTGGAGTTGTGAAGTAAATTATGGACATGTAATTTACCCATTAATTAGTAGTGGTTAGTTTTGATAGTAGTTAGTTTTAATATGTTTGTAAAACCTGTATCTAGTTTATCTTGAGTTTTATAAAAAAGAAAAATAGTTCTCTCCAAAATGTAGGTGTCTTCTTTTATCTCTAAGTTTTTTCAACATGGGATCAGAACCTCATGATCTAGGGCTTTGTCAGATATTTTAAAATATACACCTATATATATATATATATATATGTTAAATATTTATTTATCATCTTTCAAATGGCATTAAAAATTTCTGCATATATATTTAGTGAAGTATCAAGATGAAATGGTACGTGAAAAAAGAAAAGAGAAGCAAGAATAAAAATGAAGGAGGGACATGAGCGGTGAAAATAATGAGAAAGATATAATGGCACAAGAGGTCATGAAAGAAATTTTATTTTAGAAGTGCGTGGAGAGAAGTACTCCAAAATTATTTTTGATGAGAAGTGCATCACAAAATGAAGAGATGGTGGTGAGAAGTGCATCACAAAATGAAGAGAAGTGTTTCATAAGTTTAAGATTATGGGGTGAATGTTGGAAAAATAATCTTAAATTTGTTTTAATTGTTTTATTTATTTAATTATTAGATATTTTAGATATTTAGCAATAGATTAATTATTAGAGAAAAATATTATTTTAGAATTGTTTAGTAGTGGAGTAGTGGAGTTGTGGAATAAATTATGGACATGGAATTTACCCATTAATTAGTAGTGGTTAGTTTTGATAGTAGTTAGTTTTAATATATTTGTAAAGCCTATATAATGGCTAGTTTATCTTGAGTTTTATAAAAAAGAAAAATAGCAGTACAAGTTCTCTGCAAAATATAGGTGTATCCAACTAGATAGGATGATAAATGTTTTTATACAAGTGGTAGTTATTTTTCGTTTCAATAATAAAATGTCATAAAAATTAAAATTAAAACATTTACTATATATTTATCGGTGACGATAGTGATTTGTTTATTTCACTTGTTTTTAGTTACTCTCAGTTACTTTGAATAATTTATATTTCTGAGAAAGTGTCCGGCATGTATTTTAAGGTGCATAAAAAGTATAGTTATGTAACTTATTTTTACAATTTTCTTTTTCTGAATAAAAGTTGAATGTTTTAATTTTTATTTAGAAAAACAAAATTATAAAAAAAATTACAGAATTATAACAAAATGTAAACAATTGAAATAGACGAGAGAGTATTTGACAACTGCATTTCAAAGAAAACTTAAATCGAACATGTTCAAACAACAAAAGAATGAACATCAAACAATACCAGAAGTCATTTTCAGTTTTAAAGATACACACATGTAGAGTGCCGTGTAAAAATAGCATTTGGCGTTCAAAGATTCCGTTTACTAAATTTTGATTTGCCTGGATTGACACTTGATAAACGCTGTATGCGAGTCTCAATAGATCCCTCACGTAATTCTCAAATTTGTAAGTGTGAATGATATCAAACATTGATTGATGTTTAAAATTTAATTCAGTAATAACTAACTTAATATTATATATATATTTTTTTAAAAATATATTGAATTTAATTCTTAATTTTGTTCATTTAAAATTTTATATGATATGATTTTATGATAATTATATTGGTAGACGTATATGTTCATATTTTTTTAGAATATTTAAAACAATTTAAAGTGATAGTATTGGTGGGGTAAATATTATTATAACGAAATTATTATTTTATTGAGGGTAAAAATATAATGTCTCCATTATGTTGGAACCTAAAAAAATATTATTTTAGCATGGTGATTACTTAATTGATTAACTATAACTCTATAAAAGATATTTGAAAAAGACAATATTGTTGATTGAACGATATAATTTTATTGATAATTCTATATGTATTTTAAAAAATAAGATTTATGTTTTAGTTAAAATTTGATTTTTTAGTTCATATCAATATGATACGAATTATACTTAGTGTAATATTAATTTGATTTATATCGGATCAGTGGTTTACATTATTTTATTTTAGCTCAATGTTCAATACACCGACCAAATCAAACTAATTATTTTTAGTATATTTTTTTAAAAAAAAATTATTAATCACGTGTAATGCACAAATATTTTTAATAATAAATAATAATTAATTAGAATAATAGGGGTTTTAGATTAACACCCATGTGATCCATGAATGCACAAATCTTTTTTAATATTATATAATTTTTTAAACAAAAATATCTTGAATTGAATTTTTTAAATTTGTTCATTAATTTTTTTATTTCTACTTTTTTAAATGATATGACTTCGTGATGATTATATAAATACACGTATATGTTCATAAATTTTTAAAAATATTATTATAACGATTTTATAGTTTTTGAGAATAAAAATATAATGTTTCTATCGTATTGGAACTTTAACAAAAATATTATTTGATAGAGGTTATTACTTAATCGATAAATTATAATAGCTATCTAAAAAATGATAATAGTACTGATTGAATAATATAATTTTATTAATCATTTTATGTGTGTCAGAAAAATAATAATTATTATATTTAGTTAAAAGTTAAATATAAGCTGATTAGGGATATACGAGGTCTGAATTCAAAACGAATATGAACCTGTATCATATTTTTATTTCTTAACATGATAGTTTATGATTTACCGGATATGATATAGACATGCATAATTTATCACGATTAATAAGTCATATTTTGTAAAAAAATTGAAACTTATATAAGATAAAATTATAAAATGATAATTTACTTAGAAATGTAACGGGCTAAAAATATATTTTATATATGGTTTTGTTATGGATTAAAAACTAATATATATAATTGCTGTATTTATTACTAAGGAACGTGAGCTCAAGGCTCTCGTGTTTCGTAGCTTAACTCTGTCTTTACGAGATGCCTACGTATCTCTGTAAATTAGAGAATCAAGCCAAAAAACGTAGTTCTGATCTGTGGGGTGAGACCCCTTATATAGATGTGGGAGTCCTTGAACTGGACTTGGTATAGGAGACTTGGTAGCCAAGTCTCAGAATTAGAATGGACTTTGAGTCCTAAATAGTAGAAAAATTGATTCCTTATCTTTCTAGGTCCCTTTGAGGCTAATCTTCAAGGATTTATGTCCTTATCGGGATTCTTTTCAATAGTTGATTTTTCCCTTATTAATTAATTACGAAATTAATTAATATTCAGAGTTTTTGGGCCTTCTTTGTTCCATCAGGCCTGATCTGGTCCATCAGGCATGATCACTGTGTTAACCTTTTTGGTCTGAATGTCATACATCTCCTTATTGGGCCTAGCAGCACAAATCATGTATAATTAATGTAATATTTAATTACACAATTAGGATTTATTTATCCCTATCATTTGTCCCCCAACTTTTGGAAAACCGTATAAGATTTCGCAAAAGTTAAGTTCGTTCATTCCCTTTCAGGATACCGTTTTGCGTAAAGTGTGGAGCGACCTACACGTTTACAACGATTTGCCTTGTATGCGGCTTCAGGGTCGTTTAAAAACTTCCCCCTTTTTCTATTTTCTCACCTTCTCCCTATTTTTAGGGATTTTCTGGTATTTTTTCAGCAATTTTCCCTTTTTCCCGGGATTTTTCCAAATTTTCTGCAATTTTCCACAAATATTTTCAAATTTCCAGCCCTTTTTCGACCAGGATCCTAGTCGAAATTTCGACCTGGATCCTAGTCGAATTTTGGGCCAGCTTTGCAATCCTGGTCGAAGGACTTCGACTAGGATCCACGACCTGGATTTTGACCAGGATCCTAGTCGAACCTTCGACCTGGATCTAGGTCGAAAATTTGTCCTTGTTTTGATTCCTGGTCGTAAGGTTTCGACTAGGATTCACGACCTGGATTTCGACCAGGATCCTAGTCGAATCTTCGACCTGGATCTAGTTCGAAAATTCTGTGCTTATTTGCTTCCTGGACGTTAGATTTCGACTAGGATTCACGACCTGGGCTTCGACCAGGATCCTAGTCGATTCTTCGACCTGGATTTAAGTCTAGGTTACTGTACCCCATACTTGAAAAATGTTGTGCTTGATTCGACCTCGATCCTGGTCTTAGTTTCGACCTCAATCCAGTTCAATTATACCCGTAATTTTCGGGTGTCTGTTTGAAAGATTTGGAGCAGAATTCACGACTTGAAATTTGACCTGAATCCTGGTCTTTTATACCCGTTATTTTCGGTTGTCTGTTCGAAAGATTTCGAGCAGAATTCACGACTTGAAATTTGACCTGAATCCTGGTCTTTTATACCCGTTATTTTCGGGTGTCTGTTCGAAAGATTTCGAGCAGAATTCACGACTTGAAATTCGACCTGAATCCTGGTCTTTTATACCCGTTATTTTCGGGTGTCTGTTCGAAATATTTCGAGCAGAATTTACGACTTGAATTTTGACCTCAATCCTGGTCTTTTTGGGCTTTCTTCTAATCCAATTTGGAGTGGGCCTTTGTTTGGGCCTAATCTTCTTTTTGGGCCTTATATATATTTTTTAGAGCTTTGATTTGGGCTTTGTATTTTTCCAAATCCTAATTGGATTTGGGCCTTTTAATTCCTATTGGGCCTCTTATTAATCTTGGCTTAATATGTCAAAATACCATGTTTAGAATTCTCGGGAATTTTATTTAATTTCTTTCGAATTCCCTTGGAATATTCTAGAATGTTCCATTTTCTGGGCTTTTTCATTTGGGCCTCTATCCTTACTGGGCTTTTTGTCCCTTCAACTTCACTTTTCTTCCTATATAAAGGAGTGAGTAGAGTCTATTGCTCCTCACTTTCTCATTTCTAAATTCTTCTTCTTTCTTCTTCTATTAAGAATCTCAGAGCAATAACAGTAAGTCGGAGTATCTTAAGCCCCAAAGCCTTCATTACTTCAGGTAAAATTTCTCCCTTTACTTCTTGTGCTTGTTTTTGTATAGTTTGCGCTTTTAAAATTATCTCTTTATGTGCCCTTTTTCAGATGGCTGATAAGAAAATGACCCGTTTGGCCAAGATGAATGTGGCTAGAAAGTCCAATGAATTCCCCATTCGATCAAGGTACACTTCCTTGATCAATATGATCAACACCCGCGGGGACGAGTACCCTTCTGATGCGCATCTAGACGCGCACGACCATATTAGTGCCTTGTGGGATCCAAAGGAGCTGGAAAAGTTGAGTGGTTGTTTCAGAATCAAGGATCCTTTCAAGCTAATTCTTGCAGGTCCGGCCGACAGGGCCTGTCAGTGGAGGAAGGACGCACTACGCGTCTATAGGGATACTCTAAGGGCAGGTATCAGGCTCCCCTTTCACCCCTTTATTCCTGTTCTGCTAGCTGATGTGGGCATCAACCCTTGCCAACTCCCTCCTAACTCTTGGAGGTTGATTCTGTGCTATCTGTCGCAATGCGCCAAGCACAACGTCCCTACCTCTGTTGTTGTTTTCAGAAAGATTTTCCAGTTCAAGAATAGCCCTGACAAGAATCCGGGCTGGGTTTCTTTAAACCAGCGCCCAACCGTTCCTCACATAGTGAACGGGAAGTCCATCCCTGACAACAATTTGGGGTGGAAGAAAGATTTTATGTTCGTCGTTTGGGAGGGTGGCGATTGGGGCACCCTATTTCGCTCGTCTTTTGGGCTAGCCGTAGATGGGAGCCCAAACAATATAACTTTGTCTGAGGAGGAGACCAGGGCTTTCAACCTCCTGACACAAGATAATGGGACTTCCCATTCTTGGGATCTTATCAGGGAGACCGTTCTTGTAGAACGCGGCCTTTCTCCCGTCCCTAAGAAGAGTGTGTTTCCTTCCTTATCTAGTTGTTTTTATTTCCTCCATTTTCTACTTTGCTAATTCTCAACTTACTTATCTCATTTGTTGCAGTGGCTGAGAAAATTAAGGAGGCTACAAAGCCTAAAGACCTGGAGACGACCCAGATGAAGCGTGCCGGAAAGGTCTTTAAAGACCCGCGCCTTGGGGATCGCTTCCCGGAGTTCCTACTCCAAGCAATGGAACCAGGCGAAGAAGGCCCCAGCCAAGTTTTACGTACCAAGCGAAAACCAGGGTCTTATTTTCAACCTGCTTGGGGAATCCGGGGTAAGGATTCAATTGTCGGCAGCACAACGCTTTCCAAGGAATGGTCTAAGTATTCCATCTCCCCGGTTGACTATCAAGACTTTGTCCTTCAACAGGAGTTGGAGAGGAACGAGCTTTTCGGAGCTCGGGCTTTGGCGACAGTACGTCTTTTTCCTTAGCCCTTCATTGCCTTTTTGATTTTCCCGTCTCTTACTTTTGCTGTGTTTCTTGTAGGCGAACGCCCATTTTCAAGGGGCGATTCACTAAGCCAAGGCTTGGAAGGTTGGCCTGGAGGACGCGAACAAGAAGCTGGAGGAGGCCAACCAAAGAATAGAGGCCTTTGAAGCCCAACTTGCCTCATCTACTTCGGATTTGGAAACGGCCCGGGCTGAAAGTGTTATCCTTAAGGCTCAAAAGGATAAAGCCTTTGATGGCTGGATGGACACTCAGGAGTTCAAAGATTTAATGGTGGAGCATGATGCCCTCCTTCATCCGGTCAGTAATAAGGAAGGCTGGGATGCCGCTGTGGAGGCCATTCAGGACGAATTTCCAGAAGTCTTCGAACAGTCCTCCTTCCCTTGCCCTGTGCGAGTTCCAGCACTTGGGGGTGTTACAGACAAACTTGCTGATTTGATCAAGGACGGCCCATCGGGGAGTCAAGGCCAAGGCCAAAAGAGGAAGGAGCTCGAGTCCAGCTCTGAAGATGAGGAAACTTCTTCTGAGGAGGAGCCTGAGCCCGTTATAAAGAAGGTCAGGGTAGAAGAGCCTCCAAAGGCAGCGCCTCATAAATCAGCGTCTCCGGCAGCATCCAAAGCGTCCGAAGGTAGTTCCGAGGGAACCTCTGCGAGGACTTCCGAGGGGACGACTGAGACATCTGAGGGGAAGACTGAGACATCCGAGGAGACTTCGGATAGTGGTTCCGAAGAATCCCAGCCTTCCAAAGCCTAAGTTTTTTATGTATTTCTTCTTTATTAGACAATATTTGAACTTTGTAATTGACTTTTATTGTTTTCAGCCGTATTTTGCCCAAGTATCGTCGTATTTTTCAAACTCAAGTTTATAACTTGGTTTTATCTTTCATAATGCAATTAATCTAACAGGCCAAGATTAAGTTGAAGGTTTTATACTATAACTTGGTATTCTGGATACCTTACATGAAATGGGTTCAACCCTGATAAAATCTAAACATATCTTCTATTTAGAAAAATCCTAAGCAAGCAAAGCTTCAAGGTGCTTTTAAACCTACTTGTCATTCTGACAAGTGAGAATCGTACTTTAACTATTTTACACATAGTAAACCTTCAGGTTTTGTGCATACCAAGTTCTCGGGACTTCAAAACCATCCATAGTCTCCAGCTTATAGGTTCCTCTACCCTGAACGCTCTTGACTTTGTACGGCCCTTCCCAATTTGGGGCAAGTTTCCCTTTCTACCCTACACCAGAAGCTTCCACTTTCCTCAAAACTAAATCGCCTTGTTTGAAGAATCTTTCTTTAACCCTTAGGTTGTAGTAGAACGAAGCTTTTTTCTGATATTTCACTATCTTCGCATGTGCCTCATCTCGTACTTCATCAATTAGATCCAGGGCTAAACTTTGCCCTTCTTCATTTTCCTCAGCATTGAAAGCTTGAATCCTGGGGGAGGAATGTGATATCTCTACAGGAACAACTGCTTATGCACCATATGCTAACATGAAGGGAGTTGTTCCAGTCGTAACTCTACAGGTAGTCCTATAGGCCCATAGTATGGGGAGTATTTCATCCACCCAGTTATTCCTCAACTTCTCGATCCTCTTCTTTGGTCCATACAGGATTATTCAGTTTGCCACTTCCGTTTGCCCATTGGCTTGCGGGTGGGCCACATATGTGAATCGTAACTCGATTTCATTTTCCTCACAATACTTCTTGAATTCCTCGTTGTTGAACTGTGTTCCATTGTCAGTGACTAGGATGCGGGGAATTCCATACCGGCACATAATACTTTCCCACAGGAATTGTGCAGCTTGCTTAGTTGTGATCTTGGCCAAGGGTTTGGCTTCAATCCACTTGGTGAAATAATCAATGGCCACAATCAGAAACTTCCTTTGTGACGTGGCCATGGGGAAAGGCCCTAATATATCCATTCCACACATAACAAAGGGGATGGGCGAGTTGATAGAGGTCAGCATCTCGGGGGGTTGTCTAACAACTGGTGCGTGCTTCTGACAATGGTCACATTTTTTCACATATTCTTTGGCATCAAACATCATTTCTGGCCAATAGAAGCCTAACCGGGTTATCTTATGAGCCAAGGCCCTGCCCCCAAGTGTTGCCCGCATATGCCTTCATGTACTTCTTCGAGAGCCAGGCGAGCCTCATCAGGCCTGAGACATTTTAAGTAGGGAACCACGAAAGATCTTTTATACAGGATTCCATCTATCAAAGAGTATCTTAGTGCTCGAACAGACAATTTTCGTGCTTCAGTAGCATCGTTTGGTAACCAGCCGGTTTGAATATGAGCCTTAATGGGATCAATCCATGACGTCCCCAGGCCTATAGGAGCCACAAGCTTAACATCAATGCTTCGTGTTTTCAAAACGCGATAGTATACACTTCCAGAACTTTCTTCCATCTCAGATGAAGCAAATTTTGACAACGCATCTGCCTTAGCATTTTCCTCTCTTGGAATGTGGTCAACATGGCATTCATCGAATTGGGTCATCACGGCCCTTACTAGGCGGACATACTTAGCCATCGTCTCATCCCTTGCCTCAAACTCTCCCTTCACCTGGGATATGACCAACTTCGAGTCTCCACAGACTTTTAAGTTCTTGACTCTAAGTGTCCCTGCTAAGCCAAGACCAGCTATCAGAGCTTCATATTCTGCCTCATTGTTTGTGGTTGGGAAGTCTAGCTTCATGGCATACTCAATTAAGAACCCATCAAGGCTTTGTAAAACCAAACCTGCTCCACTTCAATTCGTTTTTGATGCTCCATCAAAATAGAGAATCCGGTATTCTTTTTCCTTATTAAAGTTCTCTTTATCCTCCTTATCAACTTCTTTGTCTTGAGGTATGTTATCTTCCTGCCCCCCAACTTCTTGGCTGGGTATGGTACATTCCACCACGAAGTCAGCTAATGCCTGGGCTTTTATTGCCGTTCGTGGCTTATACTTGAGATCGAACTCTCCCAGCTCTATTGCCCACTTGATCAATCTCCAACTTGCCTTGGGACTGTGAATGATATTTCTCAGGGGCTGATTCGTTAGCACCTCAATCTGATGAGCCTGAAAGTAAGGACGCAGCTTTCTCGAAGCCATTACCAAGGCTAGAGCAAATTTCTCAATAGTTGAATAATTCAACTCAGCACCATGCAGAATTTTGTTGACATAGTATACGGGTTTCTTGACTTTCAGTTCCTCCTTAACCAATACAGCGCTCAAGGCACTCTCTGAAACAGCTAAGTACAAGAATAAATCTTCATTCAAAACTGGCTTGGCCAACAATGGGGCCTGCGCCATATATTTCTTCAATTCTTCGAAAGCCTTCTGGTTTTCCTCACTCCATACAAAGTCCTTAAAGTTTTTTTGTGACTTGAAGAATGATAGGCACTTGTCTCCTGACTTGGAGATGAATCGTCCCAATGCAGCAACCCTTCCTGTGAGCTTCTGAACATCCTTGATAGTTTTTGGTGGTTTCATGTCCAGGATTTCCTTTATTTTATCGGGGTTAGCCTCGATCCCTCTCTTGGAGACCATCAATCCCAAAAAAATTTCAGATCATACTCCGAATGCACACTTTGTAGGATTTAACATCATTTTGTGGTACCTCAGGACCTCAAAAGCTTCCCTTAAATGGGCTATATGATCAGTCTTTACTAGACTCTTGACTAACATGTCATCAACATAAACTTCCATAGTCTTTCCAATAAGATCCTTAAAAATTTTATTTACCAACCTTTGATAGGTGGCTCCTGCATTCTTGAGACCAAACGCCATAACAAGATAACAATAAACACCAAAGTCAGTGATGAATGATACCTTTGGAATGTCGTCCTTGTGCATCTTGATCTGATTTTATCCACTAAATCCATCCATGAAGCTCAGCATTTCATGCCCAGCAGTGGCATCTATCAAAGTATCGATCCTTGGTAACGGAAAACAGTCCTTAGGACATGCATCATTTAGATCAGTGAAGTCCACACACATCCTCCATTTTTCATTAGCCTTCTTCACCATTACAGGGTTTGCTAACCACTCTGTAAACTGAATCTCCTCAATGAAACCAGCCTCCATGAGCTTCTCCACTTCTTGTTTTATAGCTTCTTGCCTTTCTGGAGCAAAACTTCTTTTCTTTTGTTTTACCGTCTTCCGATTTGGGTCCACATTCAGCTTGTGAGTAATCAGTTCCGGGTCTATGCCTGGCATATCAGCTGCTGACAATGCAAAAACATCACTATTTTCTTGCAGAATTTTCACCAACTTCCCTCTAAGGGGCTCCTCGAGCATTGCTCCAATAAAGTCACCTTCCCAAGATCTTCGGGGGCCAAAGGAATTGAAACCAAGTCTTCTGCTGGCTTCCCCCTTTTCTCATCATTCTCTCGGATATCCAGATCTTCAATAGGAAGAACCTTCCCCCCAACTCCATCTGCCCTCAAAGAGGCCACATAACAGCTTCTAGCCATTTTTTGATCTCCTCTTTCTTCTCCAATCCCATCTCGAGTCGGAAACTTCATAACTTAATGATAAGAAGAAGGGACTGCCTTGAAGGCATGTATCCCTGTTCTTCCCATGATATCGTTGTAGGTCGAACTAGCCTTCACCACTACAAAGTCCAACATCTGAGTTGCTTGCCTTTGTTCCTGTCCTATGGTTGTTGGCAACTTGATTATTCCTTCTACGGGGCATTCAACTCCTGCGAATCCATATATCGGCATGTCGGTTGGGGTCAATTGGGAGTCATTATATCCCATCCTTAAAAAGGTGTCATGGAGCAAAATATCCACTGAAGCACCATTATCCACAAGGACCCTTCTTACCGGGCTGTTCCCTATTATCGGGGTTATGACCAACGGGTCGTCATGGGGAAATTTCACACCCTCCAAATCAGAATCATCAAAAGCCAATATTACTTCTGTCCTGGCCCTCTTCGGGGCTTCTCCGACAATATGCATAACCTCTCTAGTATATGCTTTTCTGGAGTTTTTGGACAATCCAGCAGCAGTTGGTCCTCCAAAGATTGTGTTTATCACAGGCCCTCGAGGTCGTGGCCCTCCATAAATTGTGTTTATAATCGGTCCTCTAGGCTGTGGATTGCGCCCCTGATCGTCTTGGTCCCTCCTACGATCGTCAAAGTTCTTCCTTCCATTGTTATTTCTATCCCCTCCTTCTCCAGTGTATTTGTTCAATCTTCCTTTTCGAATGATGAACTCAATTTCATCTTTCATCTGCCTACACTCATCGGTGTCATGACCAACATCCTTGTGAAATCTGCAATACTTGCTCTTATCTAGCTTGGCAGGATCAGCCTTCAAAGGCTTAGGCCAACGAATATCTCGATCTTTCTCGATTTTCATCAAGATCTGGCTTCTAGGAGCATTCAGCTTAGCGTACTCGGTGAACTTTTACCCAGGTCCTCCCTTCTTGGGGGTTGAATCAGGGTTTTGCTCGGTTCTAGGATACTTGTCCTTGGCGATATACTCCAGATCAGTTTTCCGCTTCTTGCCTCCAGTGGGCTCATTACTTACTACGGTCTTCCTCATGCTTTCTTCAACCTTGATATACTTCCCTGCCCTATCCTGGAGCTGCAACATGCTTTCAGGGGGACATTTGGCCAATGACATCTTAAAAAACTCATCCCTAGTTCCTTGTTGCAGTGCCATCATGGCTACCTTATCATCAAGGTCTGGGACTTTTAAAGCCTCCTTTGTGAAACGATTCAGGTAATCTCTCAAGAATTCATTTGTTCCCTGCACTATGCTCATAATAGATGCTGAACTTTTCTCATGAACTCTCCCACTGATGAATTGCTTAATAAAAGCCTGACTTAATTCTCTGAACGACCCAATAGAGTTTGGGGGCAAGTGACTATACCACCTTTGAGCCATACCCGAGAGGGTTTGAGGAAAGGCCCGACACTTAATAGCATCATTCACGGGCTGCAACAACAGTGCATTAGAGAATGTTCTAACATGATTAGCGGGATCTCCCGTGCCGTCATAAGCTTTTATAGTTGGCATCTTGAACTTCCTTGAGATATGGGAATTCATTATATCTTCAGTGAAGGGTGGAGTAGGATCATCAGGATCTCCAAGGGGAAGAAGATTGTTTGGATCAGCCCTTGGGACAACAGCCCTTCTCTGCACTGGACCATCCAGGTCTATGATGGGAGGAGGATTTCTCCCC
The DNA here is from genome assembly GCF_009905375.1 of Apium graveolens. Taxonomy (NCBI): domain Eukaryota; kingdom Viridiplantae; phylum Streptophyta; class Magnoliopsida; order Apiales; family Apiaceae; genus Apium; species Apium graveolens. The sequence goes on along the minus strand of NC_133653.1, from coordinate 103,279,808 downwards.
CTAGGAGGTGTTGGGGGTCTGGTGGTCTGGTGCGCCTCCAGGTTGCGCCTCAGCCTTTGAATCTCAGCCTCGTGAGCCCTGATTCTTTCCTGCACTTCTTGGGGATTCGTCCCTTGGGTGCTTTGAGGGCGTTGGCTACCATCAACCATCGGCTCTTTGCCAGCACGTCTCCTTCTTGGGGCTACTTCATCATCCAAAGATTCGGAGTCTCTCTCAGTGTAAGGACCAGAAAAAACCTGATCCTCAGGGATAGGAGCCAAACCTCGTATGTATGGGGGCGATCGCCCTCGTGCTTCACTCCGCCCAGCATGTCCGCTTCCTCCAACCTCGGGGTAAAGGGGAATCCTATAAGGGGGGTTAGTAGTAACAACAGTTGAATATTCATACCCGATGGGTCGAGAATTCACAGGTGCATGTACTTGTTGAACTTGAGGATTCGTACCTTGAGTAGCTGAGGGGACCGTCCCTTGTTGCCGAGGTTCAGTTGCCGAGATTCAGTTGCCCCTATCTGGGCTTCTCCTTGCGTGGTTGCATAGGTTGAATGAGGAGACACCTCCACAGTTGAAGAAATTACTTGGGTTGTCCCCGTTGGTGTTCCTCCTCCAAGGGCTCTAACTGTTCTCCGTGTTCTCGTCATGGTTATTGTTGTTTTTCCCATAGGCGGCGCCAAATGTTATGGATTAAAAACTAATATATATAATTGCTGTATTTATTACTAAGGAACGTGAGCTCAAGGCCTTTAATGGCTTCTCTCGTGTTTCGTAGCTTAACTCTGTCTTTACGAGATGCCTACGTATCTCTGTGAATCAGAGAATCAAGCCAAAAAACGTAGTTCTGATCTGTGGGGTGAGGCCCCTTATATAGATGTGGGAGTCCTTGAACCGGACTTGGTATAGGAGACTTGGTAGCCAAGTCTCAGAATTAAAATGGACTTTGGAGTCCTAAATAGTAGGAAAATTGATTCCTTATCCTTCTAGGTCCCTTTGAGACTAATCTTCAAGGATTTATGTCCTTATCGGGACTCTTTTCAATAGCTGATTTTTCCCTTATTAATTAATTACGAAATTAATTAATATTCAGGGTTTTTGGGCCTTCTTTGTTCCATCAGGCCTTATCGGGTACATCAGGCCTGATCACCGTGTTAACCTTTTTGGTCTGAATGTCATACATCTCCTTATTGGGACTAGCAGCCCAAATCATGTATAATTAATGTAATATTTAATTGCACAATCAGGATTTATTTATCCCTATCAGGTTTCGAATCAAATATGAGTCATAGATTATAATTGGATTCATGTAAAATTATTTTATAGAAAATAATGTAAGAATTAGTTTGAGCGGTTATATGAGTGTTGAGTGCTCATATATGAGGTCATATTTTATGTGGACTTAATATTCTGCCATAGTTGGATCATTTATAAAACAAATATAAGATATGTATTATATTTTCGAGTCGAATAAAAATCTAAATATTAGATAATCCGAATCAATTTATAGCTATAATACAAAAACACCCATTTTTAACGAGTCAATTGCCCAGAATATCTAAAGACGCAATATTTCGCCCAAAATACTCACCAAACATGTATCTGAAAATGCACATCCATTTTTTTACAAAAAATACAAAGAACTGGCATTCATATAACACATAACGCCTATCCATTTTTGTTTTATAATGAATATGCATTCTAAGAATACATATTGCAGTATAATATTAAAGCAAATACACACCTTGTATATACATATAATTTTTAAAAAAATTAAAAGATGAATGTACATGTCAAATATGTGTATTTAACGATTATTTGAGAATTTTTCTGTACATTTACGTATTTTGGGAAGTTGAATTTCATTTAAAATGAGTTATTTTGATAATTTTTTGACAAGAAGATGACTCCTCATTGGTATATACTTTGATTAATTTTATTAATGGAAGGAAATACTTTAGTTATTTTTAATGTACTTAATTAAGCTCTATTAATTTGTAAATATATTCGCGGATTTCCTATGTTGCATTATTTGTTGGATGATGGTTCTACGTGATTTATTAAAAAAACCCAAAAAGAAATAAAAAAAATTAGAGTACAGGAAGAAGAATTGGACACGGATATTTTCTAAGTGGGTGTGGGAGTCCTATCTCATCCTTATCGCAAAACGAATAGATTGGTATTAGGTTTTTCTCCGGTATGTCCATAGGCATGTACTCAGCATAAATAATTATAGTTTTAACTTTTTTTAATTAATTTTCACTTTTTAATAGTGATAAATTCCTACATTCACAATAATTATATTAATCAAAATATTTCAAATTTATGAATTTTACGCTAGATAAACCCTAGATATTAATCGCCCCGATTTGGTCCCCAGATTGAAAAGCTGCACCTTTCAAATGGGCCAGTTCGCCTCTTGTTTATATTACTCATATTTTTATCCAAACAATAATAATATTCTTTCATCCCAATTCTGTTTGATTGTTGATATTTTTTTAAATATTTTTTTAAATTAATTTTAACATAACTTTTCCATTTTATTCTTTTCTTAATATATACATTTTCAATTAATTGCATGCTCGGATATCAAGGATTGGGGGACGGTGATTTTTTTTTAAATATTTACAATAAATTAATGTCTAACTAATCACGTAGTAATATATGTTTACTCAAGGGGGGACAATGAGGACACGTGCCCACAGAAACAAAACTAGCGACTTTTAATTATAATTTTAAAAAATAAATATATATATTTTATTAAGTGCCCCGCTAAAAAAGGTTAAGTGCTCTATAATGGGAGTAAATATTTCATGATTTAAGTTTACTTTTAGTTATATGATAATAAGTTGAAAATTTAATGGCCGAAATACTAATTTTTAACACTTAAATATTAAATAAATTAAAAAAACTAGTGAAAATAAATTTAAAAAATTGAATTTGGATAATTAACTCATAACATACTCACTTAAGTACATGTGCCCCAGTAGATCTGTCGTTAATAGAGCTGTAATTCGAGTCGGGCATCTCGCGAGCTCGCCCCAACTCGAAATTGTTTAAGTGTACTTGACTCGGGTTGTTTAACTAAACGAGCCAAGTTCGGGAATAGGTTCAGGCTCGACTCGACTTATGAAATTAAATTAGTTGAGTTCGGTAGAGATTTAGACTCAATTAAGTGTAAAATTAAACTAGCCGTCTCGCCCAGCTCGTTTAGTTAAACGTACTGACTTGATTTGACTTGTGAGATTAAATGAGTCAAGTTTTGTTAGAAGTTTAGCCTCGATTTAGGTAAACCAGCAAATTTGACTCAACTCGACTCGATTAAACTCGACTTGAATTATATTACACTCAAAATTCAGCTCATTCGACCCATTTCGGTTCAATCAACTAGGTTTAACACATAATTGTTTTTAAGGGCGTGGGGGTGAGGGTGACTGGTGAGATCCATAATTTTGAAGCAGATTGATCATTTCCGACAATGACATCTTTTGATGTATTAAGCCATGCGCTGATCAAAAACACCGTTACTTCCTTACTCCATTTGTGTTTACTTTTTCGGCTTGACTCTTCTTTGTCTATGGCAATATTTTCCACCTCTTTGTTACAATCCACGGGTTGAGTTTCAGATATAGAAGTTGTAGGTGACATTGGATAATATTCAGAATTTTGAGAATTTTGGTTAAACTGGGGATAATTGAAATTTGGATAATAAGGACTACTAGAAGGCGAGTTTGAAAAGTTTTGATTAAATGCAGAAAATTGAAAATTTGAATTTTGGAAGTTGGTAGGTGGTAAATTTGGATTAAATTGAGAATGTTGGAAATTTGGATTTTGAGGATTAATTGGTGAAGAATTTGGATTAAATTGAGAATATTGAAAACTAGCATGTGGAGAATTTGGATTAAATTGAGGAAATGGATAATTTGAATTTTGAGAGTTGAAATTTTGAGAATTTTGAGAATTCTGAGAATTTTGAGAATCCATTTGAAATGAAATATTTGTGAGATGATATAAAAACAAGCTAAATATATGAGTATTTATAGGGGAAAAAAAAATTAACCGTTGTTCGAACAACGGCTACAAACTAAAAATACAGATAAAAAGGTAAAGCAAAAGGATGCAGTAAAGGAGCACTGCATGGTGATTGAGTGGGTCAGGTGAGAATAAAATAATAAGTTTAAAATTCAAACAACCGTTGCTCATTTTGAACAACAAATTGTAACAACATTCTAAACAATCAATGACTTCAGTGCTACAACATTACCACCTAGGCAAACAACCAGCAAAACAACGGCGAGCAAAACAAGGGCGTTGTTGTTGCTCTAACGGCGCGAATGAAGTAGCCAGCTATGCCACGTGAACTTGTTTGCTAACCTCAAATGAATACGTTGAATTACAGATCACGCGCCGTTACTTGAACAACTCCCTTCACTTGCTATATATGCCAACTTGCAGCGACGTAACTGCCAGCTGTCAACCCCCACACATTCACAATCTACGGACTTCTTCTGCCTTCACCGTCCTCTACACTGTTTATTCTCCTGCCAACCTGTCCAGCTTGAATTACAAGCATTTCGGTTCCGCTAATTTTCAAAATTTAATATAATGTAATAATTTTACATGTTTTTATTTAATTAATATTATTTTCAACTGAACACACTCCTGTACGAGAAATGATGCTGAATCGAGCTAACTCAAAAAATATCATTTCGAGCACCATCTTAATCATTGACAATTTTTCATTTCAGTAACTTTTTCAGGAATATGTGACAAAAACAGATGATTCATATTTCATAGCATGCATGCAATTACAGTTCAGACATCTAATACTGAATTAAAATGAATCAATAAGTACTAGTGATTAAATATTAACAAATGCTAATCAGTTGATTAGTGTCCAGGTAATCCAGCAGTAGGAACATAATTAAAATTTAATATATCCGATTAATGCCAAGTTGCCAACCTAACTCTACAGTGTCACAACGGTGGAAGGACAGATATGCCATCAACATATTCAATTCATTAAACATTGTTAGTAATTTGTCTAAACCGACAAGAAAAGGGCAATTATGGTCATTTCACAGAAAGAGATAGTTGTCTACTTGCCTGCTTAGTACTTATTATTGAAATACAATGGACAAAAGTGTAATTACAAAGTAATGCGACAGGGGTAGATTAGTCACATGAAAATGTATATGTTGATGACACACCCAAGGAACCCAGAGCCTCTTACCCTACTTATATAATTCGCCTTAAATTTTCCATAAAAACAGTTGAAGTTCCAAGTACTTGAGTTTTAATTTTGTAGAAGAGACTACAGCACTTATCAGCCAGACTCATACAACAAGGGACTAGAATATTTGGTTCTGCTTCTTAAGGTAAATATTTATTGATCTGTCAGCATAATAATTACCATGTTTTTGTTTGTTTTTGTGCTTGCATGTGTTATATGACTCTATGAGTAGGTAACTTGACTCTATGTTTTCTTGCTTTGTAGATAGTTAGATATTTGGTTAAGTGATAAAAAAAGGCAAGTAAAAGATGGGTTATTGGCAAACAAAGGTAGTACCAAGAATTAAGAAGGTTTTTGAGAAGAACAGTGCTAAGAAGACTGCTGCTGCTGAAGCTTGCAAGTCTTTTGATGAATCCAAGGTTTGTGTATGTTTAGATGACTAGTTAAGATTCCTTTGGATAGAGATAATAAAAGATGCCAAGTTATGTTCTCTTCAGAATCTAGAAATTGACTAGTTGTGACTGCTGGGCCTAAAAATCATTCTTTTTCTTGTAATAATTAGGAGGATTACAGCAAGGTGTTTGAGGAGAAGAAAGCAGAATTTGAAGCTAAAGTAACTGAACTTTATGAGAAGTTGGCAGCTGAGATCAAGGTACGTTTGTTTATGAGCCAAACCCATGCACAGTCAGTCTGTTTAATATCATACTTGCTAAATTTTTGTTTACTTTATGATGAAAATACAGGCTTTAATCAAGGAGCCAAAGCCCGCAGGACTCAAGAAGCATTCGGCTGCTGTCGACAAGTTCCTTGAGGAACTTTCAAGCTTTGGTACGGATCAAAACACACAACCCTAATGATATATATGCTCTATTAAACACAAACTAATTTAGCCAACAAACCGGTGATGTTTGTTGAGTGTTTATGATAGATTAGTTTGAAACGGGACTTGATCCTGTATCTGAATTATTAGTTTATTTATGCACATGTTTGGAATATCAGATGTCTACGTGCTAATTATATATATTTCTGTGTGAAGAATTTCCTGGATCAAAGCCAGCTTATGAAGCAAGTACAAAGTATGGGGCAACCTATGTTTCAGGACCAATATTCTATGTATTTGAGAAGGTGTCGACATATGTTGTGGTAGAAGAGAAGAAGGAAGAGGAAGTTCCAGCAGCAGAGGCACCTCCAGCAGCAACGACAACTGAAGAAACAAGCGGAACGGAGAAGGAGAAGGAGATAGCTGTTGAAGAGGAAAAGAAAGAAGTTGCTGCTGAGGCCGTGGCAGAGCCTGAGAAAACAACCGAGGCAGCTCCTGCGGAACCACCAAAGGCCGAAGAATGTGCACCAGCTGAGCCACCCAAGCCATAAGGGATTATCCAAAACAACTCATTATTGAACTGGGATTTGCTGTGTAAAAATTTACAGGATTTTTTATTCTTCATTCTTCTTTAATATCTTTCTTTTTTTTTATGTAATTTATTTTGTATTTTTAAGTTTTCCGGACTTGTAATATGTTTACAGGTGGTATTTGTTCAGTAAACTTGTAATGCTTATGGTTGATACAGAGGAGGAATAAACTCGCCAGTTGTCTCTCCTCTGTCTTTGTTACTACTATTCTCTTATAAAAGTCTAATGAAAAGAAATAAATTTGTTTGAATTTTAGTTTCGTATCTAATTTCGCCTTCTTTTTTATCTTTAGAATAATTATTATTGTCAATTGTCATGTATTATTTCTTGAGATGAACTCTTGTCTTGAGCACCTAGCAGTCTAGCACTAGCAGTATGGGAATCTAACCAATCTTCCCTACTGAAAATTCATCATCAATAATTGCAAACTGCCAGCTATGTCTAAGAGTTTCTTATGTTATGTTGATAGCTTATGTTAGATCCTAGAAGAGTTTTTTTTGTGTCAAAATGTTATGTACAAGACAAGTTTATGTTAGCTAAAGAGACGAATAATAATATTGAGTAATAAAGATAATTAGTCTAATTGAGAAATTTAAACCAAACAAGCAACTTAGTACTAAACAGCCTAGCAACTATGCACACAAGTAACCGGAAAGCAAAGCAAATTAAAACATGTGATCTTATAATGGCAACTTTAAACCAGGTGCACCAGACTTTAGTATCAGGTGCACAAAGACTCCCGCACCAGGTCGGATTTGTTAAACGTTGTCCATCGCGATCTTCAAATCTAATCTCATAATTTTACGACTAATTCTGTATTTGACAGTAGGCTTTACCTACTAGACTTGTGTGTACGAAGCACAAAGCTTAGCATAGACAAATGGAATCCAATATAAAAGATTAAAAATCCAAGTAATTTTCACTGAAATTGTACAGAAGAAGTTTGGATATATTCAGAGCAAAGTTTCAAAGTAGTTGCTGAATCTTGAAATTTAGCTGGGAAATTCAATAACATATCCTTATCAGAAAAGATTAAAAACAGAAATAAGTAGCTGTCACAAGCACTTATCTTAAGCTAGTAAACTTAAAGATGATGCAATATACTTATCTCTTTAGTCCACATATTTGTATTGTCGTGGGACAGTGTTAGAGAAGCACACAATTTGAACCATAAGGTAGAGGTTGCCCACACGCAACACAGAATTACTAGGGACTATATGTGACACATCATAATACATTTAGTTGAGTTAAACAATTCATAATCTTTTTTCGACTACCTAAATATATGAATTAATATTCAGTATTGTTATTTATAATAGCTGTTGTTGCAACTCATTTTACACAGATACCATCAGCAACTCAATGATTGAAGTGTTAAGTTAAACATTAGAGATTAGAGAGTACTGTATTGAGTGGGAAGACAGAGGAGGGGGAGTCACCCTCACATAATTCTAGTCCTTACTCCCGAGTTTTAAAAAGAAAGTAAAGCAAATGTAGGGCAAACAAAGGAGTTTTACTTTCACAACCCATAGTTGTGCTCTCGAGTTTTTAAAGAAATGAAAGTAAGTGGTAATGAATGCATAATTTCACTCGAAAGAAAAGAAATTTTGGCATACTTTGGCTTAAAAACTCACTTCAAAAATGGGATAAATACATTAATTGAAAGCAAGGTTTGACAGAGGGATGTACTCATTCACACATGCCTGATTCTTTGGGGTTTTTTCGTAAGAGAAAGGAATATTCACGGGTCTAGATGTTATGGATACCAGTATTGCTTAAAATGACGAGCTAAAAAAGATGATCAGACAGCTTAAACGTTCTAGGTGCAACACAATTGGCAGGGCCTTTGAATGCAAAAGTTTATGTCTGGGGCTTTTAGTCTAAACAAACATTTTCCTAAGAAACAAATTCAGTATCAATTGGGCACATGCGCTTGTTCAATTCATTGACTGGTAACAGCAATGCAAGAGCTTAATGAAGTATCATTACATTCATGACTCATAATCTTAATTGTCACATTAAGTGTAAAGAATATTCAGATCTCAAGTAAAACACCTATTGATTATACTTATACTTATTCTTAGAACTACATGTTTTTGTAATTGTGTTCATGCTATACTATCTGCAATTGGTGTTACTTGATACACAATTTTTTTTATGTTAACTCACACACATCCACGGCTCAAAACTTTGACCACCTCCATCGGAGACAAGAGCTCGTCCAGTGCACCAATCTTTTGTTGACTCCTTGATATACAATTGGTTCACCCTAGTTAAGTAGTTAGGTGCGAAAATTTGCCTAAAAGTTATGTGGTTCAAATGTTTTGAATTGAGCAAACTTGTGACAATGTCCGATACATGCATGATTGGTGGAGGACTCAAGTAGATGGGGTCATGAACATATAATATATACATATGATGACATTGCATAAACATATACACCTACAATGAGATAATTCTTGTCTCTGAACAACTGTCTTCTGACCCACAACTAAAATTGATCCATCCCCCCAGCATAAATTTTCTTCTGTTTGTTAATCTAAACTCTCCTTGATGAACTATCTGGTAGAACAAAGATTAGCTAGTAGAAATGTTTTACCATCAAGGTAATGAATGATTATAAGTTTCTGTGGTTCAATTTAAGTGCTATTAACTTGCATCATGTGCGGCATAATCATCATTTTCTTCTCCAACTACAAGGACCATTCCACAGTGTAAAGGAATGTTGAAGGGAAGTGAGAATTAGGTGCCAGAATTAGAAGCCATCAATTAGACGTCCGATTTTAAAAGCCAATGCACATAGAGTCCAATCAACATTTCAACATCAAAAATAATAATAATAATAAAAAAAAAGGTAAAGAATAAAACGGAATTTCAAAATTAAAATCTAAAGCACATAGAAACAAAAAAGAAAAAAATGAGCCACTTGCCTCACAAAAGATGAAATATAGCTGTCATTGGCATGTCTCAAAATATCAACTCAAGAACGGTATTTTGTTGCAATCAGAATATAAGATGATTGCACTCAGATGGAATGCAAGCAAGCAAGAAGATCCTCTGTTTGCAATTTCTGGATCACATAAAAGCAATTCTCTTAAAGATGACATACATAGATGGAACAATCCTGTTCCATTATAAACCAAAATAGTAGAAAAAGGTTGCACTTGGAAGGAATAATAGTCCAAACAATCTTACCATATTATCTATTGTTATGCCCCCTTAGTATTAAATTCTTGTAATATGCGGTCGGTTGCAAAACAATTGCATTCATAAAACAACTCAAAGTCCCCTATAGTTTTGACAGTGGATACTAACATTGCGGTCACATTGTCCAGTGAGTCATTCTCACTGCAGGCTGTAAATCTTGGTGGCCATATAGCCACCCATCAGCCTCATGGCCAAGAATGTAGTTAGTTAGAAAAGTAATGACACAACCACTGTTTCCATGCAAAATATAGGCTGTTGATCCAACAGCTCAGTTAAAAAAACAAAATGCAGATAAATGAACAAGAAATCTTTGGTTATCATCATAAAAACTAATTGGCGTGGAAGGGCATTAATAAAATATTCCAAGTTTGCCATAAAATCAAAAGCCCAAAAGCCCCCATATGACCATGGCCCAAAAGAAGAATCATTGTTTCAAATACAAAGCCCTTACCAGCAGGCTACAATACCTGGGTTGAAGTGAGAATTAAACAATGCGGCCCATAACAGAGATGGATAAAGAGGTCGAACACTCCACGTTTTCCTGCAAGTTGAATACTCACAACCAGTTCTTATAGTTAGCACTTGGACTTGTCCAATGTAAACTGCCCACGGGTATACCAAAAGAAGATGTCTCTTGACAAGTGCACACCTTTAAAGAAAAAAAAAATTCAAATTTTCGTTGATGATACTTATACTAGAGAAGACGTTATTATATTCCAGTTTACTAGTTAAACCTAAACACGCCAAAATGTATTTATTTATTCATCCAACAATGTTGATTAACAGAAATAAAAATCAATCTTACAGGAAAATCCAACAATATATCATTTAAGTGTTGCTGTCAAGGAACTTGAACCCAAGCAAATTCCTGTGTGTAAGCCATGCTTCCATCACAAGAGGCTTCACATGTATAAATAACTATGGTTTCCCAATTAAGAAAATTTACATCATTTTCCACGTCCAAGTGGTGCAGTAGCTGTGGCATCATCTGAAGCTCAAAGCATAGCATTTAGGAATGTCTTGAGTGCTTGATGCTGGACACTTGACACGGGCCATAAAGGTCCGGCACTAGCATGCCTGCAATACCTTAAAACTTGGTCACGACCCCTTTTAACTCGCTCCTCTAAAATGGGCCAACTAGTTTGGTTTGCATCTTCCTCAGACATCCATCTTCTTTAGGTTCAATCTTTATACCAATTTCAAATTGTGGCCAAATAGTGTTAACAAAGCTAGAATTAATTATGTGCTGACCATCAACAGCTAGCCAAGTTTCGACATTCAAACTTATGACCTACGCGCCAGTGAGCAGCCTGATGCTTCGTCAGTAACGTTCTCTTTTGCAATTGGTACAAACACTGCTTCCTTTCCAGGTCCTGCACCAACTGCATAATGTGGCACCTTTAACCTTCCCATTATGATCTGAGGGTTCATGCGTGTAAAACAGATTGGATTGAGGCAATTGGCACCAAAACACCTTCACACTTGTAGATGAGTTATCTGAAGGATATTTTTGCTGCTCATGTTGATCTTGCAAAAGACACTTCATCGAGAGACACTTAAAGATAAATAAAGTTCGGTGGAATGCTCATTCCTTTTCGCAAACCGGGGCATATACCTGAAGCGAAAACTCTAACGGATCGTCACAAATAGTAGAGCTACCCACTACAAGGAAATTAATCGGATCTAACCAAACCTACATTCAGAGAAGAAAATTTATTTAACTTAGATGTGGATTCGATTAAGATTTTAATGGATTTTTTTTTGGATTTTTGATATCAAGTGGTATTCAATTTGAATTTTAAAGAATCTTTTGAAATCTTATGGTATTCCATATAAATTAGAAAAAGTTTTTTTAAAATCTGAGAGTAGTCAATTTAGATGTTAAAAAGTTTATTGAAACTTGATGGTATTCAAAAATCAGTGAATTTTTTTCTATTTGAAAAAAATTGTGGATTTTAATGGATTTGCGAGTTCATTTTTAATCTTTTGAAATCTCTTTAAAATACATGAGATTTTGAAAAAATTGTGAAAATTTTTACAAAATCAGTAAGACTCTGCAAGATTTTTTCATCAATTCCGTCAAAATTCACGAATAATTAAAATTAACGAATTTTTTTCAAAATTAATAGATTATTATCAATTCTTTAATATCTCAAATAAATATACCTAGTTAGATTAATGAATGAGGGGGAGCCAATGGCGATTGATTAATGTACGAATGAAGTGAGGCAGAGTTTACGGTTTATTAGGGTTTTCCTCATCTATTGCATCTATTATTATTCTAATATATATAGTTAATATTTTAAAACTATACAATAAACTATCCACTAGTTTACAACCTTTTATATAATATTAACATATTTGCATGATTGCGGTCTAGTTTGATACGTTTTATATATTAAACCGGAGCCAAATCGCATAATTGCGGTTTTGAAAAAATTCAATTCAATCCGAACCTTGTAACCCATAAAACCAAATTAATCGGTTTGGTTTTATTCGGTTTGATTTATCGGATTTTGGCGGTTTATGACATTACTTATTAGTGAACTCGATAAATAAAATAACATTTCTTCTATCTTTCTTTTTTTCTAAGCAACATTTCTTCTATTTAAACTTTCCTTCTTATAATTTACATAAATAATAATATAATTATGTATTTTTTTGGCAGTATAGTGTATCACTCATATTAATTGCAAATGACTAACGTCTAATAATATGTTCATCTTGAAATAATAAATGATTATTATTTCAAATGTAAACTAAAAAAGTCTTCAACATTATTTTGAAAGAAAAAAACACAATAGATTGACATGTATAATAAGTTCGTGATTATCTGATGAGATTTAACACGAATTTAGTTATTGATTATATAATATAATTGTTTTAAGTTATATAATCATAAATGTAAAATTATATATATATATATATATATTGATGCAGTTCGGATCGGAAGCAGGTTGGGTTAAGGTCAAACCAAAATCAACCTATAACGCACGGATTTTTCAAGTAGTTGAACCGTAACCGCAAACTATATTTATGTTTCGATTTGGGTCGATTTAATATCGATTCAGTTTATGCGAATTATGTGATTTAATCTGAACAGTGATCACCCCTTTGCATGCCCTTCATTATCGAGAAATGATTGTTGTTTGTAGTTAAAATGTATTAGTTTTGTATCCGTGCCATGCATAAAATTATTCATAAATATTTTTTTTCTTATTTTTCGGTTATAATATTGATAATTTTTCCCAAAGTGTTTGTTAAAATTCTTTGTTAATAATCTAGTAAGATTTAACTTTGTTTAATTTGAAACATGATTTAATTCAATTATTACAAAAATATCGTTGAACTTTTATATACAAATTTCTAATTACTTCGATAATTTTTCGAAATTTAACTTTAGAAACCTTTTTCACAAATATTAATCATAAATATAAATTATTATTACATATATCATATGCTGTTAATGTTATGTATTTTATAATTAGATAATAGTTTTATTTGTTTAATCTGTACTTCGATGCACATATTTTTTTTATTATAATGTATATTTTCTATAATAATGATAATACTTGTAAATTACAATTTTCAAATGCCATTTAGAATTATTGTAATACAATATACAATTTCATAGTATTTTAAATTTTGATTTAAATTATTTTAAAAAATAATTACTAATACTTACAAACGTGATAATGAGACTACTCTCATGTATTAATTATAAATAAGCTCTCGCATAATTTTAATTAATTTTCCCTTTTCCTAAAAAGTTACTTGGTAATAATTTAATGATTGTTCATTTTATTTTCTCTTTTAAAAAATGGTTTAAAAAATGTGTATAAATTTGATCTACCTTTTAACAATGGGCATGAACTTAGCGGTGGCCATTCGTGAGGCCCGAGCCCAGCTAATCACGGGTTGAGCATGCCAACTGTGAACACTGCACCGACATGTTGAAGAAGCTAGCCGGGCCGGGTTCGAACATGGAAAAGAAAAATTGTAATCGTCACTGAGACTTGCGAGCTCGCGTGCTTGTGCGAGTCGTGCGGGCCGGGTCATGCGGGTCGAGCCGACCAAATTTGTTTGAATTCTTTTTAAAAAGAGTTAGTCTATAAAGGGGAATAATTTATGTTCTTAAATAATTAGTCCAACTAAACTAGCAGCGTTTTTGATTATTTTATTTTAATTTTTTTTCAATTTCAATTTTAAAAAATAGTAGCAGTTATTATCTTAAAGAAAATATTTCATATTTTTATAATTGTTTTGATTTTCTATTATTTGGTTAAAATGGTATAAATTTTATTATTTTAATTAACTTAAATGACATATTCGATTAATTTTATTATTTTGATTTTTTGGTTAAAAGAGGACGGTACCTCGTATAAACTTTATTATTAAAAAAAATTACAAATGATGCGAGAGTACTCCTCTCTAAAACAATGGAGCAAACCGCATCAAACATTAAAAAATTACAAATTAAATAAACATTAACACATTAATAAAAATTACATTAACTATTTTATCTAGAGTTGTTATTCGCTAGTTAAGGTTCACGAAGTATCCATTGTCATCCATGATTCGTCTTCATCGTATGAGTCTTCTATTTTCCCTTGTTGTCTTTTTTCGGCTTGATCCCAATCTTTTTTGAAAACTAAAATTTTAGCACGTATGGCGCAAGACTCGATCTCTTCTCATCTAACATTCTTCTACCTGCACTAAAAGCAAACTCGGGCGCAATTGTAGAAGTCAGGACTACTAAAATATTCTTTGCAATTTTTGATAAAATCGGAAATTGTAACTCATGATTCTTCCACCATGTTAGTATATCAAAATCATCATTTAACTCATAATTATAAGAAAAAAATTCGTTAATCATACTCGTTGCAGAAGAAGGTACGGGAGATTAAGTGAAAATTCTACATTTTTGTTTTTTTGCTTAGTACAGATGAAATGGTACTACTAAACCTACTAGAAGTATTACTACTCGTAGGTGGTATAGTACTTTCAATTTTTGGAGCAAACATATTTATAAGACGAAATAATAAATTTAAATAATTATTTACATATAAAATATGATCATATGAAACTCATAACACTGCATAATAATGCTCTAATATATTTTCTAAACCTTCCTTTCTAATAACGGGATGAAGAAGACATGCAATATCATAAATATAAGGAAGTTCGATAATTAATTCGATCCATTTAATCTTATATCCAGAATAAAATCACTAAAATGGTCATTTTCTTCATATCCCTTCAAAGTAGTAACAATACTAACAAATTCAATGATAACATGATGTAAATTTGGTTCATAAACATAAGAAAAAACTTTAGTAACATGTGCAAAACAGTAAAGTATGTCATGTACAGTAGATTTCAAGTGCCAATCATGCCCGATAATAATTCTACCTTCGTATTAATGAATTGGGTCGTCATTATATAAGGTGGCAATAATGGGTTTATATTTAGTTGCTTCAACAAGTATTTTATAAGTTAATACTTGTCCATTTTCTTTACATTATTTCTTGTACCTAGACCTATATGTACCTGCTAAAGGTAGATACTTAATTACCTTCCTAATAGGTTCTAACAAATGAGTTAATTGTTTAATTCCTTTTTGGGCCGATAAGTTAATTATGTGAGCATAACATCTAACGTGTAAAAATACTCCATCTAAAACTAAAAGAATTTTGGTCGTAATATAATCAATACATTTGTTATTATTAACAACATTATCTCAGGAAATTATGAATACCTTGTTAAATAAATTAAATTCTTTAATTATTTCTAAAATCCTAGACTTAATGTTATAACTAGTGTGTGATTTCGTCTATAACATCAAATACAATAATTCGTTTTTATAATAAGTAGTCAACACCAATCCAATGAACAATAACACATATATAAGGATCACCTTAACTTAAACTCCAACAATCACTAGTTAAAGAAACCATACCTTCAAATTTTCGAAAAAATTCAATTAATTGTGATCTTGCGTTATGATATTGTGTTATTGCGTGTCATTTTAGTGTGTTTCTAAGAATTTTTCTAAATGTTATTTCTCATCATGTACTCCAAATTATCACTCTCACCATGATAAGAAGGTAACTCGTCTAGTGTAACAAAAGTAACAAAACTTTCTATCATTCTATCTCTACTATAAGAAAAAGGCATACCTCCACCTCCCGTTGATGTCATAAAACCACCAAGTTGTGTTTGTTGTGGACTTTTTCGTGCTTCTCCGCTTTTGTAACTCGCCTTCGTAATTCCATGAATATTCTCCAAGTGCCGACTTAGTGTGCCCTTGCCGGTCCCTCGAACGTAGTTAAATGGTGGTTGTGGTCGAAGATTTTGTACACACAACAAACAATGAACTTTAAATTTATTTGGATTTCGAAAAATATGTCCGAACGTGTGATGATTGTCTCGAACTTGTAGCACCTGCAAAAATTTACAAAATGAATAAGTTGACATTTTGATACATTTTGTATACTCAAATTATTGAAACTGGAATTTTTAAAATTACTAAAATTACAAAACATTTAAATAATTAAAATACCTTATTTCGTGTTAAAAGCGGATTCGGATCGAAGTGGTAGCATCGAACTCGGGATTTAATCTTAAGAAGAAATACTCCATTTTTCGTGTTCCATGTTTTTTTTGCAGAAATTAAGTACTAATAATTATGGGAATACAAAAGTAGTAGGGAAAATAAAAGGGGTAGAGAAAATAATTAAGAATTGGTAGAAGCTAATTTCAGAAAAATAGTACTAGGGAAAAATTAAGTGTAGAGTTGCAGTCTTGAGGAGATGGTGATGGAGGAAAGCTAATTGAGGTTTGAGAATTGAGAGAGATAAGATAGAGAGCTTGAGAGAGAGATAGAGGGTTATAGTCTTAGAGAGATAGAGAAGTAGAAATAATGTGAGAAAGCAGTATTGTATATGTATGTATTTATAGGAGGAGGGAGATGAACGTTGGAGAAGATGACCGTTGGAGGAGGAGGGCTATGGTTGCAGACTTGCAGATTGCAGGTTGCCGATTTTTATCGTTGGCAACGACAAGAATTGCAGGAAAATAGATTGGAGCCGTTGGTGTAATATCCGGGACATAGCGTGTAATTATTTTTATTGATAAATAATTATTATGTGATTAATATTGTGATTTTTGGTGAATTATCTGATGATTGGTGTTGTTATGTGGATGTTTAAATGGGGTAAAGTATAAGTATGTTAATTTTATTATGTCCAGAATAAAATATAAATAATTAAGGTATTTTTCTGATAATTTTTGGAGTGTTATAGGATTTTATATTGATTTATGAATTTATTAATTATTTTCTGAATAATTACAAAACTATTTTCTAAAGCCGGGAATCGTCCAACCTCAACCGTTTTTACGTTTTTACAACCCGAAATTCTTCCGAAAACTCCTTCCTAACCCAATCTGATAATTCTGGACATATTCCGTGTTTTGACTTTTTCAATCTGGATTACGGTTTGACTCGTGCGCGGCACGACGCAAATTTTTCGACACGATAATCATTTCGATGAATCAACAAAACCCGTATTCTCGAAAGACGGGATATTATTACATTATTTTCGTATAAAGTATTTTATAAAAAGTCCGGTTTGGATAATTATCCAATACGGGTATCAAATCGGATCGTTTTTGCAGTTACTTAGCGGCTAAGTAACTAATTTATCGATCCCATACGACCCAACACGAACCAATATTTTATAAATATAAATAGCCCTTTTCTTATTTCATTTTATTCGTATAATCATAAACAACCAGTTAAAACTATTAATTTACAGAGAAAAACCCTAAAAATGTTGCGTTCTTCATAATCAAACCCACGAACGAAGGCGTTATCGAACTCCGATTCGGGCGTGCCATATATCAAATTGAAGCTCTCGAAAAGACCTTTCTGAATCAACCATCACTTTTGGTGAAGAAATCAAGGTTAATTTCTCATTTATTTATTTTAATTCGAATTATTTAAAGATTAAAAAAGAATTTTCGTTCTTGATATTGTTTGTGTGATTTGATGTTAGAATCATGTAGATCTTTTCTTCCTGGTCATTGTGGTATATTATATGACTAAATTGGAGTTCAATAACATGTTCAAATTGATGTTTGATTCTCGAATTTTAAAATTAGGGTTTATATGCTTGAATCTTCTTAATTAAAAATTAGGCGTTTCTTTGTTAGGGGTTATTAGATGAAATTGATTACATGGTTGTGTAGATCGTGGAAAAACAAACTGATTGGTATATTTGAAATTAACAGACGATTTCTGGATTGTTCCAATCGAGCTCGCTGGAAAAGGAACAGTGGCAACGGCGATTTGAACTTCGGCTAGATTTTCCGGCCAAAACCTATATCGTTTGGCGATTTTAATGGCACAATAATACTCCCGGATATATAAGCTTATGATCTGCATAGTTTGGTCGAGTTCTGGGCCGTATTGAAGATTCCAACCACTTTTCCTGCGAGTCAGAGCGGCGACTACAAAAATTGCAGTTTAGCCCCCTGACTTTTGGAGATGGTGAAGTTTGATCACCCAGGTTTCTGAAATTGCAAATAAGTCCATGTAGATTTCAAAACATTCGAATTTAAGATTTTGGTTTCAAAAATTTATAAAAATAAGATTTCTCTTTTAAAATCATTTAAAAATTATATTATCTGATTATATTGTTTTAGAAAATTAGTTTTAATTATTTTAAATTCCAAAATTTATTATTTTAAATTCTAAAAATTATTTTTAAGTTAAAAATAAATCTTAATTAATTAATTAATTAATTAATGTAGTTGATAATTAATTATTTAATTAGTCAATTAATTTAAATATTAATTGATTAATTAATTTAATTAATTATTAATTAATTTTAATTGATAATTTAATTAGATTTAATTATTTATTTGAATTTAAAAATCCCGAAAAATAGTGTCGAGCTTTAAAATATTATTTTAAATTATTATCAAGGCTCGATAATTATTATTAAATGGTTTTCAAGTCAGATTTGGGTGTTCGTATCCTATTATTTTATTATAAAATGATTCGGAGACCCGTTTTAATTTCGGAAAATGTTCAAAAATTCGTATTAAATACCTGGAAAATCATTTTGACCCCGAATCTTCTTTGAAAAATTATTTTGATCGAATATCTTGCGTGCTATGTGCTATGTGCTATCTGATTTATGTGTTATATGCCTATGTGGTTATTGTCTGACGATTTTTGCTGTAACTTCCAATCCGTAAATTGGATTTGGGTAAAATGAAGGGTGGATAAAAGTTTATGACGTCTATGTGACGATTAAAATGATAAAAGATTGAGTATTGATAAATATTTGTGATGCCTAAAAGAGTAAGCGAGGCATAGAAAAAGAAAGTCAGTGATCCGTATATAGAATTGAAGCGTAGAAAGAGAAGTCGAGTGATTGATGAATAAAAGCAAGGCATAGAAGAAGAAGGAAAATGATTGATGAGTAAAATTGTTAGATGAGTACAAGTAAAGTTGGAAATAATCTGTGATAAGGCAAGTACTTCTGAACCTTCTTCAAGATATATTGCAAATATTTTCAAACTTTCTCATAACATGTTGCTAGTATTCAAAATAAAAACTGTTTTATATTGCAAACGCTTTAAACTATTCAACCTTGAACCATGGTCATATATTGAACTTGAGCTGTAAGCCTTATTTCTTGTAAACCACCAACAGTTGATTTTCCAGATATTAAACCATACAAATATGATACTACTCCACAAATACATACTCACCATAAACAAAATACTGAAACAGATTTACTTGAGCATACAAAAACTGATATACTCTATACTATCCTATATCATTAAAGATCCATACCCTGATTTATCATTGAACCATTGTTCATCAGATACTTGATTTTTCATCAGGCTTGTAGCGTTCTTCATATTTACACCTTGATATACCCTGGTGATACCTATGAAATGGTTTATGCTCTGAGATAAATATTTATCAATGTTAATTATGATTCTGTTTTTATTGAATTACAATGGTTATCATATTGAATCATTTTAGAATTAGATGGTTTTATAAATATGGACCAGATTCGTGGTCAAACCAGATTCGTGGTCAAACCAGATTCGTGGTCATAATAGGCCTATGCATGCCTTGGATCCAGTATAGAGAGCAGAGTTGTGTGCCTTACTCGGGGTTAATGCGTGACTGATCAGCAGCCTAACCTTGGTTTTTAAAATGAAAAGTGAATATCCAATTCTAATCATTGCTTATCCAGAAACTTGATTCTTCAGAATCATTTTAATTGATTATTGTTTAACCTCAGTTATTGCTATTATGACTTGCTGAGCTAGTGCTCACTCTTGTAAATCTTTTTATGTTTCAACAGTTTAAAAAGGAAATTGTTGGTAACGAGGATTCCCTATCCAGTGTGCGAACTAGGATTCCAGGTTAAGTTGAACCGAGCTAGCAGGAGATTTATATTGTAGATGAGTTATGCACGATTGTAAGAACGATATCATTATCAGTTGTAAGATGAACTAGTTGGGATTTGGTACGATGTAATAAAAGTTAAGGTTGTGGCTTGTTTTCATATTTAACCTTTACGATCTGTAGTTGTGTAAGGAAGGGTCAATGCATATGATATTTTATATACAGGTTTATATATTGGGTGTGTGTTGTGAACCCCAAACTTCTGAGCCGGGTTTGGAGGGCGTCACAGTTGGCGTGAGCAGCAGACTCGCAGGCCTGTGTGGGTTGTGGGGGCTATGCGTGTTGTGTAGCTCGTGCGGCCCGTCTGGGTCATGGTTCTTGCCGGGCTAGTGCGGGCCGGTCCGGTCCCGGATTTCTAAATTAGTATTCGTAACCGGCTGATAACTTTGAACGACTTGTGCGATTTTGAACCGGCCCGGTTCGGGCCGAATAAACACGGGCTTCCATATGAGTCGTTCCCGGCTGGGCGGTTCAAACCTGCACAAGTGGCCAGCTCATAGATGCTAATAATAATTTTTACGATGGAGTCATATATCATCTATCACGTTATATTTTGTTCATTGCCAGAAGTTTACTCTTTTGCCCTCACTAATATAAGTGAATTTATGATATTACCCGTGACGACCATACCATGTTAACTCCCTTGCACCAATTATATATAGGATATAATAAATAACGGCCTTTTGAATATAAGGTAGGACCGTGTAATTTAGTTTTCATGTGAATTTGAGAATCCTTCATTTTATTTAAAAGAAATATGGTAATTAGATTTTTATTAAAAAATGAGAACATTTAGATCTTCATTTTTAATAAAACTAGCTTAAATCCCGTGTGATGCACGAGTTTCGTTAATATATTTATATTTTTATTTATAATATATAATTTTAATGAATGTAAAAGATAAAAATATGATTAAAACATCGTTTGTTTGCTGAAAAATAACTTTACTTTGAAAAATTAAAAATATATTATTTCAGGATTTTTTTTTAAATGTACATTTCACTATTTTAGAGGTTTAAACCATAAATGTTCTTTAATTTTTTCACTTGAATTGATCCCTAATTTAAAAATTAGATTTTTTTTAATTTCATTTATCCAATCATATAATAACTTAATATATTTATATAACTATATATAATTATAAACTTATACTAAAATAATTAGGAAAAAGCCGTAGTCCTAGTTTAGCAGATAGGTTGTCGTCGTAGTTTAACATGCTAAGAAAACTATGTCTAGTAGTTCAATAATTTAGTAGTTTAGTAAGGTGAATGATAGTATTTATTTTTTATTTTAATAACCAAAATAATGAGATAACCGTTGAATCAAATTATATCCCATTTCGGTTATTACAGTTTAGTATAAAAAATTATGTCCAGTAGTTCAATAATTTAGTAGTTTAGTAGATGGATAATACTATTTATTCTTATTTTTAATAGCTAAAATAAGGGGATAATTGTGATATTCCGTATTTTTCAGAGTTATTATTATTATTTGAATATATTTATGTGATTTTTCTGATTTGGAAGGAGTGAGACGGTGGATATTTTATTCATGTTTGACGAGTTCATATTTTTATATGGTAATGTGCTAATTGTTAAGTGTTGTATCGATCCTTGTTAATTTCTGAAAATATATATTTAAATATATTATTTTTAAAAGTTATTTGAAAGCCGATCTTATTGATATCGGTAAATTGAAATTGTTTTGAAATATCCGAGAAATATTGTGTAATTATTTTTATCAATAAATAATTATTATGTGATTATTATGGGAATTTTAGTGAATTATCTGATGATTGATATTTATATTTGGGTGTTTCGATGTGATAAAATGTAACGCCCCCAAATCTGGGGTCAGAGAATTTGGTCGTCACTAAAAAATCTCAATCCAAATTAACCTGTTAAATCAATAAATAAATGCCAGCGGAAGATAATTATCATTTATGACCCCAAACTAATCCAAGATCTTTTAAGGTTACAGTTCTAGAAACAAGATATCCAAATTCTACCAATAAATTTTTGCTTTCTTTTAAACTCTTTTCAATAAATTCCAACTCAAAACTAAACCCACTAGTATTATTTCGAATTGAAGTACACTAGGCCCAAATAAAATATACAACTATAATATAATATAATATAATATAAACAACTTTACACAATAAAACTTACACTAGTCCGCAAACCCTGGACCAACCACCTTCCCAAAATCTTCTTCTTTGCTTCCTTTAATTACGCAGTTGAACAGGGAAAACTAATCCTCACTGGAGGTTAAATTAAAAAAAAAACAGGAAAGTATGAGCGGAAGAAATGCTCAGCAAGATCATCATAATATATATATGGTTGTTTTGATATAAAACCGACATTTGCATCAGAGCAGAACATTTAAAATCATTATTATTGAATCATAAAACTCTTTTTGATATTTTCAAGCGAAAGGCTTCAGCTATACTTTGAATCTTGACGAGAACAAAGCTCGTAATACAGTGTTTACGAAAATATCATAAACCACCACAACAAGAAGAAGCAATGATTATGGATGAATCATAAACTTTACTCAAAACTCAACTCTTGATATTAATACTTATTTTGCTGTCATATCAAATTAGATATCAATACAAATTTTGATGCTCACAACACCCATATTGAAGTCAACATCAGTCATCTATACTAATACCACCTTTGATATTTAACAACAAACTAAGTATTCTCAAAATCAGAAACTGAATCAAAGCCACAATTCACTTTTAATCCAAAACAGAATCAGTACTTTTAATCCAAAATAGAATCAGTTGATAAATCATTTATTCTATGATTCTCAAAACAATAAAGAAATTTAGATATCAATTTAGATTGGAACCAATAACATTTCATGCTGTTTCCGATGATTAGTCGCGAAACAACACCGGTATCCCGCAGCCATACCGTAAATATAGGTACTACCCGTATCCCGAAGACATACAGTACCTATAGGGCGCCAGAAAAGGCATAACTAGCCTTGAAAGATATTACAGCTGGACCGATATCTCGATCACCTACGCTGTAACCAATAACCAGTAACCAGTAACCATTCCAATCTTAAAAACCTTTTTTTATTGAAAAAGGAGTTGAATCCTTCGACATCCTAAATAATTTTTATTCCCCCAATCACTTGGGCAGGAATTCTCGCAACAAAATCATCTTTCTCAAAATCCAAAACATTTATAAATCCAGTAATTTGATAAGTAAAAAATTTAACTATTCTGAACATAGAATAGCAGAGGGTACTTGCATAAACAGAATTATTTAATTCAGCGATATATAAAACATTTATCTATTACGAATTGAATAGGGAAAGCAATACTTGCATGATAAGATTTAAAATAAATATCACTTGAACGATAAGTGATGATAGAGATACTTGCCTTTGGGTTTTAGCAGTTAGTCACACTCGTAAAGACGCATATATTCTGACATTCTGTCTTAAAACATCACCGTCCTTCTTTTCAACACTTGACTGATATGCTGCTCCTGCGATTGCTAGAAGCCAGTTATCCAATTTCATTCCATCTCACTCTTTATCCAACATCTTGTCTTGATCAACTCGAATGATCCGTATCTATAATTAAAATATAGAACTTTAATTGTCTAATCGATAACCACTCAACGAACTACGCGTCAAAAGCCTATCGTCTACCCATACGATAGCCCACACATAAATATAACAGACAAATACATGACTCTTGATCCACAAATACACATAATTCACATTGCACGTAAGCACATAATCCACGTATCACATAATTCATATCACATATGACTCAATTCATCAAAAGGTTCGATTCGATACGTTTAAAACTGAAATCAGGTCAAAAATATGATTTATCGATCAAAAATCGACTCAAAATGATTCGTAAAATAAGCGACCTTTCGAAACAAAAGAATTCGGGTCTCGAAAGTATTTTTATTGAAAGCGGAATATTTTTCTGAGTCTGTACGCGTTCGTTTCGTATTAAACGGACGAATGGTTTATTTAATATGAATTTTTGAACATTTTTCGGAATTAAAACGGGTCTTTGAATCATTTAATAATTAAATAATAGGGCTCGAACACCCGAAAATAATTTTATAAAAATTATCGAGCCTGGAAAATAATTTAAGCTAATATTTTAAAACTCGAAACTATTTTTCAGAATTTTTAAATCAAAATAAATAATTAAATCTAATTAAATAATCAATTAAAATTAATTAATAACAAATTAAATTAATTAATCAATTAATATTTAAATTAATTGACTAATTAAATAATTAATTATCGACTAAAAATTAATTAACTAAATAATTTGGATTTATTTTTGAATTAAAATAATTTTTCAGAATTAAAATAATGATTTTTAAAATAAAAATGAATTTTCAGATATTAAAAATAAGATTTTTGAATTATTTAAAAAGGAAAAAAAATCCAAAAACAGTTGATAGGAATAAGGTTTGGGGGAAATCAAATCAAAAGCGGGTCAGATCAAGAGTAAAACGGGTTGGACCGGGTCAAGGAAACGGGTCACCGGAAAACAAGAACATGGACCGGAATCTGGAAAATCAGAAAACCGGCCACCGGAGCTCCGTTTTCCGGCCAGGCTCCGTTCATGGGTATAACGCCTTAGACCGAGTTCGTTTCTATGCCAAATTCGCTTAATACGATACCAGCATCTCAGAACTAACAATTACAGTTACCAACGATCAAGAATTCAACAACTCCGGCCAAAAATTCGAGCAACGCCGGTGAGCTTGAGTAAAATACGGCTAGACCCCAAAACGTCACCAAATTTAACGTTATATATAAGAAATTGAAGCTTATCAAACATACAATCTAACCCATGTAATCATATTAACAATTACTCAGCAATAAGAACAGAAAATCAACTCAAAAATTCAACAATTTTTATGAACTCGAATATGCCACTCCGGGAATCGTTTGATACACTAGAATATATGAATCGATAGCAAATTTGACAAAGAAGCTTAATCAAACATCAAAATCACCCCATAACCCTTAAATCAAAAAGCCCCAATTCGACTTATAAACCCTAGAAATCGGGTTTGAAAATTACCAGTCGTTTGATCAAATTGATGGCAGAATATGATAGAGAGGATCAAGGGTTTCAAAACGGATATTCATACTTGTGATTTGGACCACAGAATCATTCCCAAATCTACTTTGATCTTCAAGAACAAATCAAAACCCTAACCCTAGTTCTTGAGAGAAAAATCTATTTTTCTGAAAAATAAAATAAAAACTGATTTTTAATTCTAATTATTAAATAAAAAAAACTATTTATACTTATAGAATATTGGTACGCATTGGATCATATTGGATCAATAAATTTGTTGCTTAGCCGCTAAGTAACTGCTAAACGATTCGAAAATAGATTACTTAGCCGCTAAGTAACTATTAAAACGATACAATTTAATACCAGAATTGGATAATTATTAAAACCGAGATTTTTATAAAACACCATATACGAAAATAATGTAAAATATCTCGTCTCTCCAGAATACGGGTTTTTATTGATTACCGAAATGATTGTCGTATCGAAAATATTGCGCCGGGTCGCGCACGGGTCAAACCGTAATCCGGATCGAAAAAGTCAAAACACGGAAAATGTCCGGAATTACCAGATTAGGTTAGGAAGGAGTTTTCGGAAGAGTTTCAGGTTGTATAAACGCAAAAACAGTTGAGGTTGGAAGATTCCCGGCTTTATAAAATA
Organism: Apium graveolens; assembly: GCF_009905375.1. NCBI lineage: Eukaryota > Viridiplantae > Streptophyta > Magnoliopsida > Apiales > Apiaceae > Apium > Apium graveolens. Next base: position 103,253,736 of record NC_133653.1, on the reverse strand, counting down.
ATTTTGGTAATTACTCAGAAAATAATCAATAATTCATAAATCATTATAAAATCATATAACAGTCCAAAAATTACCAGAAAAATATCACAATTATCTATATTTCATTCTGAGCACATAAAAATTAAAATACTAAAATAATATCACATATAAACACTGAAACATCAATTCGAATTATCAGATAATTCACTAAAATTCACATAAAATCACATAACTAATTCCAAATAATTATAATAATAATATTTGAAAATATGGAATATTACAATCTACCCCCTTATAAGGATTCCGTCCTCGGAATCAGCAGAAGAAAGCACTGCGGGCCTTCTAACCAACTTTCCATTTCCAAATAACCTCAATTTTCCATAATCTCAAATAACTCTTGTATTCCTTGTATAATAAAACTTTTACAGGAGCTTTACTTGGCACCATTGTTCCATTCACGTCCGTTGATCAATTCATCAATAGAATCACTTTTTACTGATTGCGAGAAAGAAGAATAGAAAGAAAGATAGAGAGAAAGAAAAAGGAAAGAGAGATAGAGATAAATAGAGAAAGAAATAAAGAGACAGACTGACTTCGCTAAACGCCCCTGATATTTTAATTGCATTGCAATCCACTGCCGCTCTTGGTAATCCCATCACACCGCCTTACTTTGACTTGACCAGGATAACTCAGCTTAACTTGATTGGCATACCTTCGAATGTTTGGAATGATAAAATCATGGAATTTCAAAAAGAAAAGTATTTGATACCATAACGAGACCAAAATCTGAATTTGAGAAAAAGTATTATTGAAATAAAAGAATAACTGAGAGATCAATATGATCAAACGAACTTGGTATTGCGTGCCCAATTAGGACACTACTAAAGGTTGTTACCCTTCATGTATTCACAATACACACAAGTGATGGCGTCCCATCCAACTCCTATCACACAGACATGTATACCTTATGTCCCCTATAGTTAGGATTATTCATCTCAGTCAGAATAAAAGAATATGAAAGGAATTGAAAATCAAATGAATAAAGCTGAAAAGATTTCAAAGCTAATATTTCTGAAGGAAATGAAATCCAGAGAACAAAATTATGTCACCAAATGAGTAAATAGTGTCACATCATCAAGAAACTATCCACAAATAAGAAAAGTGGAATTAATTATCATAACTTGACAGAGCTATCAAAACCTGAAAAATAGGCTTCATGACAGCCTCTGGCACATTTAAACACAGTTATGATTGAAAATGAGTGTTAGGGAATATATCCTCTAATAGATACCTATTTCGAGAGAGGTCAAAAGAAATTATAGAAAGAGAAGGTATTGCCAAAGTCTTAATACTTATCTTCTATCTGAACTCTTCTGTTGACTCGTCATCCGATTCTAGATACTTCTTCATGTTCTAAGGATATCGAGAATCTTCGTCGTCGTCAAATCGTAGTAGCCTCGAAAGATTCCACCATAGAAGTTTGCAGCTTCCCGGAGTTCCATCCAGCTCACCACAACCATCTCGAACGAATGCGCTTATCTTAACTTACTCGTTGGCACTATATCCGATAGTCCAACAGGAACTCGATATGAGCTCAAACGTCCTCACATAGCTATACACACTCCTACACACTCTCGTTTCTAGTTTACTATAACCTCAGCTCTGATACCAACCTGTAACGCCCCCAAATCCGGGGTCAGAGGATTTGGTCGTCACTATAAAATCTCAATCCAAATTAACCTGTTAAATCAATAAATAAATGCCAGCGGAAGATAATTATCATTTATGACCCCAAACTAATCCAAGATCTTTTAAGGTTACAGTTCTAGAAACAAGATATCCAAATTCTACCAATAAATTTTCGCTTTCTTTTAAACTCTTTTCAATAAATTCCAACTCAAAACTAAACCCACTAGTATAACTTCGAATTGAAGTACACTAGACCCAAATAAAATATACAACTATAATATAATATAATATAAACAACTTTACACAATAAAACTTACACTAGTCCGCAAACCCTGGACCAACCACCTTCCCAAAAGCTTCTTCTTTGCTTCCTTTAATTACGCAGTTGAACAGCGCAAACTAATCCTCACTGGAGGTTAAATTTTAAAAAAACAGGCAAGTATGAGCGGAAGAAATACTCAGCAAGATCATTATAATATATATGGTTGTTTTGATATAAAACCGACATTTGGATCAGAGCAGAACATTTAAAATCATAATTGCTGAATCATAAAACTCTTTTTGATATTTTCAAGCGAAAGGCTTTAGCTATACTTTGAATCTTGACGAGAACAAAGCCCGTAATACAGTGTTTACGGAAATATCGTAAACCACCACAACAAGAAGAAGCAATGATTATGGATGAATCATAAACTTTACTCAAAACTCAACTCTTGATATTAATACTTATTTTGCTGTCATATCAAATTAGATATCAATACGAACTTTGATGCTCATAACACCCATATTGAAGTCAACACCAGTCATCTATACTAATACCACCTTTGATATTTAACAACAAACTAATTATTCTTAAAATCAGAAACTGAATCAAAGCCACAATTCACTTTTAATCCAAAACAGAATCAGTACTTTTAATTCAAAATAGAATCAGTTGATAAATCATTTATTCTATGATTCTCAAAATAATAAAGAAATTTAGATATCAATTTAGATTGGAACCAATAACATTTCATGCTGTTTCCGATGATCAGTCACGAAACAACACCGGTATCCCGCAGCCATACCGTAAATATAGGTACTACCCGTATCCCGAAGACATACGGTACCTATAGGGCGCCAGAAAAGGCATAACTAGCCTTGAAAGATATTACAGCTGGACCGATATCTCGATCACCTACGCTGTAACTAATAACCAGTAACCAATAACCATTCCAATCTTAAAAACCTTTTTTATTGAAAAAGGAGTCGAATCCTTCGACATCCTAAATAATTTTTATTCCCCCAATCACTTGGGCAGGAATTCTCGCAACAAAATCATCTTTCTCAAAATCCAAAACATTTATAAATCCAGTAATTTGATAAGTAAAAAATTTAACTATTCTGAACATAGAATAGCAGAGGGTACTTGCATAAACAGAATTATTTAATTCAGCGATATATAAAACATTTATCTATTACAAATTGAATAGGGAAAGCAATACTTGCATGATAAGATTTAAAATAAATATCACTTGAACGATAAGTGATGATAGGGATACTTGCCTTTGGGTTTTAGCAGTTAGTCACACTCGTAAAGACGCATCTATTCTGACATTCTGTCTTAAAACATCACCGTCCTTCTTTTCAACACTTGACTGATATGCTGCTCCTGCGATTGCTAGAAGCCAGTTATCCAATTCCATTCCATCTCACTCTTTATCCAACATCTTGTCTTGATCAAGTCAAATGATCCGCATCTATAATAAAAATATAGAACTTTAATTGTCTAATCGATAACCACTCGACGAACTACGCGTCAAAAGCCTATCGTCTACCCTTACGATAGCCCATACATAAATATAACAGACAAATACATGACCCTTGAACCACAAATGCACATAATTCACATAGCACGTAAGCACATAATCCACGTATCACATAATTCATATCACATATGACTCAATTCGTCAAAAGGTTTGACTCGATACGTTCAAAACTGAAATCAGGTCAATAATATGATTTATCGATCAAAAATCGACTCAAAATGATTCGTAAAACAAGCGACCTTTCGAAACAAAAGAATTCGGGTCTCGAAAGTATTTTTATTGAAAGAGGAATATTTTTCTGAGTCTGTACGCGTTCGTTTCGTATTAAATGGACGAATGGTTTATTTAATATGAATTTTTGAACATTTTTCGGAATTAAAACGGGTCTCCGAATCATTTAATAATTAAATAATAGGGCTCGAACACCCGAAAATAATTTTATAAAAATTATCGAGCCTAGAAAATAATTTAAACTAATATTTTAAAGCTCGAAACTATTTTTCAGAATTTTTAAATCAAAATAAATAATTAAATCTAATTAAATAATCAATTAAAATTAATTAATAACTAATTAAATTAATTAATCAATTAATATTTAAATTAATTGACTAATTAAATAATTAATTATCGACTAAAAATTAATTAACTAAATAATTTGGATTTATTTTTGAATTAAAATAATTGTCAGAATTAAAATAAATATTTTCAAAATAAAAATGAATTTTCAGAACTTAAAAATAAGATTTTTGAATTATTTAAAAAGGAAAAAAAGAAATCCAAAAACAGTTGATAGGAATAAGGTTTGGGGGAAATCAGATCAAAAGCGGGTCAGATCGAGAGTAAAACGGGTTGGACCGGGTCAAGGAAACGGGTCACCGGAAAACAAGAACATGGACCGAAATCTGGAAAATCAGAAAACCGGCCACCGGAGCTCCGTTTTCCGGCCAGGCTCCGTTCATGGGTATAACGCCTTAGACCAAGTTCGTTTCTATGCCAAATTCGCTTAATACGATACCAGCATCTCTGAACTAACAATTACAGTTACCAACGATCAAGAATTCAACAACTCCGGCCAAAAATTCGAGCAACGCCGGTGAGCTTGAGTAAAATCAGGCCAGACCCCAAAACGTCACCAAATTTAACGTTATATATAAGAAATTGAAGCTTATCAAACATACAATCTAACCTATGTAATCATATTAACAATTACTCACCAATAAGAACAGAAAATCAACTCAAAAATTCAACAATTTTTATGAACTCGAATATGCCACTCCAGGAATCGTTTGATACACTAGAATATATGAATCGATAGCAAATTTGACAAAGAAGCTTAATCAAACATCAAAACCACCCCATAACCCTTAAATCAAAAAGCCCCAATTCGACTTATAAACCCTAGAAATCGGGTTTGAAAATTACCAGTCGTTTGATCAAATTGATGGCAGAATATGATAGAGAGGATCAAGGGCTTCAAATCGGATATTCATACTTGTGATTTGGACCACAGAATCATTCCCAAATCTAATTTGATCTTCAAGAACAAATCAAAACCCTAACCCTAGTTCTTGAGAGAAAAATCTATTTTTCTGAAAAATAAAATAAAAACTGATTTTTAATACTAATTATTAAATTAAAAAAAACTATTTATACTTATAGAATATTGGTACGCATTGGATCATATTGGATTGATAAATTTGTTGCTTAGCCGCTAAGTAACTGCTAAACGATTCGAAAATAGATTACTTAGCCGCTAAGTAACTATTAAAACGATACAATTTAATACCAGGATTGGATAATTATTAAAACCGAGCTTTTTATAAAACACCATATACGAAAATAATGTAAAATATCTCGTCTCTCCAGATTACGGGTTTTTATTGATTACCGAAATGATTGTCGTATCGAAAATATTGTGTCGGGTCGCGCACGGGTCAAACCGTAATCCGGATCGAAAAAGTCAAAACACGGAAAATGTCCGGAATTACCAGATTAGGTTAGGAAGGAGTTTTCAGAAGAGTTTCGGGTTGTATAAACGCAAAAACAGTTGAGGTTGGAAGATTCCCGGCTTTATAAAATAATTTTGGTAGTTACTCAGAAAATAATCAATAATTCATAAATCATTATAAAATCATATAACAGTCCAAAAATTACCAGAAAAATATCACAATTATCTATATTTCATTCTGAGCACATAAAAATTACAAATACTCAAATAATATCACATATAAACACCCAAACATCAATTCCAATTATCAGATAATTCACTAAAATTCACATAAAATCACATAAATAATTCCAAATAATTATAATAATAATATTTGAAAATATGGAATATTACATAAAGTATAAGTATTTTGATTTTTAATATGTCCAGAATAAAGTATAGATAATTATGGTATTTTTCTGGAAATTTTTGGATTGTTATATGATTTTATAAGGATTTATAGATTTAATAATTATTTTCTGAGTAATTATAAAACTATTTTATAAAGTCGGGAATCGTCAAATTTCAACCGTTTTTGCGTTTTTACAACCCGAAACTCTTCGGAAAACTACTTCCTAACCTAATTTGATTATTCTTAACATGTTTCGTGTTTTGACTTTTTCAATCCGGAGTACGGTTTGACCCGTACGATTCCCGACGCAAAATTTTCGATACGATAATCATTTCGGTAGATCAATAAAACCTGTATTCTCGGGAGATGGGATATTTGTACATTATTTTCTTATAGGGTGTTTTATAAGAATCTCGGTTTTGATAATTATCCAAATTTGGTATTAAATTGTATCGTTTTAATAGTTACTTAGAGACTAACTAATCTATTTTTGGATTCGATATATAAGTGTAAATTCAGTATTAAATTTCAGAATATTTCAAAAACCATGAAACTCATATTTTTTTAAGTTTTGAATATTTAGAGAATTTTAAAATTATTTCGGAAAATTTTTGGATTATAATTACCCGCACGTTTGTTAGTTAAATCGTAAAATGTGGGTCGGATGCACAATTCAAAAATATTTTAAAAATTATGAAAATGTTATTTTATTAGTTTATATATATATTCTGAGAATTTTAGAAAATATTTCGGTTTTATAAAAATTATTGGGCCAGGCCCCTATCAGGACGTCAAACCCCACAAAAATTGTATTTTCATTTTTATAAAATCGTGGGACTTTTAAATATTTTATATTTTCAGATTTTTGGAATATTCATAATTTTTGAGGAATTTGATATAAATTTTATATTTATTTGATTAAATATTATTGTTATTCCCAAACAATCTAAACAAGAATTACAGAAGGGGGGTTGAATGGCTACTTTTCAATTTTTAAGAACAGTTCTTCAATAAATATATATAGTTGTGTTTGATTTAGCAATGGTGCGGAATAAAAGAAGTATAGAAATCAAAGCACAAAGTATTTAAATACAAGTACTTAAAAACTTTCTGGTGGATTGAACTTTTCCACCAGAGATATATATATTTAGTAGAGAACTCTGTGTTACAGAATTGTACACAGCTGCTTACAAGTTGAATCTACAAAATCCAGAGAAATTCTTTACAAATTCTGCCTTATCTATTTCTCTGGTAAATTGCTTGCTAACTTGGATACTATTCAACTTGCTACCCATGGTATATATATCACCATGTTACATGAATAAAAAGACAAGATAATAAGACAAACTATTTCAAGTCTAATTTCATGCTGATACACTTCTCTTTCCAGCATCTTTGAATATATTCAGTTTAACATGAAAATGGAAATGCCTCTTTGTTCTCTGAAACCTGAATTAGGCTGCCATATTCTATTTGCATACAATCAACGCATGTGACTGTCAAGTCACTATCAACTGCTCTTTTGAATTTAATCATCCGTTGAAACTTTGATTGATCATTCGTTGAAACTCCGTTTGATCATCCGTAGAAACTTATGTTGATCATCCGTTGAAGCTTTGTGACTCATCCGTTGAGACTGTCTTCTTGGCAGTTTACTCTATTTTATTTATACAAGATTACAAGGCATCTAATATTTATAATTAACCATCCTATCTTGCATATCAATCTAGTAGTCAACATTCTACAACATCTAGTTCACTAAGCCATTTAAGTATGCAAAAATGTACTACTAATCTTATTGTTACATAAGCTACTCTTTCAACGGATATTGAAATGATCATCCGTTGAAAGCTACAATTACACTTAAATAAAATCTACTAAGTGTTTTGTTCAAGTTATCATCAAGTGCACATCATATTCTTAACAATCTCCCCCAATTTATGTCTACTGGAATTGTAGCCATAAATTAAGAGAAACTTGATGATAACAAAACACGAAAAATTTGTAAAGTGTCCTACATATCATTTTCAAGGTGCTCCTTTAGACTGAGCAAATTTAGATCATTTCCTTGACTGCCTTGATTTCTTTCCCAGCTCCACATCATTCTCTTCAATCTGATATTGGAATTATCTGAAAAATTCTGATTCATCCTCATTTTTCTGATCCAGCTTTTCTTTCATCTCCTTGAGAGTTTCATTACTTGCAATCTTTAGCTGATCTTCCAATCTGAAGAATCTTCTGATGTATTTTTCATCCTTGAATTCCATAATCCAATATGGCCTCAAATGCACCATATCTCCAGTAAAAGGGATTGTCAATACTCTTGGAAGTGCATTTGGTCCTCTCCAACTATTCCTTATCTCCTCAATCTTGTTTAGTGCCATTTTCTTGGAAACTATATTAAATCCAAAGTTTTTCTTGATTGCAGAGCAGATGGTCACTAAAGTGGAATAACCTTCATTGAGAATTCTGTGAAGTGGCCATGTAATCTCTTTACCACCCTTGTACCTGAAGACTAGTCTCTCTGGAAGGTGCATGTAGGCATCAATAGCTCTAACTTCTTCTAGCTTATCCAGATAGAGATTTATGTCTGAAAATTCTTTGATGTCACATATGTAGAGTTGATCTCCCTTGTTGACATTAAGATTGGGTTTGGCCACTTGCTTGGATTGAAGCTTGACAAGCTTGATTGTTTTGACTACTCTTTTCTTTGTCTTCCTTTATTTGGCAAAGATTGGAAGATTTAGATCAGGAAGAGGAAAGTTGTCCCAATCTATAGGTTCATTATTAGGAACAATAGGTTCACCTTGAAAGGTGATGTTAGGATCAACCTTGAATTCAGCCTCTTTCACAGTAGGTATGGCTGGTTGTCTTGAAGTTATAGATTGGGTTGACCTGTAGTCTTCTTTATCTTCATTGAAATCTATCTTCCTCTTTGCATGGATTTTCTATCTAAACTTCCTCTTAGTCTGCTTAGGTTCTACTTTCTTTCCTTCATTCAGATCTTCAGTTATCACAACAGGCAATGTAACTTCTGTGGTTGCAGGCTTCTTGGCTAGGTTCTTGGATTCTAAAGCAGCTAGCTTTTGTTGTTGTTTAAGCCTCACCTTTTCTTCTTTCTTAGCCTCTGCAAACTGTGGATGTCCAGCCACTACACAAATTAGTTTACCATTCATGTAGATCTTAACAATTCTATTTTTTTGACAATGTGTCTCTGGGTACTTTGGATATGGCAATAGACCTTGTAATCAGCTTCTTTTTATCTGCCTAGGGGTTTTATAAGATAAGTCCAGTGTATTTTAGTCTGAATTCTTTGGATAATTTCTTTTTGGCTTTAAAATTACACTGGCCTTTGGAGACTTGCTTGATGAGGTTTGACCCCTTTTCATGTTCCCCAAGCTCATTTCATTAACTAAAATTTGTCTCAATTGAGAGAAGTGAGAAAAGGCCTTGTCTTGCTTCCCAACTGGACCAAATTTCTTCTTGATATTTTCATAAAACTTCTTCCATTTAGCATCCAGCTCTTGCTCAACTGCTGCAACATCAAGTTTTAGATTTTTCATCTAATTCCAACTTAGCAGCTGCTATCTTGATCAGATCAATGCTGTCCAAGGCTGGTGGCTTAAGGAAAGCAATTGATGGCACAATCACTTTACGAACTTGAATGTTTAGCACTTTCTCCCCCTCGCTTGTTGACTCCCCTTGGATAACTGGAATTATAGAATCTTTCTCCCCCTTTTTGTTAGCATCAAGTTGAGTGGAGACTGAGGTTTGTGCAGCCACTAGTTGTTGTAGCAGACTGGTCTGAGTTTCCTGATGTGCAAATATCTTGGCCACTGATTTCTCCATATTTATCAGTCTTGAATCCATGGCCTCAACTTTCCTGTTCAGATCAGCTTCCTTTCTGAGCTTTTGAGCTATTTCTGTCATTGTGGTGCCTGGAAGCCTAATATCCAACCTTGCTACAAAGTCTTGTTTGACTTCAGAAATTTCTTGCTTGAGTGCATCCACATTCCGACTTTGTTGGAGAGCGTGAATCTTATGCAATTGTAGAGATTCCAGGTGAGTTATGAGTAACCTTTTGGTGTTGGCAGTAGTGGATGCTTGAGTTGTTATTTGGGTGTTATGGATAAGCTTGAATAGTGTGGATTGGAGATGTGGATAAGAGCATTCCTTGTGCAGCATCCATGATGGAGTTTCTGCATCTCCCCCTATGATCATGCCTTATATTTCATCATCATCCTCACCGTCATCCCCAAATGGATCTTCAGAAAATTCAAAGTCATTACCAGCTGTGGAGGGCATGGCAGTTATAGCATCATTTTCTCTTTGCATAGAGGCAATTGTGTGCATCAGGTTTAAAATTATTTCAGCAGCCACATTGTCCAGTTCAACTAAGACTTGATAAGATGGAACAGGGTGAGTAAATGCCTCAGCTTCATAAGAAATAGAGTCTAAGACAACTTGATAATCTTGCTGAAATAGTTATTTCTTTTTAGCTTCATTGACATCCATTAACTCACTAACAATGGGCTCTTCCCATTCTTCTGTACCTATTTTTCTCTCATTTTCTCTTTGTTTTTGCATCAAGGGCTCCCCTTGGCTTCCCACCCTCACACCCCCACCTTCACCTACTAAGGCGGGACTCCACTCACTCACTTTTGCCAAGATGGAAGAAATAGCTTACAGATTTTCACTCTTTTCCTTTCCTTTTGCCTGAGAGCAACTCAGCCTCTCACTCTGTTCATTCCCTTCCCTCAATCCTAAGAGTGACTGTACAACCACGAAATCATCTGCACTTGTAACATTTGTTAAAGTTGAAGTTGTGCAGTGATATTCAACGGATGAGGAACATCCGTCAAAGTAGTAGTTGGAAGTGTCAACGGATGACTGTTATTAAGCACATCCATCGAGATACAATCACTAGTCGACGAATGAACAATATCCGTCGAGATAGTAGAAATGATAGAGTTTGGAGTAGAGACTATTGTAGAATCTGTGGTGATTGATTTGAGATTTTGCACAGTATTCTCAGTAGAATCAGAAAGAAAAGGCAAGTGAGCCAACAAATAATCTAAAAGATGATGCTCACTTGCTGTAGATTTTGGCTTCTCCATGAGAGTTAGAGATGGAGAATCAGGAATTGATGTATGAATCATATCAACATCCAGAGAATTTATGGGTGAGTTTGGTGTGTTAGGTGCTTCTATAATTAAAGATTTTGGTTGTGACTCCACATTTATTGGAGCCACATTAACCAGACTTTGAGAAGGTGCATGAACTGAGTCTTTGACTACAGTAGGCACAGTGTGTGCACCCTGTGTATCCCCAATGGTTTTTGATTTCTTCTTTCCGACATAAGGCTAGGGTGAGCTTGTGTCCCTAACCCTCTTAACCTGTGCTCTTGGCCGAGGGCTTTGTTCAATAGTCACATCCTTTTGGGAGGATGTAACTAGCAACGAGCTTGTATGCTTGTTAAGCACTATAGTTTGTTGGGAAATTGTAGCGTGGCTAGGTTGGGATGCACTCACCTCTCCATCCTTATTCTTAGGGCTTCTTTGATGTTCACCCTATCCCTCACCAGTCTCACTTCTCTTCACACTCCCCTCTTGGCTTTTGTAGATTTTACAACTAGTTTCTGTTGAGAGAAACTAGAGGGGGCTTTCTTTGACTTGGATTTGGAGATTTTTGGTTTTGTGGCTTGGGTAGGCATCTGTTTGGTCACTGTCACAGGGGCCATGGCCACAGTTGTTTACAAAGAAGTGATGGGTTGGAAAGTAGTAGGGACAAAAATATTTACCTCACTTACCTGAGGCAGTTCCATGATTGGCATGTACACAAGAGTAACATTGTGACGGCCTCAACCCCGGGGTCAGGAGTTGACGTCACCAAACACAATTACCAAAATATAAAAAACAAGATTATTATTAAAATATACTAACTTGACCCCAAACAAAGATCCGATCCAGGTTCAAGTATGATTCAGGTTCACATTATTACAAACCATTATTCAACATCTACACACTCTAACTTTATTCAGCAACTCATCAGACCTCATGGTCTGATGCAAACTACCTCAGAGGAGCCGGGTCTTGAAGGGGCGGGAACACGGGTATGTCTGACTGGTCTTCTAGGCATCTGAAAGATATACATAACAGTTTGCAAGGGTGAGCATAATCGCTCAGCAGTACCAACATATGAATAACGGAATAAAAACAGTAATGTAACAATAATAGGAACAGAGCTGTAATCATGTTATCAACATTATATAATAAAAATCGGAGATAACTGGATATCACTGACTATCATGCTTTATCAAAACAACATAATAGTGTGTTGTATAAGTACCAGAGTCCAATTTTAGCATGATATTCACATTTATAAAACCGCTGTATCAACTACTTATACCCTTACGGGAATCACAAATCCAAATCAGATACGTAACGGATATGTGAAGACAGCTGATCAGGCTATCAATACCAGACCGCTCTAACTGCCATCCCATTTACCTGTTCCGAAACTCAAATACTAGCTAGGTCTCTGACTTGCTGGACTAATCAGTTATAATTGGTGCGCAACCGAATTAGCCTCTTACGCCACCTCAATAGGCCTACTCTGCCCCCAATGTATCCCATATCTGATCGTTTTATCCAGTTTTCAAAACACTTGTACCTATCTCATTTCAAAATCATTCATTTTACCAGCACACATATAAAATCCATTTCGCAAATCATTTCATTCGCGATACGTACCTTTCAAAGTTACTTTTCCCCAAAACAATTTGAAAACAGTGATTTATAACTACGGGGATACGTAACTTAAAACATTTCTATTCCATTACGAGAATAAAACATTTAGCTATTCATACGTACTGAACCATAAAAGAATGGTCAGGGGTACTTGCCTTGCAACGATTTATGAAATCCTAAGTAGCTTTCACGCTGACTTCGGTCCTGGGGAAACTCGACTGGGATCTACAAATATGGAGTACCCTAATCAGTTATACCGACATGCTTGATATCCTCAAATCTTAATAACCCAATCCGATAACCCGACTCGTATAGTTATTATACACATAATCACGTAATCCAAACACAAATAGGGGTAACACGTATAATATAAATACGTACGTTTACAAATACATTTTTAGAAAATTTTGACAGCAACTCCTTTGTTTATAAGCCTACCCGTTGATTATACTCGATGTCAACAATCACAACAATCCACAACATCAAGTTCACCATTCTCATATCACTTATATCACAACACCATTCATATTTAATTATTTAAGTCTGAAAATACTTTACGTGAATCATTTTAGTTATTTTGTAAAATTTAGGACTCAGATCAGCGTCATCACCGTCCACCGTTGACTCACCGAAGTTCATCGTCAATGGCGGTATAATTTATTGGCGCCCGATATAATACGGGTTCCCAAATAAATTACGCCGATTAAAATAATTTTCCCGCAATGAAAATTTTTATATCACGAATATTATTCATTTATTTTCCTGCTAGAAAAGAGGAAATTAATTTTATAAAAATATCAAGCCCAACTGAAAAATCTCAACCCAACAGGACAGCCCAAAAAAAGGCCCAACTGCAAGCCCAACAACACAGTCCAAGCAACACAGAGAAGCATAGCACCACCGCCACCATCACGGCCAACGTACACATAGCACAATCACACACGTACACCGCACGAACACACACACACACACACATCATAATACACACACACACACATCACAAATATATACATACATGTACATACATAACAACAGCAAGGGGTATTGACTGAGAACCGAACAAGACAGCCGAAAATAGTTACCGGTAGGGTAAACTGGAGAAATGGCCGGAAAAGCAATAGGGCCGCCACGGAGCGGACACAGGAAGAAGAAGAAATAAAAGAGAGAGGAAAGAGAATAGAGACACTGAACAACGAGAGCGAGAGGAGAGCAGGAGAGACAATGAGCCGAGAATAGGGATGAAGGGGGGGGGGGTTATTAATTTTTATTGGTAAAAATTATACAGCTGCCACGTATCAAACAAATGAGGAAAAGTAAACACGTGTCCTGAAATAATGTCTTGCCCCGAAAAATCTGAAATTAACGAATTTAGGTGTACGAAAAATGATTTCAAAAAATTATAAAAATAATATCAAAATGTCATAAATATCCCGAAGTTTACAAAAACATAAATTTCGAAATTTTTAAAATAATTTTTAAGGTGCATTTTGTACCTTTTTTTTAACAAATAACGAAACGACGCGTGGGTGAAACGAATCCCGAAAATTTCCAAAATAATTTTAAAATTCTCAGAATAATACGAACTTAATAAAATATAAGTTTCATGATTTTTGAAGATTTCGTGAATTAAATATGGATTTTACAAATAAACACACTCAGAAAATCATTTAAAAATAAATAATTAGTAAATAATTGATTTCTCTGTTTTATAAAATCCCAAAAATAATTATTGAAATTATAAAATTATAAAACTAATTTTAGAAATAATCCAAATATTTATGGAATTAAAACTGTAATAAAATCACTTTTACAAGCGAAATAAAATCGTATAACTCACTACTAAATCACATAATTCAATCCTCATATTAACATATCACAAATAAATAAGTAACAATCAACAAATGCTGCCAAAAATCAATACACACATTTATTTAATTATTTAAACCTTTATTACACTTTGAAAATATTAAAAATAAAAGAATATACACGAGTCGTTATATCCTTTCCTTCTTAAAAAGATTTTGTCCCCAGAATCTGACTTAGCTAAACAAATGAGGATATTTATCAAGCATGTCTGACTCTAATTCCCAAGTAGACTCTTCTACTCGAGGATTTCTCCACAAGGCTTTCACTATAGGAATCGATTTATTCCTAAGGACTCGTTCTTTACGGTCTAGGATTTGGATCGGTTGTTCCACATAGGACAAATCTGGCTACAACTCAATCGATTCATACTCTATAACTTGATTCGAACTAGGGATATAGGGCTTCAACATAGATACGCGGAACACATTATGAATATGCTGCCACTGCGGTGGTAATGCTATCTCGTAAGCAACCTTTCCCACTTTCTTCAAAACCTCAAAGGGTCCTATAAATTTGGGGATAAGTTTTCCTTTCTGACCAAAATGCACTAATCCTTTCCAAGGTGATACCTTTAGTAACACCAGAGCTCCTACCTCGAAGTCCATATCCATCCTATGCAAATCTGTATACTTTCTCTGTCTATCTTGGGCTGTTTCTAACATTTTCTGAATCAACACTATTGCATCTCTGGTTTGCTGAACCAACTCGAGACCTAACACTTTCTTCTCTCCTACTTCATCCCAATATAACGGTGATCTACACTTACGTCCATACAAAGCTTCGTAAGGAGGCATCCCGATACTGGCATGGTAACTGTTATTATACGAGAACTCAATCAAAGGTAGGTGTTCATCCCAATTACCCTTAAAATCCAAAACACAGACTCTCAACATATCCTCTATGGTCTGAATTGTTCTTTCACTTTGGCCGTCCGTCTGAGGATGATAAACGGTGCTCATATTCAACTTTGTTCCTAGGCACTCTTGGAATTTAGTCCAGAACCTGGAGTTAAATCTCGGGTCTCGATCTGACACTATAGACATAGGCACTCCATATTTGGTAACTATCTCATTCAAGTATAATTTAACTAGCTTTTCCAATGAATACCTTTCATTGATCAGAAGAAAATGCGCTGACTTAGTCAATCTGTCAATGATTACCCAAATAGCATCATGATTTGCTCTTGTCCTTGGCAATCCTACTACAAAATCCATAGCAATCTCTTCCCACTTCCACTGAGGAATCTCCAAAGGTTGTAACAATCCGCTTGGTCATTGATGCTCTGCTTTCACTGTTTGACATACGTGACACTTCCTAACCCAATTGGGAATATCCTTTTTCATTCCTTGCCACCAAAAGTTTCTCTTCAAGTCTTGGTACATCTTAGTACTACCGGGGTGGATAGAAAACCTAGAGTTATGCGCTTCGTGTAACACTTCATTCTTCAATTCCGTTACATTAGGAATCCAAACTCTGGATGAAAATCTATACAAACCTTGATTATCTTTTTGAGTACACAACTCTTCTCCCGTTAAAGTATCCGATTCTTGTTCCATAACTCCTTCTTGACACCTTTTGATCTTTTCCATCAATGCCGGCTGGAAGGTAACTTCATATAGTTGCTCTTGACTTCCACTAGGTACTCGAACCTCGATCTCCATTCTTTCCAAGTCTTGTGATAGTTCTTCCGCAATCTTAATCATATTAAACCTTTCTTTTCTACTCAAGGCATCAGCCACCACAATGGCTTTACCTGGGTGATAATTAATCGAACAATCATAGTCCTTGATCAGTTCCAACCACCTTCTCTGTCTCATGTTCAAATCCTTCTGCGTGAATATGTACTTCAGGCTCTTATGATCTGTATAAATATCGCATTTCTCTCCATACAAGCAGTGACGCCATAACTTCAGAGCAAACACTATAGCCACCAACTCAAGGTCATGAACTGGATATTTCTTCTCGTGAGGCTTTAATTGTCTGGAGGCATAAGAAATAACTTTGTCATACTGCATTAGCACACAACCCAAACCTTTTAAAGAAGCATCACTATAGATCACAAAGTTTCCCGTATCATCTGGCAATGCTAATACTGGAGCCGTCACTAATCTCCGTTTCAATTCATGGAAACTTTCTTCACACTTTTCCGTCCAAATGAACTTCTCATTCTTCCTGGTCAACTTGGTTAATGGGGATGCAATCTTCGAGAAATCTTTCACAAACCTTCGATAATATCCCGCTAATCCAAGAAAACTTCTTATTTCTGTCGATGTCTTCGGTTGCTCCCACTTTGATACGGCTTCAATATTTACTGGGTCTACTTTGATACCTTTTTACTCACCACATGTCCAAGAAACTGTACTTCTGTCAGCCAAAACTCACACTTAGAGAACTTCACATATAATTGTTTTTCTCTTAACTTCTGAAGAGCAATCCGTAGATGCGTTGCGTGATCTTATGGATTCTTTGAATATATGAGGATGTCATCAATAAATACAATAACAAACTTATCCAGATACTCCTTATACACCCTATTCATTAAATCCATAAAAGCCGTTGGCACATTCGTCAATCCAAACGACATCACTAGAAACTTATAGTGGCCATACCTTGTTCTGAATACAGTCTTGGGAATATCTTCGAGATTTATCTTCAATTTGTGGTAGCCAGATCTTAAGTCAATCTTTGGGAAATAACATGCTCCCTTAAGTTGATCAAACAAATCGTCAATGCATGGCAAAGGATACTTATTCTTTATCGTCAACTTGTTCAACTCTCTGTAGTCAATGCACAATATTATACTTCCATCCTTTTTCTTCACAAATAGCAATGGAGCACCCCACGAAGAAACACTGGGTCGAATGACTCCCTTATCCAATAGTTCCTGAAGTTGTTTAGCCAATTCTTTCATTTCCATTGGGGCCATCCTATATGGAGCCTTAGAAACTGGTTCAGCTCCAGGTATCAAATCAATGGAGAACTCTATCTCTCGATCAGGTGGCAATCCTGGTAACTCTTCCGGGAAAACGTCAGGGAATTCTCTCACTACGGGAATCTCATCCAAAATAGGGTTCTCTTTCTTCGTATCCACCACATGAGCCAAATACGCCTCACATCCTTGCCACAACAATCTCTTTGCTTGCATTACTGAAAGGAACTTTTTATCCTGCCTCTGCCCTTGGTAGTTGATCCTTTTATTATCTGGGGTATACATAACAACTCTCTTTTTCTTACAGTCAATATTCGCCTTATATAGAGACAACCAATCCATACATAAAATAATATCAAAGTCTCCCAACTCAAAAGGTATTAAGTCAACAGGGAACATATATCCTGAAATCTCTAAGGAACATCTAGGACAAAATTGACTACGGGCACTTTATCTTTATTAGCCACTTCTATGGTCAAAAGTTCTTCTAAATCTTCTAACATTAATTGCATTTTATTCACACAATTCACATATATAAAAGATTTGGACACTCTCGAATCAAACAAAACGTTAACAGGTACGAAATTAAGAGAAAGCGTACCTGTAACCACATCAGAATCATGAACTGAAGATTTCTTGGTCATCTTAAAAGTCCTAGCTCTAGCAGTACTGGTTGCTGGTCCTTGGGACACACTCCTTCCAGCATTACCTTGGGTCACTGACTTGCAATTCCTAGTTATGTGTCCCACTTTGCCGCAACTAAAACAAGTTACTCCTTGAATCTCAGACTTACACTCCGTGGAATAATGACCTTTCTGTCCACACTTAAAACAGTTGATATTTTCTCGGTACTGTCCATTGTGCTTCTTCCCACATGTCTTACAATCAACCACTGGCTTACTAAACCTCGTCGGGGCAGAATTAACTGAAGTAGTACTGGGTCTAACCTGGGGAAAATTCTGCCTCTTGAACCTCTTATTCTTATTCTTTCCATACTAGCGCTGGAACTTCTGACTTGCTATTCCTGATTCTGACCTAGCAGGTCCACTTTCAAATTTCCTTTTCTTCTCACCCTGCTCCTTTGTAGCTAACCTCTGATCACTTTCTATCACTAGGGCAGCCTGGACTACCGAAGTATATGTCTTGAGTTATAAAGCTACAACTCCACTCCTTATTTCTGGCTTCAACCCTTGTTAAAACTGCTTCGCTCGTTGAGCTTCCGAACTCACATATTCCGGTGCTATACGGGCTAACTCCGTAAACTTCGCTTCATATTCCGTAACACTCCTATCTCCTTGTTTCAATTCCAAAAATTCCATCTCCATTTGACTCTAGAGATAGTCTGGAAAGTATTTTTCCAAAAACAACTCTGTGAATCTGGCCCATGAAATAGGACCTTCTCCTTCTAGGGCTCGCGTAGATTCCCACCAATAATTCGAATTATTCTTCAAAAAATAGCTAGCATAATCTGTCTTTAAATCCTCACTCATCTTGGTGAGCGCAAACGCCTTTTCCATCTCCTTCAACCATATCCTGGCAGCAACATTATCTACTTCTCCTTTAAACTCTGGGGGCTTTACTGCCTGAAAAGACTTAAAACTAACACCCTGATTTGTCCCCCTCATCTCATGCTGCTGCTGGATTTGTAGTTGCTGCTGTTGGATTTGCTGCTGTTGTTGCTGTATGAGCTGTTGTTGTTGTTGTTGTTGTTGCTGCTGCTGCTGGAATTATTGTTGCTGTTAGGCCAGCTGTGTAGACTGTTGACGTAACAAGTTCATCAATTCACTCATGGAAGGATCCCCAGCAGATCCGTTATTGGGTTGAGAGTATCTCTTTAGTGGCATCTCCTGAAACATAATAGTCATATATAAGAAAATGGATTGCTCCAAGCAATTTATATTTATGCGTCACGAGAGCGTTGCCACTAAGACAATATCCTCATCCCCAGTTTAATTGGATCCATCCTGAGTGAATGATTATAATCTAAAAAATGCCAGCAATAGAAGCAATAATAATAATAACAACAATAATAATAACAACACACCATATATAAAAGTTGAACTGTAACGACCGAGGAATTACGCTTGTATTATATTATAATAATAATAAATTATGTGTATTATTATGTGATTAAATGTGTTAAGTCGTTGAACCCTAACTGCTATGTGTTATGTGTTGGTTGTTTTGATCAAAACGTGTTTTGAATATTTATTGAGCGTTCTATCGTCAGTTATATATATTATATCAAAACCTGTACAGCTCAAAACTATGTTTTAAAAGCCCGTATTTCAAACAAAATCATTCGCCCTATTTTGCCAAAAATGCCCTATACCGTATCGCTATTCTGAACCCCTAGACGTTTTACCAATTGCCCTTTTTCGCGAAAAACGACTTTTTCCGGACCCCTTCGGGTACCAAAAACCCCACAAAAATCACATTTTTATTTTTATAAGATCATGAAATTATCATACATCATTTTTCTTTGCATTTTTGTAATATTCACAATTTTTGGGAATTTTTAGCATTTATTTTGTATTTATTGGATATTTAAAAATTAATTATTAATACCCAAAAATTATAAAAATTGGGGCCAAATATTTTTATTAGGAGTGTAATTAGCCCCTTAATTTTTATTTAGGGGTATTATTTTTACTAGTATAAATAGCTGAATTATTGTTAATTATTAGTTAATTAATTATTAAAAAAAAAAATCAGAAAAAATAGAAATTAGAGTGTTGGTGAAGTTCTTGTTCTTGAAGGAGGGTGAAGATCAAATCGTGATTGTAGGAGATTCACTGAACCACTGAAATTGCTCTAGTAACCAAAATCATCCCCGTGAAGAGACGAATCTAGTGATATCAATAACATCAACTGAGGTTTGTTAAATCTTAAAATCGATTTTTATGTTCTTGACATGAATTTCGGTTTTTGATTTTGAAGAATCGTTTGATTGTTTAGTTGATTCAGTTAGTTTTATTGAAGTCTTAGGAGTGATTTCATGTATTTACTTTGATTTTATAACCCCTGGAAGGTGATGCACGAGTTCTTGGTTTTTGAAATTTTTGATTTCGTTTTCGTTGAATTATAGATGTTATTGATTGATTTTAACTATTAGGAATGATTATAGAAGTCTGTAGATTTGATTTGAGATGAATTTTGCGAAGTTTGGTTGTGATTCCGGGTAGGGAGTAGTTTTCCGATGAACTCATCGGAGGAGCTCGGCTTTTGGCCGGAGATGGCGATGGGGTGGTGACAGGAGGGTGTTGACGTCGTGGGGAGATTGCTGCAACACAGGAGAATCGAACGGAGTCAAAAAGGAGGAGAAACGATGATCAGGAGGCTCGTTTTTCGCCTCGCCGGAACCCGTCGCCGTCACCGGATTCTGGGACGGTGACGGCTGTTCTTCGTGACCCGATAACCGAGGACGACCCGGTTTCCAACCCGGTTTCGACCCGGTTTCGATCCTGAAAACCCATAACCCAATTCTCTGTTTATGTTTCTGAAAATAAATTATTTACTTTTAGTTTATAAAACAGAAAATTAGTTTTATAAATTATAAAAAAAAAATCAAATAAAAATCAAACTATAATTCTGAAAAAAATATAATTAATAATTTCAGAATTATTTTAGTAATTTAGAAATTCGAATTTATTTATTTATTTATTTATTTATTTATCTAATTATTTATTAGTTATCTAATTAATTAATAATTAGGTAATTAATTAATAATTAGGTAATTAATTAATAAATAAGGATTAAATAATATGATTAATAATCCGATAATTAGTTAAATATTATGAGTAACTTGTACTTATTCGAATAGTGATTCGATAATTAAAATTATGATTCGAGCGATAGTTTATTCGAAGAATATCGTAATAATTATCCGTATCATATAATTAAATACCGATAGTTAAATAACTATTAATCGTATAGTTATAGTAATAATATAATAGCTCGATAATTATGTAAGGATTGTGAGTAACTCGTATTTATACGAGTAATTGATCTTGAGTTAGATTATGATTCGAGTAATAATTAATGATTCGATAAATAACGTATCAGTTAATTGTATCGATTGATTATTTGTAAATAATCGATCTGATCGAGTAAGCGTTAATAATTAGTAAATAAGTGTAGTAAATTGTAATTAATCCTAATAATTAGGGATTAATTATTTTAAAATGTAATAAATATTAAATAATTATCTAAAAATATAATTAAGGATTATTTAATTATAATTAATTATTTATAATTAATTATTAATTAATTAAATCTTATTTAATTCATAATAATTCAACCGTTAGTCTGATTCGAGCGAAACGAAGACCCCTGGACTCAGAAAAATGAGACGAATCCAATAAAAATAGTTGTAAGTTATAATTTCTTCTGAAAGAAAGTGGTTTGGTGATAATTGATAGTTCGTAGGTCCTAGTAGGGGTATAATTGAGCTGAATAAATCCCGAAAAATTATAATAAAATCAGATAAGACTAGTAATACAGGTATAAGCCTAGAATTGATTCTAAAAATAATTATAAATCTAGAAATTAATTATGTGCTTTACGTGCTACGTGCTTTATGTGATTATATGAATAGATGTGTTGTATAAATGTATGTATATATATATGCGAGTCAGATAGAAACGCATGGGTAGACTGATAAGGTTGCGTTATATCAATTCAAGATACACGTATGTAGTAAATTATCTAAACACCTATCTTTCCATGATTTGTTCAGTGTTAGCAAGGCAGAGCAAGCTAGGGTCAGAAGGCAGTGAGTTAAACCAGGTTAAGTACGCGCAAGGCAAGTTTTTCCCCTATTCTAAATTCAGAATAGTGAATTATAATTCTTTTCTCATATCAGTTATCTTTGATAATCATTGTTCATATACACTGTTACCCATTTATTATCACTTGTTCCATTTCATTTCAATTCTTGATTTACCCAATTTATTGAATTCCCTGTTCATATTTCAATTCCTTTACCCTTGTTACCTATAGTCTGGTATATCCTGGTGTTGGGGTATATCAATAGCATTCCGATTATTCCGTATGCTAAGCCTTGGACTGGATGGTTACTTTACGGGCTGGGTTTTACCCAGACCATTATTTAATAGGCCATAGTTGCCTGAGTACTCCTAATGTTGGTTGGGTCTATGCAGTTGGGTATAGATCCGCACTATATTCTGACTGATCAGCAGGTTATAGTGCATATGTTGGTTCTTGTTCCAGTCTTGTTCATTTGGCACTCGCCAGTGTTGGCAAATTATTATCATATACAGATACAGATGGTTGTTACAACCAGCAGCTTATTGTTTCTCTCATTTCTCATTCTCTATACTATATATATATTTTTGCAGGCTTGTTGAGCAATTTTGGCTCATCCCTTTTTATTGTTACTCCTATTGTTTTACAGTTAAGGTAGAGAATGAAACCCATCAGGACCCGCATAGTCAAGAAGCGAGTCAAGCAGCGGGACCCTCTTATACCAAGAGTGTTCCTTCCTATTTCCGAAGAGAGTTTTGAAGTGCCAGATCAGGTGTAGCAGGATAAGTAGTAATGTTGGGTTGAATAAAAGTTTGGTGTAGTTTGAATAAAAGATTGTGTAGTGAAACTGTAAATAGAATAAAGTTTTGTAACAAAGGGAGTTCTTGAGACAGGTTTTATTTAGTTGGGTTTGTAATAAAGTGTAGTGCATGATTCTTGTTTTCAAACTCAACCCTTAAAAGATCCTGAGTAGTGATAGTTCGGGGTAATTATTATATTTATATTCCGCTTGTGTAGGTATAGTTGGTAATTGTTGTTAATAATGCCCCAAATCTATACCCCGGATTTGGAGGGTGTTATAGTTGGTATCAGAGCTTAAGATTGACCTTTGAAAACAAGAATGTTAGGATTAAGATAAGATAGGAAAATAAGATAGGATGAGAGTAAGAGTGTTAGGACTGTTTGTCTATGTGATTAGAAGTTATGAGTTATAGAATTGTGATTTGATTGTTTTTGTGTTATTATTTTTATGTATATTAGATGGCTTCTTTATCATCATCTACGGAGAGGACCGAGACAGATCCAGTGGATGCACAGGTAGTAGCCCCAGTGTCAGGGCAGATCTTACCTCCATTGCCACCTGAGCCAGCACCAGAGATACCACTTCCCCCGGAGGTACCAGGTTTTTGCAGATTATTTTCCATACGTTGAGCCAGAAATACCAGATATTCCACCATTAGAGTTTCCGATGTTTGATATTCCTGATATGGTTGATCTTCCGCAGTGGGAGGATGTAGAGCCTCAGATTCATATGCCACCAGTCGAGATTCCAGAGATGCCACCGATGGAGCCAGAGGCAGAGCCGCCCGTGTATGCGCCTATGGAGCAGCCTGTCTTATTTCCTGCCCCATTAGCCATTTATGCACCTGTTCCGGGAGTTTATCAGTTTCCTCAGCCGGAGTTTATAGATGAGATCGTGGTAGATGGACCATTACCTTCTCGAGGTTCCAGCACTGATCTTCATGAGCATCATACCGTGACTTACCAGCGCTTTCAGGCAGAGAGGATTAGATGGCAGAACCAGTGTAGAGAGATCCTTGGATTGTATGAGACACAGACGGATGGTCCTGTCAGAGCATTACGACCGGATTATATACTGAGAGAGAGACTACATCATATTCACCGGGTTAGTTCGCAGCAGCTTACTGATTTGAGACAGCAGGATCTTAGTGCGGAGACAGCATATCGCAGAGCATTAGGACTTACCGAGGCAGTGCTAGAGGCAGTGCAGGAGGAGTTGAGCCACGTACCACCAGGATTTTGAGACCAGCAGATCGATGAGTGCTGTATTATGTATATTTTGTAGATAGAGGCAGTATAGTATTGTATGAGTGTAGCTACTGACTCTGACTGATAGTAGTAGCAGTACGACTGTTATATCATAGGTTTTTGTATCAAGCACTGACACCTGTAGCTGGTGTTCTACCTATATATATATATGAGATAATCTTTAGCACGGTTTCTTTATTTTATTTCCAGTCATTTAAGCATTTACATTTATTTCAGTACCATTGCATATTTACAAATGTAGTTTTATTCACGACCATGTTGTAAAAAAAAAAAAAAAAAAAAAATTTAACATATCATACTGTTTTATCTATTCAGTTATTTAATAAGTTATTTTATTTTCTCGAATCGACTGTTTTAATATATGTTTAATATACTGTTATTAAATAAGATCCATTATTTATTTACCAGAAAAATGGCACCTAAGAGAAAAGCGCAGCCCGACTCATCGAATGGAAACACCGAGGGCCAAAACAATAATAAACAGATGGATCAGATGTTTAATCTCATGCAACAGCAGATGTTGATGATGCAACAACAAATGCAGCAGCAGCAACAGCAGTTCCAGCAACAGATGTTACAGCAAGCCGCTCATCCAGGACATCAAATACCACCAGCAGCACCTACGACTACTTTCAAGCAATTTCAGTCGGTGAAGCCACCGGAATTTATGGGTTCCACAGATCCTACAAAAGCGAGAGCTTGGCTGAAAGAGATGGAAAAGGCTTTTTCGTTGGTAAAGGTTGAGGAAGAACAGAAGACGGATTTCGCTAGCTATTTTCTAAAAGGCGAAGCTAATTACTGGTGGGAATCAAAGAAAGCTTTGGAAGAAGGTGTGGTGACCTGGAACAGATTCACTGATCTTTTCTTGGAGAAATATTTTCCTCATTTTATGAAGAACCAGATGGAGATCAAGTTCCTGGAGCTGAAACAAGACAACTTTTCGGTTGCGGATTATGAGACCAAGTTTACTGAATTGGCAAGGTTTGTTCCAGAGCAGGTGGATACGGATGAGAAGCGGGCCAAGAGATTTCAGCAAGGACTAAAACCATGGATTCGTAGCAGGGTAGCTGTGTTTGAACTGACAACTTATACGGCTGTTGTTCAGAAGGCTATGATTATTGAAGGAGAAAGCGAAGCAGCTCAGAAAGAGAAAGGACCAGGGAATTTTCAGAATCGTTTCAACAAAAGGCCGGGATTTCAAGCTCGAGGAAAAGTAAACTTTAGGAGACCAGAACAAAACAACCAGAGGATGGGTAATCGACTACATGCCCCAACTCAGCAAAGGCTTATTCGACCGCCTATACCTGATTGCAGAACGTGTGGTAGAAAGCATACAGGAGTTTGCAACAAGCTAAATGTTACGTGTTTCAAGTGCAAGCAAAGGGGACACTATTCTGGAGAATGTCCAATGGGAAAAGCAGAAGTTACTTATTTCCAATGTGGGAGAAAAGGACATATCGCCAAAGACTGCAGAGGAATTGCAATGGCTGCTAGTATTCCAAGAGTTTTAGCATTACCTCCACCTCCACTACCACAGCAAAATCAGCCCAGAGCAAGGACTTTCAACATGTCAATGAAGGAAGCGGTACAGAGTCCGAATGTGGTTGCAGGTACACTTCCTGTAAATTCCGTAAATGCTTTGGTATTGATTGATTCAGGAGCTACTAGATCTTTTATTTCTGAAGCTTTTATCTCTAAGATAGATTGTGAGGTTCAGTGGTTGGATGAAGTGTTAGTCATAAAATTAGCGAATAATGATCAGGTTGCAGTAGATCGAGTATGTCCGAGCTGTGATATTAAGATAGGGAGATGTCATTTTTCAGTTGATTTGATACCTTTTAGGTTAGGGGAGTTTGATATTATTTTAGGAATGGATTGGCTATCTAGTAATAATGCTCAAATTGACTGTGCGAATAAGAGAGTGAAATTGCAAACTGAAGAAAATGAAACGGTAATATTTAAAGGTGAGAAGCAAAAGCAGAAATTCCTATCAATAATGCAGACGAGAAGATTGCTACGTCAAGGATGTCAAGCTTATTTAGCCTATGTACGGGATATTGATAAGGGAAATTTGAAGATTGAAGATATTCCTGTAGTTTGTGAATTTCTTGATGTTTTTCCGGACGAATTACCAGGACTTCCACCAGATCGAGAAATCGAGTTCACTATTGACTTGACGCCAGGGACTGAACCAATTTCGAAAACTCCATATCGAATGGCACCTGTTGAAATGAGGGAATTAGCAAAGCAGTTGCAAGAACTTCTTGACAAAGGAATTATAAGGCCAAGTGTATCCCCATGGGGTGCGCCAGTATTGTTCGTGAAAAAGAAGGATGGTAGTATGCGACTGTGTATTGATTATCGTGAGCTGAACAAGTTAACTATCAAGAATAAATATCCTTTACCTCGCATTGATGATTTATTTGATCAACTAAAAGGAGCAGCATGGTTTTCGAAAATCGACCTACGATCAGGCTATCATCAGTTAAAGGTCAAGGCCGAAGATATTCCAAAGACAGCGTTTAGAACAAGGTACGGACACTATGAATTTCTTGTGATGGCTTTTGGATTGACGAATGCACCTGTATCGTTTATGGATTTGATGAATCGAATATTCAAGAAGTATTTGGATAAGTTTATCATTATATTTATTGATGACATCTTGATCTATTCAAAGACGGAAGAAGAGCATGCAGCGCATTTAAGAACGACATTGGAAATATTACGGAAGGAGCAGCTTTATGCAAAATTTTCCAAATGCGAATTTTGGTTGAAAGAAGTGCAGTTTTTAGGGCACATCATCAGCAGAGAAGGCATTCAAGTTGATCCAGCAAAGATTGAAGCCGTGTTGAATTGGGAAAGACCAAAGACGCCGACAGAGGTTCGAAGTTTCTTAGGTTTGGCAGGATATTATCGAAGATTTGTTAAAGATTTTGCGAAAATAGCAACACCGCTGACCAAGTTAACTCGACAAAGTGAAAAGTTCGAATGGAATAGTAAGTGTGAAGAAAGTTTTCAAGAGTTGAAGAATCGGTTGGTGACGGCACCAGTATTAGTACTGCCAGACGAGCAAGGAAATTTTGTTATTTACAGTGACGCTTCATATCGTGGTTTAGGATGTGTGTTGATGCAACATGGTAACGTCATTGCATATGCGTCGAGACAACTTAAACCTCATGAGCAGAAATATCCTACGCATGATCTGGAATTAGCAGCAATTGTATTGGCATTGAAGCTTTGGAGACATTATCTGTACGGTGAAAAATGTGAAATCTACACGGATCATAAAAGTCTGAAGTATATCTTCACGCAAAAGGAACTAAACATGCGACAACGTCGATGGCTGTAATTGATTAAAGATTACGATGTTACCATCAGTTATCATCCAGGAAAAGCAAATGTTGTAGCAGATGCGCTAAGTAGAAAAGAAAGATTGAATCGGTTAACTTCGTGCGAAGAATTGGCCAAGGAATTCGACAAATTGGAGATCGAGATTCATATTCCCAATGAATCTGCAGGAACTATCTACGCTATGACTTTCCAACCGGAGTTGCTAGAAAAGATTCGCCGTTGTCAAGAAGAAGTGATGAGTCAAGATGACAACTTAACAGGAGAAGAGATTACAACTCAGAAAGATAATGAAGGAATTTTACGTTTTGCGTCAAGAATCTGGATCCCTAACGTGGCAGAATTAAAAGAAGAAATTATGCGAGATGCGCACAATTCGAAGTATTCCATTCATCCAGGAAGCACGAAAATGTATCGCGATTTGAAGGAAAACTTTTGGTGGCCGAATATGAAGAAGGAGATAGCAGAATGGGTGAGTAAATGCTACACATGCCAGCGAGTTAAAGCAGAACACCAACGTCCGAGTGGGTTATTGCAACCATTAGACATTCCAGAATGGAAATGGGAACATCTAGCGATGGATTTTGTGGTAGGACTACCGAGGACTAGGGCAAATCATGATGCGATATGGGTAATCATTGACAGACTTACGAAGTCGGCACATTTTCTACCAATTAATGAAAGATTTTCGCTCGACAAATTAGTGCACATGTATCTCAAAGAAATTGTGATGCGTCATGGAGTACCAGTATCAATTGTATCGGATCGAGATCCTCGTTTCAATTCAAGATTTTGGAGACAATTCCAAGAATGTCTAGGAACGAAGTTGAATATGAGTACAGCTTATCATCCACAAACTGACGGCCAAAGTGAAAGGACAATTCAAACGATTGAAGACATGCTACGAGTTTGTGCGATCGATTTTGAAGGCAGTTGGGATGAACATTTACCCCTAGTGGAATTTTCTTATAATAATAGCTATCACGCCAGTATTGGAATGCCACCGTATGAAGCATTATATGGGAGGAAATGCAGATCACCCGTGCATTGGGATGAAGTTGGAGAACGCAAGATTTTGGGTCCAGAATTAATTCAACAGACAAAAGAAAAGATTAATCTTATTCGAAAACGAATCGAGGCCGCACAAAACAGACAAAGCAGATATGCAAACCAAGCCAGGAAGGATATGGACTATCAGGAAGGAGAACACGTATTGCTCAAAATATCGCCATGGAAAGGATTGACCAGATTTGGCAATAAAGGGAAATTGAAGCCACGATACGTTGGACCATTTGAGATTTTGAAGAAAATTGGGAAGGTTGCGTACGAGTTAGCTCTACCACCCCATATGCAGCACATTCACAATGTATTTCATGTATCTATGCTTAAGAGGTATAATCCTGATACAAGGCATGTAATAGAGTATGAACCAGTAGAACTTCAGGCAGATTTGTCATATGTAGAACATCCGATAAGAATTCTAGATAGGCAAGAGAGGGTATTAAGAAATAAGTCTGTGTCATTAGTGAGAGTTTTATGGAGAAACCCAGTGGTTGAAGAATCAACCTGGGAGCTTGAAAGTGAAATATTAGAAAAGTATCCTCAATTATTTGCATAATTAGATTCTGAGGACAGAATCTTGTTAAGGGGGGGAGAATGTAACGACCGAGGAATTACGCTTGTATTATATTATAATAATAATAAATTATGTGTATTATTATGTGATTAAATGTGTTAAGTCGTTGAACCCTAACTGCTATGTGTTATGTGTTGGTTGTTTTGATCAAAATGTGTTTTGAATATTTATTGAGCGTTCTATCATCAGTTATATATATTATATCAAAACCTGTACAGCTCAAAACTATGTTTTAAAAGCCCGTATTTCAAACAAAATCATTGGCCCTATTTTGCCAAAAATGCCCTATACCGTATCGCTATTCTGAACCCCTAGACGTTTTACCAATTGACCTTTTTCGCGAAAAACGACTTTTTCCGGACCCCTTCGGGTACCAAAAACCCCACAAAAATCACATTTTTATTTTTATAAGATCATGAAATTATCATACATCATTTTTCTTTGCAATTTTGTAATATTCACAATTTTTGGGAATTTTTAGCATTTATTTTGTATTTATTGGATATTTAAAAATTAATTATTAATACCCAAAAATTATAAAAATTGGGGCCAAATATTTTTATTAGGAGTGTAATTAGCCCCTTAATTTTTATTTAGGGGTATTATTTTTACTAGTATAAATAGCTGAATTATTGTTAATTATTAGTTAATTAATTATTAAAAAAAAAATCAGAAAAAATAGAAATTAGAGTGTTGGTGAAGTTCTTGTTCTTGAAGGAGGGTGAAGATCAAATCGTGATTGTAGGAGATTCAATGAACCACAGAAATTGCTCTAGTAACCAAAATCATCCCCGTGAAGAGACGAATCTAGTGATATCAATAACATCAACTGAGGTTTGTTAAATCTTAAAATCGATTTTTATGTTCTTGACATGAATTTCGGTTTTTGATTTTGAAGAATCGTTTGATTGTTTAGTTGATTCAGTTAGTTTTATTGAAGTCTTAGGAGTGATTTCATGTATTTACTTTGATTTTATAACCCCTGGAAGGTGATGCACGAGTTCTTGGTTTTTGAAATTTTTGATTTCGTTTTCGTTGAATTATAGATGTTATTGATTGATTTTAACTATTAGGAATGATTATAGAAGTCTGTAGATTTGATTTGAGATGAATTTTGCGAAGTTTGGTTGTGATTCCGGGTAGGGAGTAGTTTTCCGATGAACTCATCGGAGGAGCTCGGCTTTTGGCCGGAGATGGCGATGGGGTGGTGACAGGAGGGTGTTGACGTCGTGGGGAGATTGCTGCAACACAGGAGAATCGAACGGAGTCAAAAAGGAGGAGAAACGATGATCAGGAGGCTCGTTTTTCGCCTCGCCGGAACCCGTCGCCGTCACCGGATTCTGGGACGGTGACGGCTGTTCTTCGTGACCCGATAACCGAGGACGACCCGGTTTCCAACCCGGTTTCGACCCGGTTTCGATCCTGAAAACCCATAACCCAATTCTCTGTTTATGTTTCTGAAAATAAATTATTTACTTTTAGTTTATAAAACAGAAAATTAGTTTTATAAATTATAAAAAAAAAATCAAATAAAAATCAAACTATAATTCTGAAAAAAATATAATTAATAATTTCAGAATTATTTTAGTAATTTAGAAATTCGAATTTATTTATTTATTTATTTATTTATTTATCTAATTATTTATTAGTTATCTAATTAATTAATAATTAGGTAATTAATTAATAATTAGGTAATTAATTAATAAATAAGGATTAAATAATATGATTAATAATCCGATAATTAGTTAAATATTATGAGTAACTTGTACTTATTCGAATAGTGATTCGATAATTAAAATTATGATTCGAGCGATAGTTTATTCGAAGAATATCGTAATAATTATCCGTATCATATAATTAAATACCGATAGTTAAATAACTATTAATCGTATAGTTATAGTAATAATATAATAGCTCGATAATTATGTAAGGATTGTGAGTAACTCGTATTTATACGAGTAATTGATCTTGAGTTAGATTATGATTCGAGTAATAATTAATGATTCGATAAATAACGTATCAGTTAATTGTATCGATTGATTATTTGTAAATAATCGATCTGATCGAGTAAGCGTTAATAATTAGTAAATAAGTGTAGTAAATTGTAATTAATCCTAATAATTAGGGATTAATTATTTTAAAATGTAATAAATATTAAATAATTATCTAAAAATATAATTAAGGATTATTTAATTATAATTAATTATTTATAATTAATTATTAATTAATTAAATCTTGTTTAATTCATAATAATTCAACCGTTAGTCTGATTCGAGCGAAACGAAGACCCCTGGACTCAGAAAAATGAGACGAATCCAATAAAAATAGTTGTAAGTTATAATTTCTTCTGAAAGAAAGTGGTTTGGTGATAATTGATAGTTCGTAGGTCCTAGTAGGGGTATAATTGAGCTGAATAAATCCCGAAAAATTATAATAAAATCAGATAAGACTAGTAATACAGGTATAAGCCTAGAATTGATTCTAAAAATAATTATAAATCTAGAAATTAATTATGTGCTTTACGTGCTACGTGCTTTATGTGATTATGTGAATAGATGTGCTGTATAAATGTATGTATATATATATGCGAGTCAGATAGAAACGCATGGGTAGACTGATAAGGTTGCGTGATATCAATTCAAGATACACGTATGTAGTAAATTATCTAAACACCTATCTTTCCATGATTTGTTCAGTGTTAGCAAGGCAGAGCAAGCTAGGGTCAGAAGGCAGTGAGTTAAACCAGGTTAAGTACGCGCAAGGCAAGTTTTTCCCCTATTCTAAATTCAGAATAGTGAATTATAATTCTTTTCTCATATCAGTTATCTTTGATAATCATTGTTCATATACACTGTTACCCATTTATTATCACTTGTTCCATTTCATTTCAATTCTTGATTTACCCAATTATTGAATTCCCTGTTCATATTTCAATTCCTTTACCCTTGTTACCTATAGTCTGGTATATCCTGGTATTGGGGTATATCAATAGCATTTCGATTATTCCGGATGCTAAGCCTTGGACTGGATGGTTACTTTACGGGCTGGGTTTTACCCAGACCATTATTTAATAGGCCATAGTTGCCTGAGTACTCCTAATGTTGGTTGGGTCTATGCAGTTGGGTATAGATCCGCACTATATTCTGACTGATCAGCAGGTTATAGTGCATATGTTGGTTCTTGTTCCAGTCTTGTTCATTTGGCACTCGCCAGTGTTGGCAAATTATTATCATATACAGATACAGATGGTTGTTACAACCAGCAGCTTATTGTTTCTCTCATTTCTCATTCTCTATACTATATATATATATTTTTGCAGGCTTGTTGAGCAATTTTGGCTCATCCCTTTTTATTGTTACTCCTATTGTTTTACAGTTAAGGTAGAGAATGAAACCCATCAGGACCCGCATAGTCAAGAAGCGAGTCAAGCAGCGGGACCCTCTTATACCAAGAGTGTTCCTTCCTATTTCCGAAGAGAGTTTTGAAGTGCCAGATCAGGTGTAGCAGGATAAGTAGTAATGTTGGGTTGAATAAAAGTTTGGTGTAGTTTGAATAAAAGATTGTGTAGTGAAACTGTAAATAGAATAAAGTTTTGTAACAAAGGGAGTTCTTGAGACAGGTTTTATTTAGTTGGGTTTGTAATAAAGTGTAGTGCATGATTCTTGTTTTCAAACTCAACCCTTAAAAGATCCTGAGTAGTGATAGTTCGGGGTAATTATTATATTTATATTCCGCTTGTGCAGGTATAATTGGTAATTGTTGTTAATAATGCCCCAAATCTATACCCCGGATTTGGAGGGTGTTATATGAACAATGAAATAAAGCAGCTACAATACAATAATCAACGGGATCCAACTAATACAACTGAAAATCCAACTGAAAAGAAACCATCCGAATACACACCAAAATTGGCTTTCATAGAAGCCCCGCCTACTACCAACTATCACAACATAATATACATATATAAAGTAAACAACTACAGAACTCCTGTAAGTCAACTCTGAGCTCTGTATCTCTCTGCTGCAAACCTGGTCTAACCACTACCACTGCCACCGATGGAACCTAGCTCAAACACTAGCCAGTTCACTAGGTCCTGATACTACACAGCCCTGAACTCTGAGCTAATGAAACGGTCAATGGATCTAGCCCTCTCAACAACCATATGGGTCAATGCTCGCACACGGGCCTGCACCTCAGGGGAAAGGGAAGAAATGCCCTGAAAAGGTGCAATAGGTATCTGATCAAACTGAGCAGCCAATCCCGGACTCTGATATCCGATAAAGGAAGTATTCACCGCTCGGTGAACATGGTAAGGGATCGGTGAAGAAGTACCACTAGGGGCCACTAGAGGTATTGGAGGTCTCGTCGAGGAAGAACTGAGACCACAACCGGGAGGGAAATCCCTAACGGCAGACACAGACCTACATACCCAACGGGGACGAGTACCAGGTCCAGAGATGCCTCTCGGCATAAAGGAAGGGACTGGTGGAGGAGGCATAGGGGTCTCCTCAGCAACAACGTTCAGGGTCCTCTCGGAATCTGATCTATCCGAGTCAGAGGGATTCTCCCGAGATGGAGAACTCGAAATCACAATAGGCCACTGCCAACATAATAAATATACAGGAAAGACACAACCAGGTCAAGGTAATTCTATCAAAACATTTAATAGATGCCAGGATAACGCCGTCGGAACCCTCGACTGACTCTAAAGGTTTGCTCCTCTATATGAGCTACTGACTCACACCTAAAGACTCACTTTATCACCTATTCGACACAATCCCTAACCTGGATCAGGGACTTAAACCTGTAGCTCTGATACCAACTGTGACGGCCTCAACCCCGGGGTCAGGAGTTGACGTCACCAAATATAATTACCAAAATATAAACAACAAGATTATTATTAAAATATACTAACTTGACCCCAAACCAAGATTCGATCCAGGTTAATGTATGATTCAGGTTCACATTATTACAAACCATTATTCAACATCTAACACACTCTAACTTTATTTAGCAACTCATCAGACCTCATGGTCTGATGCAAACTACCTCAGAGGAGCCGGGTCCTGAAGGGGCGGGAACACGGGTATGTCCGACTAGTCTTCTAGGCATCTGCGAGATATACATAACAGTTTACAAGGGTGAGCATAATCGCTCAGCAGTACCAACATATGAATAAAGGAATAAAAACAGTAATGTAACAATAATAGGAACAGAGCTGTAATCATGTTATCAAAATTATATAATAAAAATCGGAGATAACTGGATATCACTGACTAGCATGCTTTATCAAAACAACATAATAGTGTGCTGTGTAAGTACCAGAGTCCAATTTTAGCATGATATTCACATTTATAAAACCGCTGTATCAACTACTTATACCCTTACGGGAATCACAAATCCAAATCAGATACGTAACGGATATGTGAAGACAGCTGATCAGGCTATCAATACCAGACGGCTCTAACTGCCATCCCATTTACCTGTTCCAGAACTCAGAGACTAGCTAGGTCTCTGACCTGCTGGACTAATCAGTTATAATTTGTGCGCAACCGAATTAGCCTCTTACGCCACCTCAATAGGCCTACTCTGGCCCCAATGTATCCCATATCTGATCATTTTATCCAGTTTTCAAAACACTTGTACCTATCTCATTTCAAAATCATTCATTTTACTAGCACACAAATAAAATCCATTTCGCAAATCATTTCATTCGAGATAGGTACCTTTCGAAGTTACTTTTCCCCCAAATAATTTGAAAACAGTGATTTATAACTACGGGGATACGTAACTTAAAATGTTTCTGTTCCATTACAAGAATAAAACATTTAGCTATACATACGTACTGAACCATAAAAGAATGGTCAGGGGTACTTGCCTTGCAACGCTTTACAAAACCCTAAGTAGCTTTCACGCTGACTTCGGTCCTGGGGAAACTCGACTGGGATCTACAAATACAGAGTACCCTAATCAGTTATACCGACATGCTTGATATCCTCAAATCTTAATAACCCAATTCGATAACCCGACTCGTATAGTTATTATACACATAATCACGTAATCCAAAAACAAATAGGGGTAACACGTATAATATAAATACGTACATTTACAAATACATTTTTAGAAAATTTTGGCAGCAACTTCTTTGTTTATAAGCCTACCCATCGATTACACTCGACGTCAACAATCACAACAATCCACAACATCAAGTTCACCATTCTCATATCACTTATATCACGAATATTATTCATTTATTTTCCTGCAAAAAAGAGGAATTTAATTTTATAAAAATATCAAGCCCAACTGAAAAATCTCGGCCCAATAGGAGAGCCCAACATAAGGCCCAACTGCAAGCCCAACAACACAGTCCAAGCAATACAGAGGAGCAAAGCACCACGGCCACCATCACGGCCAACACGCACACAGCACAATCACACACGCACACCGCACGAACACACACACATATCATAATACACACACACACATCACAAATATATACATACAGGTACATCCATAACAACAGCAAGGGGTATTGACTGAAAACCGAACAAGACAGCCGGAAATACTTACCGGAAGGGCAAGCTGGAGAAACGGCCGGAAAAGCAACAGGGCCGCCGCGGAGCAGACACAAGAAGAAGAAGAAATAAAAGATAGAGGAAAGAGAATAGAGACACAGAACAATGAGAGCGAGAGGAGAGCAGGAGAGACAATGAGCCAAGAACATGGATGAGGGGGGGGTTTCTTAATTTTTATTGGTTAAAATTATACAGCTGCCACGTATCAAACAAATGAGGAAAAGTAAACATGTGTCCTAAAATAGCGTCTTGCCCCGAAAAATCTGAAATAACGAATTTAGGTGTATGAAAAATGATTTCAGAAAATTACGAAAATAATATAAAAATGTCATAAATATCCCGAAGTTTACAAAAACATAAATTTCAAAATTTTTAAAACAATTTTCAAGATTCACTTTGTACCTTTTTTTTAACAAATAACGAAACGACGCGCGAGTGAAACAAATCCCGAAAATTTCCAAAATAATTTTAAAATTCTCAGAATAATATGAACTTAGTAAAATATAAGTTTTATGATTTTTTGAAGATTTTCTGAATTAAATATGGATTTTACAAATAAACACACTCAGAAAATTATTTAAAAATAAATAATTAGTAAAATTTTAATTTCTCAATTTTATAAAATCCCAAAAATAAATATTGAAATTATAAAATTATAAAACCAATTTTAGAAATAATCCAAATATTTATGGAATTAAAACTGTAATAAAATCACTTTTACAAGCGAAATAAAATTGTATAACTCACTACTAAATCACATAATTCAATCCTCATATTAACATATCACAAATAAATAAGTAACAATCAACAACTTCTGCCAAAAATCAATACACACATTTATTTAATTATTTAAACCTTTATTACACTTTGAAAATATTAAAAATAAAAGAATATACACGAGTCGTTATAAACATCCTTGTGATGGTTTGCCCTGTTTAAATCAACAATAATTCTCCTCTCTTGGACCCAAAAATTTAACTCGTTTGTTGGGTTCTTAATTGCGAGGTTCTCAGAAACAAAATTAGCTAGCATCATGAAAAATCTAGCATAACAAATATTCCTAGACCTCTTTTTAATATCCCCTAACTTACTCCCTATTTCATACAAAACAAAAGTGCTAAAATTGAAGTACTTATCACTAAGAAGTATATAAAGCATATGAACAAGTGAGTAAGATACAACATCAAAAATGCTAATTTTTCCAGAACCTAGCAAAGTAAACTACATTCCTGTCCTCTTTCATTATATCTCCTATAAAACATAACACAGTCTTGGTATAATCAAAGTGAGACAGGTTTAGGAGAGCATACCCAATTTGTTGAGTCAGAATCGGAATGGCGTCAAAATTTGAATATTTGTTTGCGAACGCCTTGATGATGCAATCGAAGAAAAAACTCCATTCTCTTCGAATATGTGGGCGTTTAAGTTGGCCCAACTTTGCCAAACTCTCCTCATACCCTAAATTAGTCATCATTTACTGTAGCAATGGCTCCTCAACAGCAGAACTGAACTGGCAGTTCTTAGGTAGATGTAGAGCTTTCCTGACTGTTGCCGGAGTAACAACGTACTCCACCTCCTTTGTTGTAAAAACGATGCTTGGAGTCCCATCCTTACCACCATCATCATAAAGTCATGTTCGCCACAACGTCATAACTTGAGTTCCAGATAAAATGGATGGTTGCGTCAAAGCGAACCCTATTTCACTGTGAGCCAAGAAGTCCTGAACAAAATGAAGATTCGACGGAGCATCACTCTTGGTTAGAATGGCAGTGTAGTTGTTGAGGACGAACTTTGCTCCATTAAAGATTAGATCTTCGGGTGCCATTAAAAAAGAAGTGAGAAATAAGAATGCCTGAAAGGTGTTTGGTAAAATGCCTGTGTAAAAACCGTTAGTGAATATAGAAAGAATAAGAGAAAAGAGAGAGTATTGAATACAAAAGTAGATAAAAGATTTAAAATCTTTTCTCTCTTTTACTTATACACGCCACTTGACAGCAGTTAAGACGAATTGGAACAGTCTTTACACCTATCAGCCATTCAGTAGTTAAGACAATAGTTAATGGGCACGGGAAATAAGTAATGATTACTATGCACATGCAGTTTTTCAAAAAAAAACTTTTCCCACTAAACAAGTAATTATGACTGTCTTCATCTCACTTAAACCAATATTCTGATAAAATATAACCGTTCAAGTATTGACCCAAAAATAAATCAAGGAAATAAATACTGCCACGTAAACATCAGAACTTGACTATTATCAGAATTTAAAGGTCATCAGAATATGGCTTCTATACTCAAAAAGTGAATGTTTATTTCTGTAATTCTTCACACAAATACTGATATGGTTTCCGCAGAACTTAATCATCAGAACTTCCATCAGAACTTGTCCTCAGAATTTATGCAACTGACACTTAAACTGTTCATCTAAAATAACATTGATCACCACAGTAATTTTCATCATTCATATGGAGTGTAAGTGTGTGCTTTAAACTAAATATCAGACAAAGAGTAAAGTCTGATTCACAAGTGAGTAAGATACAACATCAAAAATGCTAATTTTGCCAGAAAACACTTTAATAAATGAATCACACAGAAAACTCCATTCTTTTCTAAGACCCAATATCCTAACATCACCTAACTTAGTGACATCAAGAGCATAGCCCATAGAAACTAGCATATTACTTACATCAGTGACTTTGTGTGGAGCAAGTGTGGTCTTTTCAGGCAATTTAAAGCATTTTTCAATAGCATCACAATTAACACAGTGTTCATTACCTTTGAGAGTGAAGGTAATAGTTTTGTCCTTAGAGTTGAACACTGCTGTAGTCCAAATTTCCTTGACAACTTCACAGTAGATGGTTGGGGACTCAAGCATGGCATAACTCAATTTGCAGTTCAATATGAAGTCCAGCATCTTGTGATAATCTTTAGTTGCCGGAATTTGCTTGTTCACCAGAGCCACAAAGTTGTTCTTTTCATAGACGAACCCATTTAAGGACATAATTTTGACTACTGGTGTCATTGATGTGATTGAGATTGGTTGCAGAGAGAGAGTATTTGCTTTGGAGAAGAAGAGAATTGGAAAAATTGCTTGAGAGAGGTAAAAGTAAAGAATAGAAATAAAAATAGCTTTTATACTAACTCTGAAATAAACTGTCAAAAATTAAAAAATAAAATAAAGTAACCAATCAAATTGGCCCAAAATAGCCGTTTAAAAATAAAGAAAACTGTTAAAATTCTAAGGTTATCCGTTGAAATATACATACAGGCTGTAAGTAAATTCGACGGATAATGCTTAAAATTAACGGTTAAGAATGAGTGTAATTCGACGGATAATGGTAAAAGTACCCAGAGTAATAATTGATACTTCGACAGATGATATAATTCAACAGATATTCATTTTCAACGGATAATGAAAATCCGTCGAGATTTAAATTCTGACATAGATAAAATTTTATCTTAGAAAGCAAATATCAACTTTTACTCTGATTGCATACCAATTTTCTTAGACATCAAAATAGATTAAGAGAAATTAAGCAGACCTAACTCACTTACCAACCTAGTGAAGGTGGATTCATCAAGTGGCTTGGTAAATATGTCTGCAAGTTCTTTTTCACTTGGAACAAAATGAAGTTCCACAGTACCGATCATAACATGCTCTCTAATGAAATTGTACTTGATGTCTATGTATCTGAATAACCAGTTAGATCAAAACCAGAATCTCTAGGATACCAAATGCCAAGTTTTGGTGTTCCTTTAAGATATCTGAAAATTCTCTTAATAGTTACTAAATGAGATTCTCTAGGATCAGCCTGAAATCTAGCACAAAGATATGTAGCAAACATTATATCTGGCCTACTGGCTGTTAAATATAAAAGTGAGCCAACCATGCCTCTATAACTTGAAATATCCATAGACTTTTCAGTAGTGTTTAATTCAAGTTTAGTTACAGTGGCCATAGGAGTTTTTGCAAATGTGCAATCCATTAAGTCAAACTTCTTCAAAAGATCATAAATGTATTTGGTTTGACTAATAAATATTCCATCACTAACTTGCTTAACTTGTAAACCAAGAAAGTAAGTTAGTTCTCCCATCATACTCATTTCATATTTACTTTGCATTAGTTTGGCAAACTTTTTACAAAGTTTTTCATCGGTAGAGCCAAATATAATGTTATCTACATAAATTTGAACGAGTATACTAGAGCCATTAACATTTCTATAGAATAAGGTTTTGTCAATAGTACCTCTAGTGAAGTGATTTTCTAAGAGAAACTTTGACAAAGTATCATACTAGGCTCTGGGTGCTTGCTTCAATCCATAAAGTGCTTTCAAAAGATAGTAGACATATTCTGGAAAATTTGGGTCTTCAAAACCAGGAGGCTGACATACATAGACTTCCTCCTCCAACTCTCCATTTAGAAAGGCACTTTTGACATCCATTTGATAGACTTTGAAATTGTCATGGGCTGCATTGGCTAGGAAGATTCTGATGGCTTCAAGTCTTGCAACAGGAGCAAAAGTTTCATCAAAATCTATTCCTTCTTGTTGACAGTAGCCCTTAGCAACCAATCTAGCTTTGTTCCTGACTACTATACCATTTTCATCCATCTTGTTTCTGAATACCCACTTAGTGTCAATAGGATTCTTTCCTTTAGGCTTGGGTACCAGCTTCCAAACTTTATTCCTTTCAAATTGGTTTAGCTCCTCCTGCATAGCTAAAACCCAATCAGGATCCAACAGAGCTTCCTCTACCTTTTTAGGCTCTTCCTGAGATAGAAAGCTGCTATATAGACATTCCTCTTGAGTTGTTTTTCTTGTCTGTACTGTAGAAGATACATCACCAATAATTAGTTCAAATGGGTGATCTTTAGTCCATTTTCTCTTGAGGTAGATTAGCTCTAGATGAAGAAGCCTCATTGTTGTCTTGATGATTGACAGGGTTTTGATTATCAGAAACTCCCCCTGAGTTTATGGATCTTTGACTTAAAATTTGAATTCTTTCTGATTGTGATCTAACTTGGCTTTCAACTCCTACTAATTGATTAACGGATGTTGCTCTTTGCCTTTCGACGGATGATGCAAATTGTCTTTCAATGGATAATGCACTTGGTCTTTCGACGGATGTTGAATTATGTGCTTCATTGGTTGTAGACTTTTCTGCATTGTCCTTAGATATTTGTTCTTGATCACTTTCATCATTACTATCTTCACCAGTTATATCAATATTGTCAAATTTTAGGCTTTCATGGAAATCTCCATCTTGTAGTCCTTTAATATTTTTATCATCAAACACAACATGTACAGATTCCATAATAATGTTGGTTCTGGGATTGTAGACTCTATATGCTCTTCCAACTGCATATCCAACAAAAATGCCTTCATCTGCTTTGGCATCAAACTTCCCATGCTGATCAGTTTGATTCCTTAAGATATAGCATTTGCAGCCAAAGACATGAATAAAGTTTAATGTTGCATTCCTATTCTTGAACAATTGGTAGGGTGTCATGCATTTTGCTTAATTAACAAGAGAAATATGCTGAGTGTAGCATGCAGTATTTACAGCTTCAACCCAAAAATATGTTGGTAACTTTGATTCTTCTAGCATTGTTCTGGTAGCTTCAATAAGAGATCTGTTTTTCCTTTACATTACACCATTTTGTTGTGGGGTTCTTGTTGCTGAAAAATCATGCATGATCCTATTCTATTCACAAAATGATCTCATCATAGAATTCTTGAACTCAGTTCCATTGTCACTTCTGATTCTTCTTACTTTGAAATTCGGATGATTGTTGACTTGCCTTATGTGATTGATGATGATTTCACTAGCTTCATCTTTGGATTTTAGAAAATATGTCCAAGAGAACTTTGAGAAATCATCCACAATTACTAGGCAGTATCTTTTTCTTGAGATGGACAATATATTAACTGGTCCAAATAAATCCATGTGCAATAGCTGCTAAGGTTCTTCAATTGTTGAATCAAGCTTCTTTCTGAAAGATGCCTTTATTTGCTTTCCTTTCTAACATGCATCACATAGTCCATCCTTTGAGAATTCCACTTGAGGAATACCTCTTACCAAATCTGTCCTGACTAGCTCATTCATAGTCTTGAAGTTAAGCTGAGACAGCTTCTTGTGCCTTAGGCAAATTTCATCTTGACTTTCCTTGTTGAATAGACAAGTGACAGAATTTGCATTTGATGAGTTAAAGTCAGCTAAATACACATTCCTTTTTTTCACTCCAGTGAGAACCACTTTGTTGCTTCTCTTATCTGTTACAATACATGCTTCAAAATTAAATGTTACTGAGTTGCCCTTATCACAAAGTTGGCCGATACTCAACAAATTGTGCTTGAGTCCATCCACTAGGGAAACTTCCTCAATGATGACATTATCCTTTGAAATCAAGCCGTATCCCACAGTATAACCCTTGCTGTCATCTCCAAAAGTGATACTTGGGCCAACTCTCTCCTTGAACTCAGTGTGCAGGGTAGAATCTCCAGTCATGTGCCTTGAGCACCCACTATCCAAATACCAAAGAT
Organism: Apium graveolens; assembly: GCF_009905375.1. Taxonomy (NCBI): domain Eukaryota; kingdom Viridiplantae; phylum Streptophyta; class Magnoliopsida; order Apiales; family Apiaceae; genus Apium; species Apium graveolens. Next base: position 103,211,439 of record NC_133653.1, on the reverse strand, counting down.
TCTTTCTATTTCCCTGCACACAATAAAATCAAATCAAGTTGATTTTGGTACCCAAGTTTCCTTGGGTCCTGTTTTGTTAGTCTTTTTCTTAGGTTTCTTAGGCTTGTCCTCATTTGACTTAGGCATTTGAAGTTCATCCTTAGTCAGTTGAGTAAAGTCCTTAAAACCATTCATCATTGTAGAATTATCATGCATAGGATGATTAACATGGAAAGGCATATTCTGTGCAAACATATTATTCTAGTATGGCATGCTAAATGACATTTGTGGCATACTAAATGCAGCATAGTAAGGATTTTGAGGAAATGGCATATTAGCAAACTGTGCATTCAAATTATGTGCAGGAATAATATTTACTGGCATTGTAGGCATGCTGGGAAATGAAGGTGGTGCAGACATGGGAGCAGGCATCGGAATTTTGCAATTAATAGATAAGTGATTAACACTACCACATTTAACACACATTTTTTGGTGCATATCTATCAGGTGTGTAGTTGTTATGTTTGTTAATTCCTACTTTCCATTTCTATTATTTTTCTTTGTAGATTCTGCTCTCACTTCAATTTTCTCCAATCTGTCATTCAATTGCTTGATAGATAGATGCTCTACATTGACTCTCTTGTTCTTGTTCACTTGACTTGTTTCTCCTGGAACAAAGTTCTTAGAAATTGATCCATATTTCTCATTTAGCTTAGCTAGTTTAGCTTTGCTAATTGGATTTTTCTCACTCAACGGATGTAATTCCTTGTCTTTCGATGGATGATCCTTTAGGTCTTTCGACAGATAACATTCATCATCCGTCGAATCCACATCTGTTAAAAGTCCATCTACTAGATTGGAATCTAGTTTCTCCTTGTTCTTTCCAGGCTTCATCACAGAAGGATTCTATACGTTGAACTTTAGTAATTTGAGCATGGACATCTCTAGATTATTTCCATGCCTTAATTACTTCTTGTTCTTGTTTAAGCTGCTTTCTTAAAATCCCCTCTTTCTTTAAGGATTCAGTTAGTTCATCTTTAGCAATCTTGCATTCTATCTTTAATTTTTCATACTCAATAAATTGAGTTTCTAACACAGTATTTCTTTCACTTAAAAATAGATTGTTCTATTTAAGTTTAGTGTTTTCTTTAGTGAGAGACTTGAGTGTAACACGCAGATTGTATAATTCAGCAGACATGTCATTTATAGCATCATTACACTTAGCTTTATATAGATGAGCTAGATTAGTGGTGATTACCTGATTACTTGATGAACTGACCTCTGTTTTATCTGATTTGGCCATAAGTGCTAGATTAACATAGCTTGTATCTTCATCCTCATCTAATCTATCTGCAGCCCAGTCATTTTCTTGTGTGATGAAAGCCCTTTCCTTTTGTTTGAGCAACTCAAAGTATTTCTGTTTGTAATCAACAGACTCAAACTTCTTTTTACCAGAATCAGAATTTCTGCATTCACTAGCAAAATGACCTGCCAAGCCACACTTGAAACATTTGAAATTAGACTTATTAACCATGTTTCTCTTTGACTTGGCTGCTCCAAAATTCTTTTTGAATTTGAGCTTGGCAAATCTCCTGGATAGAAAAGCAAGATGCTCATCTATGTCATCCATGTCATCTTGACTAAGATTGTCTTCATGTTCAACTATTAGCCTTTTTCCCTTGCCTTCACAAACTCTATGGTTTGGTGCAGATTTAACAGCTTCAACCTTTGTCTCCTTCTTCTTTTCTTGTTCAGCAACTAATTCAATGCATCCTCCCTTCTTTCTTTCTTTCTCCAGTTTCTCATCTTGCTCTATTTCAAGCGCATAGGTCTTTAGAATCCCATACACTCTGTCCAAGGTGAATTCCTTATAATCTTGAGAATTTTTCAATGAGACTGTCATAGGCTTCAATTCCTTTGGCAGAGATCTAATGAATTTGAGGTTTGAGTCTTTTGTTTGATAGACCCTTCCATGCAGTTTTAGGGTATTCAGGAGTTTTTGAAATCTACTGAAAATGCCAGTGAGTGACTCACTTTCTTCACTATGGAAATGCTCATACTGTTGAATCACGAGTTGCATTTTATTCTCCCTTACCTGCTCAGTTCCATCACATATAACTTGAATTGTGTCCCAGAAAACCTTGGCAATTTTGCAATTTATGATGTTGTCAAAATGTCACCATCAACACCATTAAACAAAATGTGCATGGCTTTTTTATCCTTATGAACTTGTTCTATATCAGGATCAGAGCATTCTGCTCTAGGCTTTGGGGCATATGCTTCATTTCCTTTGGCAACTCTCATAGGAATATGTGGACCTTTCTCAATGCAGTCCACATATGCTTCATCTTGAGATAGGAGATGCACCTTCCAATGGTGATAGTTGTCTTTGTCCAGAAATGGAATCTGTACTACAACATTTTTTTTGCTCATCTTGTTCATTGTTATGATCTTTAAACTCTTTGTTCTTCAAGAGCTTGCTCTAATACCAATTGTTATTCCCAAACAATCTAAACAAGAATTACAGAAGGGGGGTTAAATGTAATTCTGGCTACTTTTCAATTTTTAAGAACAGTTCTTCAATAAATATATATAGTTGTGTTTGATTTAGAAATGGTGCGGAATAAAAGAAGTTTTGAAATCAAGACACAAAGTATTTAAATACAAGTACTTAAAAACTTTATGGTGGATTGAACTTTTCCACTATATATATTTAGTATAGAACTCTGTGTTACAGAATTGTACACAGCTGCTTACAAGTTGAATCTACAAAATCCATAGAAATTCTTTACAAATTATGCCTTATCTATTTCTCTGGTAAATTGCTTGCTAACTTGGAAACTATTTAACTTGCTACCCTTGGTATATATATATCACCAAGTTACATAAATAAAAAGACAAGATAATAAGACAAACTATTTCAAGTCTAATTTCATGCTACTACACTTCTCTTTCCAGCATCTTTGAATATCTTCAGTTTAGCATGAAAATGGAAATGCTTCTTTGTTCTCTGAAACCTGAATTAGGCTGCCACATTCTATTTGCATACAATCAACGCATGTGACTGTAAAGTCACTATCAACTGCTCTTTTGAATTTGATCATCCGTTGAAAATTAGATTAATCATCCGTTGAAAATCAGATTGATCATCCGTTGAAACTCCGTTTGATCATCCGTTGAAACTTATGTTGATCATCTGTTGAAGCTTTGTGAATCATCCGTTGAGACTGTCTTCTTGGCAGTGAACTCTATTTCATTTATACAATATTACAAGGCATCTAATATTTATAATTAACATCTTGCATATCAATCTAGTAGTCAACATGACTTAAACATTCTACAACATCTAGTTCACTAAGCCATTTAAGTATGCAAAAATGTGCTACTAATCTTATTGTTACATAAGCTTCTCTTTTAACGGATGTTGAAATGATCATCCATTGAAAGCTACAATTACACTTAAATAAAATCTACTAACTGTTTTGTTCAAGTTATCATCAAGTACACAATATATTCCTAACAATTATTCTCCGCTAATTATTACTTTTGGGATAATTGTTTAAATGTTGTATTGATTTTAGTTTATAAAAAAACAAAAAAAAATAAAGAAAAAAGAAGAAGAAAGAAACGTGTCAATACCCTAGCCCCCAGCCCACCCCCTTACCCGCATGTTAACCCCCCCTCATTTTCCTTATTTTGTTTAGTTACAGTTTCTTCCCTTTGTCTCTCTTTTGTCTATCTCTGTCGTATATATTTTTATACTTTTAATTTTCAAAATTAATATCTTACAAACCGTTCATCCAAATTTCAATTATTATATATATAAACGATCCGCGCTTCCATACCTACACAAAGGTATATATATTGCAAGGTTTTAAGGAGAAAATTTGTGGAGCATATTTTCCATTTTAATTTATTTTCGAGACGTAGAAAAGGAGTTTGACGGTGTTGATTACTCCACATGGTGTTTCATCGTGTGTATGTCTATGGCTATGAATTTTGGATTTTTCTGGAGATATTTTCTGGACATCGGATATTCTCTTCGGGGTGATCATAATTTATTTTGGGTAACGATTTTGAAATTCCGCTTTCGTGCTTGAGTATATTATAGCATGTTAGTATTTATATATTTATTTCATAATTTTTAGAAGTTGTTGTAGAAGTCGCTTTTGACCGTATTTTTAGCTTCTGGCGTATTTATATGTGCAAATATAAATTATGGTGTGTTTTAAATTTATAAATTTTATTAGAGAATAGATGGATTATGTTGTTTGGTATTGATTTTGAGGGGCTCTGACCCCGGGAAAATTCTGTTTTACAAAGACGTTATTTCAAATTTTTTTTGTAAAATATTTATTTTAATTTCAAATTATTTTCTTTTATTATTTTTGAAAATCATAATTTGATTTATTATTTATAATTTGTTTTGATTAATTATTTATCCATTTAACTAATTGATTAATTCATTTAATCAATTAATTTTATTTGTAAATAGTTGAATGAAGTGTAATTATTTATAATTAAATAATATTCTAAAATTTTTTTTGAGCTTTTAAAATTATCTAAAGGTATTTAATAATCAATTATTATTATTAATTGATTTATTCTTATTTTATTCATAATAAATAGAACGTTTATCCGTTTAATACGAAACGAACGCGTTGAGACTCAGAAAAATATTCTGCTTCCATAAAAAATGTTTTCGAGACAAAAATCCTTTTGTTATAAAAATCCTTTTGTTTCAAAAGGCCACTTCTTTTGCAAGTCAGTTTAGAGTCGCGTATTTTTCGAAAAAGTCGTATTTTGACTCAATTTCAGTTTTAAACAAACCGAGTCGAATGTTTCGATGAACCGGATTATGTGTTATTTGAATTATGCGGTATGTGAATTAAGTGTGTATATGCTATGTGAATTACGTGGGTATGTGGTTCAAGGGTCTTGTGTTTGACTGTTTCCTTTATGTGTGGGCTATCGTATGGGTAGACGATAGGATTTTGACACGTAGTTCATCGAGTAATTATCGTTTTGACGATTAAAGTTATATCTTTTAATTATAGATGCGGGTCATTCGAATTGATCAGGACCAGACATTGGAAAGAATGAAATGGAATGGTATTAGATATCTGGCTTGTAGCAATCGTAGGAGCAACATATCAATGAATTTTTGAAATAGAAAGACGGTGATGTCTTGAGATGTCAGACTGAGATGTTTATGTTACTGCGAGTGTGACTAACTACTAAAAACCAAAGGCAAGTTCTCTATACTATTCTAATTCCAGAATAGTTCAATATTTTACATATCCAACTTGCTTATGATTATGCAAGTATTGCTATTTTATTCTAAGTTCTGAATAATTAAGTGTTTTTACTTATCCAAATACTGGATTTATAAAAATTTTATACCTTGAGAAAAATGGGTTTGTTGCGAGTATTCCTGCCCAAGTGAATGGGAGGAATAAAATTTATAAGGGCGTCAATTTTTATGACCCCTTTCAATAAAATGTTTTAAGATTGGATGAATGCGTAAGTGACGAGGGCGGACGCTCCAGCGGAGGGCCATATATTATATGAAATATTTATAATAAAACTATGCCACATGCAGATATATTGCCTTTTTATTTGAGTACTCGTGTTTTGGGACATATTTCTACGAATCATGATCCAGTGCTATCATACGGGCTGATCAACATGTGATAGTACGTCCGTCGGAGAAATATTCCAATATAAATTTATATTGCTATTATAATCATATCCTGAGTGATTTATCAAGTATTTCTGTTTTGGATAAAAAGATGAAATGCAGTTTTGATTCAATTTCTGATTTATGTTGATACTTAATTTGTTGTTAAATACCAAAAGCGGTATTAATATAGATGATTGATGTTGACTTCGGTATGGGATATTGTGAGCATCAAAGTTCGTATTGATATCTAATTTGATATGACATCAAAATGAGTATTGATATCAAGAGTTCGGTTCCGAATAACGTTTGTGATTCAGTCCATAATCATTGTTCATGTTATTGTTGTTTACGATATTTTTGTAAACGCTATTTTACGAGTTTTATTCTCGTCAAGATTCAAAGTATTGCTGAAGCATTTCGCTCGAAATATCAAAAGGGTTTTGAATATAGTGACGAACAATTATCCGATTTTTTTAATATTTTTTTTGATTCAACAATTATGATTTTAAATGTTCTGCTATAATGTAGATGTCAGTTTTATATCAAAACAACCATATATATGCTATAATGAACTTGCTGTGCATTTTTTTCGCTCATACTTGCCTGTTTTTAAATTTAACCTCCAGTGAGAATTAGCTTGTGCTGTTTAGCTGCATAATTCAAGAAAGCAAAGGAGAAGCTTTTGGAATATGGTTGGTCCAGCGTTTGCAGAACTAGAGTAAGTTCTATTGTATAAAGTTATGTTTATATATATATATATGTATTAGTTATGTTATTAAATCGTTTGTCTAGTATACTTCTTTTCGAAGTTATACTAGTGGATTAAGTTTTGAGTTTTGGAATTTGTGAAAAGAATTTAAAAAGAAAGTGAAAAATTATTTGTGGAATTTGGAATTCTTATTTCTAGAACTGTAACCTGAAAAAATCCTGGTGTAGTTTGGGGTCGCAAATGCTATATTTCAACTGTTGGCATTTATTTATTGATTTAACAGGTTAACTTGGATTGAGATTTCATCGTGACGACCTATAATATCAGGGATATCACGTGTAATTATTTTATCAATAAATGATTTTTATGTAATTATTATGTGAATTTTGGTGAGTTATCTGTTGATTGATAATAATATTTAGATGTATATATGTGATAAAATGTGAGTGTATCAATTTTATTATGTCCAGAATCAAATATAGATAATTAAGGTATTTTTCTGGTAATTTTTGGAGTATTATATGATTTTATATTGATTTATGAATTTATTAACTATTTTCTAAATAATTACAAAATTATTTTATAAAGCCGGGAATCGCCCAACCTCAACCGTTTTTACGTTTTTACAACCCGAAACTCTTCCGAAAACTCCTTCCTAACCAATATGATCGTTCCGGACATTTTCCATGTTTTGACTTTTTCGATCCGGATTACGGTTTGACCCGTGCGCGGTCTGGCACAAGATTTTTGATACGATAATCATTTCGGTGAATCAACAAAACCCGTATTCTCGAAAGACGGGATAATATTACATTATTTTCGTATAAAGTGTTTTATAAAAAGCCCGGTTGGGATAATTATCCAAAACTGATAACAAATCGGATCGTTTTTGCAGTTACTTAGTGGCTAAGTAACTAATTTAACGATCCAAAATGATGCAAAATGAACCAATATTCCGTAAATATAAATAGCCTATTCTTATTTCATTTTATTCGTTTATTCATTTGCAACCAGTAAAAATATAGAAAATAGAGAGAAAATCCCGGAAAAATGTTACGTTATTGAAAATCAAACGCACAAACGAATGCGTTACCGAATTTCGATTCAAGCTTGCGATATATCAAAACGAAGCTCTGGAAATATAGAATCTGAATCAATCATCAGTTTCAACCCAAAAACATCAGAGGAAGCGAGACGTAGAAAGGGAAAGCAGGTAGTCAGTGAGTGGGAATCAATTGATAAGTGCTAGTAAAGTGAAAGCGAATCGATAAGGCAAGTGTTTCTTTTCCTTTTGATTATATTGCAATTATTTTGGAACACTCTTTACTATGTCGCATTTACTGTAAACGATTTTTATTCTATAATGCAAGTACTTTGAAGTACATAACCCAAACCCTGATTCTTATTGATCTTGAGCCATAAGCCTGTTTCTTCATAAACCGTTGATTGTTGAATTCACATATACAAGCCACACCTATATGATACTACTCCATAAATACATACCTACCACATACTGATTCCTGATACGAAATTGCTTATCATACTAACCCTTATATCTTGTGTAACAGAAGACCAACTCTTGTAACTCCTGAACCCTTGGGTCTTCTGTTTTCTGATTCTTTCTTTGATTAAAACCCAACCTTCACGATATCCTGGTTATTTCATGAGATTATAGATTATCCTACATTTCAAAGTAAATGTTATTTATGATTCAATTGTTGAGTTACATTGCTTATTACATTGTGATTCTAGAATTGAATTATTTTTAAATATGGACCAGATTCGTGGTCGGACCAGATTCATGGTCATAATAGGCCAATGTGTGCCTTGGATCCAGTATATATAGAGCAAAGCTGGGAGCCTTGCTCGGGGTTAGTGTGTGACTGATCAGCAGCCTAACCTTGATTTTTAAATAAAAATGAATATCTAATTCTAATCATTGCTTATCAGTAAACTTGATTCCTTATATCATTACAATTGATCAATGTTAATCTCAGTTATTGTCTTTGTGACTTGCTGAGCTAGTTAGCTCACTCTTGCAAAACTGTTTATATTCTTTTCCAGTGAAAAAGGAAACTGATGGTAGCGAGGATTCCCTGACAAGTGTGCGAGCTAGGTATCCAGGTTGAATTGGAATAGACTAGCAGAGGATGTGTGGCTTGGTTGTGTTTATAGTTTGTAATAAAGTTGAAACTTCCAATGTAAGATAAATAAACTGGGTTTCGGTACGTTTGTGTAATAAATAAGATTGTGGCTTGTGGATATGCTTTAAACTATTTTGATCCGTGGATTATGGTAAGTAGGGTCATTGCATACCTATATATTATTATATTCATAACAGGTTTAATATGGTGTGTCTGTGTGGTCCCCAAACTTCTAACCCGGGTTTGGAGGGCGTTACGGTTTGGCATCAGAGCCATAGTTTAAAGTCACTGCTACAAGCCTAGATTATCGGGAATAGGTAAAGGGTTAAGATTAGTATTAGGTAATAAAGATATAGAACGTCAAGAAGTTGAGTACGACTTAATAGTAGGCTTTAGTATGATTCGTGCCGAGATTCGAGAATCTTATTTAGCAACGTGATTTGCGGATATCAGCGATGGCAGATTCCTTTATTTTGATATCATCTGATTACTCGAAGCTTTTCGTCGGAAGACCATCGTCTGATCCACATCTTGCTCTTCCGCCAGTGTCAGCCATAATACCTATTGCGACGGATGCACTAATACGAACTATTCTACCTCTAAGTGTGAGATTACCTATTCGAGGACCTCCACCTGTTGACTCCGAATCTATTAGACATTCAGCTGCGGGTGCGTCTTAAGATTTTGATGATCCCATTATAAATCAGATTCTATCATTCCCTACTTGAGAATTTTTCTATCTAAACATTGTTTCTTTTCTTGGTGATTCTATCGGACGGTTGAGGGCAAACAATGCATATGCGTTGACTATTTGTCTATGTGACAAAAGGGTCTGGTGGGACGCCACCAAATTATGTGTTGTGAACTATGCGGTACTAAGACTGGCCATCTTATATACTTGTATGGTTGCTCTCAGTCGTACCTACATCTTCTTCACTATTCCTTCTCATTCGATTTCTTTGATTTTGAAATTTCATTTGGTATTCTATGACGATGAATTTCTTCAGTAATCTCTAGTATGAGGTTTTCTTTTGGAACGAGAAGTCCTGTTGGCATGGATCCGGGGAGTACTTGAAACTAGATGGCGGAGATGATGTGATAGTTGATATGTGTATAACAATGAGGGATATGTAAAAATCAGATTTTGGTGGGAATATAAATAAACAAGACTTGCTGATTAATGGATAGACCTGTTGTACATTTGCCTTCAATAAAATGTTTCGTGCTTGTGCCACCAGACTTTGATATAGACCAATGTCTTTCCTTTTCAACATGGTCAATACTTTACTATACCTATTTTATCTTACTGTACCAGATATGAACTTTTGTGATAACATGTACCCTTTCCCCTAACTGTTTACATTCTGTAAAGAAGCATGCAATTTACTTAGTTCAACTATTGAAAATGTTTTCAAAAAGAGATATTTCTGTTTTATAAATCTTTTCCATAAAAAGGAGTATGTTTTAAAGGCTAAATAAATTGTTTGATTCTTTACAAAAAATGTCTACCAGAAGAAATACTCGTTCTACCAACCAGAATGAAGAAAACAACAACAACAATAACAACAACACCCAAGACAACAACAACCAGAATGCCAACCCAGGTCCCGTAGACCCAACTATGGCCCAGATTCTTCAGATCTTGGCCCAATAGACAGTCCATCTGACTCAACAGCAATAGAGGCAGACTAACCCTCAGGTAACCTTTAAGACCTTTCAAGAGGTGAATCCACCAGAGTTTAAGGGTTCTGCAGATCCGATTGAGGCAAGGGTCTGGTTGAAGCAGATTGAGAAGGCATTTGCCTTGGTCAAGGTGAAATAAGAGCAAAAGACTGAATTTGCAAGTTACTATCTGAAGAATGAAGCCACCTACTGGTGGGAAACTGTTAAAGTGTTGGAAGGTACCGATGATGTTGCGTGGGATAGATTCAAGGAGTTGTTTCTCGAGAAGTATTTTCCTCAATTTGTCCAGGACCAAATGGAATTGAAATTTTTGGAGTTAAAGCAGGGGAGTATGTCAGTGACAGATTACGAAAGCATGTTTGAAGAGTTGTCTAGGTTTGTGCCATCCTATGTGGACACTGATATGAAGAAGGCTAAGAGGTTTCAGCAAGAACTTAAGCCATGGATTCGTGGGAAGGTGGCCATATTTGAATTGGACACGTATGCGGGAGTTGTGCAGAAAGCTATGATTGCAGAGACAGAAAGTGAAATGTCCCAAAAAGAGAAGGATGGTAAGAATAGGAAGTTTGAAGGAGGTGAAGGACAATCTCAAGCAAGGAAGTTTCCAAATTTTAATCAGAAGAAGGGCAAGTTGCAGCCCGGAAGAAATTTTAATAGACAAAATCCCGGCAACGGAGGCCAAGGTAACCGCCCAGTTATGGGGAATCAACCAACCCAGCAGAGGCCAGCTCTACCAGATTGTCAAGTCTGTGGAAAGAAGCATGGAGGAGTTTATAACAAGTTGAATGTGGTCTGCTACAGATGCAACCAGATGGGGCAGTACTCAAGGGAGTACCGTAATCAGCCAGCCAGGGAGCCAACCAACAAATATCAGCCTACCAGGAATCTGGCAGGCAAAGTTCTAGCAATTGTGTATACTTGTTTCAAGTACGGAAATCCAGGACACATAGCAAGGGATTGCAAGGCACCAGTTCCTGTCAATAATAAACTGCGAATCATGGGAGCTACTCCAACAGTGAATGAACCTCCCAGAGCTAGAGTTTATGACATGTCTGTGAAGGATGCTATCATGGATACTGATATTGTGGCAGGTACGCTTACTGTGAATTCCCTATGTGCTAAAGTGGTAGTAGATTCGGGAGCAACTCGATCATTTATTTCTCAAGGTTTTGTTGATAAATTGAATTGTCCAGTTGAATTGTTAAGTGAGATTATGATGGTAGAGTTAGCAAATCAGGAGCGTGTATCTATTAACCAAGTGTGTAGGAGCTGTGAGATTGAGATTACTGGCCGTAAGTTTGATGTTGACTTGATTTCCTTTAAGTTAGGAGAGTTTGAAGTTATTTTAGGAATGGATTGGCTATCTAAGCATGATGCTCAGATAGACTGTCGTAATAAGAAAGTAATACTGAAGACACTAGACGAGAAATCGCTGACGTTTAGAGGCCAGAGACAAGCGAATAAGTTCTTGACGATGATTCAAGCTCAAAAACTATTACGACAAGGATGCGAGCATTTCATTGCCTACGTGGTAGACAAAAGTCAGGAGCCAGCAAAACTGGAAGATATTCCTGTGGTAAATGAATTTCCAGACATATTTCCAGATGAACTACCAGGACTTCTGTAACACCCCCAAATCCGGGGTCGGGGATCCGGGTTGTCACGAGTTCCATTTCTCTTAATAACACCCAATCTTAATAAATAATCAACTACTCTGTACTGTGACCCCACAATAAACACACACACACCACAAGTTATAGTCTCAGAGATGAATATCCAAAAATAATCACAAGTCATTTTATTCCACAATTATCTGTCAATACACCTTAAAAGGGTTTCTGAATAAATTTACATTTCTTTGCCATTATTATAATTCATAAATATACATAAATCTGGTACATCAAAAGTTGAAAGCCTAGCCTATTGGTAGCTCCTACCTCAGCTACGGCGGCATCAACGCTTCCTGAAAACTGCGGAACGTTTCCTAACCGCTTGCGAATTGGAAGCTTGGTCTTGTTCATCTTTTCTATCTGTTGTTGTGTGATGAAAGAAGAAGCAAGGGTGAGCAGCAAGCCCACCAAAATAATATGTATAATGATTAACAATATATGAGCCTTCTCATAGTACTCATGAAAGTCTTGGTCAAAAGAAATGAACCAAGTTTGATATCTTAATGCGATCAAGTCGCAAAATATTCAGTATACATACATATATACTTTTCAAAATCTTGGAAGTCCTCTTCCATGCATAATATACTCAGAGTTCCAGTTTATAACTGTATAAAAATAAATATCGTTGCAAGGTGATCTCATATATCTAACCTTGTCTCAACGTTTTTCTGAAAGTCTTTGATATGCATAAGATAATCATTTACTAGATGTAAGTTTAAAAAATGAAGTTACAAGATACTCCAATATACTTATATCTTTTCCGAATACTACTTGAACTACCACCGTTCAAGTTATAATTAGTTTCAAAGGTTCATCACACTGATGAGACTACAAGATAAGACTTGAATAGATTCAATCTTTGAAATATTTTGAAGGAAATGAAGTTATGATATACTTCATTAAGTTCTGATATATATATATATATCCACATATACATCTTCTTCATACATTTCCTGAAAACCTCTGTCATGTAAGGTATGAACAGAGTTTGTAACATCCAATGAATTTTTGGAAAGGAAAAAGAATTGTGGCATAAACCCGATATCTTGCTGATCAGGCAAAAATACCAATAAGTAACCTTTTCTACTAGTAGATGGACGAATTCCCCACTGGTCATCACCCTGGCCGCATAGGACCTTATGCTGGACTGCCACTCAGCCACTTATGCATTTGATGGACTCCCACTGAGCCACTTACACTATCATGGACGCCCACTGAGCCCATGTTGCTTATGACGACTCGATAGATGGACTTACTTCCCGAATGTTGGGTAAGTAATCAATTCATTTACCAAAACTGCAACCTTGTTGCGAATATAAAATACACCATAGAGCCGGATCCCTCAGGTTTTGAGCGAGTATTTAAATCCACTTTAAAAGGAAGATCTTAAATATAAAAAAATGAGTTTTGGGATCCGCTCTAACTTTTAAAAATCATTTTGAAGACTCGAAAACACTTTAAAGAGTGTTTGGAGTAATGCTGATTTAATAAAATAAATCAGTCCCAATATATTTAGAAAATATCTGAATATTATTATTTAAATAATATTCCCATAAAGAATAATTGAGGTTGAAGTTGGAAAACTTATACTTGAAATGAATAGTAAATAATCAAAGATATCCTTATACGAAAGTAATATCTTTGTTTGAATAATCAAAAGTAAGTTTGATTATCGAACATTATTCTTTAATAAAATAAAGAATATTATTAAATAATAAGCGGAGTCATAATACCTCGAATGAATATTATAAATAATATTCATTAAATAAAATAAAGGAGTCATACATCCTCAAATGAATATTCAAAATAATATTCAATTAATACAATAAAAGGACTCATAAGTCCTCGGATGAATATTCAAAATAATATTCAATAAATAAAAGAAAGTTAAAGTTATCGAATAAACCTTATTCGATTAATAGTTTTGAAAACTATAACCATATATATATAAAATATATATATATTATACTCGGGAACATCGACTCCCGGTTTAGAAATATGTTCACCTTTTGATCCCCTATACTAAGGGTAAACTCAAATACCGCTTATCTCTAGCATAGGTATTATGCGACTATAAGCATTTGAACCAACAGATATATAAATCAAGAATATGAAACAGGCATGCATATATACCATATCACATGCTACAATATATCGCAAGAATTTGCTAATAACCAATATGTATTTATCGCAAGATCATGCATATACACATATACATCACAACAACAGTTATACGGGTAGAAAACTTGCCTGAGCGACTGAGGGTTATTAATGGCTTGGGACGAGTCTGGTAACCTATAAACAACATGTGAGTTGGAATTAAACCAAAGTCACTTGTAAATCTATACTTTAACCAAATTAGACTTTAACGCTCGCTTTGCGCTTACTGATTCTCTTAAGTTACTCGAGTACCCTCGGCTCCACCATTTTTAATAATTTAACCATTACGAGTTTTAAAGCGATTCCTTCGCGAGTGTCTTACCAACTGCCTAACACACTTAACATAATTGTTTCATACCCCAATTAGTCCTTTAAGGTCCTTAACCAAGGTTTCAAAGTAAGGAGAGGGGTAATGGTTCGGTCGCGAAACGCCGTTACTTAAAACGGTCGTTTCTCCTAAACCGTACATCGGAATCAAACGAACTACATATCAAAACGAAGCTCGTAACATGAACTATCTAAACATGGCAATGGTCAAAACCTAGCAGGAAGTTCTCGGGTCCTAATGTTATGAACAAAAGCAGTCTAAAGTAAATCAGACATTACGACGGCTATGTTTACGCGATTTCCCAATTTTATACCATTCCAAATGCACCACAATTCAACCCCAATTCACAACCCAATCAAAACTCCATCCAAAATACATCATAACAGCCCCAACACTCAACATTAACAATTTATACTTATTCTTAAACTTGAATTTAGCTATACTTAAATCCTTTAACCAAACCATAAGATTTCAACATTCAATTCACCACCATTCCAACCCAAACTTTAAACCAACAAGCATTAATCTAATTTATTACCATAACAACCAAAATCATTCTAATATACAATGTAAAGCTAGGGTTTGGAGATGATATACCTTCCTTGAAGTGATGTGAGTAGCTAGGAAGCCTAAAGAAACCTTGATCTATGCTTAAGCTACCTTGAACTTTCATAAAAAAATCAAGAAAACCAAAGTTATTTCTTGAAGGTTACTATTCACCATCTTCTTCCTTGATTTATTGGAAGAGATTGTGAAGGAATTAGAAGCTTAAACTTATAGGATATCCATATCTATGTACAAGGAACCTTAGATAATTACCTTGTGATTTAACAATGCTTGGAACTTGATTTTTGGAAATTTCTTCTTTGAAAAAGGAGAAAAGCCGAGAGCAAGCTTGGAAGAAAGAGAGATTTTTGTGTTTTTGCTTTGATTTGATTTTTGGTTGGTTGTTTTTGTTTAGATTTTGGTTAACTACCTTAATAACCTTGAACTTTGTGTGGTTATCAATCATCCACACCTCCTTCCCTCCTATGTCATGCTTACATCACCTTATTGTGTCATCATCCCTTACTTGTCCTCTCCTTATTGGTTGGATGACCTCATCATCCCTAACTTCCTTGATTAACTTCCTAATTGTTTGCCTAATGACCGCTGATCTGTTATATGGTTCGCTTAACTTTCATTTTCGTTTATCGTTTGAGGGATCATACCCGGGATCTTATTACTTGGGTTTCCTTAACCTTTCTCAATACATTCTAATCCTTTTATGATCCTCTCTTATAATCCTTTTATTTAAATCCTTTTTATCCTGTTACCTTATACTCAATTTTTTCCGTATCTAGTGGATTTCCGGGAAAAATCAAAGTGTTCGGAATTGGATTCTGACGATCTTTACATACACTTATATACCATATAGAGTACTAATAAAATCTCAGAATATCAATAACAGAACCCCTACATAGTGTGGCATGAAAAGTTTTCTTATTCAGCATAATCTACAAAATCACTATTCATAAGGGTTTCAAAAATTTCCAAAAATTGGGGTTATTACAACTTCCTCCAGATAGAGAGATCGAATTTGCAATCGACTTAGTACCTGGAACGGAACCATTATCGAAGGCCCCATACAGAATGGCGCCATTAAAAATGAAGGAGCTAGCAAAACAATTGCAAGAATTATTGGAGAAAGGAGTATTTCGACCCAGTGTATCCCCATGGGGTGCACCGGTATTATTTGTTAAGAAGAAAGACGGAAGCATGAGGCTATGCATCGACTATCGAGAACTTAATAAGCTTACGATCAAGAACAAGTATCCATTACCTCGAATTGACGATTTGTTTGACCAACTGAAAGGAGCCAAGTATTTTTCTAGGATTGATTTAAGATCTGGATATCATCAATTAAAGATCAAACCTGAAGATATACCAAAAATAGCTTTCAGAACAAGGTACAGTCATTATGAATTCTTAGTGATGTCTTTTGGGTTGACCAATGCCCCAACAACATTTATGGACTTGATGAACATAATTTTCAAGGAATATCTGGATAAGTTTGTCATTGTGTTTATCGATGATATTTTGATTTACTCAAAGTCAACGGAAGATCATGCGGAGCATCTAAGGACAGCTTTGGAAATTTTGAGAAGGGAGAAGTTATATGCAAAGTTTTCGAAGTGTGAATTCTGGTTACAAGAAGTTCAATTCTTAGGGCACGTAGTGAGTTATGAAGGAATCAAAGTGGACCCAGCAAAGATCGAAGCTATTACGAATTGGGAAAGGCCAAAAATACCAACAGAAGTGAGAAGTTTCTTGGGATTAGCGGGATATTATCGAAGATTTGTTCAAGATTTCTCGAAGATTGTGACACCTTTGACAAAGCTTACCAGGAAAAGTGAGAAGTTTATATGGAACGAGAAATGCGAATAAAGTTTTCAAGAATTAAAGAAGAGACTGATCACATCACCTGTTTTATCACTTCCAGATGATCAAGGAAATTTCGTAATCTATAGTGATGCTTCTCATAAGGGATTAGGTTGTGTTTTGATGCAACATGATAAAGTCATTATGTATGCATCGAGACAACTAAAACCTCATGAGCAGAAGTATCCTACTCATGACTTGGAATAAGCAGCGATAGTATTTGTCTTAAAGATTTGGAGACACTACTTATATGGAGAAAGATGCGAGATTTATACGGATCATAAGAGCTTGAAATACATATTCACGCAAAAGGAGCTTAACATGAGACATATGAGATGGTTAGAGTTGATCAAAGACTATGATTGCATGATTAACTATCATCCAGGAAAAGCGAATATGGTGGCAGATGCATTAAGCAGAAAAGAAAGACTGAACATGTTGACGGTCCCTGAAGAATTACAAAAGGAATTTCAGAAGTTGGACTTGGAAGTCAGAATTCGAAAACCTGATGAAGCAAAGATGTATAGTATGACTTTTCAACCAGAATTGTTAGAGAAAATAAGAAAGTGCCAAGAGGAAATAATGGATCAGGATATCAATCGATTGGTTGGAGAAGAATTATGCACCTAGAAGGACGATCAAGGTATTCTCAGATTTTCATCAAGAATTTAGGTACCACCAGTGGCGGAATTAAAGAATGAAATTTTACAAGAAGTTCACAAGTCAAGGTATTCCATTCATCCGGGAAGTACCAAGATGTACAGAGATTTAAAAGAAAATTTTTGGTGGCCAGACATGAAAAGAGAAATTGCGGAATGGGTTAACAAATGTTACACGTGTCAGAGAGTTAAGGCGGATCACCAGAGACCGAGTGGATTATTACAGCCACTAGAGATCCCAGAGTGGAAGTGGGAGCACATTGCTATGGATTTTATAGTTGGCTTACCGAGAACAAAAGCGAACCACGATGCTATTTGGGTTATAGTGGACATACTAACCAAATCAGCGCATTTCTTGCATATCAATGAAATATTTTCACTAGATAAATTGATTCACATGTATCTGAAGGAAATAGTAATACATCATGGAGTCCCTGTGTCTATCATGTCTGATCGAGATCCACGATTCAATTCAAGATTTTCAAGAAATTTTCAAGAATGCTTGGGAACCAGGTTGAAGATGAACACGGC
This sequence comes from Apium graveolens, assembly GCF_009905375.1. NCBI lineage: Eukaryota > Viridiplantae > Streptophyta > Magnoliopsida > Apiales > Apiaceae > Apium > Apium graveolens. Next base: position 103,193,472 of record NC_133653.1, on the reverse strand, counting down.
TTATCATCCGCAGATAGACGGCCAAAGTGAGAGAACGATCCAAACAATTGAAGATATGTTACGTGTTTGTGCCATTGATTTCAAAGGCAGTTGGGACGAGCATTTACCCTTAGCAGAGTTTGCTTACAATAACAGTTATATGCCAGTATCGGAATACCTCCCTATAAAGCTCTTTATGGACGCAAATGTCGATCACCAGTATATTGGGACGAAGTCGGAGAGCGTAAAATACTTGGACCTGAATTGGTGCAGCAGAAAAAAGAGGTTGTGGAAGTCATCCAGAAAAGGCTAATTGCAGCACAGGATCGTCAAAGGAAGTATGCAGATCAATCCTGAAAGAATATGGAATTTGAAGAAGGAGATCTAGTATTATTAAAAGTGTCACCTTGGAAAGGATTGACTAGATTCGGAAAGAAAGGAAAGCTGAGTCCTAGATACATTGGACCTTTTGAAATTCTAAAACATGTCGGCAAGGTAGCTTACGAATTGGCGTTACCCCCACACATGGAGCATATTCATAATGTTTTTCACGTAGCGATGCTTAAGAAGTATAATCCAGACTCTAGGCATGTAATTGAGTATGAGCCGATAGAACTTCAAGCAGATTTATCGTATATAGAAAATCCGATAGAGATTCTAGAAAAGAGAGAAAAGATATTGAGGAATAAAGTTGTAAAGTTAGTGAAAGTATTGTGGAGAAACCCAAAGGTTGAAGAGTCAACCTGGAAATTAGAAAGTGATATGCGACAAAAATACCCTCACTTATTTACCTAGGAGATTCTGAGGACAGAATCCTTTTAAGGGGGAGGATGTAATATCCGGGATATCGCGTGTAATTATTTTATCAATAAATTATTTTTATGTAATTATTATGTGAATTTTGGTGAGTTATCTGCTGATTGATAATAATATTTAGACGTATATATGTGATAAAATGTGAGTGTATCAATTTTATTATGTCCAGAATAAAATATAGATAATTAAAGTATTTTTCTGGTAATTTTTGGAATATTATATGATTTTATATTGATTTATGAATTTATTAACTATTTTCTGAATACTTACAAAATTATTTTATAAAGCCGGGAATCGCCCAACCTCAACCGTTTTTACATTTTTACAACCCAAAACTCTTCCGAAAACTCCTTCGTAACCTAATATGATCGTTCCGAACATTTTCCATGTTTTGACTTTTTCGATCCGGATTACGGTTTGACCCGTGCGCGGCCCGGTGCATGATTTTTGATACGATAATCATTTTGATGAATCAACAAAACCCGTATTCTCGAAAGACGGGATAATATTACATTATTTTCGTATAAAGTGTTTTATAAAAAGCCCGGTTGGGATAATTATCCTAAACTGATAACAAATCGGATCGTTTTTGCAGTTACTTAGTGGCTAAGTAACTAATTTAACGATCCAAAATGATCCAAAGAGAACCAATATTCCGTAAATATAAATAGCCTATTTCTTATTTCATTTTATTCGTTTATTCATTTGCAACCAGTAAAAATATAGAAAAAACAGAGAAAATCCCGGAAAAACGTTACGTTCTTGAAAATCAAACGCAAAAACAAAGGCGTTACCGAACGTCGATTCAAGCTTACGATATATCAAAAAGAAGCTCTCAAAATATAGAATCTGAATCAATAATCAGTTTCAACCCAGAAACATCAGAGGAAGCGAGACGTAGAAAGGGAAAGCAGGTAGTCAGTTAGTGGGAATTAATTGATAAGTGCTAGTAAAGTGAAAGCGAATCGATAAGGCAAGTGTTTCTTTTCCTCTTGATTATATTGCAAGTATTTTGGAACACTCTTCACTATGCCGCAGTTACTGTAAACGGTTATTATTCTATAATACAAGTACTTTGAAGTACATAACCCAAACCCTGATTCTTATTGATCTTGAGCCATAAGCCTGTTTCTTCATAAACCGTTGATTGTCGAATTCACATATACAAGCCACACCTATATGATACTACTCCATAAATACATACCTACCACATACTGATTCCTGATACGAAATTGCTTATCATACTAACCCTTATATCTTGTGTAACAGAAGACAAACTCTTGTAACTCTTGAACCCTTGGGACTTCTATTTTCTGATTCTTTCTTTGATTAAAACCCAACCTTCACGATATCCTGGTTATTTCATGTGATTACAGATCATCCTACATTTCAAAGTAAATGTTGTTTATGATTCAATTGTTGAGTTAAATTGCTTATTATATTGTGATTCTAGAATTCAATTGTTTTTAAATATGGACCAGATTCGTGGTCGGACCAGATTCGTGGTCATAATAGGCCAATGTGTGCCTTGGATCCAGTATATATAGAGCAAAGCTGGGTGCCTTGCTCGGGGTTAGTGCGTGACTGATCAGCAGCCTAACCTTGGTTTTTAAATAAAAATGAATATCTAATTCTAATCATTGTTTATCAGTAAACTTGATTCCTTATATCATTACAATTGATCAATGTTAATCTCAGTTATTGTCTTTGTGACTTGCTGAGCTAGTTAGCTCACTCTTGCAAAACTGTTTATATTCTTTTCCAGTGAAAAAGGAAACTGATGGTAGCGAGGATTCCCAGACAAGTGTGCGAGCTAGGTATCCAGGTTGAATTGGAATAGACTAGCAGAGGATGTGTGGCTTCGTTGTGTTTATAGTTTGTAATAAATTTGAAACTTCCAATGTAAGATAAATAAACTGGGTTTTGGTACGTTTGTGTAATAAATAAGATTGTGGCTTGTGGAAATGCTTTAAACTATTTCGATCAGTGGATTATGGTAAGTAGGGTCATTGCATACCTATATATTATTATCTTCATAACAGGTTTAATATGGTGTGTGTGTGTGGGCCCCAAACTTCTGACCCGGGTTTGGAGGGCGTTACACGACCAAATCCCCTGACCCCGGATTTGGGGGCGTTATATTTGGACCAAGTCATTTTCTTAGTATAATCCATAAAGAAATTGTGCTTAAGTTAGTAGTTTTAAAAGGGTTGTGTGAGTTTATCACACATTGATATTGTAGAAAGAGCTTGTTAGTCCCAAAATATCGTAGAAGGGGGTTAAATATGATACCTACAACCTTTTTGATTCGTTTCAAGTTCTTCGTTAAATTTACGAAAACAAAATAGACACAAAAAAATTGAGGAATATATTATTTTATTAATATAAACCTTGAGGTCGCTACACTCTAATCAATCAAATGATTAGCTACAATAAATTAACAGCTAATAAATTTGGCCTTCAATGTAGTTCTATAAAAATACAGTTAGGAGCTGAAGAAGATGATTGAATGAATTCAATCCATTCTGCTTCTTTTGGGTATACTTCAATTTTCTTTGGACACATGGCTTAATTTCAAACAAGTACCAAATCAATTGTTTCTTTATCAATGAATTAACCAAGTGCTTAGTAGCGACAAAAGTGAACTTCCTTTACTGTTTTTCTTCTAAGTTGCGACTTCAAGGAAACAGATTTCCTTAGGAATAATTCTTCTGAGTTGCGACCTCAAGGAAAACAAATGCCTTAGAAACAAATTTCAGTTGTTCACACAAGGAGATAAACTTTCTTTGATTGTCTATATTCTAAGTTGCACACACAGGATGTAATAACCCCAAAATTTTGAACTTTTTGTAACCCTTATGAATAGTGTTTTAGCTGAATGAGAAAACTTTTCATGCCACACTATGTAGGGGTTCTGTTATGGATATTCTGAGATTTTATTAGTACTCTATATGACATATAAGTGTATGTAAAGATCGTCAGAATCCAATTCCGAACATGAAAGGCATATGTCATAGCCTACTCGTTTATTCGAGTATTTAACTCAACTCAAATAAGAATGTAATAAGTAAATAGTGGATCAATCATCAGAGAGATCTCACAAAGTAACATATGTCAAAGAATAAAGAAACATTGTTCATCTGCAGACTTGAAGATTCACTGAAAGAAGTTCAAGAATTTGATCATGCCTCAGTGATATAAATCAAGATCGTGGATTTAATCAAGTGACAGAGATCTCGTCAGGGTATCATTTATTACAAGGATTCAATCAGAACAACAAAGTCAAGACATGAAGAAACGTCACGAAAGTTAGTCACTCATGAACCAGACAGTACATCGAGTGTCAGCATTGAAGTGGCGGAATTGATTCATAAGTCTCAGTGACTTTCAGAAGATTGTCAGAAGAATGGATGCTGCTCAGGGTTAGTATTAATTCTCTATTGATTAATTAAGTCATATAATTTAATTATGAAAATAAATTATATCTGCAAAGATTAATTTATTTGATTAATTAAATTAATTGATTAATTAATTCTGAATTAATATTAAGGTTTTTTTTCAGAATTTTAATTGATTAAAATCTGTTTTAATTCTAAAAAGACAACTGATTGTACTAGTATGACAATCGGTATGACAATTGATAGTCATACCGAAAGTCATGCTAATTCAGTTGATTGTCTTGATAGAATTATTATTTAGATTAAAATCACTTATTAATTCAGTAAGACAATTTCATTTGAACTAATATGACAATCGGTATGACAATCAATAGTCATACCGAAAGTCTTGCTAGTTCATTTTAATTGTCTTGCTAGCTCTAAAAGATTGTCACACCGAAAGTATTATTGGACAAAGGATTGTCATACCAGTTCATTGATCTCGGCTGTGTTGATTAAAAAGAAGCAGAAGCATCCAATTTACTACTAACATTGAAAAAGCAATCAAACAGAAGCCAAGAACAAAACAGAGAAAAAGCAGCCAAATATTTCATCTTATCTGCTAATTCAAGATCACAATTTCTAGCTTGTAAAGTTAAATCCAATCAACTAGAAATCACTCTCTTGTTCTTGTGTAACAATCTAGCGGATCAAAATCCCTAGAACTTAATCTCAAATCGCATTTAGCATTTGATCTTTTAATTACAAAAATAGAAAAAGTTCATGTCGAATTTATTCTAGATTTGTAATAATTGATTTGAGATTAATCCCTTGTAACCGATACCGTAGTTGTAACACCTTTCAAGTTTAATAAAAGTTTTATTTAACTTGAATTTTGTTTCACAATTTTATTCTGCATTTTATTCGACTAAACGGTATTGTTTGCATTCAACCCCCCCTTCTACAAACAAATTGGGACCTAACAGAACACTTTGGTTTTTCCCGGAAATCCACTAGATACGGAAAGAATTGAGTAAAAGGTAACAGGATAAAAAAAAGGATTTAAATTAAAGGATTATAAGAGAGGATCATAAAAGGAATATAATATATTGAGAAAGGTTAAGGGAACCTAAGTAATAAGATCCCGGGTATGATCCCTCAAACGATAAACGAAAACGAAAGTTAAGCGAACCGTATAACAGATCAGCGGTCATTAGGCAAACAATTAAGAAGTTAATCAAAGGGATAAGAGAGGATGGTGTCATCCAACCAATAGAAAGAGGACAAAGGAGGGGTGATGACATCACAAAGTGATGCAAGCATGACATAAGAGGGAAGGAAATGTGGTGGAATATTAACCACACAAAATCAAGGGTAAATGGGTAACTGACCTAAAACAAAACAAAACTAATTCAACCAACCAAGCAAATATTCATTTTCATCAAAAGAAAAACACAAAATTCTCCTTCATCCTCCCTTTGCTCTCGGCTTTTGCCATTTTCAAAGAAAACAATTTTCAAAATTCAAGTTCAAGGCTTCCTAAATTGGTAAGATAATTCCCTAGTATTCCTTATGCATAGTTATGGCTATTCTATGAGTTTAAGCCTCCAAATCATTCACAATCTTCTTCAAGAAATCAATGAAGAAGACAATGAATAGTGACTTCAAGAATTTTAACTTGATTTTCTTGTTTTTCCTTTAAGATCCAAGCATCCCTAAGTCATCTCAAGACTTCTTAAGGCTTCCTAGCCACTCACACCACTTCAAGGAAGGTATATCATCTCCAAACCCTAGCTTTACTTTGTTAAATAGGATGATTCTAGTTGTTATGGTGATATAGTAGCTTAATGCTTGCTGGTTTAGAATTTGGGTTGGAGTGGTAGTGAAATGGATGGTGAATCTTGTTGTTTTGGATAAAAGAACTTAAGTATAGTTAAATTCAAGCTTAAGCATAAGTATAAATGTTAATATTGAATTGATTGGGGCTGTTAGGATGTGGTATGGATGGAGTTTGGATTGGGATGTGATTGTGGCTTGATTATGGGTTGTTTTGGAATGGTTTAAATTTGGGAAATCGCGTAAACATAGCCGTCGTAATGCCCGATTTACCGTAGACTGTTTTTGTTCTTAACATCAGAACCCTTGAACTCACTGCTAGGTTTTTACCATTGCCATGTTTAGATAGTTCATGTTACGAGCTTCGTTTTGATATGTGGTTCGTTTGATTCCGATGAACGGTTTAGGAGAAACGGCCGTTTTAAGTAACGACGTTTCGCGAAGAACCCTTACCCCTCGCCTTACTTTGAAACATAGGTTAAAGACCTTAAAGGACTAATTGAAGTATGAAACAGTTATGTAAGGTGTAATAGGCAGTTGGTAAGACACCGGCGAAGGAATCGCCTTAAAACTCATAATGGTTAAATTATTAAAAATGGTGGAGCCGAGGGTACTCGAGTGACTTAAGAGAATCAGTAAGCGCAAAACAAGCGTTAGAGTCTAAGTTAGTTAAAGTATAGATTTACAAGTGACTTTGGTTTAATTCCAACTTACTTGTTGTTTATAGGTTACCAGACTCGTCCCGAGCCTTTTATCATCCCCAGTCGCTCAGGCAAGTTTTCTTATGGCAGTGATTCTATGTTCGAGATGAGTTGGCAGTGTTAAAAGGAACTTTTTGTTGACCTCCCTGATGGAATAGTATTTACCATTAATGTTCAGGTTGTTGATCAATGCATTGTACCTCTCAAACACTTCAGTGATTCCTTCTCCTGGATTGGATTTAAAGTATTCATACTCAGAGGTTAGGATTTCTAGTTTGTTCTCCCTAACTTCCTCTGTGCCTTCATTAATAATCTCAATAGTTTCCCAGATATGTTTGGAATCTTTACAATTCATCACATGTCTATTCATCAGGGGATTAAGGGAATCTACTAAGATTAATTGAAGGCTAGCATCCAGGGAAGCTTCTTCTATTTCAGCAGGAGAGAAGTCCTCAGGATCCTTCACATAAGTTCTCGCTTTGGTGATCACCACATCATTTTCTATTACCTCTGGTTCCATAACCATAGGAATTTTTGGACCCTTCTTCAACACTTGCAAATATTTGGGATTAGCAACCTGTAAAAACAGTAGCATCTTCTTCTTCCACATAACATAATTTTCTTTATCGAAAAGTGGAATTTTAACGGTTCCAACTTTTTGTGTAGTCATTATGAATTTTTTGAGTGAATAAAAAATTCAAGAAGTGAAAGAAACACAAAAGTCTAGGATCTAGATTTGTACGTTAATCAGAAGGCTCTGATACCAATTGTTAGGTCCCAATTTGTTTGTAGAAGGGGGGGTTGAATGCAAACAATACCGTTTAGTCGAATAAAATGCGGAATAAAATTGTGAAACAAAATTCAAGTTAAATAAAACTTTTATTAAACTTGAAAGGTGTTACAACTACGGTATCAGTTACAAGGGATTAATCTCAAATCAATTATTACAAATCTAGAATAAATTCGACATGAACTTTTTCTATTTTTGTAATTAAAAGATCAAATGCTAAATGCGATTTGAGATTAAGTTCTAGGGATTTTAATCCGCTAGATTGATACACAAGAACAAGATAAGTATTTCTAGTTGATTGGATTTAACTTTACAATCTAGAAATTGATCTTGAAGTTGCAGATGAGATGAAATATTTTTCTGCTCCTTTTTCTTTTGTTCTTGAGTTTGTGTTCTGTTTTGATTTGATAGTGAGATAATAGACTTCTGCTCCTATTTATCAAACAGCCGAATGTAAACATGTACTGGCATGACAATCTCTTTGGCCAGCAAGACTTTCGGTATGACAAAATTTACAACTAGCAAGACAATTAAAATGAGCTAGCAAGACTTTCGGTATGACTATTGATTGTCATACCGATTGTCATATTAGTTCAAATAAATTGTCTTGCTGAATTAATAACAGATTTTAATCTAAACAGAAATTCTAATAAGACAATTAAATGTTTTGGCATGACTTTCGGTATGACTATCAATTGTCATACCGATTGTCATACTAGTTCAAATGAATTGTCTTGCTGAATTTAAGCAGATTTTAAACCAATTAAAATCTTGTAAATCCTTAATATTAATTCTAAATTAATTAATCAATTTAATTCAATTAATCAATAAATTAATCTTTGCAGATATAATTTATTTTCTTAATTAAATTATATGACTTAATTAATTAATAGAGAATTAATACTAATCCTGAGCAGCATCCATTCTTCTGACAATCTTCTGAAAGTCACTGAGACTTATGAATCAATTCCGCCACTTCAATGCTGACACTCGATGTACTGTCTGGTTCATGAGTGACTAACTTCCGTGACGTTTCTTCATGTCTTGACTTTGATATTCTGATTGAATCCTTGTAATAAATGATACCCTGACGAGATCTCTGTCACTTGATTAAATCCACGATCTTGATTTATATCACTGAGGCATGATCAAATTCTTGAACTTCTTCCAGTGAATCTTCAAGTCTGCAGATGAACAATGTTTCTTTATTCTTTGACAGATGTTACTTTGTGAGATCTCTCTGATGATAGATCCACTATTTACTTATTACATTCTTATTTGAGTTGAGTTAAATACTCGAATAAACGAGTAGGCTATGACATATGCCTTTCAATGTTCCCGAGTATAAAATATATATTTTATATATATATGGTTATAGTTTTCAAAACTATTAATCGAATAAGGTTTATTCGATAACTTTAACTTTATTTTATTATTGAATATTATTTCGAATATTCATCCGAGGACTTATGACTCCTTTATTTTATTATTGAATATTATTTCGAATATTCATTCGAGGGCTTATGACTCAGTTATATTATTAATGATTATTAATTGAATATTCATTTGAGGATGTATGACACCGTTATTTTATTTAATGAATATTATTTATAATATTCATTCGAGGTATTATGACTCCGCTTGTTATTTAATAATATTCTTTATTTTATTAAAGAATAATGTTTCGATAATCAAACTTATTTTCAATTATTCAAATAAAGATAGTACTTTCGTATAAGTATATCTTTGGTTATTTAATACTCATTTCAAGTATAAGTCTTACAACTTCTACTTCAATTATTTGTATAAAGATTATTCTTTATGGGAATATTATTTAAATAATAATATTCAGATATTTTCTAAATATATTGGGACTGATTTACTTCATTAAATCAGCATTACTCCAAACACTCTTTAAAGTGTTTTCGAGTCTTCAAAATGATTTTTAAAAGTTAGAGCGGATCCCAAAACTCATTTTTATATTTAAGATCTTCCTTTTAAAAAGGGGATTTAAATACTCGCTCAAAACCTGAGGGATCCGGCTCTATGGTGTATTTTATATTCGCAACAAGGTTGCAGTTTTGGTAAATGAATTGATTACTTACCCAACGTTCGGGAAGTAAGTCCATCTATCGAGTCGGCATAAGCAACATGGGCTCAGTGGGCGTCCTTGATAGTGTAAGTGGCTCAGTGGGAGTCCATCAAATGCATAAGTGGCTGAGTGGCAGTCCAGCATAAGGTCCTATTGCGACCAGGGTGATGACCAGTGGGGAATTCGTCCATCTACTAGTAGAAAAGGTTACTTATTGGTATCTTTTCCTGATCAGCAAGATATCGGGTTTATGCCACAATTCTTTTTCCCTTCCAAAAATTCATTGGATGTTACAAACTCTGTTCATACTTTACATGACAGAGGTTTTCAGGGACTGTATAAGGAAGATGTATATGTGGATATATATATCGGAACTTAATGAAGTATATCATAACTTCATTTCCTTCAATACTACTTCAAAGATTTAATCTATTCAAATCTGTCTTGTAGTCTCATCTATGTGATGAACTTTTGAACTAATTATAACTTGAACGGTGGTAGTTCAAGTAGTATTTGGAAAAGATATAAGTATATTGGAGTATCTTGTAACTTCATCTTTTTAAACTTATATCTAGTTAATGTTTGTCTTATGAATGACAAAGACTTTCAGAAAAATGTTGAGACAAGGTTAGATATATGAGATCACCTTGCAACGATATTTTTTTTATATAGTTATAAACTGGAACTTTGTGTATATTATACATGGAAGAGGACTTCCAAGATTTTGAAAAGTATATATGTATATATACTGAACATTTTGCGACTTCATCGCATTAAGATATCAAACTTGGTTCATTTCTTTTGACCAAGACTTTCATGAGTACTATGAAAAGGCTCATATATTGTTAATCATTATAAATATTATTTTGGTGGGCTTGCTGCTCACCCTTGCTTTCTTCTTTCATCACACAACATCAGATAAATAAGATGAACAGGACCAAGCTCCCTATTCGCAAGCGGATAGGAAATGTTCCGCAGCTTTCTGGAAGCGTTGAGGCCGCTGTAGCTGAGGTAGAAATTACCAATAGGCTAAGTTTTCAACTAATGATGTACCAGACTTATGTATCTTTATTAATTGTAATAATGGCAAAGAAATGTAAATCTATTCAGAAACCCTTTTAAGGTGTAATGGCATAGAATTTTGGAATAAAATGACTCGTGTTATTTTTGGATATTCATCTTTGAGACTATAACTTGTGGTGTGTGTGTTTATGGTGGGGTAACAGTACAGAATAGTTGATTATTTATTAAGATTGGGTGTTATTAAGGGAAATGGAACTCGTGACAACCCGTATCCCCGACCCCGGATTTGGGGGTGTTACAGAAATGGTATCAGAGCTAAGCGTTATAAACCTCAGAGATGATGTGACGTTAAGATAATAACTAAGATAATAAGAACTCTTGCCAAGTTCATAGTCGGGCTACCTAACGTAGTACTGACAATTAAAACCCTTACGGGAACCCTTATAAATATCGTGATAGTAACATAGTTCGTTCTCGTATAGGGCAGCGGGGCACCGAACCCTGAGGTTCAGGAGCATCAGCATGAGGATGTTTTATTACAAGTTGGAGATCAAATTGTGAATCCGATAGAGTACCCTAATGAGGGACTGGATGAGGTTCATATTGAAAATGTTGTGGCTGATGAGGATCTCATGGAGGATCCTAATGAGAATGAAGAGAGGACCGCTGAGGAATTGATGACCGTAGTCAGGGCGACTACCAGAGCAAGAATGGCCGCGGGGGTGGCACTAGAGGATGAAGAGTTACCAAGGGCACAAAGGTTAATGAGGGCAGAAGGAGTGGGGCCTTCCACGACACCAATTATACCAGTATCAGACCCTCTTCCAGAGGTTCCTGTAGACATCCATGAGGTTCCACCAATTCCTGTTCCATCCCCGGTACAGAGCCCAGCACCTACTGAGGAAATGCCACCTTTATCTACTGCACCATTGTCACCTGATACCGTGCTTGGTTATCTATTTGGATCTCCTGGGTCTGCACCACCTGCACCCCATGGACTGCTAGATGCTACCACTCAGGCTTCTCTTATCGCCAATTATCATATGACTTTGGGTGGCCTGTCCGAGGCCCGTAATGTTAGGAGTGATCTGTTGGATCGACTTACTGCACCAAGGATTAAGGGCGGGGTACTTCCGGCGGGATTAGCTCATAGCATGGAAAGAATTGAGGCTACCACCCGTGTTACAGCTAGAGGCCATCTTGAGGGTCAGATTGATCCAGCTCTACTTGCAACTATCCTAGACCTCATCACCGCTTTAATGGAGCAGGTTAGGGATGTCATGCGTGCTCGCATTTCTTGATCCATGGTAGTGTGCAGAGCCAGAGCAATCAGACAAGGGTTTCATGTAGCACCGCTTTTGGAGGATTAGCCTAAGTTATGAATGATTAATTTTAATGACTAGATGATTATCTATGGTAGTACTTTTGGGTTATAAGCGATCAGATCAAATGATGTAATTCTCTTTAATATGTTCAGTTGTTGTACCCTCGAACAAATGGTTATGTATATATTCGTTAAATTCAGTTCAGATGAGTTGTTGTGATAAGATCACATTGTTGATTGCTCTATTAACACTTAAGAGAGTGTCATGAAGTTTATCGAACTTAAGAATTCATAATTTGCAATCATGCAAGGACTAAACGAGGGAAAGACTTAAGCAAAGTAAGTAAGACAAATATCTAGAGATTCTCAAAATTTTTCCAAGTAATATGCCCCCACAAGGAATAAGATTAGGGTCAAACCTTGAATGTGATAATCAGGGAGGTCGCAATTAAGATATAAGGAACCCAGAATATAATAAAGGGAAAAATGAGGATTTCAAATTAAAAGATGACCCCAATTATGGGGAGTAGGAAGAAATATTTAGACTAAGAAAACAGAAGTCGAGCGAGGTAAGAGGACCCGAGACGGTACTCGTATACGGAAATTCATGGACCTGTCTAAACAGAACTTATACTTTATTTCCCAACCACCACCTTGAGGGAAACAATGTAGTGGGAAACTCTTTCAGAACCTTTAAATCGCTAAGCTCTCAGTGTTCCAAGGAACAAGTTGACCCAGTTGAGGCCAGAGCCTGGCTAAAGGAAATATAGGAATCATTTGAGATTCTAAATGATTGACGAACCACAAAAGACTGTTTTTGTCACTTACCCTCCTAAGAGGGAGACCACCCGCTGGTGAAAGACCAAGGAAGGCACGGAGCAAGAGATTATAATAAACTGATTTAAGTTCAGTCAATTATTTTCAGGAAAGTACTTCCCAAGGTTATGGGGATAGTGTAAAAGCTTTAGAGCCAGAACAAAGGCAGACGAGTATGATGAATTATGAATCTAAGTTGTAAAAGTTGTCAAGATTCGTTCTGAGGACACGAATCCAGAATGATGGGATGTTTGAAATCGATGCTTATGTTGGGTTGGTTCATGAAATAATGATAAGAGAAAGGAAAATAAAAAAAAAAGAAACTAAAGTGGAAAGGAATATAAAGGCAATAGAGTTTGAGGAATGATAAGGAAGTTGGGTATGAGGAAACCCTAAAGACTCGTAGCAATAGAAATAGAAAAGTATGTAATCATCAGGATGAGGGTGATTCACCATGAGTTAAATTGATGGTTGAAGGAATAAGAGATACATATATTTTACCCCCTGTAAGTTGGGAGGATTTGAGGAAACCTTGAGATAGTTCGAAGGATAAATATTGAGACACGGATAGACTGAGGAGACAAGAAAGTAAGAAATTAGGAAAAATTGGATGAAGGAAGTGACCTTCAAGAATGTGAAGTGTAAGACCGGTGGCTTGATACCCAGAAAGGGAGACGCCATGTATGAAAGATATCCCAACATTGAGGTAACTGTTGAGATAAACAACAAAAGTAAATAAGGAATTATTAAGAAGAAGTTCGCGTTGAACACAACCAATATCTTCCAGAACATCCTTGTTATCGTTACCAGATTAGGCAAGAAAAGCGGATAACCGTTGTTATCTTTTGGAGGCCATATTGATTGACCTCATTTTGAATACAGATGTTATTGTGAAATTAGGCATATACTATCGAGGTGAAAATGATTGAATAAGACACCCTTATCAGAGTTATATGACTTAATTTATCCATGGAAGGATGCAGGTACCTTTTAAAGGTGGAATTAAGGATAAAACATCGGTAACTTAAAATGAATCCTGGGGGAATGCATAAAGGTTGGCATTTCACCCTTAATAGGGACAGTATGAGTTTTGATAGTATAGAATGAAAGATTAAGGTAACAACAACCTTTAAGGATCAGTGGAGAAATTTTTTAGAAGTATATAGACTATGATTCTGGTATTAATAAATGGTATCTTGATACGCCCTGTGCCTAGGGTGTACCTGATGAAGGATTTAAGGATAACCTTAGAAGTTTTACAAGGAGAAAGGTAATATTCAAAGTTGTCAAGAACAGAAATTTTGATGAAGGAAATATGGCGTAATTATAATAATGCCAAGTGGGGCACGTGTTAAACCACGAGAAAGTATGGATCGAACCAGTAAAGGTCGAAATTAGTCAGGGCAATTAGGACCTAAGATAAAAGATGTTCTAAGTACGATCGAGAGTCAGTCGCGACAGTGATTAACCTCTAAAGACTGAGGCAATAACTTATGGAAAAATGGTGATTTTTTTTTACTCATCAGATTTTAAGGAAAACATCTTCACATAAGCTGTGATTGAAATGGGGTAGAAAATTAGTGAAAGTGGTTAAGATGACATTGATTGTAAGGAAATATTACTATCAGGAAAGGCCAAAGAGGTGGCCGACACTTTAAATGTAAGAGGACAATTACAGGCGCTCGTGCCAGAGGAATACAGTAATAATGGTTGAAGCCGTAAAGGTTGTATTATGGTTTGAAAGATTGACATTCCTTCTGATGACTGTACAATACCCAACCATAATAGTAGTTGGTAAAGGTTTAATTCATGTAATCGCCATGAGCAGGCTATCTATCTCAGAAGATACTATCTTGAGATAAGCCAGGACCATGTTTCAAAAAGGACTAGACGAACCTTTGAGTAAGTCTTCTATTTAAGGCATATGATTTAGAATGGTATTAACCTGCTATCGTTGCTTTGATTGAAACTCTTCTGCAATTTTATCTGCTTCATGTCATGTATGTATGTCAGGATCAGGAGTGTTCTTCATGAATCAGGAATGGTGATTATGTACCTCCTTAGAAGGATTTGATACGACATGTATGGACTCCGTATGGTTAGATATTAAGATTTCATGGAATGTGAACGACGACAGTAGGTCAGTGGTGGACCATAGTAAGGCAGCAATGATTCTGCGAGTAACGAGTTGATTACAACCGTGAGAGTTGTACTGGAATGGATGTTGAGATTGAGTACCACTAAACGGGTCGTGGTAGTGTATAAGTTATCATTGATAGACTAATTAAGTAAAGTATCTACCTATTGAATATTTATTCTTTCTTATCAATAGAGAGTCGTATTATTATACGAGGAAGATTACGGTGCAAGCATAGAATTCAAGTAACGATGATGTCTAGAATGAGATCCCAGGTTCGATTTTCGACATCGAAGGAGTTTCAAAGGTGATTGTGTATAAGCTCGAGGAAGAGCATGGGTCCATAGAATGATGGACGGAATAGCAAAAATATTTAGGCATGTGACATACGATGCTATAATACTTGATGTTGATATAAATACATATATATTTTGTTCTCCTATGACAAACCTCTATAGTTCAGAGGTAGATTCCGAGCCAGATATTTTATGGCAATAAAAAAAAAATTTAATGACTAGATGATTATCTATGGTAGTACTTTTGGGTTATAAGCGATCAGATCAAATGATGTAATTCTCTTTAATATGTTCAGTTGTTGTACCCTCGAACAAATGGTTATGTATATATTCGTTAAATTCAGTTCAGATGAGTTGTTGTGATAAGATCACATTGTTAATTGCTCTATTAACACTTAAGAGAGTGTCATGAAGTTTATCGAACTTAAGAATTCATAATTTGCAATCGTGCAAGGACTAAACGAGGGAAAGACTTAAGCAAAGTAAGTAAGACAAATATCCAGAGATTCTCAAAAATTTTCCAAGTAATATGCCCCCACAAGGAATAAGATTAGGGTCAAATCATGAATGTGATAATCAGGGAGGTCACAATTAAGATATAAGGAACCCAGAATATAATAAAGGGAAATATGAGGATTTCAAATTAAAAGATGACCCCAATTATGGGGAGTAGGAAGAAATATTTAGACTAAGAAAACAGAAGTCGAGCGAGGTAAGAGGACCCGAGACGGTACTCCTATACGAAAATTCATGGACCTGTCTAAACAGAACTTATACTTTATTTCCCAACCACCGCCTTGAGGGAAGCAATGTAGTGGGAAATTCTTTCAGAACCTTTAAATCGCTAAGCTCTCAGTATTCCAAGGAACAAGTTGACCCAGTTGAGGCCAGAGCCTGGCTAAAGGAAATATAGGAATCATTTGAGATTCTAAATGATTGACGAACCACAAAAGACTGTTTTTGTCACTTACCCTCCTAAGAGGGAGACCACCCGAGACCAAGGAAGGCACGAAGCAAGAGTTTATAATAAACTGATTTAAGTTCAGTCAATTATTTTCAGGAAAGTACTTCCCAAGGTTATGGGGATAGTGTAAAAGCTTTAGAGCCAGAACAAAGGCAGACGAGTATGATGAATTATGAATCTAAGTTGTAAAAGTTGTCAAGATTCGTTCTGAGGACACGAATCCAGAATGACGGGATGTTTGAAATCGATGCTTATGTTGGGTTGGTTCATGAAATAATGATAAGAGAAAGGAAAATAAAAAAAAGAAACTGAAGTGGAAAGGAATATAAAGGCAATAGAGTTTGAGGAATGATAAGGAAGTTGGGTATGAGGAAACCCTAAAGACTCGTAGCAATAGAAATAGAAAAGTATGTAATCGTCAGGATGAGGGTGATTCACCATGAGTTAAATTGATGGTTTAAGGAATAAGAGATACATATATTTTATCCCCTGTAAGTTGGGAGGATTTGAGGAAACCTTGAGATAGTTCGAAGGATAAATATTGAGACACAGATAGACTAAAGAGACAAGAAAGTAAGAAATTAGGAAAAATTTGATGAAGGAAGTGACCTTCAAGAATGTGAAGTGTAAGACCGGTGGCTTGATACCCAGAAAGGGAGACGCCATGTATGAAAGATATTCCAACATTGAGGTGACTGTTGAGATAAACAACAAAAGTAAATAAGGAATTATTAAGAAGAAGTTCGCGTTGAACACGACCAATATCTTCCAGAACATCCTTGTTATCGTTACCAGATTAGGCAAGAAAAGCGGATAACCGTTGTTATCTTTTGGAGGCCATATTGATTGACCTCATTTTGAATACAGATGTTATTGTGAAATTAGGCATATACTATCAAGGTGGAAATGATTGAATAAGACACCCTTATCAGGGTTATATGACTTGATTTATCCATGGAAGGATGCAGGTACCTTTTAAAGGTGGAATTAAGGATAAAACATCGGTAACTTAAAATGAATCCTGGGGGAATGAATAAAGGTTGGCATTTCACCCTTAATAGGCACAGTATGAGTTTTGATAGTATAGAATGAAGGATTAAGGTAACAACAACCTTTAAGAATCAGTGGAGAAATTTTTCAGAAGTATATAGACTATGATTCTGGTATTAATAAATGGTATCTTGATACGCCCTGTGCCTAGGGTGTACCTGATGAAGGATTTAAGGATAACCTTAGAAGTTTTACAAGGAGAAAGGTAATATTCAAAGTTCTCAAGAACAGAAATTTTGATGAAGGAAATATGGCGTAATTATAATAATGCCAAGTGGGGCACGTGTTAAACCACGAGAAAGTATAGATCGAACCAGTAAAGGTCGAAATTAGTCAGGGCAATTAGGACCTAAGATAAAAGATGTTCTAAGTACGATCGAGAGTCAGTCGCGACAGTGATTAACCTCTAAAGACTGAGGCAATAACTTATGGAAAAATGGTGATTTTTTTTTTACTCATCAGATTTTAAGGAAAACATCTTCACATAAGCTGTGATTGAAATGGGGTAGAAAATTAGTGAAAGTGGTTAAGATGACATTGATTGTAAGGAAATATTACTATCAGGAAAGGCCAAAGAGGTGGCCGACACTTTAAATGTAAGAGGACAATTACAGGCGCTCGTGCCAGAGGAATACAGTAATAATGGTTGAAGCCGTAAAGGTTGTATTATGGTTTGAAAGATTGACATTCCTTCTGATGACTGTGCAATACCCAACCATAATAGTAGTTGGTAAAGGTTTAATTCGTGTAATCGCCATGAGCAGGCTATCTATCTCAGAAGATACTATCTTGAGATAAGCCAGGACCATGCCTCAAAAAGGACTAGACGAACCTTTGAGTAAGTCTTCTATTTAAGGCATATGATTTAGAATGGTATTAACCTGCTATCGTTGCTTTGATTGAAACTCTTCTGCAATTTTATCTGCTTCATGTCATGTATGTATGTCAGGATCAGGAGTGTTCTTCATGAATCAGGAATGGTGATTATGTACCTCCTTAGAAGGATTTGATACGACATGTATGGACTCCGTATGGTTAGATATTAAGATTTCATGGAATGTGAATAACGACAGTAGGTCAGTGGTGGACCATAGTAAGGCAGCAATGATTCTGCGAGTAACGAGCTGATTACAACCGTGAGAGTTGTACTGGAATGGATGTTGAGATTGAGTACCACTAAACGGGTCGTGGTAGTGTATAAGTTATCATTGATAGACTAATTAAGTAAAGTATCTACCTATTGAATATTTATTCTTTCTTATCAATAGAGAGTCGTATTATTATACGAGGAAGGTTACGGTACAAGCATAGAATTCAAGTAACGATGATGTCTAGAATGAGATCCCAGGTTCGATTTTCGATATCGAAGGAGTTTCAAAGGTGATTGTGTATAAGCTCGAGGAAGAGCATGGGTCCATCGAATGATGGACGGAATAGCAAAAATATTTAGGCATGTGAAATACGATGCTATAATACTTGATGTTGATATAAATACATATATGTTTTGTTCTCCTATGACAAATCTCTATAGTTCAGAGGTAGATTCCGAGCCAGATATTTTATGGCAATAAAAAAAAAAAAAATTTACGAACATACAATTCTCTTCAGTTCGTTCTTTTCTCTTCTTTTCATTTCATGTAAGCTGAGAAGAACAACCCTTCCAGAAGGGGAGGTATTGCCGAATGACTATCTATCTGTGTGATAGAAGCCTAGTAGGATACCATCTATTGTTTAATTGCTTGTCAAGTACTAAAGGCTGGCCACCTTCTGTACTAACTATGCGATATAACAAGTGTTCATGATCATAGTGATCTCTCAACAAATTCCTTTACTTCTATATGATTGATCAAACTTTGGGAAATAGAAACAGCAAAAAAAGGAGTAATAAAGTTGTGGTAGTATTCGGAATGGAAACACATTCGTGATACTAAGGTTGACGTGGTTATTAAAAGGTTATAGAACGCTAACGAGCAAAAGTATAACTAGTATAATATTAGGAACGGAAGGTTGTAGCGATTACGTACTGGAAAAGAATGGGTATTGAGAAGCAAAAGCTCTAATACTAAACGCTATAATGAGAGTCTGTGCAATAGACTTGAAATAATTTGGAATGATCAGTTATCACAGATTGAGTTTTCTTACGATGATAGATCATATGTCAGTATTGAGATATCGCCTTATGGGATCCTTGAGGGAAGACAATGTCGATCTCCCTTATGTTAGGATGAAGTTGTAGAGCCCAAAATGCTCGGACCAGCAGTGGTCCAAAGGACCAAGGATATGATAGATCTAATCAAAGGACGGCTGGTAGTAGCCCAAGATGGACATGATACATATGTTGATTTGACACGAAAGGACAAGGAATAGGAAGTAAGGGACCTAGTGCTGTTATAGGTATTCCCTCGGAAAGGATTGATGAGATTCGGAAAGAAAGGAAAGCTAAGTCCACAATGTGTCGGACCCTTGGATATACTAAAACATATTGGGAAGATAGCATACGAGCTAGCCCTACCCCCGAACCTGTAGCAAGTTCATAACGTGTTTCACGTATCAATGTTAAGAAAGTGTAATTCGGATGCCAGATAAATAGGGGCATATGAGCGCATAGACATGCAACCCGACGTAACCTATATGGAGCAACCAGGAAGGGTTATAGAGTGAAAAGGAACAAGTGCTTAGGAGAAGGGTTATTAAACTAGGCAGAGTTTGGTGGTAGGACCACAATGTGGGAAAATTTACTCGAGAGTTAGATAGTGCAATGCTAAGAGAGTATCCCTATTAATTTTCTATCTGATTCCGGGACGGAATCCTTTTAAGGAGGGGAGACTGTAATAACCCCAAAATTTTGAACTTTTTGTAACCCTTATGAATAGTGTTTTAGCTGAATGAGAAAACTTTTCATGCCACACTATGTAGGGGTTCTGTTATGGATATTCTGAGATTTTATTAGTACTCTATATGGTATATAAGTGTATGTAAAGATCGTCAGAATCCAATTCCGAACACTTTGGTTTTTCCCGGAAATCCACTAGATACGGAAAGAATTGAGTAAAAGGTAACAGGATAAAAAAAAGGATTTAAATTAAAGGATTATAAGAGAGGATCATAAAAGGAATATAATATATTGAGAAAGGTTAAGGGAACCTAAGTAATAAGATCCCGGGTATGATCCCTCAAACGATAAACAAAAACGAAAGTTAAGCGAACCGTATAACAGATCAGCGGTCATTAGGCAAACAATTAAGAAGTTAATCAAAGGGATAAGAGAGGATGGTGTCATCCAACCAATAGAAAGAGGACAAAGGAGGGGTGATGACATCACAAAGTGATGCAAGCATGACATAAGAGGGAAGGAAATGTGGTGGAATATTAACCACACAAAATCAAGGGTAAATGGGTAATTGACCTAAAACAAAACAAAACTAATTCAACCAACCAAGCAAATATTCATTTTCATCAAAACAAAAACACAGAATTCTCCTTCATCCTCCCTTTGCTCTCGGCTTTTGCCATTTTCAAAGAAAACAATTTTCAAAATTCAAGTTCAAGGCTTCCTAAATTGGTAAGATAATTCCCTAGTATTCCTTATGCATAGTTATGGCTATCCTATGAGTTTAAGCCTCCAAATAATTCACAATCTTCTTCAAGAAATCAATGAAGAAGACAATGAATAGTGACTTCAAGAATTTTAACTTGATTTTCTTGTTTTTCCTTTAAGATCCAAGCATCCCTAAGTCATCTCAAGACTTCTTAAGGCTTCCTAGCCACTCACACCACTTCAAGGAAGGTATATCATCTCCAAACCCTAGCTTTACTTTGTTAAATAGGATGATTCTAGTTGTTATGGTGATATAGTAGCTTAATGCTTGTTGGTTTAGAATTTGGGTTGGAGTGGTAGTGAAATGGATGGTGAATCGTGTTGTTTTGGTTAAAAGAACTTAAGTATAGTTAAATTCAAGCTTAAGCATAAGTATAAATGTTAATATTGAATTTATTGGGGCTGTTAGGATGTGGTATGGATGGAGTTTGGATTGGATGTGATTGTGGCTTGATTATGGGTTTTGGAATGGTTTAAATTTGGGAAATCGCGTAAACATAGCCCTCGTAATGCCCGATTTACCGTAGACTGTTTTTGTTCTTAACATCAGAACCCTTGAACTCACTGCTAGGTTTTGACCATTTCCATGTTTAGATAGTTCATGTTACGAGCTTCATTTTGATATGTGGTTCGTTTGATTCCGATGAACGGTTTAGGAGAAACGGCCGTTTTAAGTAACGACGTTTCGCGAACGAACCCTTACCCCTCGCCTTACTTTGAAACATAGGTTAAAGACCTTAACGGACTAATTGAAGTATGAAACAGTTATGTAAGGTGTAGTAGGCAGTTGGTAAGACACCCGCGAAGGAATCTCCTTAAAACTCGTAATGGTTAAATTATTAAAAATGGTGGAGCCGAGGGTACTCGAGTGACTTAAGAGAATCCGTAAGCGCAAAACAAGCATTAGAGTCTAAGTTAGTTAAAGTATAGATTTACAAGTGACTTTGGTTTAATTCCAACTTACTTGTTGTTTATAGGTTACCAGACTCGTCCCGAGCCTTTCATCACCCCCAGTCGCTCAGGCAAGTTTTCTACCCGTTATACTGTTGTTGTGATGTATATGTGTATATGCATGATCTTGCGATAAATGCATATTTGTTATTAGCAAGTTCTTGCGATATATTGTAGCATGTGATATGGTATATATGCATGCCTGTTTCATATTCTTGGATTATATATCTGTTGGTTAAAATGCTTACAGTTGCATAATACCTATGCTAGAGATAAGCGGTATTGAGTTTACCCTTAGTATAGGGGATCAAAAGGTGAACATATTTCTAAACCGGGAGTCGATGTTCCCGAGTATAAAATATATATTATATATATATATATATGGTTATAGTTTTCAAAACTATTAATCGAATAAGGTTTATTCGATAACTTTAACTTTATTTTATTATTGAATATTATTTCGAATATTCATCCGAGGACTTATGACTCCTTTATTTTATTATTGAATATTATTTCGAATATTCATTCGAGGGCTTATGACTCAGTTATATTATTAATGATTATTAATTGAATATTCATTTGAGGATGTATGACTCCGTTATTTTATTTAATGAATATTATTTATAATATTCATTCGAGGTATTATGACTCCGCTTGTTATTTAATAATATTCTTTATTTTATTAAAGAATAATGTTTCGATAATCAAACTTATTTTCGATTATTCAAATAAAGATAGTACTTTCGTATAAGTATATCTTTGGTTATTTAATACTCATTTCAAGTATAAGTCTTACAACTTCTACTTCAATTATTTGTATAAAGATTATTCTTTATGGGAATATTATTTAAATAATAATATTCACACATTTTCTAAATATATTGGGACTGATTTACTTCATTAAATCAGCATTACTCCAAACACTCTTTAAAGTGTTTTCGAGTCTTCAAAATGATTTTTAAAAGTTAGAGCGGATTCCAAAACTCATTTTTTATATTTAAGATCTTCCTTTTAAAAAGGAGATTTAAATACTCGCTCAAAACCTGAGGGATCCGGCTCTATGGTGTATTTTATATTCGCAACAAGGTTGCAGTTTTGGTAAATGAATTGATTACTTACCCAACGTTCGGGAAGTAAGTCCATCTATCGAGTCGGCATAAGCAACATGGGCTCAGTGGGCATCCATGATAGTGTAAGTGGCTCAGTGGGAGTCCATCAAATGCATAAGTGGCTGAGTGGCAGTCCAGCATAAGGTTCTATTGCGACCAGGGTGATGACCAGTGGGGAATTCGTCCATCTACTAGTAGAAAAGGTTACTTATTGGTATCTTTGCCTGATCAGCAAGATATCGGGTTTATGCCACAATTCTTTTTCCCTTCCAAAAATTCATTGGATGTTACAAACTCTGTTCATACTTTACATGATAGAGGTTTTCAGGGACTGTATAAGGAAGATGTATATGTGGATATATATATCGGAACTTAATGAAGTATATCATAACTTCATTTCCTTCAATACTACTTCAAAGATTTAATCTATTCAAATCTGTCTTGTAGTCTCATCTATGTGATGAACTTTTGAACTAATTATAACTTGAACAGTGGTAGTTCAAGTAGTATTTGGAAAAGATATAAGTATATTGGAGTATCTTGTAACTTCATCTTTTTAAACTTATATCTAGTTAATGTTTGTCTTATGAATGACAAAGACTTTCAGAAAAACGTTGAGACAAGGTTAGATATATGAGATCACCTTACAATGATATTTTTTTATACAGTTATAAACTGGAACTTTGTGTATATTATACATGGAAGAGGACTTCCAAGATTTTGAAAAGTATATATGTATATATACTGAACATTTTGCGACTTCATCGCATTAAGATATCAAACTTGGTTCATTTCTTTTGACCAAGACTTTCATGAGTACTATGAAAAGGCTCATATATTGTTAATCATTATAAATATTATTTTGGTGGGCTTGCTGCTCACCCTTGCTTTCTTCTTTCATCACACAACATCAGATAGATAAGATGAACAGGACCAAGCTCCCAATTCGCAAGCGGATAGGAAACGTTCCGCAGCTTTCTGGAAGCGTTGAGGCCGCTGTAGCTGAGGTAGAAATTACCAATAGGCTAAGTTTTCAACTAATGATGTACCAGACTTATGTATCTTTATTAATTGTAATAATGGCAAAGAAATGTAAATCTATTCAGAAACCCTTTTAAGGTGTAATGGCATAGAATTTTGGAATAAAATGACTCGTGTTATTTTTGGATATTCATCTATGAGACTATAACTTGTGGTGTGTATGTTTATG
The DNA here is from genome assembly GCF_009905375.1 of Apium graveolens. Taxonomy (NCBI): domain Eukaryota; kingdom Viridiplantae; phylum Streptophyta; class Magnoliopsida; order Apiales; family Apiaceae; genus Apium; species Apium graveolens. The sequence goes on along the minus strand of NC_133653.1, from coordinate 103,169,403 downwards.
GTGGGGTCACAGTACAGAATAGTTGATTATTTATTAAGATTGAGTGTTATTAAGGGAAATGGAACTCGTGACAACCCGGATCCCCGACTCCGGATTTGGGGATGTTACACAGGATTCACTAGAACTTTTACTTGTGCCCTGTTCCTCCTAGTATAGCTTACTTGCGACCTACTTCTTCTTGGAGATGAGTTTGACTTAGAAATATTTCCATGTGGTGACGACAAGGGACGTAAAAGCTTTACTTGCGACTGGATGCTCCATTGGAGAGATTTTGACTTAGAAATATTTTCCATCTATTGATCTCTTTTATATCATATCAACTTTAATTCTTCTAAATGATAAAATTAATTCTTTTATGATGTGATGATGCTTGATGCACTGGTCTGTTCACAAACATCTAGCACTGAATTGATTTAATTTAATCTCTTTATAATTCTGAGTTGATACATCATGTTTGGTCATTCATTGCTTCAATCATTGAAACCCTTGATCTTCAATACTTCAAATAAATACATTTGATTGTCACCAGAAGTCCTTTGATATTTTATTCTTCACAGAGGCTTGAACATATTATTGAACTTCTTTCTATGACCTGGTTACATACTTAAAGCATTAAATCCATCTTTTAATTCTTTGTATTTATTTAGTCTTCATCTTTAGGGTTCATGTGCTTCACAGTTAATAATTTTTATATGCTTTTGTTTCATATTGAGTTATATTTCCTCGGTTACATATTACGTTATATTATTCTTTACAATCTCCCCTATTTATTTGTTAGAGTTTGACAAGCAAATCCCTTAAGAATAACTCAACTGACAATAAGAAAAAGTACGTATTGAAAACAGAGAATAAAATTAAATGCATTCTGGATCACATATACAATTCCAGATTTCTGAAATTATAAATTACAAAGATAAGAAGTGCTCCTCTAGCCTGAACAAATAAACTATGTCTTTTTTTGTCTTTGATTTCTTCTGCTTCTTTCCTTGGCTACCTTCTCCTTCTTTAGTAGATTCAGTCTGAACATACTTTCTCTTGGTAGCTTTCTTCTTGGGATTTGATTCCTCCTGAGTAGAGTCGGGGTGAGATGCTCCTTTCTGTCTATTCAGAAGTTCATTCAATCTAGCTTGAACAGAATCACGAGCTTCAATTTCAAGTGCATTCCTGGGTGATGGATTGTTCAGCTCTTTGAGCATTAGTTGAAGATATCTGATCTTGGAGACTTTGTGGAGAAGACTAAGCAATGCTATAGATTTTCTCGCCATTACAAAGACAGTTATCCTTTTAGGATGATCTTGTACTCTTTTAGTGTTGTTGATAGACTCTTCTTCCACTACTTCCTCAAGTATCTCTATGATTGGAATCAGAGCAATCTTGTCTTCTTTGCATGTATATATTTTCACATCCAACAAGGCTTGCTTGATTGAGTCTGATTCACTTGCTCTAAAATCTTTGATCTTAATCATCTTTTTATTGATCTCAACGACTAGATCCCCTTCGTCATCCTTGCTGATAATAGGTTCACTATCTTTCAGAAGATCAATTTCTGCCACACCATTAATGAACACCATCTCATAATATGCTCTGTTCAAATTCTTCATATCTTTTTCCGAATCTCTGATCATTTTGTCATTCAATCTATAAGCATACAGTGCTTCAGCACCTTTGAGATCTGCTTATGATCTTTTTAATCTAGGAGCTTCCAGCTTTGCTCTCTTGCTTCTAAGTTAACTTTCAAGAAAGGTGAGTTAAAGATATCAAATGAGCCTAAAATGTTCATCAGACATTGTTATGTTCTGCATTCTTCCATCCGCAAACCTCTTGATTACAAATGGTTCAAGGAAAGCTTGAGAAGACACATCCATCATCATCTTGTGAAACTTGTCTCTGAAGTATTCATTTTCTTGTAAAGTCAATCATGGGATTTTTGTACTTGGACAAACTGTTCAACTATGTTTAGTTTTCTCAACACACTGGTGTATATTTTCATTTGGATCCCGTCAATGTGATTAAAATAAATTATCTATCCATTCTTCAAATTATTCACCGTGACACCAGTGATTATTTGACCGAACTCGTGAAAGAAAGCATGAATGTTCACAAAGAGTTTTCTGAATTTTCCCATAATATTTAAGAGCTTCTTGTTATCAGTGTCTTTTTTCAGATAGGTTTCTGATTTGTCCATTTTTCTTTTTACTTCATTCCACTGGCTTCTTCTTCTGGTTCTTTGAAGATATGATTCTCTAGCTTCCTTTCTTTGAATATCTCTCTGTACTCTTACTCTTGATCTTTCTATCTCATCTTGAATTTCTTTATAAGATAGTATATATTCTGTTAGGTCACACACACTGTAGAAGGGGGTTGAATACAGTGTATAATACAATCAAATCGAATTAAGAACATAAGTATGTAGTAAAGAATAATCTTATTAATAAAATAGTATTACAATGGAACCGTTCTCTCTCAGTGATGAACAAATATCACGAGAGCTGATAGGGGTACAATGAATAATATTCTCGATAATGATAACACGTATAGTATAAACCCTATGTTGTGTTTATATACCATACAGTTACAAGATAATCTCTAATTGATATTGAATATAATTTTGTATCCTAACATATATCAAATAGTTATCTTTTCCTCCAAGACTTCTATTCTTCATAGAATTCTTCTCCATGCATATCTCTTCTTGTTTTAGTCTTGATCTTCTTTTCCTTCAATCAGCCGCCTTTCTTATCTAAAAGTCTTCTTAAGTCCTGATATTATCTCCTGATGAATATCTTCTGATATCTTAAGTTCTGATATCTTAAGTTCTGACTTCAGTATAAGTACTGATTTCCAGTTAAGTCCTGATTTGTCATGTTATTCAAGATCTGAAAACTAAACACAAATCATTATTAGACATGACATCACAAATATATCTAACAATCTCCCCCAACTTGTAAATTAGCATAATATACAAGTTCAATATATATTTGATGATGTCAAAAATATTAAGTACAAATGTATATGAGAATTTGACTAGATAACTACAACTCACAGTCCTTGTAGCTTTTACCATCCTTAAAGTCTGATATCAGCTTTAGCCTGTATATCCTTCAAAATTTAACAATTATAGTCCTCGACCTGGCTTCAGTGTTTGAACTCTTGAATGTCAGGAATTGTTCTGAGATAGTTCTTTAGAAGAGTTCTCTCAACATATTCAAGTTCATTTATCATCCTCCTTTTAGCATCTTTAAGTTCATTTGTATCTTCTCCTGTCTAAAGGATAGCTGCCCTGAGATCATTAATCTTTGCTTTCCTTATCTCCTGATCCAGTCTGCTCAGATAAGCTTTGTCAGACTCCAGATTAAATTCAACACCCTTAATACCCAGAAAAGTAGTGATCTTGGCGGTATTGGGCTTCATCTCAACTAAATCACCATTGTGAGCTCTGTACTTTGGATAGTATGGTCTGTCAGACTTCACAGAGTAAAGTTTCTTCTGCCTCTGAATATCAGATTGTTCTTCACTTGAAGTAGAAATAAAACATGTTACAGTTCTTCATAATACTTCAACCGAATTGCATCATTTCTTATATGGAATACTCTCCCATCTGTCATAAAATAAAGCATTATGTCTTCTTTCAGCTTGGAGTTGTAGAACATCTGTACAAACTCTAATTGATTTAGTCTTTCTAGAGTTATCCCTACTCCTGGTTCAGTAAGAGATTTAGGATCTGAGGTAGAGTTGTTTATTCTTTTCTCATCAGGATTACCGAGTCCTTTTCTATCTCTAGCTTCCTTCCCTTGGATCAATCTACCCTGAAAAACATTTGTTGAAGTCTTCATAGGTTGAGCAGATTGTTGAGCTTTAGTAAACCCAGGGAGTAGAACTATTGAAGGTTTAATATGAGCAATATCAGAGGTCTCCTTTTCTTCTAATGTCAAGACAACTTGAGCTCTGTCAGAGGTTGCTTGAATATTCCTTTTCTCCTTCAAAATTAGAGTTGTATCTTCATCAGCATTTACATCCAGATCCATGGTTGGCATATATATCTTTACAGGTTCATCAACTTTTGCCTTACCCTTGAATTTAGGATCAACTTCCACCTGTGATTTGGACTTGGCCTTAGATGCCTCAATATCTGTCCTCTCTTTGATCACAATGCCCTTAGGCTTAGGTGGTTTCTTTGCTGTGACTTGAGTTTTAGACTTTGACTTAGATTTGTCATTTTCAGCTTTCAGTCTAATCTCTTCTTTCTTCAGACTTTTAATATCCATGCCTGGATTGTCCTTTAGGAACATCCTTTTGGAGATCTCTTCATCAAGTTTCAGAGTTTGTTCGTTATCCTTTTAGTATCAGAACTTGTTCTTTGACTTATAGTTCTGGCTTCCCTTGATAAAGAACCCCTGCCTTGACTTAGACCTCTACTCCTTTCAGAGTTTCCCTGGTCTTCATTATCATCATCCTTACCCTTTAGTGGTTGATCAGTTGTGCATTTGGACTTAATTACTTTCTCCCCCTTTTTGGCATCATCTGGTAGAAGCAGGGAGACAAGCAATTCCACAGAGTTTTGGATTTCATTGAGTTGGTTTTGTTGAGCAGCTTGATTCTTTAAAATATCAGTTAGTTGAGCTTGCTAATTTTCTTGAGCCTTTTCTATATACTCAATTGGATCAAAGGCTGGCTTAAAAAACCTTTTCTTGTCCAATGTGACATTCATGGTTTGCTTAGTCAGTGTATCTTGAATTTTGTCCACCTTGGCTTGAGTTATTGAGTGTTGACCTTGAAGGTTCCTGGTACTCAATGCAGTAACTCTGAGCTGTGCTTTGAAGTCATCATTCAACAACATTTCATCAGCTTTAGCCAGGTGCTCAGCAAGAACATCTACAGCAGGAGCAAAATTAACTTTGTTCCACTCCTTGATCCATTCTCTTCCTCTGTTAGTTTCACTCCATGGAACTGGTGCATCCTTTCTCACAAACTTCTTAATCAAATCAGCTTTACAAACTATTTGTGGAGGTGCATGTCTAGAAGGACCAGCTGCATCAACATTTATATTTGTAGCAGCTTCACCAGTATTTTCTTCAACATAACTTGCAGAATCTTCAGTATCAGCATCTTTTGATAGAATGATTATATGTGAAGCAATATAAGATTCATCTGCATGGTCATCAACATCTAGCAATGGAGTTTCTGGTGGAGTGTGCTGAGAAAGATGTGAAGTGGATGGAGCTTCCAGATACAAGACCAAAGGCACATCCAAGTTGTTGATATCAATTTCAGCACTTGTGCCTGGGTTTTCAGCGTGTACTGGAGAATTTAGTGGAGACACGGAAGGTGTAGGCATTGGAGTAATCTCTGGCTCTTGGATTGGAGATTTGTGAGCTTCATGAAGTTCTGGCTCAGCACTTGGAAGAGATTCAACTACAGTAGGTTCTTGTGGGATCAGAGATTCCTGATCCCCTTCCACAGCTGCTGCTTCCACTCCTTCTTCAGAGATTGATTCTTCTACAGCCCTCCTTGCTCTTTGCTTTTTAAGTCTCTTAGCTGGTGGAGAGACTCTGGGAGCTTGATCATCAGAGTTTAGCTTTTTAAGCCTTTTTAGGGGCCTAGAACTCCCAGTTTCTTGAGCTGTCTGAGAAAAGATCTTCTCAGCTACTTCAGCAACAGGTTCTGATGGTTGAACCTGGGCCTCATCATCAGACTCATCTCTTAAAATCATCTTCCTTCTTTTCTGTTATGCCTGAGGTATTGTCTTAGTCCTCTTTGCTCTAGAAGAAGAAGGCTTCACCTGATTATGTGCTGATGGTTGGTTGGCATGTTCTGATGTTTGTGTTTGTTGAGTGGCAGTAGTAGGTTCTGATGGCTGTTGTGGTTGTTGTTGTTGTTATGGAAGATCAGGATATAATACACAGTAAGTATCAGCATCAGCATTTACAAGGGCTTGCTTTAATGCTAAAGGAATTCTAAGGGGCCTCAGAACTCTCTTTTTGTTATCAGTAGTTAAAAGGTCAGTAAAAGCCCTTTTTGCTAACCTAAAAGGTTCTATGTGTTCACTTGCTAGTTGTGGTTCATCTGATGTACAATAACTGTAAATTAACTGACAGAACCTAGCAAAGTAAACTACATTCCTGTCCTCTTTCATTATATCTCCTATAAAACATAACACAGTCTTGGTATAATCAAAGTGAGACTGGTTTATGAGAGCATACCCAATTTGTTGAGTCAGAATCGGAATGGCGTCAAAATTTGAGCATTTGTTTGCGAATGCCTTGGTGATGCAATCGAAGAAAATACTCCATTCTCTTCGAATATGTGGGCATTTAAGTTGGCCCAACTTTGCCAAACTCTCCACATACCCTAAATTAGCCATCATTTACTGTAGCAATGGCTCCTTAACAGCAGAACTGAACTGGCAGTTCTCAGGTAGATGTAGAGCTTTCCTGACTGTTGCCAGAGTAACAACGTACTCCACCTCCTTTGTTGTAAAAACGATGCTTGGAGTCCCATCCTTACCACCATCATCATAAAGTCATGTTCGCCACAACGTCATAACTTGAGTTCCAGATAAAATGGATGGTTGCGTCAAAGCGAACCCTATTTCACTGTGAGCCAAGAAGTCCTGAACAAAATGAAGATCCGACGGAGCGTCACTCTTGGTTAGAATGGCAGTGCAGTTGTTGAGGACGAACTTTGCTCCATTAAAGATTAGATCTTTGGGTGCCATTGAAAAAGAAGTGAGAAATAAGAATGCCTGAAAGGTGTTTGGTAAAATGCCTGTGTAAAAACCGTTAGTGAATATAGAAAGAATAAGAGAAAAGAGAGAGTATTGAATACAAAAGTAGATAAAAGATTTAAAATCTTTTCTCTCTTTTACTTATACACGCCACTTGACAGCAGTTAAGACGAATTGGAACAGTCTTTACACCTATCAGCCATTCAGTAGTTAAGACAATAGTTAATGGGCACGGGAAATAAATAATGATTACTATGCACATGCAGTTTTTCAAAAAAAAAACTGTTCCCACTAAACAAGTAATTATGACTGTCTTCATCTCACTTAAACTAATATTCTGATAAAATATAACCGTTCAAGTATTGACCCAAAAATAAATCAAGGAAATAAATACCGCCACGTAAGCATCAGAACTTGACTATTATCAGAATTTAAAGGTCATCAGAATATGGCTTATGTACTCAAAAAGTGAATGTTTATTTCTGTAATTCTTCACACAAATACTGATATGGTTTCCGCAGAACTTAATCATCAGAACTTCCATCAGAACTTGTCCTCAGAATTTATGCAACTGACACTTAAACTGTTCATCTAAAACAATATTGATCACCACAGTAATTTTCATCATTCATATGGAGTGTAAGTGTGTGCTTTAAACTAAATATCAGACAAAGAGTAAAGTCTGATTCACAAGTGAGTAAGATACAACATCAAAAATGCTAATTTTGCCAGAAAACACTTTAATAAATGAATCACACATAAAACTCCATTCTTTTCTAAGACCCAATATCCTAACATCACCTAACTTAGTGGCATCAAGAGCATAGCCCATAGAAACTAGCATATTACTCACATCACTGACTTTGTGTGGAGCAAGTGTGGTCTTTTCAGGCAATTTAAAGCATTTTTCAATAGCATCACAATTAACACAGTGTTCATTACCTTTGAGAGTGAAGGTAATAGTTTTGTCCTTAGAGTTGAACACTGCTATAGTCCAAATTTCCTTGACAACTTCACAGTAGATGGTTGGGGACTCAAGCATGGCATAACTCAATTTGCAGTTCAATATGAAGTCCAGCATCTTGTGATAATCTTTAGTTGCCGGAATTTGCTTGTTCACCAGAGCCACAAAGTTGTTCTTTTCATAGACGAACCCAGTTAATGACATAATTTTGACTACTGGTATCATTGCTGTGATTGAGATTGGTTGCAGAGAGAGAGTATTTGCTTTGGAGAAGAAAAGAATTGGAAAAATTGCTTGAGAGAGGTAAAAGTAAAGAATAGAAATGAAAATAGCTTTTATACTAACTCAGAAATAAACTGTCAAAAATTAAAAAGTAAAATAAAGTAACCAATCAAATTGGCCCAAAATAGCTGTTTAAAAATAAAGAAAACTGTCAAAATTCTAAGATTATCCGTTAAAATATACATACAGGCTGTAAGTAAATTCGACGGATAATGCTTAAAATTAACGGTTAAGAATGAGTGTAATTCGACGGATAATGGTAAAAGTACCCAGAGTAATAATTGATACTTCGACAGATGATATAACTCAACAAATATTCATTTTCAACGGATAATGAACATCCGTCGAGATTTAAATTCTGACATAGATAAAATTTTATCTTAGAAAGCAAATATCAACTTTTACTCTGATTGCATACCAATTTTCTTAGACATCAAAATAGATTAAGAGAAATTAAGCAGACCTAACTCACTTACCAACCTAGTGAAGGTGGATTCATCAAGTGGCTTGGTAAATATGTCTGCAAGTTCTTTTTCACTTGGAACAAAATGAAGTTCCACAGTACCGATCATAACATGCTCTCTAATGAAATTGTACTTGATGTCTATGTGCTTGGTCCTTGAATGTTGTACTGAATTCTTAGTGATGGCAATGGCACTTGTGTTATCACATAAAATAGGAATCTTATTCACCTGTAGACCATAGTCCAACAATTGATTTTTCATCCATAAAATCTGTGCACAACAACTACCAGCAGCAATATATTCAGCTTTAACTGTAGAAGTAGAAACTAAATTTTGCTTTTTACCGAACCAGGATACTAGCTTGTTTCTTAGAAATTAATAGGTTCCTCTTGTACTTTTTCTATCAATTTTACAACCTGCATATCTGTATCTGAATAAGCAGTTAAATCAAAACCAGAATCTCTAGGATACCAAATGCCAAGTTTTGGTGTTCCTTTAAGATATCTGAAAATTCTCTTAATAGTTACTAAATGAGATTCTCTAGGATCAGCCTGAAATCTAGCACAAAGATATGTAGCAAACATTATATCTGGCCTACTGGCTGTTAAATATAAAAGTGAGCCAACCATGCCTCTATAACTTGAAATATCCATAGACTTTTCAGTAGTGTTTAATTCAAGTTTAGTTACAGTGGCCATAGGAGTTTTTGCAAATGTGCAATCCATTAAGTCAAACTTCTTCAAAAGATCATAAATGTATTTGGTTTGACTAATAAATATTCCATCACTAACTTGCTTAACTTGTAAACCAAGAAAGTAAGTTATTTCTCCCATCATACTCATTTCATATTTACTTTGCATTAGTTTGGCAAACTTTTTACAAAGTTTTTCATCGGTAGAGCCAAATATAATGTTATCTACATAAATTTGAACGAGTATACTAGAGCCATTAACATTTCTATAGAATAAGGTTTTGTCAATAGTACCTCTAGTGAAGTGATTTTCTAAGAGAAACTTTGACAAAGTATCATACTAGGCTCTGGGTGCTTGCTTCAATCCATAAAGTGCTTTCAAAAGATAGTAGACATATTCTGGAAAATTTGGGTCTTCAAAACCAGGAGGCTGACATACATAGACTTCCTCCTCCAACTCTCCATTTAGAAAGGCACTTTTGACATCCATTTGATAGACTTTGAAATTGTCATGGGCTGCATTGGCTAGGAAGATTCTGATGGCTTCAAGTCTTGCAACAGGAGCAAAAGTTTCATCAAAATCTATTCCTTCTTGTTGACAGTAGCCCTTAGCAACCAATCTAGCTTTGTTCCTGACTACTATACCATTTTCATCCATCTTGTTTCTGAATACCCACTTAGTGTCAATAGGATTCTTTCCTTTAGGCTTGGGTACCCGCTTCCAAACTTTATTCCTTTCAAATTGGTTTAGCTCCTCCTGCATAGCTAAAACCCAATCAGGATCCAACAGAGCTTCCTCTACCTTTTTAGGCTCTTCCTGAGATAGAAAGCTGCTATATAGACATTCCTCTTGAGTTGCTTTTCTTGTCTGTACTGTAGATGATACATCACCAATAATTAGTTCAAATGGGTGATCTTTAGTCCATTTTCTCTTGAGGTAGATTAGCTCTAGATGAATAAGCCTCATTGTTGTCTTGATGGTTGACAGAGTTTTGATTATCAGAAACTCCCCCTGAGTTTATGGATCTTTGACTTGAAATTTAAATTCTTTCTGATTGTGATCTAACTTGGCTTTCAACTCCTACTAATTGATTAACGGATGTTGCTCTTTGCCTTTCGACGGATGATGCAAATTGTCTTTCAACGGATAATGCACTTGGTCTTTCGACAGATGTTGAATTATGTGCTTCATTGGTTGTAGACTTTTCTGCATTGTCCTTAGATATTTGTTCTTGATCACTTTCATCATTACTATCTTCACTAGTTATATCAATATTGTCAAATTTTAGGCTTTCATGGAAATCTCCATCTTGTAGTCCTTCAATATTTTTATCATCAAACACAACATGTACAGATTCCATAATAATGTTGGTTCTGGGATTGTAGACTCTATATGCTCTTCCAACTGCATATCCAACAAAAATGCCTTTATCTGCTTTGGCATCAAACTTCCCATGCTGATCAGTTTGATTCCTTAAGATATAGCATTTGCAGCCAAAGACATGAAGAAAGTTTAATGTTGTCTTCCTATTCTTGAACAATTGGTAGGGTGTCATGCATTTTGCTTGATTAACAAGAGAAATATTCTAAGTGTAGCATGCAGTATTTACAGCTTCAACCCAAAAATATGTTTGTAACTTTGATTCTTCTAGCATTGTTCTGGTAGCTTCAATAAGAGATCTGTTTTTTCCTTTACATTACACCATTTTGTTGTGGGGTTCTTGTTGCTGAAAAATCATGCATGATCCTATTCTCTTCACAAAATGATCTCATCATAGAATTCTTGAACTCAGTTCCATTGTCACTTCTGATTCTTCTTACTTTGAAATTAGGATGATTGTTGACTTGCCTTATGTGATTGATGATGATTTCACTAGCTTCATCTTTGGATTTTAGAAAATATGTCCAAGAGAACTTTGAGAAATCATCCACAATTACTAGGCAATATCTTTTTCTTGAGATGGACAATATATTGACTGGTCCAAATAAATCCATGTACAATAGCTGCTAAGGTTCTTCAATTGTTGAATCAAGCTTCTTTCTGAAAGATGCCTTTATTTGCTTTCCTTTCTAACATGCATCACACAGTCCATCCTTTGAGAAATCCACTTAAGGAATACCTCTTACCAAATCTTTCATGACTAGCTCATTCATAGTCTTGAAGTTAAGCTGAGACAGCTTCTTGTGCCGTTGGCAAATTTCATCTTGACTTTCCTTGTTGAATAGACAAGTGACAAAATTTGCATTTGATGAGTTAAAGTCAGCTAAATACACATTCCTTTTTTTTCACTCCAGTGAGAACCACTTTGTTGCTTCTCTTGTTTGTTACAATACATGCTTCAAAATTAAATGTTACTGAGTTGCCCTTATCACAAAGTTGGTCGATACTCAACAAATTGTGCTTGAGTCCATCCACTAGGGAAACTTCCTCAATGATGACATTATCCTTTGAAATCAAGCCGTATCCCACAGTATAACCCTTGCTGTCATCTCCAAAAGTGATACTTGGGCCAGCTCTCTCCTTGAACTCAGTGTGCAGGGTAGAATCTCCAGTCATGTGCCTTGAGCACCCACTATCCAAATACCAAAGATTCTTTCTGTTTCCCTGCACACAATAAATCAAATCAAGTTGATTTTATTACCCAAGTTTCCTTGGGTCCTGTTTTGTTAGTCTTTTTCTTAGGTTTCTTAGGCTTGTCTTCATTTGACTTAGGCATTTGAAGTTCATCCTTAGTCAGTTGAGTAGAGTCCTTAAAACCATTCATCATTGTAGAATTATCATGCATAGGCTGATTAACATGGAAAGGCATATTCTATGCAAACATATTATTCGAGTATGGCATGCTAAATGACATTTGTGGCATACTAAATGCAGCATAGTAAGGATTTTGAGCAAATGGCATATTAGCAAACTGTGCATTCAAATTATGTGCAGGAATAATATTTACCGGCATTGTAGGCATGCTGGGAAATGAAGGTGGTGCAGGCATGGGAGCAGGCATCGGAATTTTGCAATTAACAGATAAGTGATTAACACTACCACATTTAACACACATTTTTTTGGTGCATATCTATCAGGTGTGTAGTTGTTATGTTTGTTAATTCCTACTTTCCATTTCTATTATTTTTCTTTGTAGATTCTGCTCTCACTTCAATTTTCTCCAATCTGTCATTCAATTGCTTGATAGACAGATGCTCTACATTGACTCTCTTATTCTTGTTCACTTGACTTGTTTCTCCTGGAACAAAGTTTTTAGAAATTGATCCATATTTCTCATTTAGCTTAGCTGGTTTAGCTTTGCTAATTGGATTTTTCTCACTCAACGGATGTAATTCCTTGTCTTTCGATGGATGATCCTTTAGGTCTTTCGACAGATAACATTCATCATCCGTCGAATCCACATCTGTTAAAAGTCCATCTACTAGATTGGAATCTAGTTTCTCCTTGCTCTTTTTTCCAGGCTTCATCACAGAAGGATTCTATACGTTGAACTTTAGTAATTTGAGCATGAACATCTCTAGATTATTTCCATGCCTTAATTACTTCCTGTTCTCGTTTAAGCTGCTTTCTTAAAATCCCCTCTTTCTTTAAGGATATAGTTAGTTCATCTTTAGCAATCTTGCATTCTATCTTTAATTTTTCAAACTCAATAAATTGAGTTTCTAACACAGTATTTCTTTCACTTAAAAACAGATTGTTCTCTTTAAGTTTAGTGTTTTCTTTAGTGAGAGACTTGAGTGTAACACGCAGATTGTATAATTCAGTAGACATGTCATTTAAGCATCATTACACTCAGCTTTATATAGATGAGCTAGATTAGTGGTGATTACTTGATTACTTGATGAACTGACCTCTGTTTTATCTGATTTGGCCATAAGTGCTAGATTGACATAGCTTGTATCTTCATCCTCATCTAATCTATCTGCAGCCCAATCATTTTCTTGTATGATGAAAGCCCTTTCCTTTTGTTTGAGCAACTCAAAGTATTTCTGTTTGTAATCAACAGACTCAAACTTCTTTTTACCAGAATCAGACTTTCTGCATTCACTAGCAAAATGACCTGCCAAGCCACACTTGAAACATTTGAATTTAGACTTATTAACCATGTTTCTCTTTGACTTGGCTGCTCCAAAATTCTTTTTGAATTTGAGCTTGGCAAATCTCCTAGATAGAAAAGCAAGATGCTCATCTATGTCATCCATGTCATCTTGACTAAGATTGTCTTCATGTTCAACTATTAGCCTTTTTCCCTTGCCTTCACAAACTCTATGGTTTGGTGCAGATTTAACAGCTTCAACCTTTGTCTCCTTCTTCTTTTCTTGTTCATCAACTAATTCAATGCATCCTCCCTTCTTCTTTCTTTCTCCAGCTTCTCATCTTGCTCTATTTCAAGCGCATAGGTCTTTAGAATCCCATACACTCTGTCCAAGGTGAATTCCTTATAATCTTGAGAATTTCTCAATGAGACTGTCATAGGCTTCAATTCCTTTGGCAGAGATCTAATGAATTTGAGGTTTGAGTCTTTTGTTTGATAGACCCTTCCATGCAATTTTAGAGTATTCAGGAGTTTTTGAAATCTACTGAAAATGTCAGTGAGTGACTCACTTTCTTCACTATGGAAATGCTCATACTGTTGAATCAAGAGTTGCATTTTATTCTCCCTTACCTGCTCAGTTCCATCACATATAACTTGAATTGTGTCCCAGAAAACCTTGGCAATTTTGCAATTTATGATGTTGTCAAACATGTCACCATCAACACCATTAAACAAATGTGCATGGCTTTTTTATCCTTATGAACTTGTTCAATAACAGGATCAGACCATTCTGCTCTAGGCTTTGGGGCATATGCTTCATTTCCTTTGGAAACTCTCATAGGAACATGTGGACCTTTCTCAATGCAGTCCACATATGCTTCATCTTGAGATAGGAGATGCACCTTCCAATGGTGATAGTTGTCTTTGTCCAGAAATGGAATCTGTACTCCAACATCTTTTATGCTCATCTTGTGCATTGTTGTGATCTTTAAACTCTTTGTTCTTCAAGAGCTTGCTCTAATACCAATTGTTATTCCCAAACAATCTAAACAAGAATTACAGAAGGGGGTTAAATATAATTCTGGCTACTTTTCAATTTTTAAGAACAGTTCTTCAATAAATATATATAGTTGTGTTTGATTTAGAAATGGTGCGGAATAAAGAAGTTTTGAAATCAAAACACAAAGTATTTAAATACAAGTACTTAAAAACTTTATGGTGGATTGAACTTTTCCACTATATATATTTAGTATAGAAACTCTGTGTTACAGAATTGTACACAGCTGCTTACAAGTTGAATCTACAAAATCCATAGAAATTCTTTACAAATTCTGCCTTATCTATTTCTCTGGTAATTTGCTTGCTAACTTGGAAACTATTCAACTTGCTACCCTTGGTATATATATCACCAAGTTACATAAATAAAAAGACAAGATAATAAGACAAACTATTTCAAGTCTAATTTCATGCTACTACACTTCTCTTTCCAGCATCTTTGAATATCTTCCGTTTAGCATGAAAATGGAAATGCTTCTTTGTTCTCTGAAACCTGAATTAGGCTGCCACATTCTATTTGCATACAATCAACGCATGTGACTGTAAAGTCACTATCAACTACTCTTTGAATTTGATCATCCGTTGAAAATTAGATTAATCATCCGTTGAAAATCAGATTGATCATCCGTTGAAACTCCGTTTGATCATCCGTTGAAACTTATGTTGATCATCCGTTGAAGCTTTGTGAATCATCCGTTGAGACTGTCTTCTTGGCAGTGAACTCTATTCATTTATACAATATTACAAGGCATCTAATATTTATAATTAACATCTTGCATATCAATCTAGTAGTCAACATGACTTAAACATTCTACAACATCTAGTTCACTAAGCCATTTAAGTATGCAAAAATGTGCTACTAATCTTATTGTTACATAAGCTACTCTTTCAACGGATGTTGAAATGATCATCCATTGAAAGCTACAATTACACTTAAATAAAATCTACTAACTGTTTGTTCAAGTTATTATCAAGTACACAATATATTCCTAACAATTATTCTCCGCTAATTTTTACTTTTGGGATAATTGTTTAAATGTTGTATTGATTTCGTTTATAAAAAACAAAAAAAATAAAGAAAAAGAAGAAGAAAGAAACGTGTCAATACCCTAGCCCCCAGCCCACCCCCTTACCCGCCTGTTAACCCCCCTCATTTTGTTTAGTTACAGTTTCTTCCCTTTGTCTCTCTTCTGTCTCTCTCTGTCGTATATATTTTATACTTTTGATTTTCAAAATTCATATCTTACAAACCGTTCAATCAAATTTCAATTATTATATATACTAAACGATCCGCGCTTCCATACCTACACAAAGGTATATATATTGCAAGGTTTAAGGAGAAAATTGTGGAGCATATTTCCATTTTAATATATTTTCGAGACGTAGAAAAGGAGTTTGACGGTGTTGATTACTCCACATGGCGTTTCATCGTGTGGTATGTCTATGGCTATGAATTTTGGATTTTTCTGGAGATATTTTCTGGACATCGGATATTCATCTTCGGGGTGATCATAATTATTTTGGGTAACGATTTGAAATTTCGCTTTCGTGCTTGAGTATATTATAGCATGTTAGTGGTTTATATATTTATTTCATAATTTTTAGAAGTTGTTGTAGAAGTCGCTTTTGACCGTATTTTTAGCTTCTGGCGTATTTATATGTGCAAATATAAATTATGTTGTGTTTAAATTTATAAATTTTATTAGAGAATAGATGGATTATGTTGTTTGGTATTGATTTTGAGGGGCTCTGACCCCGGGAAATTCTGTTTTACAAAGACGTTATTTCAAATTTTTTTGTAAAATATTTATTTTAATTTCAAATTATTTTCTTTTATTATTTTTGAAAATCATAATTTGATTTATTATTTATAATTTGTTTTGATTAATTATTTATCCATTAACTAATTGATTAATTCATTTAATCAATTAATTTTATTGTAAATAGTTGAATGAAGTGTAATTATTTATAATTAAATAATATTCTAAAATTATTTTGAGCTTTTAAAATTATCTAAAGGTATTTAATAATCAATTACTATTATTATTAATTGATTATTTTTATTTTATTCATAATAAATAGAACGTTTATCCGTTTAATACGAAACGAACGCGTTGAGACTCAGAAAAATATTCTGCTTCCATCAACAATGTTTCGAGACAAAAATCCTTTTGTTATAAAAATCCTTTTGTTTCAAAAGGCCACTTCTTTTGCAAGTCATTTAGAGTCGCGTATTTATCGAAAAAGTCGTATTTTGACTCAATTTCAGTTTTAAACAAATCGAGTCGAATATTTCGATGAACCGGATTATGTGTTATTTGAATTATGCGGTAGTGGAATTAAGTGTGTATATGCTATGTGAATTACATGGGTATGTGGTTCAAGGGTCTTGTGTTTGACTGTTCCTTTATGTGTGGGCTATCGTATGGGTAGAAGATAGGATTTTGACGCGTAGTTCATCGAGTAATTATCGTTTTGACGATTAAAGTTATATCTTTAAATTATAGATGCGGGTCGTTCGAATTGATCAGGACCAGACATTGGAAAGAATGAAATGGAAATGGTATTAGATATCTGGCTTGTAGCAATCGTAGGAGCAAACATATCTATGAATTTTTGAAATAGAAAGACGGTGATGTCTTGAGATGTCAGACTGAGATGTTTATGTTACTGCGAGTGTGACTAACTACTAAAAACCAAAGGCAAGTTTCTCTATACTATTCTAATTCCAGAATAGTTCAATATTTTACATATCCAACTTGCTTATGATTATGCAAGTATTGCTTTTTATTCTAAGTTCAGAATAATTAAGTATTTTTACTTATCCAAATACTGATTTATAAAAAAGTTATACCTTGAGAAAAATGATTTGTTGCGAGTATTCCTGCCCAAGTGAATGGGAGGAATAAAATTTATAAGGGCGTCGATTTTTATGACCCCTTTCATAAAATGTTTTAAGATTGGATGAATGCGTAAGTGACGGGGGCGGACGGTCCAGCGGAGGGCCATATATTATATGAAATATTTATAATAAACTATGCCACATGCAGATATATTGCCTTTTATTTGAGTACTCGTGTTTTGGGACATGTTTCTACGAATCTGATCCAGTGCTATCATACGGGCTGATCAACATGTGATAGTACGTCCGTCGGAGAAATATTCCAATATAAATTATATTGCTATTATAATCATAGCCAGAGTGATTTATCAAGTATTTCTGTTTGGATAAAAAGATGAAATGCAGTTTTGATTCAATTTCTGATTTATGTTAATACTTAATTGTTGTTAAATATCAAAAGCGGTATTAATATAGATGATTGATGTTGACTTCGGTATGGGATATTGTGAGCATCAAGTTCGTATTGATATCTAATTTGATATGACATCAAAATGAGTATTGATATCAAGAGTTCGGTTCCGAATAACGTTTGTGATTCAGTCCATAATCATTGTTCATGTTATTGTTGTTTATGATATTTTTGTAAACGCTATTTTACGAGTTTTATTCTCGTCAAGATTCAAAGTATTGCTGAAGCATTTCGCTCGAATATCAAAAGGGTTTTGAATATAGTGAGAAACAATTATCCGATTTTTTAATATTTTTTTTTGATTCAGCAATTATGATTTTAAATGTTCTGCTATAATGTAGATGTCAGTTTTATATCAAAACAAACATATATGCTATAATGAACTTGCTGTGCATTTCTTTCGCTCATACTTGCATGTTTTTAAATTTAACCTCTAGTGAGAATTAGCTTGCGCTGTTTAGCTGCATAATTCAAGAAAGCAAAGGAGAAGCTTTTGGAATATGGTTGGTCCAGCGTTTGCAGAACTAGAGTAAGTTCTATTGTATAAAGTTATGTTTATATATATATATGTATTAGTTATGTTATTAAATCGTTTGTCTAGTATACTTCTTTTCGAAGTTATACTAGTGGATTAAGTTTTGAGTTTTGGAATTTGTGAAAAGAATTTAAAAAGAAAGTGAAAACTTATTTGTGGAATTTGGAATTCTTATTTCTAGAACTGTAACCTGAAAAGATCCTGGTGTAGTTTGGGGTCGCAGATGCTATATCAACTGTTGGCATTTATTTATTGATTTAACAGGTTAACTTGGATTGAGATTTCATCGTGACGACCTATAATATCCGGGATATCGCGTGTAATTATTTATCAATAAATGATTTTTATGTAATTATTATGTGAATTTTGGTGAGTTATCTGCTGATTGATAATAATATTTAGATGTATATATGTGATAAAATGTGAGTGTATCAATTTTATTATGTCCAGAATCAAATATAGATAATTAAGGTATTTTTCTGGTAATTTTTGGAGTATTATATGATTTTATATTGATTTATGAATTTATTAACTATTTTCTAAATAATTACAAAATTATTTTATAAAGCCGGGAATCGCCCAACCTCAACCGTTTTTTACGTTTTTACAACCCGAAACTCTTCCGAAAACTCCTTCCTAACCTAATATGATCGTTCCGGACATTTTCCATGTTTTAACTTTTTCGATCCGGATTACGGTTAGACCCGTGCACGGCCTGGCACAAGATTTTTGATACGATAATCATTTCGGTGAATCAACAAAACCCGTATTCTCGAAAGACGGGATAATATTATTTATTTTCGTATAAAGTGTTTTATAAAAAGCCCGGTTGGGATAATTATCCAAAACTGATAACAAATCGGATCGTTTTTGCAGTTACTTAGTGGCTAAGTAACTAATTTAACGATCCAAAATGATGCAAAACGAACCAATATTCTGTAAATATAAATAGCCTATTCTTATTTCATTTTATTCATTTATTCATTTGCAACCAGTAAAAATATAGAAAAACAGAGAAAATCCCGGAAAAACGTTACATTATTGAAAATCAAACGCACAAATGATTGCGTTACCGAACTTCGATTCAAGCTTGCGATATATCAAAACGAAGCTCTAGAAATATAGAATCTGAATCAATCATCAGTTTCAACCCAAAAACACCAGAGGAAGCGAGACGTAGAAAGGGAAAGCAGGTAGTCAGTGAGTGGGATTCAATTGATAAGTGCTAGTAAAGTGAAAGCGAATCGATAAGGCAAGTGTTTCTTTTCCTCTTGATTATATTGCAATTATTTTGGAACACTCTTCACTATGTCGCAGTTACTGTAAACGGTTATTATTCTATAATGCAAGTACTTTGAAGTACATAACCCAAACCCTGATTCTTATTGATCTTGAGCCATAAGCCTGTTTCTTCATAAACCGTTGATTGTTGAATTCACATATACAAGCCACACCTATATGATACTACTCCATAAATACATACCTACCACATACTGATTCCTGATACGAAATTGCTTATCATACTAACCCTTATATCTTGTGTAACAGAAGACCAACTCTTGTAACTCCTGAACCCTTGGGTCTTCTGTTTTCTGATTCTTTCTTTGATTAAAACCCAACCTTCACGATATCCTGGTTATTTCATGAGATTATAGATTATCCTACATTTCAAAGTAAATGTTGTTTATGATTCAATTGTTGAGTTACATTGCTTATTACATTGTGATTCTAGAATTGAATTGTTTTTAAATATGGACCAGATTCGTGGTCGGACCAGATTCGTGGTCATAATAGGCCAATGTGTGCCTTGGATCCAGTATATATAGAGCAAAGCTGGGAGCCTTGCTCGGGGTTAGTGTGTGACTGATCAGCAGCCTAACCTTGATTTTTTAAAAATGAATATCTAATTCTAATCATTGCTTATCAGTAAACTTGATTCCTTATATCATTACAATTGATCAATGTTAATCTCAGTTATTATCTTTGTGACTTGCTGAGCTAGTTAGCTCACTCTTGCAAAACTGTTTATATTCTTTTCCAGTGAAAAAGGAAACTGATGGTAGCGAGGATTCCCTGACAAGTGTGCGAGCTAGGTATCCAGGTTGAATTGGAATAGACTAGCAGAGGATGTGGGCTTGGTTGTGTTTATAGTTTGTAATAAAGTTGAAACTTCCAATGTAAGATAAATAAACTGGGTTTCGGTACGTTTGTGTAATAAATAAGATTGTGGCTTGTGGACATGCTTTAAACTATTTTGATCCGTGGATTATGGTAAGTAGGGTCATTGCATACCTATATATTATTATATTCATAACAGGTTTAATATGGTGTGTCTGTGTGGGCCCCAAACTTCTGACCCGGGTTTGGAGGGCGTTACGGTTTGGCATCAGAGCCATATTTAAAGTCACTGCTACAAGCCTAGATTATCGGGAATGGGTAGAGGGTTAAGATTAGTATTAGGTAATAAAGATATAAACGTCAAGAAGTTGAGTACGACTTAATAGTAGGCTTTAGTATGATTCGTGCCGAGATTCGAGATCTTATTTAGCAACGTGATTTGCGGATATCAGCGATGGCAGATTCCTTTATTTTGATATCATCTGATTACTCGAAGCTTTTTGTCGGAAGACCATCATCTGATCCACGTCTTGCTCTTCCGCCAGTGTCAGCCATAATACCTATTGCGACGGATGCACTAATACGAACTATTCTACCTCTAAATGTGAGATTACCTATTCGAGGACCTCCACATGTTGACTCCGACTCTATTAGACATTCGGCTGCGGGTGCGTCTTAAGATTTTGATGATCCCATTATAAATCAGATTCTCTCATTCCCTACTTGAGAATTTTTCTATCTAACATTGTTTCTTTTC